>NC_139765.1:60865691-61465691 GCF_965231275.1 Zosterops lateralis
CTATTTGACATTCAGATGTGCCTTCAAGTGGGATTAAAGGCCTTCCAGTACCATGAATTTATCTGTTTTTAAGAAACAATTCTACAGCCAGACACTTAGTTCTACTATTCCCACATATCAGGTTAAAGCATTTTAATAAAATGTACATTAACCGAAGTAAAAATTAACATTAAGCACCAGGTTTTATTTATGACTGGCAGAGGAATGGGAGGAGCTTCAAAAGGAGCAAGTCCTAGTCCAGGAAGTAGAAAGCACTTCAACATAAAAGCAATCCTCCTCAGTGTCAGAACACCTATTTCAAAGAGGGAGAAGGAAAGAGAAGTTTTTCCAAGACACTTCAGAATTTTAGGATGAAGCCCCATGGCAGGACACACACATCCTGCAGGCTGGGAGCACACAGGCATATTCCAACAGCACTTGCTTTTCAACTAATCTACCACCTATGCTGCCTTAGTAACTTTCTGCTCTGCTCCCTCACTTTTAGCGTAACTGGGATCAACAAAAACAATTCAGAAATGCTGGTAACAAGGAGAAATGTTAATGAGAATCTTAACTACAGCCTGAAAAGCAAAGCACCCTCTTTCTGTTCCTACCTACAAATTGCAGTAGTTCTTTCCATTACAGGAGTTGATCCTGATCCTAAATCAGGATTTTTAAGTGATACAGAGAGTAACCAGTTTAAAATAAAGAATATAATAGGTAAAATGGAAATATAAAGCAATAAGCAAGTAACTTCCTATGGGGAAGTTAACCTTTAAATTCTCAGAAACTTGCAATGGTTGGTGAAAAGCATTCACTAAGAACAGAGCCATATAGGTGAAACTGAGATAGCATTCACAGGTTTTGCAAATTCTCTTACCTCTTGACTGTAAGCTCGCCTTTTTATTTCTGGGGAACTGTCAGGTGAGGAAATATTCTAAATAAACAAGAAGAAATTGCAAGTCAATTTATTTTTTATCCTAGAGAAATACCTCCCCACACATTTTGTAGCAGGAGTACAAACACTGATTTACACTGCAATATCTGAACACTTTTTCTGAATGCTCAAAAATTCATAATAAATCTCACCTCAAAGTGCATGGTATTTCCATGTATACATGGAGTTACAGGAGTAACTGGTGAATATATGGGTTTGTAACCATTTCGACAAGCTTCATCTTCTGTTTTGACCCTCGGAGGGGTAGCAAACAACGATGGTTCGGAGGCAGTGATGTCAGCATGGGTTGGTGTGGCATAGGGAGAAGGAGTAGGTGTGGAGGTTTCTGAGAAAGCAGACTCCAACAGCTGATACAGTCTTCGTTTTTTTAGTGGTGTGGTTAGATCTGTGTGTTAAAACCAGAAAAAAGTTACAGGGTTTCTAGATACAACAATCATTTACAGTTGTTTAAGTACTTTATGTAACAAAACTACAAATTCCAAATTAAAGAATTCCAAGATTTAAAGTCTCTGAAGGGCAGGCTTCCTGAGAGATGAACTTTTAACAGCCTACAGGCTTCCTGAAAAATAAACTCTTAACAACCTACAGATGTATCAGTAACTGAATTCTGTGTGCTAGGATGCTGGGAAGAACTGCCTATGTCTCCAGAGAAGGTAAAGTCCACTTCTATGCATTTTTAAGACTGTTCAGCTAAAAGGTGGTTTTAATGTGCTCTGATTTTCTATTATGCTTACAAGATTACACAGCTTTTTCCCCTGTGTGCTACCTGGGCCTATCAAGTTTCAAAGGGATTCTAAGTATATAGAAAGCATAGAAAATTAAATTTATAACCTGACCTCTTAATACTAATATCAAATCCATTAGTCTTTTGTTGACTGTAAATGCTAGGAAATATAATGGTTTATTATCTAATATACATTAAAGGGGGAAAAAAACGCCCAACCACTATGCAACTAAGCATATCTTTCAGAGACAGTATCAGGAAAACATTCAAATACCCCTGGAATTTTCATGGATTAATTACTTTAAAAAACACTGTGTCCCACAATCAGCTACTTCAACACAGCTCTTGTGTAGTGTATTTACAAAAGTTTCACACCTGTTAAGGAACAGCTGTCATTCAGTAATAAAGGACTTTTATGTTCACCATTGATTGCTGGACTTCTAGATCTCTCTTGTGATGGTGAATTAAATCTATCAATTGTTGTTGAATTTTCTTCTTCCAAAGCCTGCTTCAACCAACGCTGTAATACAACAGGACACAAAACAACCATTAGTGACTTAAAACTTTAATGATGAACTTTTCAAAATGCGTAAATGACTTGTTAGCCAAACAGCCTTTTTTCTGCCTGAACTTATGCCAGTAAATAAAGACTTATTTTTAATTAATATGGCATAGAACACCGTAATGAAGGGAAGCATTACCTTCTTACAAGAGCCAGTAATGTTTTCCACAGGTTCTTTTTTCCTCCTCTTTTCTGAAAGGAATGGAGAAGTAAAACGGATATAGTGCTTTGGAGTTGAATACACGTGTGGGCTGTAAGTGAGACCAGGTAAAGAATTCAGCTGAGTAGCCAGAACTTCGGGGTCGGTGGTTATGCGCAGAGGCCTCTCTGGTAGAGTGTCTGTTGGCTTCCCTGCTTTATCACTCTTTTCACTTAACCATTCACTAACCAAGTGCTAAATAGAGAGAGAAAAAAACAATTAGTGTTCTAGGAGTGTGTTTACCAGTGACTTTTAAAAAATTTTAGTTAAATTATTCATCTAGACAACTATTATATATAAATCAGAAACAGTTTGTTTCCAGGCTCCGAGTTTAAGAATACCTGGCAAGAATGAGGTCAGTTTCAAAGAACTCATGGGGACAGCAGAAGAAATCAGTAGAGGTTTGCTTACACACCAGTTTGGGGGAGAGGCTGGGGCTGTTTAGTTTTTTTTTTGTTGCTGTAAACTACACTTAGTTCTTTTGCATTTAATTCTCACTTAACATTACAATACAAGTGCCCAGATCAACTGTATTTAGGATGCCAATTTAGTAACAGAATTCTAAAACAAAATTAAACTTGCGTCTGAGCACCCAGGCTGAGGAGAAACAGTGTAACATTAATGGAACAAAGTTAAAGAAAAAACCCTCATCAGATTTCCATATTGTCAGGACTGTGCCTCTGTCAACATGTCAGGCAGCTGCCCTGAACACTCTTCAACTGTTATATAATAGTAAATGTGGTGTAATTCAATACAAAGACACACACTGGTCTACACAGGCCATTCTTTCCTAGCTAGTTTAGTGTTTTTAAAAAATATGCCAGTGGATTTTAGTTTCTATTAACAGATAAACTAACCTCCTAGATTTTACAGTGATTTAAAGGTAAGGACAGGCAACATTAAATAATATTAAGATACTAAAGCTTTAACACAAATTATCATAATATCTTTTATTTTAGACTGTCTTTTAAAAATCGATTTTTATTTTAATAATTTTAAAATCAAGACCTTCTCTGCACTTAGGGTACATTGGGTGCAATTCAGAGACACTTTAGAGACATCTGAAGCCTGAATTTTACTGCACTTTTTTGCTGTTTCATAGTATTAAGGATGTATTCCTTCTTTTCTGCTATGCAACAGAAAAGAAAGAAGAAAGGTTCTGGTATTCTCCATCACAAGAATGTAACAGTGATGCATATAAGCACAGTTGCAGAATGACTCAGGTACCTTTTGGAAAACAAAAAATCTAAATTTTGTTTCAACCTATGACTTCCTCCCCCTTTATCTCCACTGATTAAGATTTTCAGGACTTCTTGTACTCACACAGAAATACTTTTAAATGCATTCTGTGAGTTTTAAAGCAGAAAGCTGTACTGCTTTAGTTGCACTTGGAGATTTAAGATTTCTGAGTATCTTTTAATATTGTGTCATTTCGTACATTTTTGCACTGCAATCCAATGGAAAGAAATCCAAAAGCAAAGCATTAAAGAGTAAAGAATTTTCCCTCTGGACATGTACATACACATTTGTGTGTTTAGATCCAGTCACTTTGGAACAGACATCTGAAAAGTACTAGAAATTAGTGATTTCCCTGGAGACATTGTTTGCTATCTGAAGCATACAATGAAAAAAGGAGGGAAAGGCAACTTATTTCCTTGGGTTTTTCTTTAAACTCAGCTTTCATTAAGTATATTATTTCAATCCATTTAGAAAGCCTATTCAGAAAACATTTTCTTCCAAAATTGCTCTGAAGATGTACTTTGGAAGTGTCTTAAATCCAAACTAGCTTCCACCAAAGGATGTTACACATATTTTATTCTACTAACAGTGAGTGGCTATAGAATGGTGATTTTTCAAGAAATGAGTAAACATTTAAAAAAACCATATATGCAGTTGCATACTGATGAAGCAACCTGTAATTTTTTAAAAACACTTGCTAAGGCTCATCTTTTCCCCATCCCTCAAGAGACTTACCTTCTTTGTTTTTGGATACTTAGTAGGGCATTTACTAAGTGCTGGAGCTTCTGTTTCAGTAACCATTTCTGTAACAACAGTTTCTGTTTCAGGCTCAGCTACCAGTGCTGCATTCTCAGTTTCATTATGCTGTGAAGTTACTTCCACATCAGGAGAGGAGGGCTGGATATCTGAACACATGCTGACGGTCCTGTGCCGCCTGCGCTGCTGCCCAATGTGAGTCCTGCTCCGGGAGAAGCTTTTTCTCTGTTTAGCTCGATTGACTTTGGCTGGGGTGGGCTTGGTGGCAGTTTCTTCTTTTGCCGGTTCCTGGGACAAGACACAAGTCTAGTAAACAGATCCCACACATATTTAGAGCTATGTATCCTTCTTAGAGGAAAATAAATAAAGTCAGTTCCCTCTTCTTTTTTACAGGTCCAAAAAGTCTCAATCTCATTTTTGTTGTCAGAACTACAATACTTCTCTCCTTCTTGAAGGCAAATGACAGGATTTCCTGTAGTTTCCTCCCAAACATGTGCTGTATCATCAGCAGTATTCACACACAGCCATCACCAGTCAGATCATCACAGATTTGTGTAAGAACTGACATTCACTCATCCATAACCTAGAAATCCACTGCTTATATCATGATGTCTTTCAGTCCAATATTCTTTTTGCAATTCATAGTTTACAAGATGTTTAGCTTTGTCACAAAAGGTACTTAAGAGAATGCTGACACACACAGCTCAGGGAAACAACCTGTACTGAGAATCATTATATGAGTATTTGCAAGCTAAGAAGCAGCCATTAACAACAGAGTTAAAAACTGTTTATAAAACATTAAGTATCTGCAAGAACTCAGAAAAAAAATAGACTTTACTAATTTCCTTTAAAACAACAGAAAGATAATACTATGTGTTCCTGAAAAAACCACTGAAAAAACAAATTATTCTCCACTGGTTACAGAGGGTGCCTAAGGACAGTCAGTTCCAGTGGCTAAAGTCAACACTGATACATGCTTCTATCCTGAACTTCAAAGACACACTGAATTCTACAGCTAGTGGGTGCATGTTTGCATAAATTCATGTAACAAATTCTTCATTAAAGAATTCTATATGTATCTTACATGAAAAAAAAAAACAACCAGGAGCTAATGAAATATAATGCCAAAGAACCACACAGATTTTGGTCACATATATTTGAGCTCAGAGGAAAAAAACAAATTTCATTCATCTTAACATGCAGCTCACCATCCAAATTGACAAAATATACAATGTTAAAAGCAAGCTTTAAAATAAAGCTCCAGATAACTACCTGAATAAATTCAGCATCATTGATAATCTGTGCTTCCTTGCATTCTGATTTAACTTCCGTTTTTGCTGTGCTGATTCTTTCCAAAGCCTGTTCTCTTCTTTTTTCTCTTTTTTCTAGTCTGGCAAAAGCTTGCAGGATAGCTTCCATTTTCCGTTCTTCTCTCGTCTGATGGATTTAACAATAATCATGATCAGTTTTAGTCATAATCTTTCATATATATAAATAGGCAATTACTCTCTCTACTATTTTTATAAGTACTTCAAAACATGTTCAGTGTATGTCTGAAATGAAGATCAAGTTCAGCAGAAGCTCAGATTGAAGGGACATGTTACAATCACTGCAAAAAACTAGACTTCTGAAGAAAGGCTTGAATCCACACCAGTCTGACAAACAAGAGAGTCCTATTTTGGATTTAAGAACTTGCTTACTTTTTCGAAGACTTATCAAAAAAGAGTGCATTTTAAGATGTTACTTTTATTAACACTGTTCTACCAAAATCTGAAAATTAGGATTTCTGAGACATTTTATTCAAGTAGGGAATTCAAATAAAATAGGGGAAAATCTTGACTCCCAATGCTATCTATAAAAATGGCTACTACAAATAACAAGCAATAATAAAGA
This sequence comes from Zosterops lateralis, assembly GCF_965231275.1. Taxonomy (NCBI): domain Eukaryota; kingdom Metazoa; phylum Chordata; class Aves; order Passeriformes; family Zosteropidae; genus Zosterops; species Zosterops lateralis. The sequence goes on from NC_139765.1 coordinate 60,872,002, forward strand.
GCAAATAATTAGATCTAAAACAGGCATGGCAGAAATCATCTAAAGACACTAAAAAATTGCATGCAATTGAAGATAAAAGCAGACTTTTGTCAGAATGCAGTGATGAACCGAGATGAACTGTTCTCAAATAGCAAGCCTTGCATTTTAAGGGTAAGTTCATGTAAGGATCTGATGTTGCACATGCGCAGATTGCACAAGTCCACAAAAAAGGCAGCAATTAGCATGGGAAGAGCAGGTGTCACAAGCCTTAATGATGCCTTTCAGGCAGCTACTTGCTTCCCAACTTACCATCTTCCTTTTCCTTTCTGCAATCTGCTCCTCTGATTCCATTTCTACTTCATTGCTAATGGGAGTTTTTTCTTCTATATCATCAATAAAATCTGGCTCCTTGGAAGACAGAAATGACTGTTTTACAGAAGTTCTACTCCTCTTACAAACCAGAGTGAGCTAAAAGCTACACAGAACTAAGAATTCTCAGATCACTACATCAAAAGAAACCAAACCAACAAATCAGGATGAAAGTGTTCCATCCCCAACTCCCTCATCTCACCAAGCAAAAAGCACTAAAAGTATCAGATAGTCGGAAACCTTTGAAACCAAGGAAGCTTCTGAATGCTAAGAATGGCCACTGCTCTAAACACTTCATAATCAATTAAATAGTTAGGAGCTTTATATTATACACCTCCAAAAAACTGTATTTGTTTTAGTGAAATAGAATGAATGCCTAAGTAGATGTTACTAATTACTCAGAATTTTTTCTCAGCTCAGAAGTATATGCAACTCAAGCCACATTTTCCATTTAAACAGTCACTCTATAATCTAATGACAGTGCCATATCAAATAGAAACACAAAAATTACCTAACTAACAATGGCCTTCTGTTTTGAAAGAAAAAGCAAGCAGGGAGGTGTAACTTTTAAACTATTTAAGTGTTCACTAGTCCTATATGCAACTTCACTTTTACATAAAGGACTAGACAAAGATTTCAGGTTTGTTTTAAAATACCTATCTAAACATGGAAACCAGGCCATTAGTAGCTTTTTTTGGGGGGCGATATATATGAAATGAAAGTGTATGGGGAAATGTAAATGTACTTTTAACAGCTTTTGTCTTCTCACAATTCCTACTCTTTAGTTTTGTAAAACAATATAAGTTCTCCTGTGACTGTATATATATTACATTAAAACACTGGGAGAAGATTTCATATACCAGCTATCACTTCTTGAAAACATGACACAAAACACAAATCAAAATTCACTTAAAATTAGAAAGTTTAAATACTACCGCTCTGGAGACCGTAATTTGCAAGTCACATGCATGCCTTCCGGACTTCCAGGCATTTTTAAGCTCTTTAGCTACTAACACGCCAGAACAATTTATCATCTTAGGGAACCTGGGTGTCAGTATGCTCATTTTTACCTTATTTTCTTCAGTCCTAAAATGATGTTATAAGAACTAGGAATTGCTCCCTCCCAAAATAACTCCCTTTTCTCTGCCCCTACACCATCACCAAAACCCAATCATATTAAAAAAAAAAATCATCACCACCACCACCCTCAAAATGAAGAAATATAGACAGTTACTAAGGTAACAATCTAATCACGCTAAACAGTTATCTTTAATAGCTGCTCCATAAAATTAATAATTTATGTCATGGACCCCTCCCAACAGTTCTTTCAAACTGACATATTCAAAAATACTAATTTATAATTTACTATCACAGTACATTACCAGGTGGCTTTACCATATTACCTACACATTTAGAGTTTCAAAACACATTTTCCTCCTCCCAACTGAATTAAACATGGGGCTACAGAGTTCCATTAAAAATAGATCTGCAGTCACCACTCAGTATTCTGGGTTGGAGTTTTAAAAGCAGGGCTACATACTGCTATATTGAAAATACTTCTGAGTAACACAGGAAAACTAACCAAAAGGCACTTCTGGATGGACTGAGAGCTCCTGAGACCATGACATGAGGCCTTCACATCAGAGAGTCACAAAGACATTCAGAGGAACAAAGTCCAACATACCTTTAATTACAACTGAGTATTAAGGAAAACTGAAAACAATAAACAAAATTCTAAACAGCTTATCCATCATTCTGACTTTCGATAAATCTCCACATTGTTTTTCAGTGACTTGCTGAAATTCCTTTAGTATCTATAAGGAGAGTGTTTATATTTAAAATCTTTTATTTCTGAGCACCTTTGTGTCAGTACCTGATTATTAGAAATGGACAGCCTGAGGGGAGAGAGCTTCCTCTGTTTACTATCTGCAATTTTCATTTTGGTGGCTGCTCCTTCACAATCCAATGTGATGTTCTGATTTTGAGTCTCCTTTTCTCTTGAAACATCTTTCTCTTTCTTTCCCTTTTTCCTTCTAGTTTCATATCCAGTATTGATGTTTTCTGTAGGCTCGGAACGTCTGAGGACTGGACACTCAGGATTTTCTTTGAGGCAAGCACAATCCACTTTGTATTTACTGCAAATAATTGAATGCAAGAAGGCATATTTGATTGGGTTGTACAGCAACAAGACCCTTCAATATTAAATCACAGATATTTCACATTAAACATCTGCTATAATGCAAACCAACCACATTAAAATGCAGGTGACTCAAGTTTTCACCACAATATACAACACTACTGTAATTCAAAAACCTTTTCTACCAGTTAATTGAAGTTTTGGCTTCTTTAGCTTTGCCACATAGTATTCTTTTAAATTCAAGGTTAGTATTCTGCTTGAAAGACAAAAGACATCTAAAACCTGAGTATAATCCTGGGTGAAAATATATCCAACACAAAACAAACAGACGTGTGGAAGTCAGAGAGTTCATTTTATATGCAAAGATGGCAGACAGCACAAGCACACCAAACTCGGAGTCACGTTGCACAGTTTTAAGCTCCACTTGGATACACAGGAAACGTTACCCAAACACGTTCAACTGAAAGGAGCTGTCAGCTGTTTCAGATACTAAACACAACTACTAAGTATTTTTAGAAGGAGTTATGTCTACCCTTAACAGTGCCCAGTATCGTGAGGTAGTCTGAACCCCCGGTGATTACCACGTGTACTCTGTGGTCATATATTGTTCAGGTCAAGTCAGAGGCAGCACTGCATCCAAGCTGACTTAAGAGCAGGCCACAGAAATGCAGTAATAAAAATATACAACTCTGCCCACACTGTTCATTGTAAATACAGTGCCTAAGGAGCCTTGTGTTACTAAAACATGCAAGAAAGTAAATGACACAAAACCAAAGCCATTCTGAATTGCATAGTAACTTAATGAGCATTAGATGTATTTTAGAACAGCATTCTGAAATACTTACCAATTTCCATAATCAAAATCAAATGCTATGGTAATCTCTGCTCCCTTTGGAATGTTATGGATGGAGTAAATATAAAGATGAATTGTTCCATCTTCAATTACATGCCTCACCTATAGTCAAGAGAATATTATTATATTATCATGAATCACTTTCAAGTTCTTGTATGAAAATTGTAGGGACTGCTCAAATTACCAGGAATCTCAAGGAAAAGGAGATTCCTAAGTAAATAAAACCTAGTTTAACTTCCTAAATGTGCTCACCTCTGCATTTGGTGTACATGAACGCCTGATAAATCGAGCCTCATTTCCGAAGGTCCTTGCATCGACACACATTTCTAGCCCATGGAATTTGGAGTAAAACAAAACAAATGGGTATGGCCTGAAAAACACACAAGAAAACCAGGAATTTCATAATTTTTGGAGAGGCTAAATAGTTCTTATTCTCCTCATTAGTCAGCTTTGCAACATGATGCCAGCCACAACACCCCAAATTTGGACGTTAATCTAAGAATGACACGTTTATATTTAAGCTTCATGATTTTAACAGGCACATTCCCCAAATATATTCTTGGAATACCTCAGGATGGAGTTACAGCCCTGTATCATCTGCATAGGATCTAAAGGGAGAATACTAACAGAGCAAGCAAGAGACATGGAAGACATACAGCTCATGTTTTATATTTCTTGAACTTTTCTTATGAAAGGGCCCAAAATGGAACTCAGAAATTTATATGCCACAGAGAATAATTTTTTGAAGAAGACCACCACACCCCTGCCTAACATCTGCAGCATCACTAGCACCAACCCTCCTGAAGGAAAGGGGCCGCCAAATACTTTGTGAAGTCATGCTAATTTAAGTTCTGCTATTCCAAGTGCCAAGGAACCCTTCTATTTTTGCTGAGCAAAAGCTGCGCATTCTATCTTCTCCAGCAGGCTGCCTGCAAATTCCCAAGTGTGTTCATGCAGTTAGTGGGAGCATGGAAACCAATCCACAGGAAGAAGGAAGCAGTCACACACAGCTCAGCTAACTAGAGAACACTGCCTAGAACACTAGAGAACACTAGAGAACACTAGAAACGGCCTCAAGCTGACCTGTGTCCATTTCATTCTCAGCTTCACAGACCTAAAATCCATTTCTCTCACAAAAGATAAAGCCTTTACCATTAACATATGAATTGTCTACGGAAGAACCTGTCTGATTCCTGGTTTAAGGTGCACAACTACCCAACTGAGCATGCAGGAATACTGTCATCAGGGAGGAATAAAAGAGAGAAAACTAGCTCCTGAACAAATCTGCAAGGATATCCAGAAGAGAAAGGGACAGAAAAGGTTCCAGCTGTCATTACTTTTAATCAGACAAAGTAAAAAACAAGACACTGTTGGTAACTAAGATCCACTTGTACTTGAGACAACAGTTTGGCAAATATCACTTTACCAATTACTTTACTGAAACATTAGGAATGAACAAACCTTTTAAAGAAATATCCATTAGCTTCGAATTGTTCTCTCAGCATGAACTTTCCTCTGTATTCAATAATAAGTGCATCAGGAGGCAAGTCCTTAACAGCCTTTAAAATTTTCTTGTTTTTTTGCACATAACTCTGTAAAGACATAAATTCATTTATAAATTTTTACTTTCTACCATTTTTCCATTATTAATAAATAGCAGATTATACTTTCACAACTATCAAACAATTTTATATGAACTAAAAAAGTCCCTCCTTTTTTGTAATTAAACCTCCAGACTGAACTGACCAAGCTGTCCTGCTCCCCTAACAATCCTATTAGTTATCAATTTAGACATAAGGAATGCTGTGGCCCTAGTTTTCCAGGACATGGCTGAAAACCAACATACTCATGTTCTCACAATTCAAGTACTACAGCCTTTAGTGCACTTAACTCTCACCAGGATTAGGATGAATTGCTGCATTGTTTTGCACAACACTTTCAAAAGGCTTCAATTTCTTTGATCAAAACAAAACATGCAGACATAAAATGACATTCACAATTCGTTCAAGGAGAAACAGAACAGGGAAATAACATAATTTTAAAAAAAAGAATCCTGAGAGAGTTTCCAAATTCATTTTCATATCTTTAGATGGAAGGATGGCTTTAATTAAAAACCAATACATACCCTGGCAATTAGTGAACTCACACCTCTCATAACTGTCATCACCAATCAAAAAGGAAGTAGCCTCTATGTAGGCAAAAGGCTCTGTAAGTAGGGATATTCCTCTAAGGAGGGTGTCCCATATGCCATGATGGTCTTTGAGAAAAAGAAGCAAAGATGCTTCCATTAATCTGCTACAGTAACTACTCCTCAAGATTTCTGCTACAAAATGCTAAATATTTTACATGGCTCTGATTTTAAGCCTGTAAGTAACTGGTAAGTTACTGATAAGTAAGGCTAAAAAAAGGCATCGCATGATTTCTTCATAAACCAGAAATTACAGGATCACGAGTTAAAAAAATAATCAGTATCAGAAACACCACCAGAACATCCAGAACACTTACCATATCTTAAGAAAAATGTAGACAATGAACCTCTTGATACACATAGCAGGGGAAAACAACCCCCTCAGTTTCATTGATTCTTTTACTTTAACCACTCCAGGTATCCCCCACAGAGAAACAGCAGCAAAGTTGACTAAAGCTGACTGTGTCTCAAGAGACAGTCTAAAGGCAACCCAGTGTTCAGGCTGACACTAACACCTAGCTACTTTTTGGGATAAATGATAGGCAAATGTAAACAACCAGGATGGTACAGAATACATAAAAATCACTTACAAATTCTGAAAAATGTGTTAAAATTCTGATGCTCAGATCTGGTGAGACAACGAACAGAAAATGAATGTCAAGTCCCTCTGTTTTTGTGGGTGTTTTTTGTTTTGTTTTGTTTTTCCTGTGTTTACTTTTGTTTGTTTGGGGTTTTTTTAAAGGTATCTAATGTCATGGCACAAACACAGCACACAGTAACACAACAAGGTGCAGCTCATTACCTCTACTGGAGGTTTGAAAATCAGATTGCTGGTGCTGACTTCTTTTTTGTCATTTCCATTGCCTAATCTGAGAGCTATTTTTTGTGCCTCCCTCTGGACACCTTCACTGTATTGGTTATTATTTGCTTCTTCATAACGATCCATCCATGCCTTGATTTTAGTTTCCCATCCAAAGTTTGAACTGTCAGTAGGATCAATCTCTGGAGCTGAGCCCTAAAAATTGAAGTAAGTGACCAGATATTAGAAGGCAAGTTATTAAAAGAAAAAATCTACAACAAGACATTAAATGATAGGCAAAGGTATGTTACTGATTTACAGTTTGGGTTTTTTTTAGCAAGTCTGGTATAAGACTTTGTATTACTTAAAAACATTGAGTTAAATTCAGTCCCATTACATTTGTCCTGTCAAGAATCTCATTATTTAGTAAATATCACCCAAGTTCAGGAATATTTTCCCTCCTCAGTGATTCCTGCTCTTAGTGGGATGAGAATGGAGAGTGACACTGTTTCCTCCCACAACTGCACTGCATCACGAATCTAAGTGCAGGAATTGGAGAGTCAGATCTCTCTGCCCACTCAACTCTTGTGAACATATGCAAATATAGAGAACTCCAGCTTTTATCCTGTAATACACAGACTTGATTTTCCCCTTTCAACTTCAAAGATCATGCTGTATCTTTTCTTCTGCTGCATAACTTGCTAAACTTTACTAATTTACACCTGCTACATGAAGGTTGTGACTCTAATGTTACAGGCTTTGCACATAAAATGTTTCTCTCCTTAGCTGCTCCTCACTACACAATTCTCTTCTGCAGTGCTTCAGATCCTTTCACTTTTAAAGAAAGTGCCATTGTACCTCCAGACCTCACAAGCAGCAGCCAGGCTGCAGCCAACCAAAGCTCCTTACGGACAGCAGCAGCCAGCCAACGCTCCCTTTTCTATCCACCTGAGCAGAGACACTATTAAACATTAATAAAACAAAAGTAGTTCAGCAATTCAAATTACCTGTTTACATTTCTTTTGTGAATGAAGAAAACCATACACACAAACAGCATTTCAAAGGTGTGATGCTAAGACAACCATGAAAAAACAATGGAACCTTACAAGCACCATATTAAAAAAACCCCCACAAAATTAGAGATCTTTCTTCCCCAATTCTGTCTCCACTGTTTGCAAGGCACATCTTACACATTTGCATCCCACTTGCTTTTATATATACCAAGCATGAATGAACTATGGAAATACCTAGTTCTCACATCATGCACATTTTTATGTCACAGAGAATTTAAACACGGCTGTAACACTTAGATCTTACAGAACAGACATTCCATTGCAATTCCCTCAGACTATGCCAGTATCAGTGAGTAAAATCCCGCCAGATACACAGGAGTCCCAGCAGGTCTAGATGGAGCTTTAACAGAGCAGAACTACTAACTTAACTTTCAAATTCAATATAGTCTTTTTTTTTATTTCACTGCTTAACAGTTATGAAAAGCTGGAGCCACTACGTTCAAATGAGGTGTTCACTCAATTTTACTCCCTTGCATAGCACACATGAGCCCCAATTAATCCACTGGCTCTTGAAATAAAAATTTGCACTAATTATTTCAGGTAATTTTGCAGGACAAAGATGTCGTGCTCATACTTGAATTTAAAGTCACTGTGATACATACATAATACATTAGTTACCAAGAAGAGAATATTGTAGTGCTTAGTGTACAGCACCAATTATACTCTTGATACTTATTATTTATGTCATGTACAGTTAAGGTCTGAAACAAAATGCAAACAAAATCACATTACCTTTACTCTTGAAGATTTCCTGGATCCTTCTCGAAATGCCTGGAATAAAATTAGATATTCATATTCACTGGAGGAAATACAAAATCTCTTAAGGAACTGAAAACCTATTAACGAATTAACAAATTTTCAATTAAAAATGCAAGATGAAAACAACAGAACAAACTACGCTGAAATCTCAAGAAAGTAAGAGGCTACATCTAACAAAATGTATTTTAAAAACCAATTCAGCAGTCCAATCTAAGTGCACAGTAATCAGGTACCTCTACCTTTCTCTCACATTACAGCTTGACCCTCCAGAATTTCAGAATCCAAGCCAAAATATCAGAGGTAACAGAAGAATACATGGCAATAGATTTGTATTGAGAATTGTTCAATCAATAGGAAACATTTTACTTAAGATACCCAAAAAGACATCAACGACTTATTCTGACTTTTAAGTTTTAAAGGACAAAATTCGCATCCAAACAAATTATATTAACTATGAAAACCACTTGTTTAGAAAGCTCCATGTACTTTACTTCTTCACCAACATTTTGCCTTCACATATATACTGTTTATACATCTATAGCTAAGCAGTATAATATCAGTACTTTTTTAGTCTAATTAGTTTAGCAGCTAACTTCCTGACAGCAGACTTCCACACAATTTCTACTCAAATAAATGGAGTCACATCAGGAAAACTGATGGTAAACATTTCTGTACTTAAAACCAAACCTGAAGACTTCCAGGGAATTCTTCTCTGGCTATCTCAAAGCTTAGCACCACCTCTAACTATTTCAAATGGTCCAGCAAATGCAATTCCTGTGGTGAGATTCTGCCTCAATTATAAAACTGAACTTGCACAAGCAGGATATATTAATCTGAAGTAAGGATAAGTCGTGGGGGTCAGGCACCCAGGAGGACTCATTTACTGCAGAGTAATACATTTCAAGCTAAAAACCAGGTAGTAAAATAGCCTGATTTTTAAATCAGTGTTTCTTGTAAGAAATGTCACATAGCTATAATTTATAACACAAAGTAATAAAAGAAATTACATTCACTTACCTTTTTACATTTTGCTATGTTCTGTTCTTTCTCTCCACTTTTTTTCCTCTTCTTATCATTGACTTTTGTAACTCTTGTAGCAGTTAAAGTAATTGTCGTTGGTGTATGTTGATAAGCAGTATACAGTTCCACAGGAACCTCATCACCACTTTCTGTTGCACTGGTGTCCCCATCTTTAAAACAAAGAATATTCTGTAAATAATGAAGTACTGCAGAAAGAACATTCACCAGTCACTCTACATCTGCTTTCCAAACACAAAAATTCATACTGACAAATGCTCCAAGCACTCCTATGCAAAATTCACCAACAGTTGCAACAGCATGAAAATGAAGGACCAATGAGAAACTGGTAATTAAGAGAATTTGTAATGCAAGGTAAGAAAAAGGTACCAGATTAAATTCCATTCACAGAATGGAATTAATGATCATATTCCATTTTAAGCAAAATTAGAATCAGAACAAAAAAGGTAAAAATTCTATTAACTCATTCACTTATATATATATATATATAGCTTTTACTTGTAATATGGTGTTTGGATTCTCAGATGACTGTACTCTAGAAGGGATTAAAATTAATGACTGACCAGCATTTCTTGAGAAGCTCTACTAATTAATCACGTGTAAGTCCTAATCAACTATTTCAGCTGCAATCTGCACTGTCAGGTGCCTTTCTCAGGGTTAATATGTCAATTTAGCCAAAAGCCTTTTGTATTCAAAATCCTCTAGCAGTAACATTGTGCTACTCAGGAAAAGAGACTATCAGACACAAACTGACAGACACTTTTCCTTTGTGCTGTGCTCTCAAAGACCTAAAGGCCAAAGCCTGAAATTTAGCATACATCAGCATTTATGTCAGACAAACACACATCCTGACCTGAAACAGGATTACCCTAGTTCTGTCAAGATGAAAGGCTATGAAGGATGGGGAGGATTGGAAGAGAGATGATGCACACAGATAAGAGACTGCTGTTTCCATGTGCTCAGTACAGGCTTCTCAGATTTTAGCAGCTTTTCCAAACATTCTACATTCAGTAAATACACTTCACACTAAGCAAAACTTTCTGATACAGTGCAGAAGCAGGCTGTAATGATAGAGAGAAAACATTCCTTCTGATCTCAGAAGGATGTTGCTTTAATCAGTGCACTCAGCAGTCCTAATTCTCAAAACCTTCTTTACTAAATAAAGAACTCCAGCTACTGGTTACTCTGGATTTTTCCTGCTCACAACATTCCTTAACAGGACTCTTCTGTGCATAGCAAACAATCCCATTTTGCCATCATGGTTATTCTTTTGAACACCTTATCAGGCACATAATTATACTTCATAAATTAGGAATTGATGATATTTTCTGAATTTCTGAAATCTCAGCTGAGAATACTTTCTAAATGAGCATAAAAGCACACAGAAAGAAGAATGTCTAATCAAAGAAGAATAAATAGCAGAATAACCAATGCCTGAGAAACAGAAACCCCAGAAGAGAAACTAGAAATTGTCAATGGCTGTAGCCCATACACCAGTGCCTACAGAATCATCACAGCCACACACCTCTCCCCTTGCCCCAAACCCCACAAAACACTGTCTTCCTTAAGGAAGCAACATTTCAGTATTGTTGTCTACACTGCGCTCTAACTTACTGTAAAAAATAATTACCTCAACTGAACATATAATTACATGGAGTTGTTTTGAGACACTCCTACCTAACCTACATAACCTGCTTTCACTTTGAAGAGCCTTGGTAAAGCACCTAAGGGGAGATCTTGAGTTTGCATGTCAGAAGCAAGATACAAACTCTCCGAATTTCACAAGTTATGGACCCAGATTCGTTAACCCATGAGCAGCAATGATCTCCACAGCATCAATTTCAAGACCAAACAGCTTAAAGCAACATCCTTGTGTAAGTTACGCATTTAGATATTGTATCTTAAAGACCAAAAAAACCAAAATGACCCCACCAACCAAGCCTGAACCATCCAGTACAAGACTGAGTAGGGCTTAACAAAGGTGCTCACTTCACTGAACCAGAGTAGGAAACCCACTGCACAGTAAGCTGCACCAGAACTGGACTTACAACAGAAAAACAAAATCATCATCTCATACAACCACAGGCCCCAGAACAATGGGCTAAAAATGTTGCCAGAAAAAAATCAGCTGATGTGGTTACACATAAAAGCTTAACACACACAATTTTCTATCACGTGAAATGCTCAATTAAAAGCTCTTTTCTTGAAGCAAACCAACTGTTCTATTACCTTCTCCCCACTGTTTACCTTTGGATGAAACACAGCTACGCCAATAACATTTAGAAATCTTTACAACAAAAACATTATACTCTTAAGAATTCTCACATCTAAGTGAAAATCCCTATATATATATATATGTATAGGCTTATTCATCAAAGAGCATCCAAATTATGCAGTCTTACCTTTTATCAAACACCCGTAAATTATTAATAATTAAAAGTAACATTCTGCTTCTTTAGATACTGTAGAGTATCTACAAACATTGAAAAGATCCATTCAAATTGATGCCACCTTTGCTTTTCTTACTTGACATCATCTGTGCAAACTGCCCATTTTACTAATGTCTCACACAGTTTATACCCAAAATCACTAAGTTCAACTGAACTGTAGAGCAGTCAGTGTGAAGTGCATTCACCCAAGCTAAATGGAAATCAAGAGGTGTAAGCACAAACATTCAGGTTATGTATTGTAAATCAATCTGTATCAATACTGCACTTTGACCACATTTTAGCTTACAGAGAACCGTAATTTGCCTTTTTAACTGGTTTGATACTTTTACTTTACCATTTAATATTTCCTTTCCTACAGAACGCTTTTAACAGATTTAGAATACTGATCATCAAGACCGAGGAGGGCTAAATGCTAACTTCAAAGGTAAGATCTCATCAGCTCCTCCTAAGATTTTTAATCTCTCTTCCCTTAAGTTTACAGTAAATGATCAGATAGTGTGCCTACAAATCCCAGGAGATTATTTAAATAGCTCAGATCATCACTTCCCCTATTTGTTATGAAAATCCAAGTTCAACCTCACAGTATTATCAGACCACTCAGTGAACTCATTAACTCCAAATGAGTTATAAATCTACTTGTTCTACTATTTTAATAGAATCAGCAAAAAATAATTTTAAATTTAAAAAATTTTTGAAATTTAAATTCGATTGACCTAATAGGTCAACTAAAACTGTATATAATAACCTTGGTTTTGTTAAAATTAAAAAAAAAAAAGTGTTTTTTTAAGTAGGTCATTAAAGCCTTTAAGGGACTTTAGGCAACTTAGTACCAGAAAACACCAAGTGTCAACTGCACCAAGAAGCACAGTTGTGTCACACATCCCCCAGACTTTCTGAAGTCATATGAAGTGGGCAGTAGGACTGTATCTACATGGTACTTCTAAAAGAAATTTTAAAATACATATACACACTCCACTACTTCAGAGACATGATGTGGAAGTAAAACATGTTACATTTAGGAGGATGACCTCCTCCCAAATTATTACTTTTGTAATAGCACTTGAAAGTACCAGCTGTCAGCCAAGAATTCTACAACACACCTTGGTAATGGCCGGACAGAATTCCTGACAAGAGTCCTGACATTTGAAATCCCGTGAACAGGTACAAGAACTTCTTGTATAAAATACACAGACTGAAATGGATACTTGCATTACACACCACCTTGGTTATCAAGGGCAAAAACCCCTCAAAACATCATTATTATCTACACTGTATTAACTCAGTTTAGCAACTTTTCCCATTGTCTGAACAAACCCAGAGCTGTATCAAAACACCCAATCTACAGCCCACATATAAGAATTAGGATTTCTTCCTGAAACTTTTTCCCAGAATGAAAGTAGATTTAGAAACCCTCTCTCATCCCAAAAGAAGAAACTTAAAGCTTTTCCACCTTATTTGCATCACCTTAGTCAAAGGAGTTAGTGTTATTGTAAAAGCAACATTGCTTATTAAGAAACATAAACGCTGTTCAACAGATTGCATTGTACTGCTATAAAAAAACCCCACAGTGCTGAAAACCATTAATAAAACACATGGAACTATAACAATTCTGACAGAACGTTATCTTGGTAACAATACAGTCAAGTAAAAGGCACTGATTTTACTGAACCTTATATGCTGAAGGCTCTCAAAACTGCAGGAACCCTCTCAAGTCTGTATATGTAATTTATACTTATTTTATGACCTTTACTAGGAAAAGGGCTTTAAATTTTACTCACCTGACATATTTTCCCTTTTCCTTCGTTGCAACAGCACTGCTCTTTCTTTATCTAAACTCCTGAAATAAGAAAATAAATCAGTGCATTTAAGTATTAAAACAGACTTCTAGCATTTCCCATTGACTATTACAAAATAAACAGTAAACTCACTGAACGTTCAGATACTTAGAAAATTATCACTTTCTCGCTGTTCCATTCTGTTTTAGAATTAAAAATCAACAAAACTACTTACCTGGGTTGGCAACGTTCACACAGATATATGTCAGGAATATGCTGTCTGTCAATCCCCATGCAGTCAATGTGCTGCCAGACACTACAAAAACACAAAAACAAAACCCCAACTTTGAAGTACAATTTCTAAAATTGCATGCACAATACACAGAGAAAGCAAGCTGGTTTTTTTTTTCACTGTCATCTTTACTCAGATTCAATACTGCCTAAAACAACATCACAATTACTGTCTTTGCCACCACTCTGCTTTGCTGACTTATTCTCTCTCTCAGAAATTTTTCTCTTATTATATTATGATCAAATAGGTGCTTAAGCATAAACTCAGAAGTCTCAACGTTTAACTTCAGCTTCTCCAATAAGAACCTAGGTTGGTCTTTTCATACTTATTAACTGAATCCTTTGAAAAATAAAAGAGTAATCAGAAGGATCATGGACAGAGAAACCAATATTTGAGAAGCTTCCTTCACATTACTTTGCATCCTTCAAGTTTTTTGATTCACATATACATAATTTACCAAGACACTTTATTACATGCACATTAAGTAATGCCTAAGTCATTATTTTAGCATACTAACAAATAATTTAGGTCAGAGTACCAGAGACATTGTTTTTAGGGGGGAAAAAAGGTATACCCTTATTAAGCAGCAATGCACAAGCAAGGGCATGACCAAATTAATGAGTAATCAAGACTGACTGGAATTAAATTATAAAACATTCACTGGCCTTAACTATGTTGCCTATTAGAAAACCACATGATCTTCAAGCACTTTTCTGATAGAAAGAAATTTCTTGTGATTCAACGTAATTAAACCACCATTTATTTACAATCACTTTGCATTTACTCAGTGTAGCCTTAAGTTTTAAGTAATTTTTACTTTTAAATTTATTTTAGTACGCATTACCTGCATTTGTCACAACAGATCATATATCCATCATCATGTGTAAAGCCACAAATGCATCTGGTAATATCCGTTCCATAGCTTCCATCCTCTGACGTACTGATGGTAGTAGCACTAGAGGTTTCATCAAAGTTGGGAGTGGTAAATATGCCTACTTCATTCTTGCTTATAAGCACTGATGGAGGAGGAGAAGCTGGAGGCGTTGGAGGAGGCCGAGCACCATAGTTATGGTCCTAGAATTTTGTTAAAAAGTAATTTATCGTAAATGCTCTTACACTGATCGCTATTCAAGCCAAAAATGTAAGAATTCATTTGGCAAACAACTTCAAGCTTATTTTTGTAGTAAAAGCTTAAAATTTTGGTTATATCCCAATTGAATCTTCTTCTCAACTATGTTGTACATTTAAGTGCACTGTGTTCTGCTTCTGACAGACCACTTTTAGCCAACTTACCCAACTCCCAATAAGATATAGAAACATAAGCATGAATAAGTTTTGCCGTATAAAAATAGCAGATTTTTACATAATACATTTTGTTTGTACAGAATACTTGGCACAAAACTTACTGCATAGGGCAAACCAATGTAGCTGTGTGAATGCGAGCCGCTGGTATACAGCTGGTGAGGGTAACTGTTCGATTTTTCAACTACCACAGGGCTAGCTTCTACAGATTCTGGTCTGCAAGGCAAAAGAGAGATGAAGAACAAATATCATTACTATGTAATTTATATTAATAAATTGGAGGTGCTTGCAGAACAACTTCTAATTAATTCCCTGCTGATTCTACTTGAAGGAGCATATGGGGGCAGAAGAAGCTTGCAACCCCCCCAGCGGCCCCCTCATGAGCGGTAAGAGAAGCTGCCAAAGGGAATTCTGCCCAAGGACTGAGGCTGCGCTCCGCGGGCGGCGCTGCCATGGAGCGCGGCAGCGACACACGGCGGCAGCGGCGGGAATGGCCCGTGACCCGCCCTGAGCGCTCCCACAAGCACAAACCCCACATAGGGCATGTCGGCTGTACAAGGCAGCTTCTATTGATCTATCCATAAACAAAAAGGTGATAACGATTTGCAAGACAAGGCTAGCGGTGCCTTCTTCAATATACAAACTATGGTTTATATGCACTGAACCACAATACAAACAAGAAAGGAATACTAGAACAGAAGATCTGAGCACAAAAAAATTACATCTTCACAGCCTTTCTCCAGCAGTTGTTCATGTGTGCATGACTGAGAGAACTTGCAGATATTTTGCTGCTCCATATGATTTAATCACACTAAGACAAATTAATCCAGGTTACCTAAAGTGGGGGGGGGGGGAGGGGGGGGTGTGGAGTTTAACAACAAAAAGGCACCACAAAATGTCAACACTTAAAACTGAAGAGGACTTGATACACATTACAAATCAGGTCTGGTTCAGTTTTCTAATTTCACTTTTTATTATGTGTGAATCTATTTCCTATCACACGCCTTACTAATTCCTTCAGCTGATTTTTAAAATAAGCTTGATATTTCTGAATCTTAGATTAAAATAGATACTGATGGGATTTTTTCTCATACAATAAGACATTTAATAGAGGCTTTTTTGCTATGCCAGGAAGCAATACTAGTTTGATTTAAAAGGACACCAGCAAATTACATTTGTTACTTTTTGGAAAAGATATAATTAATCATTAACTTTCTGCAACAAAATGCAACAGTTTCACATCTCTTTGAAAGTGTCCTACTAATGGGTTTGGTGGCCCATTTCGTCCTATGAGCTTTTCCCCATGTGAGATTACTACATGATAAAATTGTTTAGGAAGAAGCTAGTTAAAAGCACTTCTGGGGGAGGGCTTTAGTTTCTATAGTCCAAAGAAAACAATCATTTTTTAAAAGATTACTGTCTCCAACAGTCATCAGCTGCCTTTTTTGAGAGAGGGAATAAAGACGTGAGCAAATCATGTGAAGTACTAACATTAAAAACACAACTTCTGACTAGCATAAGACTAACCAAATCTGACAGCACTTGCTCTTTGTTACCTCATAAACCCAGAAAAATCCTCATTTACTCTTACACCCGTTCACAACTTGAAAATACAATTTTATTTTGGAGTTCATTAGAATTAGCTTCTAGAAGCAGTTTAGAACTTTAGTTTATGATTAAAATAAAGACAAATGACGAAAAAACTGTGCCCTTCCAACTGATCTGCTTTAACCTATTTACCAACACATTTGTGCAGTAATCACACATCTTTCCTGTGCTCCAGTAATCCTTCTGATGACCTTGCCAACTAAAATGTCAGCAAATGAGGCATTAGCTATGCATCCATCATGACTAGGGCAGAAATTAGCTTCTCCAGTAACAAGCAGGTCTTAATCACTGTGTTGCTTCTACTGCTATTCTTCCCCATTTCCTGAATGGGACAAGCAGGAGCATGGGGACTCTTATTCACTCTGCGTTCAATACTCGACCTACTCCATTTCCAGAGCAGGAAGGCTTACCAATAAAGGACAGGCAGGAGGGGATTCTGGTACAATCCATCCAGGATTAATTTAGGAGAGTTTCCTTCATTAAAAATAAGTATTACTATGACCTAAATACCAGGTACTTAAACACGGGAACATTCAGTGAAAGACAGCAGAATGAAAGTGTCCTAAAAAAAGAGGTTGTGTATTTCATCAACTGAGCACAAAAAGACAGTCCAGGTCTCTTTCAAGACATGAGGCAAGACAATACACCCAACACCCTACACCCATTTCTTATTATTCATGTAATTTATAAACCACTTAAGAGAACAAAATTTAATATTTAGAGGCATAACAGTGGTGGGAAGCAGAAGTGTAAAGCTTCCAAAAACATTAATTTATCATCAACTATTTTAACACTCAAAAAACAGATTCAGAGAACATTACTAAGAAAAAGGCACATCTTTACTTGAACAAGGAAAACCAGAAACATGGTGGGAGAAAAATCAGGTGATATAGAAAGGCAACTATTAAAAAATGTGGAGCACAATCAGCTTTCAGTAAAATTTTTTTCAAATGCTTATCCAGGCACACACAGTATCCTAAATTACAACAGATGCTCAGTAGAGCTCTGAATGTAACTGTTACTGTGCCATTTACTCACTGCACTGGGCTGGGGAAGAAACCAAGAACTATGGGAAGGAACCCCAAGAGAATTCACCGAATCTAGAAATTAACCATCACAGGTTTCCTTTACAGTCAACAGCAAAGTAATACAGACCCCATAACGCAGTGCAGGATGGGCACCATTTTTCCAGAGAGCCACCACACACAGAATCAACTTTGACAGACAGGTTACTGAATTCCTTATTCCTCCTGGTTTTGCCAACCATGTGCATGACCTTAAACAGAAAAGACACCCTCTATACTCCTGCCTGTTCAAAGGTCAAGCCCTTCTGAAATAGGCATCTCAGAATTGTACAGCTTTGAGAAGAAATGTCTCTTGGCAAAATATTTAATTGTACAGATGATTAAAGCATGAGATATTACATAATTTAAAAATCAAGTTTTACACTTTTTGGGCTAAAGTACCAGAGCCCAAGCAGCAGCAAGGCACTAACTCCTGTACTATAGACAAACACTCCCCTCATCTCACCACTGACATCCCTACAGCCATCCCAGAAAGCAAGTTTTCAAGAGGAAAAAGTGTAAGCATTCAGATCTGTGAGAACACTGTGAGGTTTTCCTTGCTTGTATTTTTGGCCATTAGCCAGTTCTCTCAGAGACTGAGGTACTAAGCCTGTCAGCCTTATCATATCGCATTTTTCAGCTTCACCTCAAACAACTGCTGTCTTACTGTGTAACTAAGAAAGATATTTATTGCTTGGTTTTCATCAAAACTGCAATGTTTGTATTACAATGCAGTATATTTGAAGCTGGATCAAAATGTTAATAGTATTTCCTAAATAAACATTACTGTGATAAACCGACCATGATATTCTGCTAAAATACCATATATACTTATCATCTGTTGTGGTCAGCAATTCAAAACTGTGCAAAATGTTCATGGAGAACAAAACAAAAACCTCTACACAAAAGCTTTCCACATGCTCTTGGGCTGCAATGATTTAAGCCATTCCTGTACCTTCAAAACAGAAATATAATATTTTCTGAAATCAATTTTAAAAGATACCTATATTAAAAAAAAAAAAAAAGCCTCGAGAGAATTTTCATAGAGCAAGTGAAACAACTACATGTTCTGGGTCATCTCCTACCGCTGGATTCTAAAATGGAAACAAATTATTCTGCATGTTGCCAGCAGATGGCATTAGTGAAAAACTAAAAGCTACACTCCAGTTAATTTATGAAACATCAGTCCCTACACATATTCATAGTTAACTTATATTATGGAAACCAACCAGAATGATTCAAAGAAAGTCAGTTCTTCTCTAAAATGTGATCTCTCTCCCTTCATTCCTTTTAAATATTGTTTTGTTTCTGACAACTTAGCAATAAATTAAAAAACAAAAAAAGGAAAGAAAAGAAAAAGCACATAATTATTGATTAATATCTAAAATACAATCAGTTAGGATTTGGGGCCATCAACTCACTTCCATAAATATGTATATATTCAAATGGGAAACAAAATCTCACTAAAACTAAAATGTTCCAAGACAGATGGGGTATCCAAGTTTTAGACTGCGAAAACCTAGCTGAGAGTACTTCCTGAAAACGTGTCAGAACTCCAAAAGTAATCTCAGTAACAGCAATCTTCCACAATCCAATTTGATAGGTCTAATTTTCAAGGAATTCAGGTTTGATTTCTGTTTGTACCAGCACATCTGAACAGTCTAGCTGAAGGTTATCTCAGCTAAAAGAATACAATATATTTTCCATGACAAACCGTATTTTCTATTTCAAGACACTTCATCTAACCAAAGACATTTGACAGGCTTCAATATCTAGACAAGAATCAAGGACTGCTTCTCTACCAGGGAGTGGGTTCTGCTACCTAAGCACCTTGCAGCAGGCCCTACAAGTACAGGCCGGCCTGATATTACCTGTACTTAAGAATACATCAATGTTCTTTTTCTCCTGGATACTGAACTCAATACAGTGATCTGTACACTGGGATTGTGAGGTTTATCATACAGGCCTGCTCTCTAAAAAATGTGTATATATAAAAACCAGAAAAGCAGTTCCACCAATTTCCCCATGTGTAGTGTAGCTCATACTTGCGCTCTAAGCTACACAAGCACTCTCTGAAGCCAGGAAGTGCATTTTGAACCCTCAGAAATGGCTTGTTCTGCTTACTGCTACAAGGACCTCACCACTAAGAAGTCACACATCCTCATCTTTAGTAAAGTCTACAAGTAAAGGCGAAGTATGTGTATTTTGACTATGATGACATGAAGATCTATCTGGAGACCCTACTTACTTAAGTACACGTGACTTAAACAAACTATTTCACCTGGTTTTTAAAATCTTTAAATCTCTTAGTAAACTATTCTACACCCAGCTATTTGCTACAATTATTAAAATAACACGTGGAACTATTAGTCATAGAAACTATCTCCTTTTTTAATAGGCTTTTGCCTTGGTTTGAAGCATAAGGAAAAATCTTTCAGCACTAAGAGACTGCAAAAGAGACTACACAAAGAGCTTTTCCCTAATCATCTTCTCCTGCATAATCGAGTTTGCCACTCCCCCATTCTTGTGTTTGCTCATGTTTCAGCAACTGATGAAGCAATATCAGACCTGCCAGTCACAGGGGAAAAATTCCAGCTCCTCCCTCTCAGGAAAACCCCAGAACTTGCTGAAAGACCATCTAGGACTGTTATTAATACACTCTATATCCAACATACTACTCTCTGGAAGAAAATGTACAAGAACAAAAAGTAAACCACTTAGATGGTGACAGAAAAGGGTTACAGCTGTGTAAGCTGGTAGGTTAGGGACACACCTTTGTGTCACTTGTGACAGTGACAAGGCCTTTGAATCGGCGTACACCCATCATGCAACTACACATTTCAGCCTGAGTACAGCAGAGATGACAAGAATTAATCTAACTGCTAACAGCCACTTAACATCTGAAGAAAAGCAGCTCCTAACTGGGTCGCTCTGCCACAGTATCAAGCAAATAACACACTGCGAACTCTATCTTGTTTATACTGACAACTAAATTTATTTATTTTAATTTCAGCATAACATGCTGTGACTGCAAGGAATGTCAGCAACCTCAGGAATCATGACCTTCTCTAAACATAAAAAAAGCACAGGAAAAATAATGAAAAGAAATGTGAATGGTCCATCCACTAAAGTTAAAAAAAATTCTGCACCAAGGTAAATAGTGTTCATAATATGAAAAGATAAAACAACTTTAAAAATTTAATGTAACAAAAAATTTGAATTGCAAATTCTTGGTTCTCTTCAAATAAATAGCACAAACCTAGAATAACTTCATATATAACTGGAAACACTGGAAGAACTGGAAGCAGAGAAATATCCCTTTAAAAAGCTAAAACTTTCCTTCAAGGTTTGAAAGAAAAACCATTTGCTTCTTAAACATTTGACAGTCACATTGATGCTACACACAGAGAAAGGTTTGTTTGACAAGAAATGTATCCCATCAGAGATTAACAATACCTAAACCTTAGCCCATCTATACTGTGCAGGAGACTAGGAGGGAAAAAATAGAAAAGAACCACAATACAAAAAAATGCACATGCGCAACAACACCCCCCCACCCCAATAAAAAACCCCACAAGCCACCCCCCCATCCCCAAAACCCAGAAACTCAATACACTACAATATTTCATGCGAAGCCGGAGTTTACGGCATGCATGATTTCACTGGCTCTTTGTAACCCTTTATACAGTTACTAAATGTTTTTCTACTAGCTTTACAACTAGAAATAACTTTCTGAAGACACAGTATTAGCCATTTAAGCTAAGCCATCAATTTTCGTTAAGAAATGTACCCTTGTTTTAATTACTACTACTTTTTTGCAGTTTAATGCACCAAATTAATCTTTCTAATGTGCAGAATGCAAAAAAAATTTTACATGTAGTTAAAAAGGAAACTGAAATGGCCAAATATTTGAAGTATGAGAAGTAAACCAAGAAGCATCTTTATTTCTCAGTCTGATAAGAAAGGAAAATATGCATCTGTAGAAACGTTTAGTTTCTCTCCTTTGCTCCCCCTGAAGTGGAAGAAACTGACTTAAGAATAAAATGACAGTTATTAATTTAAGTAATTAAAGGTTCAACAAAACTAAGGAAACTTTTAAGTTTTCGCCAACTGTATTCAAAAAAAGTCATGAAGAAAAAATAAAAGTAATTAAAAAAATAAGTAAGAAAACTTACAGATTATGCTCACATACTTACTCTGAGCCTGCAGCCATTTCCAAATAAGAAGTATCTGCTGTGTCAACCCCCAATGGGATCACTATGCTCATGACGTTCGTTTCTGATAAATTCGATTACTATGGAGTCCTATGCATTGGTATCCAAAACACTGGGGCATGCCAGCCACAGTGCTCATTGCAAACATCTAAGTGCATCCACAAACCCTGTCAAAAACACAACAAAACAAGCAGAAGATTAAGTCAGTTCATTTTAAACACAGGCAATTCTACATAATGTATTTATTTTAATAAAAAAATTGCCACTTATATCTGTCACAACTACTTCATTAGTTTTATTTTACACAAGCAAAAAGAAAGGAAAACACTCAATCTTCTCTAGAAGTTAACTACAAATAAACTTTTTTAAAGAGTGTGATGAGCTTAACATATGAACTTGAAAATACTACAAATGGACAATTTATGATTAAAAAATGCCAGCACAATCAGGGAAGTGCCAGAGACTCACTTTACAGCAGATTTACTAAATATGAAACACATTTACTTACTACCCTGTGTTGTCAAAGCTTAGTTGCTGTACCTTTCAGCAGAAACCTAGTTAGAGAATTTGCAAGTAGGTCTTAGGCAGCACTGTTCACTTTTGTTTTGCACTTAAAAAAAAATCCAATGTCTTAGCTACTGTTTAGCATTTTTTAAAAAACAAAATCATTCAATTAACTCACAATAATGATAAGAAACATTTTCCATTTTAATAAAACACCATTAGAAGATACTATGCCTGTTCAGTGCCATTTTTGGAAGTGATTTTTTTTTAAGGAGTAAAATAGAAATAATCAAGTAGTAGTTTTAACTGTAGAGCAAACTACAATCTGGTTGACTTGCACGAGTGAATACAGAATCCAATCTGTATGCCAGTTACTACCAGTCCCCCATATTGCATAGGGCAGAAGACCCAACCAAGTACAGGAGAAATGCAAACAGCTCTCAGCTATTCACAGATTAGTAAAATCATTTATACACTAATACAGACCAAGTTTTACACGTGACTGGGTAATTCAAGTAAAACAGCCCAGTACCTTCAGTAGTTACATAATGAGTAATTGCAAACTCTTGCCAAAATGTCTAAGTGCAAGAGCACAGACCACTCTGCAATGAAGCACACACATACTGTGCCTAATAAAGACACTCCTCTCACACTACAAAATGTGGTATCTTAGCTGATGTCCACACAAGCACAACAATTTCGGAATCAATGTATTTTCAGTCTCACAGAATGTGCTGAGCTGGAAGGAACCCACCAGGACCAAGACCAACTCCCAGCACTGCACAGCACCATTCCCAAGAGTGACCCCATTTGCCCGAGAGTATTGTCCAAACACTTCTTGAACTCTGTCAGGCTGGTGCTGTGACCACTGCCCTGGGAGCCTGTTCCAGTCTACAGCCACCCTCTGGGTGAAGAACCTTTTCTATTATTGAACCTAAACTTCCCCCAACGCAACCTCAGGCCACACCCTTGGGTCCTGTCACTGGTCACCACAGAGAAGAAATCTGTGTCTTTCTTCCTCTTCAGGAGGAAGTTGTAACTGCAGTGAGGGCTCCCCTCAGTCTCCTCCACACTGAACAGACCAAGTGACCCCAGCCACTCCTCATGCAGCTTCTTCTCAAGGCTCTTCACCATCTTTGTTGCCCTCCTTTGGACACTCTCTAATAGTTTAATGTCTTTTTTATATCATAGTGCCTGAAACTGCCCCCAGCACTGGAGGGGAGGCTGCCCCAGCTCAGAGCAGAGGGGACAATCCCCTCCCTTGCCCAGCTGGCCCTGCTGTGCCTGATGCCCCCAGGACACACTTGGCCCTCCTGCCTCACATTCAACTTGCCATTGGCCAGGACCCCCAGGTCCCCTCTTGCTGTGGTGCTGCTTTCCAGCCTCTCGTTCCCCAGTCTGTCCATACATCCATGATTACCCCACTCCAGGTGTAGAATCTGAACATTTTTCCTGGCTGAATTTCATTTTAACAAGTTATCCTTGCCAAACTGGCAAAAAGCACAAGCCCCTGGTGAGAAATGGACTTCAGATAAACACTGTAATTTAAATCTGAATTTTCTTCTTTTATTGATTAGGTCAGCACCTTCAGGATGACAAAGTGGCATGTACAAGATACCTCTAAAAGTATGAGATGGCAGCAAGTCTTCATCTAACTTCCTAAATTTTATAACACTATTGAAGATTGGTAACTAACTTAAGAATATGCCAAGATGTTTCAAGTGCCTAAACCTACAGTTAGTTCATTCTCCTAGACAGCAAAGGTGTGTTTTGCTCCCATTGTGTGAGACACCAAACAGAATGAACTGGAAAGATATCGAGGAAAGTAGCCATTGAAATAGTCTGATTTCCACATTTAAACACAGAGGATTTTCTTACTAAGTACCACAAGTAACAAACTGCAGCACTAGGTATGCAAAAAATTAAGAAAAAACATACTATTTTCAAGAGTAAGGTAGCAAGAAAAACAGGTTAAATCAAAAGGAGGTAAAGAATATTTTCAGTAGAAGGCTTGAAAAAACTGTAAACCCCTCCAACAGTTTTAGTGAGTACTCATTCCCCCACCATATAGATAACTCTACTGGCCGGGCAGAACCCTGAACAGCTGCACAGACAACTTACAGGAAACATCAACTCACCATTTAGTTTCCATCTTCTGAAAAAGTAGAAAATTTACCCAATAACTGAAAGGCCATAATGGATTTTAAAACCCAAGTAAAGCAGCTAGCCCAGGGTTAATGGCTGTTCCATTACTCCCTGCAGTGTGACCTACCTAACAAACCATTAGAAGAAACGAGTTTTTACTTTATGCCTGTTACTAGGTAATTCTAAAAAAACCAGCTTTAGTGGTTTAATGTAGGTCTAAAAGACATTGGACAACATTGCCTGGGATCCTCACTTAGAAAGATGTTTCCTGCACTTAAACTTGACTTTGGCGGTGGTGTGGTTTTTCTTAAAACATTTTCTTTAAACACTTCTGAGCAGGTAGAGCATCAGCTGTAAAATAATGCAAGCAAAAACACCCTGGAGACTGATGGAAGTGAAGAACATGCTTAGACAGCTGTCTCATGGGCTGTGACATCTCCAAACTTACATGAAACAA
Organism: Zosterops lateralis; assembly: GCF_965231275.1. Taxonomy (NCBI): domain Eukaryota; kingdom Metazoa; phylum Chordata; class Aves; order Passeriformes; family Zosteropidae; genus Zosterops; species Zosterops lateralis. The sequence continues at coordinate 60,897,008 of NC_139765.1, forward strand.
CCGAGGTTACCAAACCATCACATATTCAAGCGACCTCCACTGTCAACTCAAAAAGAAACTTGCTTACCAAATCTGATAATCAAGTGATATTTGGAGTTTTTATATGTAATGTAGAAAAATGAAGAGCTATCCATGTATTTTTAGAGCTATGTATAGACTGAAAATCAATGGCTAATGCATGTCCCAATTAACAACAATCTGAAATTGGAAACATATCGCCATCCCTGCTAAAAACATACCACCACAAAAAAGCCCGACAAAAAAAATGGGGGACACAGCCAAAACAAACTTCCTACGCTATGGCAAGCCATTCAAATACAGCTCTGCCACAAGTCAGTCAAAAATTCTAATAGCCTGATCGACACTGAGTAAAATCAGAAACTTGACAAATCAAGATTTTTTTTTGCCTGAAGAGCATTACACAGATGTTTTATCTAAAAGGAAGTGGAACATGACTGCAATACCAACTCACTGTCTTTTACCACCTTCTTCATCATACAGAGAACCCTCTAAACCTTTCCTTTGCCTACATTTAATACGGAAGAATGGAGGCAGTCACTGGCTTGCAATACCTACACAGGCAAGTTAATTCAAACAAACATTGCTCATTATTTAGGAGTAGCCATCCTCAACAAATGCCTGTAATGGAAGGAGGGGAAGATGTAGGATAAATTAATAACACTACACACACTTATTAAACAAAAATGTGACCTTATATATAGGCCATCCAATTATGATCACTACAGTGATGTCAAATTTGGAATGATGGAAAATAATTATTTTCTGCCGTGTCAGAAGCAGAAGCGTTGTCATGACATACTAATATTCCCAGTATTTTTATAAGATCAGAAAGAAAATAACATAACCACTGGGGAATTTGATCTATGAAGAGATTGCTTATCCTTTGAAGCTTGGTATTTTAGATGAGTCATAAAATACTATCTGCTGTCATGATTTGGTACTTTCCAACTCCTGCAAGTATCCATCTATTTCAAGTAATTATTCTTTCAGAACTCCGACAAACTGTCATCCATGGTCTTTAAGAAACTGTTTTCATAGGTACATTCATTTCTGCAACTTACTGTTTAAGAAAGTCTTTCTTCAAGCAGTATGTGAATTTTAAAGATAGGAAGACCACACTGGTTTCTCCAGGTAATTTCAGAGCCACAGAAACTGCTAGCCCCAAGTTCATTGATCAGCTCTTTACTGGGCAAAGTGGCTCATCTACTGTACCTTTGTTAACAACAGCAGAGGCCCTCCAGGTTTGTTACAGTCTCCTCTATTAGTGATACTACACTCTAAGCTCTAGAAGAATTTTGGCAATTTCTTAGATTCACCAAATTTTCTCATAATCACCCTACAGCTGTATGATATGAGAAAAAAACACCCCTTATTCAAATAAATTTTGCTTTTATTTAGTTACAGTAAAAAAATTTGCCTTAATAATAAAATGCTCATGTTAAAACCCAGATAATTTCTGTTCAATCTGGTGAAAAGATTAATCTTGTGCAAGATCAGCCCCCTCACACCCATCACACTTCAGCATTCACTCATATTGGTTTACACTTTCAATGGCACTTCTCACTGTCTCCAGAGAATACACAGGAGCTTTTTCACTCAACAGTCACCTCCAGTCTGGAATATCTGAAGCCTCACCAGACATCTCAAGATCCACTTTGTTTATGACACCAAGATCCTGTTTGTAAAAATTAACTGTGCTCAAACAACAGAAGTGTAAGAGTTAATATATTCCAAAATACTAATCTCTGTGGCTCTGTACAGAGAGCATAATTCATGCATTAAGGAACAGGAAATAACTCACACCGTATCCCTGAGATATTCCACTAAAACAACATTATTCTGCGGTCTTACAGAGACCACATGTTTCCTTTCTGTCACGTCCTGCTAAGATCACTTGTGTCACGTCAGAAGAAAAAAAACTTTTCCACTGGTACACAAAGGAGGAAAAACCCCCAAATGCAGACAGCTCAGCTGTTGAATCAGAAGGTGATCTGAAATTACATCAGTAGTTTTAAACCTGTTGGACCCTATGCTGTATGTCTAAGAATACTAAAGCTCTTGCTTAGATATAAAACATTTCATAAAAGTCAATGATAAGAAATGGTAACAACACCAGTAACAATTTATTTGTCTTTTTGTCTTAAACATAAAAAAAAAATCCTGAGAAGACATTAATATATTAGGATAACATTATTACTTATAATATTTACAGTAATATTATTTATTACAATATGGTGAGGGCTTTTAGTCTGTTGGGGTTTTTTTTTTAACCATGTTTACATCTGATACTACAAAAACCAAAGAGGTAAAAAATTAATGAAAGCTGTCTTTGCTATTCTTCTTCACATCTCTGACAGCTTTTACACAGTGTCACTTGTTCCTTGTTTTTCCCTTCCCATGAATCAATTTTCAGATTCTGTTGTCTTGTGACAAATACAGAAAAGCATACAAAAGTTACAAAAAATACATTTACTATAGAAGTTACAAAGAGAATTCAAAGCAATTTGAAATGTAACATTTATTTTCTAATTTATAAAGGGATGTAAGTAGAATCATGAGTTAAGCTTACAATTAAATTATATCCTACCTCAAATGTAAGAATTTTCCCACATACACAGAGTACACTAACTTAAGTATGCTGATTGCTAAATCAGTTCAAGTTTCTCACATCACTAGGTACTACAAAAATACTAAATTTTGTTGTTACTGTTTTTATTACTTTAATATACATGTAAAATTCTTCAATAATTTTTTCTGCCAATTGCAGTTATCAACCATTACCTGGCTACAATTACAAGATTAAAAAAAAATAATTAGATGGTTTAGATGTTTCAATATTTGAGAGATTTCATCACAGAATGCCTCTACAAAGAGAATGACCAGGATCTCCATAAACACAGAGGTTTAAGGAGAAAAATCTTATTCTAATTATAGAATATAATTAGGCTGTTGCATTAGATGCAACAGTGCTGGTTTAAGATAAATAATTATTTAGATTTTATACTGATGCATACCACATCATCTTGATGTCCCTGACTAATGCCACTACAGAAATATTAGCTAACCAAATTACCATCTCTCTACTCTGTCTACTCTGTATTTTCAGAAGACCCATACACAAAATCCACAAGAGCTGAAAAATTGATCAAAACCTCCTAGCCTATCTACATATGACAACTATCCTTCCTTAAAAGCAACATAAAAAAAAATTTGAAAATTTCAAAAAACTTGCAATATGTATTGCAAAATACATAGAAGGTGAAAGTGGTAACTTTCCCATGTGTAGTAAATTGAGTAACTGAAATGGCCAAGGATAATTGTCAGTCCCCAACACTTAAAGAGTTACATTGTTTCCCAACTTAACCAGCAATGGACAGTTCACCTCATGCTCACGCAGAGCTTATTTCCCCTGAACACAAGCACAGAAGAGGCTCTCTTTTACTAAACTATGAGTACTGGTAAACCCCTTCCCTCACACCTTTAAATCCAGGCAAGAAATTAGTAACCATTTCCTGGAGCAGTACTAAGTATCAGAATGCATACAGTACATAGTAAGGCTCATTTTCATGAGATGTGTACAAATCTTAAGGGAATTAACTTGAAGCAACAAATGGAATTTGCTGGAACAGTCAAGTACTGACCAAGGAACAAGAGAGAGTAGAAGGGTTATGAGATTTACAGATAAAAAGAATTCAGTGTTAAAACACAAACTATCTGCATGACAGTCTTGAGTCAAGCAAGACCTTTCAGTTTAACCAGCACACAATGTTAACCTGGTTGTAACTTAAAGCCAATTTGAACGTAAAAGTGTTCTACGGCACTAAACTCAAACCAAAACCATTTGCTCCCAGTAGAAAATTCACACTCAGTGTGAGTCCAGGATGGCTCCAAAGTTACAAAGGATCACTACAAAACTAATTACAGTTTCCTGTATCAATAAAGTCTTTCAGGCAAGATGCAAAGATTTCCAAGGTTATTTTACTGCTTTCAGACCTCTGCTACCTTCCTGCATATCTTATTGTCAGTTACTAGTTTATACAAAGTCATCTCAGGTAATAGATGGCCAAAAGGTACTACTCTGTTTTATTGCACTTTATTACTTCACCATGCATCTTCTATGGGTAAGTTGCATTTACTGAGAATACAATCTAAACATTCTCCTCCTCCCTCCAGTTACATCATATGTGTACACACATTTTGCAATCATGAGCAAAAGCAATTCTTGTCATACTTTCCTTCAGATTTACAGGCCAATAATTTTAACCTGTGGTTATGGGAACCACCCTTGACTGCAAGAAATCCACAAGAATGGACCTAAAGAAAGTTGACCACCTATGGCCCAGCACAATCTATACAAGAAAAACCTAACTAAAAACCCAACTATCAATAGTTTGTCAGAGTTCACAAACACAGACTGAAAACTAATGGCCTGAACTGTCACAAAGCAAACAAACTAAGCTTTACTACTTGGCTTTCTTACCTACAGGTATTTTGCCCCTTCGGAATTTTTTTTGTTTGCTTGTTTTGGTTTGGGAGACGTGTGTGCTGGGTTCTGTTTGTTTGTTGGACTTGTTTGAATTTTTAACTTTCTTTTTAATTAGGAAAGGAAAAAGATTTAAAGATGATTTCATTAAATAAAATCATGCTTTTCTAAACTGCTACTTTCTACTACTGCTCTGAGCATACAAGTCTAACAAGAATTAGATTATTTTCAAAATTAGCAAGAGAAACTGGCATTTTAATGGTACACTCGAGATATCCTTCTAAACACAAAGTATACTGTGCACATGTATATATGTAAATGCTTGTATCAACACACAAATATGGAAAAAATACACAGCATATCTACACATACCATAAATAAATGTATAAAGTAATCAATATTTATTCATTGCTGTCTGTTTCTCAGAAGGTAACACGCCTTTAATCAGACCTAGAAGCAGAATACATGAATAAATGACTAATCTTACATATGAGGAAGTTTCCTCTGTTTCCCCTAACATGCTTCATAGCTGTACAGATTTTCTTAAGAGATTAGGATGGATATTCAACTTCCAGATGTTACACCACTGCAATTACAGTAAGAACTGTGCAGGCTTAGAAATAACTGCAAGTCCAAATTCAAGACCTTAGCTACTGTCTGCTGCTTTCTATGGTAACCTAACAGGTAAGTTAGCAGTTTACTTCTAATTTGTGCTGAGACAAAAAAAAAAAGGGGAGTAGGAAAAATAAGACATAGTAGGCAAACTCCAATATAGAAATCGAGAGCTATTAATGACCAACTCCTGCAAATCATATAGAAGCAACAACTTGTTCTAGAAGAAACTGGGTATTTGTAGTGCGTGCTCAAACATTCCCATGGATTTAATGTTCTCTATATCCCTCTCAGCAGTATCTTCTCCCTCATCACAATATTAACTGCTTCTAGCCTCACTCATAAACCCCTCAATAACCTCCTGCTCTTCTCAGGGTCACCTACACACTGTCAGTACTCACGTCCATCTACCTCCTTCTCACGCGCCCTGTCAGACAGACAAAAACACAAAAATGTACCTGCTATGGCTGGTTTGAAGTCACACATGACAGATAATGGCTAAAATCATTATGCTTCCTCTCCCTGTTTCTCACAGGACACTGCTCATAGCTGCCCCATCTCCTTTGGGATCTTCAGTAAGCTTCAGAGAGCTTAAGGCTACTAAGTTCCAAGTCAAATTTCTGGTTTATTAAGTTATTGGTTGTACTGACACAAACCTACTTAATCATTAGACCATCTTATTTAAGAAATACTGTTATTACAACCAACTACAAAGTAAGACTCCTCCAAGTTTGCTTTTAAAATAGTGCCAATAAGCATGCCTTAGTATCACAGAATCACAGAATGGCCTGGGTTAGAAGGGACCTGAAAGATCATCCAGTCCCAACATCCCTGCTGTGCTGACACCTCTGCTACCAGGTTGCTCAGGGTCCCCATCCAGCCTGGGCTCCAACACTTCCAGTGACAGAACATCCACAACTTTTCTGGGCAACCTGTTTCAGCTTATGAACATCCTGAGACAAACGCAGGATTTTACATTCAATGAAGACCACAGTCATGTTTGGAATGACAGACAAACTTTATGAATAGGTCAGTTTAGTATCTAAAACAGAAATAAAAACCCCTGCCTCCTTCCTGGATTCATAAATCCAAGATGCATAAAAACCTTGAGCTTCCATCATGTAACAAGGTTTCTATCTGTACACAGTCATAACATGCACTGCACAGACTCCAGTCTGCAGAACCCAGGCCACGCTTTTAGGTACAAACCAAGAGTCAATTCTGCCAGTTTAGCCAAGCCTCTGCTACACACCAAAGCCCCTTTCCACTGGACAAAAGCTGTTTTCCTTTACTTTCTGGTCCAACAGTGCTGCTCTTGCTTATTCCTGAGTGAAAACAAGGTCTCCTCCTCAAATATTTATGCCAGTCTCTTAAAACATGAAGACTTGCCCTTACCTCTTCTCTCTCTTCACTCCTTTTCTTCTCTCAGTGGAAGTTAGACAGAATATGGGACTAGGAAGAGAAACAGAGTGAGTGGCAGAAGGGAAATAAAGGTAAAAGCAGTTACAGAAAGAATAAGAATTAGTTTATTGAACAGAAATCTAGCAAAGAAGCAGTAAGCAGATATACTAAAGCACACCATGCTTACAGATTTTAGGTTTTCTATCTGCAGAACTCAACATCCAGGATTGAAAATTAACTGCCAATTGCTTGGATGTCTCTAAGTTTACTAAACAGCTGCTATACTTCTGAAAATAAATGACTTGAAAAAAGGCCTAGCCATTCAAAACCCATCAATTATTTGAGCTAGAGAGCCAAGGAACTGTAAAATACAAAACAAGTTCAGCACACAAAGAAGAGAAAAATTATTTTTTCATAGCAATATTGCTTGGAGAAGTATATATTAGCTTCCTAACATTAGCCTGTTACAGTCTATCACTGAGAAATGCAAAATGCCTTTAAAGGAAAATTCAAAGGACAGGAACACTAATAAAGCAGTTTCCCAGTAAAAATACCTTGGCTTTATGTCATTTTTTTGGCATCAGCTATTTTACTGCAAATGATTATTTCTAAATCTAGCACAAAATGATAAAAAGCTGTTGATTAAACTTAGATAAACTGCTTGTATGTGACTAAGCAATCACTCTTGAAGAAAACATTTGATCTGTTACCTTACACTATTATTCTTGACAAACATGTGAAAATAGAAATGCTTTCTGTGAGTACATACAGTCTGCATTGTGTAAAAATATGCTAATTCACATCTACAACTCTACGGGCTACATCTATTTATTTTTTATTAAATACAACAGTATATACCTCATGGTGATTCAGCCATCAATATTCCTCCCAATAAGTACCGATTTTGGGTAAAAAATACGTGGCTAAAAATAGATATTGGTATTGCCTTCAACACTATAAACATTTTGTGGGCTTCGTGACACCAAATAAACTAATTAATTTTTTCTAAGCTGCTTAATAAGACTTGGGAGTCTATTGTAATTATTAGCTACCAACTACAGAAGTAAATTCTTTTGACTTATTTCAAGTCTGACTTCAGCTAAGCATATTTTTGTTTTGATACGTTTTCATTTATGTAATCTCAAAAATTAGCTCCTCTTTTTTATCCATGGCATCTGATTTACCTAAATAGCTCAACAGTGCTTCTACTTTTACTCAGTGAAACAATTTGTAGACGTTCACTTAACTGCTACACTTATGCCTAGGAATCTAAACACAAGCAAGTCAGAAAGTCACATTCTTTCAAACACAAATTTTTAATTCTTTCTGGCAGTCAGAACTCCTCTGTGTAATTTTAACTACAGTTCATCCTGGACTGTATCTTTTGTTAACAATCTGGCAGTATTTCAATGCTCTTTACAAGAACCTGGGGAAGATACTGGCAAGAAAAAATGAGGGAACAGATGGAGAGACTATTTCATGTTCAAGGACATACAAAAAACTACAGAAGTTTAAGATCAAAAGATCCTTCCTACTTTCAAGAAAACAAACCCAAATTTATTTTCAATTGCAATTATTTTGCAAAACTGTATTATTTGGGTTAAAAATTTTCAATTCCACGCATTTAACTCCACAGCTGTTTTCAACAGAGGTTTCAGTATGTTTTTCAGTTGTAGTAACAGAGATATAGAATACCTGATCTTTAAATAAGCAAAAAGAAATTCTTCCCAGCAATGGAAGCTCAACAAACAGCTTTACTTTCCACTACTACTGCCATACGGAAGGGAACAAAAAGTGTTTGGCTTTTGTCTTTCAGCACAAAAGATACCACTGGAAAGTAAGACAGAGAACAAGCATTTAAAAGAACCCCACAGCATACTCATTCATGAAAATCCTTCATAATATTAAAGATATTAAAGATTTGCATCAAACGCTCCTATCCTAAGCAGACTTTTTTTAAAAATCAGTGGAATTGCTTGGTAAGGCATTTAAGGGAAGAACCTTACCCTTATCACCAGTAAAATAACTGCTGTATTGTTTATGAATTATATATAAAGTATTCATGTTTCTTTCACAGTTCTAGAATGATGGGTTTGGAAAGCAAAGGAGACATGTAATCGCTCTGTACCTTCCTCAAAACTTACATACAAGTTGCTGTAATTCTCAAGTCTTCAGTTTGAGCAGACCTGACTAAAACCACTCCTTATTGGAAAACTTTCTTCAAACCAATAGCTAAAGCAGGATTAACCATCTAGACTTAAATATACCTGTCTTGTGATACAGTTTTCAACTCAGGCCCATTATAACCATTCTAATTAGAAGTTAGGTCCCTCTGTCTACTCAAGGCAAGCTAAGAGCATCACTGTCATAAAGTATCTTCAGCCCTATCAATTTAGAAGAGTTAAAGAGTAATGAACACCAAACAAATTTAAATATTCAGAACGCCTCTGAGGTAGCAGGTAAAAGACCCTAATCTACCAACATACATAGAACTTTAAATCCTTGAATGGCAAACACAGGCTATTACCTTTATCAGTTTATGTGACTGATAAATAACTGTTCTGCACAACATCTTTAACTCTGAACTGGAGAGAGACATGAATCTGATGGATGGACCATTTGGTGAATAAGGAACTGGCTGCATGGTTGCACTCTGGATGAGTTGCAAGCTGTCAAGCTTGATGTCAATGTGGAGACAAGTCACGAGTGGGATTCCTCACAAACTGGTATTGGGACCATGGCTGTTTAAAATCCTGATTGGTGGCATGGATTAAACACTCTCAGCACGTCTGTAAGACCATGAAGCTCTGTGGTTTGCCCAACACGCTGGAGGGAGGGGAAATCATCCACAGGGCCCCTGACAGGCTGGGCTCGTGTGAACCTCATGAAGTTCAATACAGCCAAGTGCAAGGTGCAGCACCCGTGTGAGGGAAGCAGGAGTACGGGCTGGGCACAGAAAGGCCTGAGGAGGACAGAGCCTTGCAGGTGCCGGCTGATGAGCTGATGCAGCACAACACAACCAGGCAGTGAGCACCCCCAGCCCAGACAGCCGACTGTGCCCTGGGCTGCATCAAAAGCAGCCTGGGCAGCAGGGCAAGGGAGGTGATTCTGCCCCTCTACTCTGCTCGCGAGAAATCCTAGCTGCAGCTCTTTGTCCAGCTCTGAAACACAAGAAAGAACTGGACCTGTTAGAGCAGATGCAGAGGAGGTCACAAAGATAACCCAGAGGCCTAAGCACCTCTCCTATAAAGGCTGAGAGAACAGAGAAGAGAAGGCTCCAAATGCCCCAACAAAGCCTTTGAGTACCTAGAGGGGGCCTAAAAAAAAAAAAAGGGAGAGTGACTTTTTACATGAGTAGCTAGTAACAGGAGAAGGGGAAACAATTTTAAACAAAAGGATGAGCTTTAGATCAGATGGTAAGAAGGAATTCTTCACAGTGAGGGTGCTGAAGCACTGGAAACAGGCTGCCCAGGGGAGCAGGGCAGGTCCCTCTCCCGGAAGTTCAAGGGCAGACACTGATGAGGCTTTGAGCACCCAGGTCTGTGGAAGGTGTCCCTGCCCATGGCAAGGGCGTTGGAACAAAGTGGTTTTGAAGGTCCCTTCCAGCTCACACCATTATATGATAAGGGGGCCAACAACAGATTATATGGCTTCCCTCTTAAGTTGCAATATAAAGTACAATAATGTCATTAAAATTTAGTCTTATCATCTTGTCTTTGAACTGGATGGCAATTTACTTTTGTGATGAAGATATAAAAGTGAATGATTACCTAGATTATGATGGTGTAAAATACAAAAACCACAACTACAAATGGGAATAAAATAAAAAAGCTTTCCTTAACCTGAGCCTGCAATATGAAATTTTAGTATCCACACTATCCAAGGGCCAATTTTAAACCCTAAAACTAAGAGCAATATTATTTTAGCAAGTGCCTGATTTGCAAAATTGCTGGTACCTTCAAAGTCTCACTTAGGTTTTTACAGCACTGGATCTCCACCTAAGCAGTGTATGAACTATCACATAAAACAAGAGGTAGCACTGATAATACAACATGCAAAAGTAACAAACATACTTGCACAGGATGTACAATCTGTGTGCTACTATAATATATTCCTCACATGCACCTTTGAAACACGTAACTTGAATGAACACTGATTTACTGTAGTTCTTACCCATATTTTAATTTTGAAAAACAAAAATACAAAACCACTTAGGCATGTCAAAAAATATACTCTCTGCAATAAAACTGCCTGTCTTCAAAGGTTTACAGATAACCTTATTAAAATTTTCTAACAACCAACATGGCTTGAATCTTGCCTGTTTCATTAATACATTAAGATTTTCAAGAGGAAATAAAAATAATCTCAACATCTCTCAGCAAGTATAAGAAACCTTGAAAAGGTTTCTTTTAAGTACTTGTTTGTTATGCCTTAAAGGTTAATAGCAGTTCTTTGAACACAACTACAGCAGGTTTTTTTCTGTAATGTGAAGGTCATGAGTAGAATTTTGGATCCTCAAAGTGATTAGGTTTTGTGGGTACAACTCTTTGTTTACTAAGAAAATGTGAACACTAGAGTAGATAGAAATATCCATCTTGCATCATTCAAAAGACAAAAGACTGCTGCAATTAATATTTTAAATAACCCAGAATTTGGAAACACAGAATTGAGGGTTTTTCCCCTAATCCACACTCCACATCTGTGGAAACTTTCCCCCCCCCCAGAGATGCCTTAAGTGCCACTCTCAGCAATAAATCAGAACTATTTACACAGTGGAAACACCTAAACAGCGTACCTGTTGAAAAAACACTGTCCAACAAAATCTGCTTTGGAGAGATTCACAAATGCTCATTTGTAAGGAAGTCATGAGGGCAGTAACATAGATACACCACTTTAGGATCCCTGCAGAAGCCTGACTTGGGTTCTATTTTATATCTTCCCCCATCTGTATCCCTCCCACTGAATTTTGTTAGAATCTCACGTGACAACGGCAAAATACTTTCATTAAACCTTCATTTACATTAATCTAGTTAGAACAATACCACCATTCCACAATTGCATACACCACCCCTTAACTCAGTCCCACAAATAGTCCTTACTAAAATTAGTATTAGCATGCAGGCAAAATTAAGACTGTCCTTAGTCAAACCAAGATCAGAACCAGAGAAACACTTCAGCCTTCAGTTTGACACTGATTTATCTATTTCTGCTGCTTTCCAACAGAACTTTAATAGCTGTGTATGCTGAAACTGTCAAAGAGAAATCAGGAGCTGAATTACCTCAAAGTAACCTGAAAAGGTATTTAGTCCTAAGAGAAACTTTCCCCAGATTTAGTCTAAAGAGTCAGTATTATTTCTCCTCTGGAATTTCCCAGAGGGCAAAAACACTCACCCAAAAGGCTAAGTGACAATAAAGCAATTTTTTCCTTTAGCTATGAAAAACTTCGAGATACATAAATGGTTTCGTAACTCCAATCCATACTACTACATTTGTAACACAATGTTTGTGGAACAGAAACATGCCTTAAAAAAAGAAGAAATTTAGATTTCAACCATTCCCTCTTTCAAGAAGTCTGTATTAGTTTGGTGTTTTGTCAAGAATTTATATATTCTTTATGAATATATAAATAAAAACATCAATGGAATTAAAAAAATAAAGGTAGAATTTGTTTTGTAGTCTCATCTCCTTAAAACAAATCTGTTTTTACAAATGGAGAAACTGAGTCACAAAGACAAACTGACTCATTAAAACTCACACAGGAAAACTCTGGAAGATCTCTAAATTCCCAAGAGGTTCTTAGTGCATAAAATGAGCTGTAAAATTTGAAAATTAGTATTTTTTGGGTTATTTCATTATCCTCCCCCAAACCCTTTTTGTAACGTGTACAAAGTTATTTTCCTTTAATTGTGAATCAGATGTCTGCTTGAGAACATGACAGAGGCCACGAAGAGCTGCAGACCATAAAGCATCGAGAACAGGAGCTTTCAACTGAAGGCAAGCAAAGAAAAAGGCAAAAGGTTTCCATGAAGGCCCGGATACTCCTAAAAGTTTTTTTCATGTGCTTTTAAATAGAGAGGAAGATGTGGTTCAGGAAAAAAAATTGTAATTATATAAATAGTGATGATGGGAGCATGCATTATTGAAGAATTAACAACATCACTCAGCCTTTGGCCTCAAAACACACTAAAGGCATGCACTGACGGCACCCTGAAAGTCTATCTCACTGTTCAACTCCAGATATGCCTCACATCCCACATTGGTGCTTCTAATGGTATTCAAATTAAAATTCGTCATAGGTTGAAGACAGTTTTGCCCCTTCAATACCTCACTTTTGATTGCTTAAATCCAGAAGGTTCTAATGCTATACTGGAACAGGAATTTGTATCTCATTAATTTAAAGGACAAGATTAAAGACAGTCATTAAAAAAGGTGAAAATTTATTTTTTTGTTATCATTGCTTAAAACATACAATTTACAGCCTCTATAGTATGTACCAGAGTACACTACACCAACTACCAAATAATGAATCCTTGTGACCTCCCTTCCCCCCACTCAAACATATTTATAGTGGTGATACTAAAAGGTTCATATTTCATTTAGGAAAAAAATTAGAGGTTACGAACTGCACCTTCCCTCGGTACTTGTCTGTGTATTATCACATAGACAAATTATATAACAATACACAAAATAAATTGAAGAAAAAAAGGTAGTGCCAAGATTACATGGCAGCAGAAGAAACTCCGTGTCTTTCAATAAAGTAACAGGTTATAATCTCGCGTGCATTATTCCCTTAAGTTCATTTTGTATTCTCAAACTATGCATATATGGATTTACTACACCCATGTTCAGTGAAGGTATTTCCTGGAAGATGAACATGACGTTCACAAATGTGTTTCCACAAAAAATTCAGCTGTCTTAGTGATGATAATCCACGACTCGCGTTGATAAATATTACTGATTTTATGTCGCTAGTACGGCAGGCAGCTGTACAGTATCGACCACAAACGCAGGAGCTTTTCCAATTTACTAAACTGACATACATATTACCTTACAGCACCATATACACACCCCTCGAAGGAGCTGCCTGAGTCTGTTGCCTGTTTCCACCCCCCTTTTCCCCGACAAGAGTGGTCTCGTTCACTTGCCTTTCACACACATAACCAATAAAATTAATCAGCTGGAACACAGCATTTTTAAATCGCAGTAAAGTCAAGAGATGTTTTGTACGTTATTTGAAGGGAACAGCCTTTTCATTTAAACATAGTAAGACACTAATATGCTGCAGACAAACGCACTGCATGGGGTGTGGAGGACCCGAGCTGATTAGATTACCACAACATCAGCCTGAGGCCGCCATTTTTAGAATCTCTAAAGGACAAAAGAGGGAAATTAATAAATTTACTTTACATTTTTTTAAAAGTAACTTTAAAAGTATAGCGATGGTAACCAATTAATCATGCATTGCAAGTACTGGCACGGATATCTCCTGCTTTTCTCTGACCTGAACCCTGAGCAACAAAAATGCTTCGTTATTATTCCTTTAAGCTGCTGTAAATAAACAGACTAAAACATTCCTAAATCTAGATGCAGCACTGAACTTCTGCTTTTGACGACACGTAGTATGTACCATTTTAGGGACCTCAGGGCTTTCAGACACCGCACATTCCCTAATAGCCGAGTATGGGGGAATACAGGACCTTTATAATCAGGCTATATTATGTTTCTCTACCCTATTTAGTAGTACACAGTGAGCCGTTTGTTTCTCTCCCCCTGTGTCCGCAGCAATACGGTCTAACCCACCAACATTTACCGCTTGGGGAAAGAGACTGAAATATGCCACCCAGGGAACGCCAACACTGGCTGCAGAAACTAAAGCAAGAAAGGGGTGCACCAGTGTAACTACTTACAGCCTCGAGAAAGGGGGTGGGGAGAATGATCCCCTTTTAAATTGGCACAGAAACTCCCGGGGACAGCTCTCCGTTTGTCCAGGTTACACCACGAAACGGAGATATTAGCAGGGAGGCAGGCAGGGAGGCGGGGGTGTGGAAGGCAAAGAGATTAGGCCTATAACGAGCCATTTTAGTACCACAAAGCAAAAATATACAGGATGGAGGAAAAGAATAAGCTTCCCTCAGCTTCGTAAAACTCGATACGCAGTCCCAATAACGCACAAACCCGTTCTGAAAACCGCCAGCCCAAGGAAGCCTATGTTGTCACATAATAGCTCTTTCTGGCTCATTTTCCAAGCATAATGCATAAATCTGGCGTAACTGCCAAAAAATTCTCCTCAGCTCCTCCAGTTACAGTAACCCGCCATATTCATAAGATATAGCGACAGCCTGCCATTTTTTAACCAAACCTCACAAAAGGAAAAGCAAATTCAAGACAACTTAAATAGGAATTAAACATATTTCAGGGTGAGAAGGAGTTACACTCGCACCGAAGGCAATGAGACATTCCCGTCGCATTTCACTCCCTTTTTCCAACCTCCCCCTCCCCCAAAGCACCCACAGCAGAATATGCTGGTAATAACCAAAGACTCACCTGTAATGGTCACAGGCCAGGCAGCAGGACCCCTCAGCTGAGCCCCTTCTCTATCCCAACCAAAACAATGCAACAGCCCCACTGCGGATATCCCTACCCTGGGTAGGACTCAGCCCTCAGCAGGCTTTAGTTAAAGAAAGAAAAGGGAAAGAGGAGACCCCCCCTCCCCCCAAACCTAGCTCAGTGCGCAGAACCCTACAGGGACCAGCTCAAAGGCGCCTTTGCCCTGGGACCTGTGTACAAACCCCGCTGCTGCTGCCGCCGCTGCTCCCGTGCCTCCCTCCCTCCAGCCTCCTACGCTCCCTTCTATGTCACTGCCTCTCTCTGGGAAAATGGCGTCCGCTCTCCCCTCCCTCCCCCTGCACGGGGCTCACCCGCCCCGCCTGACAGGGGCAGGGTTACCAAGGCGAAGCCAAACAGCCGCCATTTTGCTTACGGGCCGGGAGCGCAGCCCGCGCCCGCCGAGCCCTCAGAGTCCATTTTGCAACACGCCGAACGGCTCCGGGGTCTGGGCGCGGCCGCAGACTGCGGCAGGGGCTGGGCAGGGGGGCCGTGAGGAGGGAAGTAGGGCAGCGGAGGAGGGGCGGCGGCAGCGAGGGCTGGCGCCGGGGGCGATCCGCAGCCTGCGCGGGAGGGGCGGGGGCTCCGTCCCGGCCTGTTGTGGGGCCGAGCGCGGGCCGGAGCCGGGGTGTCTGAGTCAGAGCTGCATCCTCGGAGGAATAAACGCCAAAACTCCCTTCTCGGCCGCTCTCACGTCCCCAACCTCCGGCTTCTTCCTCACGACCGTCGAAGCTGTCAGCATACGTGTTCTTTGTGAATCTCTAATAGCACATTTTCGGCCTAAACTGCGCGAAAAGCCGGACAGACCCGCCGGATCTCACGCAGAAGAACCACCTGAGGGGCGGGGAAGAGGGGAGCAAGAAAGGAGCGGGAATTTTTGCAGACCTGTTCAGGAGGTTTTGACTGAAATTGTCAGTAAGACACTCGAGGCTGAGAATCTTCCCCGAAGCGTTTAGGACTCAAAGGCAAGTGGGAGAAAGCTCGTTTCCTTACAGCGAGTGCGAGGGCACTCGCTGAAGGCATTTCTGCTCTGCAGGGAATGAGACAAGCAGCGAATGAGCCTCGTTTGTCCTTTAGGGAACAACGCTCGGGGAGCAGGAATGGCGCGCTTCCTTCCAGAGCAGCGGGCGCTGCCAGAGCCAGGAGCTCGCTCAGCCTTTCAAGGCAGACACAGCCCCGGCCATTCGTAAGGAGTCCCTCTTCCTACCACCATATCTCTCTGCTCCCAGCTCCCGCTGTACTCGTACGCCGCCCTGCCTCCCCTGCCCGGCTTCAACCCCTCCAGCGATACGGCTGATGGAGGGAGGGGAGGCGGCGGCTGGGGTTTCGTTCGACGCCCACCAGGGGCTGAGCGAGCCTCCTTCAGTGCGCAAACTCGGGGCACCAGATAAAAGCTGGGCTGGCAGCTCTTACCCTGCCTCGATGGAGCCGCCACATTCGGGTGACTGGAGAAGCAGTTAGCAGCAGCGCCATAGACTAGCGTCCCCCCACACCTTGGGCACAGAGAGTTTGGGGCTCTAAACAGCTGCTGCTGCGGCAGGAGGGAGCCGAGGTGAAGGGATCTGCTAGCTGGTTGGACGCAGAGGAGGCGGCTGTAATGGGGCATTAAGTCTGAGGGAGGAGGGGGGGCGATTAAACGTCTTGTCATCATGGCGGAGTCTATGGGTATTTTTTCCTGTCTAACTCTTCTGTGCGTGTGTCTCTTGTTTCTTTCTCTCTCTCTCTCTCTCCTTAGGGCGCTTGGCTGGGGCTGCTCGCTCGGGTTCTGCCTGTTGTTGCGCGAAATGGCGGCTGGCGTCTTGGTGGGTTTGGTTGTCGGTTTTTTGTGTAGGGTTTTTTTTTTTTTTTTCCTTCCCCTCCTATTCCCCTCCCCGCACTTGTGCCTTGGCTGCAGCTCCGCAGCGAACCGCGGCGGAGCCCGAGTCAGGAGGGGGGCGGGAGCGGCGCGGCAGCCAATGGCCGGGCAGGCCCGGGTGGCCCGGCGTGCCCTGATTGGCTGGCGCTGACATCATCCTGCAGCAGGGGCAGCCGCAGCTGGGCAGGGTCGGGAGCTGCCGGGGGAGGCAAAGGGAGAAAACGGGCGCCATGATCTCAGCGCCAGGGAAGACTGCGCGGGCAGGGTGTCCCCGAAGAGCTGGCGAAAAGGAAAGCAGGACCAGGCCTGGGCTTCTCCTTCCCAAATAGTGCCGGGGCTGTGCCGAGAGGAGCGGGAAACGAGCGAGAGGGGAGCAACTCGTGCCTGCCTTTGTAACTGCGTCAGTACAAGATGGCGCAGGGTGTCCCTGGAGAGGGAAGGGAGTTGCACGTCCGCCGGAGGTCATGTGACCGTGTTGCATTCCTGTGGGGTTTGGCTGCGGACCAAGCTGGCTTAGGCGGCGGCGGCTGCCCGGGAGAGCCCGGGCTTCCCTCCCCCTCCTCCCGCACAACGTCGTCGGTCCCGCGCTGGTTCCCTTCCCCCATCAGCCGCATGCACGAGGGTGTAGCTGCTGCCGAGGAAGGTTCTCGCTTCTCTCCTTACTCTCCACCCACCTCCAGGGTGTAGCTGCTCTTGGGGGAAGCTTTCCATTCCGCCCCTTCTCTGCGCAAGGCTTTACCCACCGCCGGGGAAAGTTCCCCCGGGCGGCCGCTGGCTCCGCCCGAGCGTGGGAGCCGGTGCGCTCACGGTAGTGCCGCCCGCCCTGTGCCAAGGCACTCTGCGCTAAGTTAAGTTCCACGGGCTCGTGGGGTGGTTCTTACTGGAACAGTCGTTTTAAGCGATGTCTAAGTGACCTCATTAAAGCCGCTGAGGAAAACGCACAGGCTATGCGGAGTTGTTCTTCTGACGAGGAGGTCTTGGCCGTTGTAGTGTTGGTCTGCCGGCCGTACGGGTGGAGGGGCCGAGGGAAAATCTGTAGCTGTTCTTAGTTCTGTTGGAACAGGAAAAGTGGATCGCTGTTCTTTCTGTGTTGTTGAGTCCTCTTGCAGGAGTTGAGCAGCTTTCTGTGGAGCGATGACTGTATTCCAAAGTCAGGCCGCAGATGGCCTGTATCTTTAACACGGGAATTGATGGATATACTTGGTGCAAATGAACAATATGATTTGCGAATATTGTGAGGACTTCCCATGTTTTATTTTGAGGCCCATAGGAAAATGAACTTGTTACAGAGGCCTGGATAGGCCTGGAAGATTGGCAAATACATTTTTGGGGGTTTTTTTTATTTATTTATTTCAGTATTTGCTGGACGGGAAGTGAAAAATGTATGTTTTCCAATCCTAACTCTTTTCTTCAAGGAATGCAACTCCTGTTACTGTTTGGTTGAGAGTCTCATATTTTCAAAGCAATTCAGTGCTAGTTCCCATGTCTTGTTCTTGGATGCCAGGGTGAAAATTTACCCACTGCATCTAACTCACTGAACAAATTAACAGTTGAAATTGTTGGTGACATAAGGGTGTTGGTTTGTTCTATTTAGAAGTGTTTCACTTTTTCTGTTCTTACGCTGTCCCTGGATAGATAGGATTTTTTTTCTTTTTACCTTTACAGTAGCAATCCAATAGGGCATAAAGCTTGATTATTTCACAAATGTGCTGTTTGAGAACTGGAATAAAAGTAGAGTGTATGACTAATAGAGAAGATTCCTGTATAATAGATGCTTTTTAATATGCGTTACATAAGTAATATGGTGAGGTGGAGTTCAGTTACATAAGAACTGACTGGGGACTTGGGAGCTACTGTAAGTAGTTCATATTGGTCACATATATAGCCTGCAGGGCATCCCTGTATTGTGGGTGGAGGGGTAGGAAAACAGGATTGGAAGCATCTAACAGCACTACATTTTTCCTTTGTAGGTTTATAGAGGATACCAGGAAAGAAAGGGAGAAGACAGTAATTAGTGGCAGGGTATGAAGCTTTCAAAACTCTATATTCTCATTTGAGCTTAGGTTTTAAAATGTAAGCTGTGTTTTCTAAAAGAGTAATCCCCCCTTTTTTGAGTGTCAGAAGGTGGCTGTCAGTTGAGTGTTGTGCCAACTGACTTCTGTGCAGACTATAAAGGGCAAGATTCTTGAGTCTTAGATTGTGAGGCTGTGCCCCCTTTTTTTTTTTTTTTTTTTTTTTTTTTTTTTTTTTTTTTTAAGCTTCCTGGAAATGGTGTTTGGAGGAGGCAGTTGGTTTGTTGATCAAACATTAAAATGACTGGATTACTGATTCTTCCTGTGTAGGCATTATATGACACATGGTAAATACTCCTTTGTAATGGAAGCTTCCAGAGAGGCTTTCAGTGTACAGTGATTCTTCTAACACAGCACTGATTTATGTGGGAACTTGACATTGTGACATTGGGAGTACTTTGTTGCAGATGTGTTAAAGGGAGAACCTTAATTTCAACAAAAGATGAGGCGAAAAAAACCATTTTATTAATAGTTGAGTTTAGGCATGTGTTCTGTAATTATGAAACAGTAATTGCCTGCCTCACTGTTAGAGAATTGTTTGAGTGCTTATGTTATAGAATAGTTTATATTGAAAATCGGCTAGAATTTTAATTCTTAAAGCAGCCTTTTAGGTGGCTCACTTTGATAACAGATTTTGCTTGAAAACCAAGAAATTGATTACTTCAAAAGTTCCCTGTGTAACTTGCAGCTTATTGCAGCAGTACTTGAATGGAGGTGTGGCTGTGCTTTTATGATGCTATAGAAAGGAAGGCAAGTTTTAATGAGCTGGTAGTAATTTCTTGTTTGTGTCAAGGTTGTTTTTACTAGCAGTTCTCAGGGAAGCAGTTTTCTTGAGAGAAGCAGTAGCTCCGGCAGTGTTGAAGTGCAGTCTCAAAACAACGTCTTACACATTCTGAATTATTTGTGCTGCGGGAGATGAGTAAAAACAAAATGTGTGCAGCTCTTTGAGCCTTTGCCCTACAGCCAGTCCAATGCAAGCTG
Source organism: Zosterops lateralis (assembly GCF_965231275.1). NCBI lineage: Eukaryota > Metazoa > Chordata > Aves > Passeriformes > Zosteropidae > Zosterops > Zosterops lateralis. The sequence continues at coordinate 60,917,037 of NC_139765.1, forward strand.
TTTTAATTTCGAAGGAAAGAAAAGAGCTGTAGCAGAGAGAGACTGGGTGAAAAATGGCATGTAGTTTAGATTTATGGTAGCTTACCAGGGAAACAAACAATTTCTACTGAACTACAATTTGTTCCTTAATGAGGGTACTTCAATGGGCTGGATGTTCTCCAGCAGTTAGACTTGTGGCTCTGACTTGTCATGATAGCTTGTCTGTGCATGTGTGTGTGGTCTGAGCCCTCGCTAAGACTTGTTACTTAAACACTGGTGCTTACCTTTAGCCATACAAAGGCACTTAGTAGAGTTCAAGGGTATTTAGGGGAGAAAGGACAGAGATACTAACAGTGTAATGGATCCCACTACGCAGTCATGTCATAGCTGAGACAGTTGAAGTGCTCATGCTGAAAGATGATCCTGAACGTTTTTTCAGCTGTTCATTCTTGCTCCTGCAGGTGATCATGGGGGAAGTAGATGTGAAGAATGGATCAAACACAAGCCTAATAGTAATGAATGGTTTTCCAATGTGACTCTTTATTGTGTGGCTTGACAAACATTCCTGTTTGAACAGGAGCAGACAGAAGCACCTGCTGGGAAATGGAGATATGCAGGTTTTAATTACTAGTGAAGTTAGGTATGTTTTTTCTCAGGAAAGCTGCAGTTTTTAGGGAGTTTTGAGGGGCACCTCTTAACAGCTTTTGGCTGGTGTAACTAGAATCACTGTCATAAGTCATTGCTAATTTGACCTTCAGTCGTGGGTAGCAAGAGCATTTCAGATTCACTGAATTGGTAGCCTTTTAAAATTAAGTGAAATGTTATTCTCAGCTTCAGGCTTGTTAAGTGTTCATAGGATTTTAGATTTAAGTTTGTTCTGTTGGAACAGGGTAAAACTTGAAATAAGCTTGCTTTGTCCAGAAGTGGCTGATAATCTAATAGCTGGACTATTCAATGAAAAATTATTCCTACAGGATGAGTTCTTTAGCTAATTGTAAAAAATGTTACCTGTGGGTCACACTAGTAACTAGCCAAATTAATTTGCATTATTTGTATGAGGTAAAAGAGTTCTGTTGGCTGACAGCTGATCAGTTTATCCACCTGGGTTTTTTCAATGCTCAAACAGCAGCAGAACAAGAACTTCCTTTGCACACTGCTTTAGGCTTTGTTTCATAATGAACTTCTGGGGAAAATTGAAATTGGTAACAATTTGTTTTAGCAAAAAATAGGTTGTTGGCTGGTTCTACAATTCTTAACCGTTGAGTTCTTCACTTAAAAAAGCAACTTTAAAGCTGTTGTGTGGCCTCCTAATCCTGGAATTAGTGGGAATTTGTACCAGGTTCACTGCTATGACCTTTGGGTAGTGAAGTGGGGCATTGGTTTGTTTTCTCCTTCCAGCGTGACCTTGTTACTTGAAGCAGAGTCTTTCTGATGAGCTACTGGTTGCTTTGGAGAGCAGTATGAAGGTCCATGTAGCTACTTTAATAAATAAAGTGAGGTAGTGCTCAGACATGATTATAATACATCACTAGCCCTGAAACGCTGTCAATAGCGATTCTTTGATGAAAATAATCAGTGACTGAATGGCTCCTGAGTAGTTTGTCCACAATGGTGCTTTTTGAGGATCCTTAGGAAGAAAATAGGGCCAGTTCAGAGAATTGGACTGTGCCAGATTAGCATCCCGAAAGTATAGCTGAAGGTGGTCCTTCAGAAAGCAAGAGTTTGTGTTTCTTGTAAGCTCAGAAACCAAGCAAATCTTAGCTGCTGTATTTTTGTGCTTATTAAGTATTGGATAAAAAAAAATAACCTATTGAAACTTCTTATTGTGACTGCTCCATCTGGGAGCTTGCTAATGTGGCGTGGTCATGCAGTAGATGTTACTCAAAAGTAGAAATGCAGCAGCTTTACTGCAGCAGTATATCATGTCTCTTCAAAGGTTTAGCTTGTGAAGACTGCTGTAGTCCTACTCAGTGTGGTCTGTTAAAACTCAAAACAGAAATACTCAACAGGCTGAGGGAGCTGGGGCTTTTCAATGTAGAAAATTGGTTGGAGAGACCTCATTGCAGCCTTCCTGTGTTTAAACAGATGGGCAGATAGTGATAGGAAATGGGTTTAAGCTAAAAGATGAGTGATCTAGATTGGATGTTAGGAGTGCTTAGAGAGGATAGTGAGGTATGGGAGCAGGTTGTCTGGGGAAGTTGTGGATGTCCCATTCCTGAATGTGCTCAGGGGCAGATTGGATGGGGCCATGAACAACCTGGTCCAGTGGAGCTGTCCATGCCCCATGGTATGGCTGGGAGCCAGATGATCTCGAAAGTGCCTTCCAGCCCAAACCATTCTGTGGTGTCTGACAGCAGAAGGTGCACTAAGATTGAGTACCTTTTTGACATTGAGCATCACTGGTTATAGTAACGGATTTGTTTCCAGCAAGCTTCAGTAGTTTGATAACTAATGAAGCTTTCTTTTACTATTCCTTTTTAGTATTTTATCAACAGAAGTTAGTATATTTCTATATAAGTCAAAAACTAGCTTATGTGGCAGGTAAGAGGTGTTAGAACTGGTGTGGAGGGCACAAGAACTTAAGGTGAAGCAGTAGCTAGGAAACAAGCATTAGCTTCCAATTCTTTTGCTTAAACTCCCTCCTTCTGTGTTCCTGCCTTTACTTAGCAGGTTAGTCATGACACAGGACTGTCATGTGATTCCCCAGATTACAGAATGGTGCTACTTTATTAATGCAGACAAAGCAATCCCTCAAAGAGACTGCAGCTGGCTCTGATACTGAGATAGTAATTTAATCTCTAGCCTAAGAGGTGTTTTACCAGCTCTGTTCCCTGGTATGTGCTAAGCGATGGTTGTGCTGCTTCATTTTGGGCCACAGTGTTTGTGGCCCAGTTTGTCAGGCTGATGATAGATTGTGCAGTATGGTCTTATCTGTTGAGCCAGGGTAAGCTGTCTCAAATTCCATCCAGAACAACTATGGGTCTTGTACTTAGAGATTTATTAAATAATACTGAATGTCATTGTCACAGATATCCTGATTTAGAAGACTACTCTTCATAAAATGAAACTGTTGCTTTTATCAGAGTGGCGCTACTTCAAATTCATCTCCAAAGCTGTGCTCCATTACCCCAGGATACATATGCTGGAGCAAGCTCATAAGCTTATAAAGGCATGCTGGGCAGTTGTCAGATCCTATTTTTAAACTGTTTCTGAGAAACGCTGCTGCTTCCCTATCTCTTCATGGTCATAGGAAAGGCTCTATTTTGTGCAGGAGCCACAATGTCTGGGCTCAGCTAACAGTGATTTTTGAACTTGAGTGTCTCCTCTTCAGAGATAGTAAAATTGAACTGCACTGATTGCTCTTGCAGAGGGGAGATGGTGGATCACTGGGAAGTAGTGAGCTATTGACTCCTTGACTCTAGGCGGGAACAATAAAAGGTACAGGTATCTACAGGTAGCTTCACTCCTGTGGCAGGGCTTGAAGCTGAGGCATGAAGCTTGAAGGGGAATGGCATGAAGCTGAGGCAGAGGAAGTGTAGGTTGGATATCAGGAGGAAGTTTTTCAGAGTGGTTGAACACTAGAATGGACTCCCCAGGGAAGTGGTCACAGCACAGCCTGAGTTTGAGAAGCATTGGGACAGTGCTCTCAGGCACATGGTGTGGTTCTTGGGGCGTCCTTTATGTAGCCAGGAGTTGGACTCCATGATCCTGATGGATCCTTCCCAGCTTGACATACTCTTGTATTCTAGGTCTGTGGTTGACAGCCTAGCCAAACTTACAGAAGGCCTGATGCCTGGTATCAGAGCACATGCTCTGCTGTGTTTAGGAGAGTCCAGGAGGAGTTGAGAGCTTTAAATGATGTATCTCCTGGTGAATCTTGCACATAGCAGGTTTGCTTCATCTGCAACTGATTTGCAGTAACCCACTTTCTATAATTGTGTGACACTACTGTATGCCACCTTTAAATTTTCACTAGCATTGGAAAATTGCATAAAAATGCAAGTGGGCTCTGTAGGCAACTGGTATTTTAAGGGCCTTTCTCCCTGTGCCTGACATTGCCTGCCTTAGTCTAGGCTGGACACTGCCTGTGGGTGTTGACGTACTCCTCTGCTGGAGAGGGAATTCCAAAACTGAAGGACTACTTCAGAGAATATGTATTATGTAGTTTGGGTCAAAGAATAAAGAATACCAGTCAAGCATTTAGACTTGTTTTTGTTTTTCTCTTAGAACTGGTGGGCAGGGATATTACAAACTGGGGAAACTGCTATGAACAGGATGAAAAAAAATCATGCTGCTATAAAATTAATCATACAGTGCAAATTCAACATACTGAGTTCTGTGTGTCTTAGAACTCTTTCAAGACACTCCTGGGACCCTGCAATTGCTAGTGTAGACCTAATTGATGGGAGGGAATCATCATTTCAAAGCATTATTATGACTGAGGGCTGTAGCTGAGCCTACTCTACTTCTAGAAATTGACAGTGCAGGGTCTTCTGATTTCTCATTTTCTATAACAGGCAAGATCTTCTTCCACACTTCCCACAGATTGTGTGCTACTAATATTAGTGGCCTTATAAGTGCAGCTGTTAGTTAAATTAGTTTGTCTTGTCTTCTGTTTCAGTGGTATTGGCTACTTAATAATCCTGTTCCCCTTTAAGTAAATTGGAGTAGTTAACAAAAACCAAGGAGAAGAGCAGCTAACTAAATTTTGCCTTGTAGGCCAAGTGTTTCTGCTTAAAGGAAGAAGAGAAACTTAGCATTGGACCTATTTTAACCTCATCCTACAGTGAGCAAAGCAGGGTGATCTTTTTGAAGGGTATGATACCTTTTGTCTGTTTGCTTAAACATACCCTTAAATTTCAGTAATGTAATGACACTGAAATGGGCTATAGAACTGTTAACTCATTTAACACAAACCTCATCAATTCCACATTTCTGTAACAAGAATATACTCATACATTCTGTTCAGTGTAGTGGCTGTGCCTTAGGTTTCAGTTTTCTCCTGTGATTGATTCTCACAGCCTTTCAATGTCATTGTAGATAGCACATTACAACTTAGAGGTATTGAACTGTCTACAAATGCTCCTTATATATAGAAGTGACTTGCTGAAAGGTGCTCCTGTGTGTCTGTAGATGCTGCAGTAAGCTTAGATTTTTTTTTTCCTGTAGCATGAGCTATGTATTGAACAAAGTGTCTTGCTCTGAGTGCTTCTTTTTTCTTGAATAGCAAAAAGATTTTTGTCCTGATTGCACTCAGTAAAAGTAATCTGTACATTCTGTTTTGGATATGTGTATTAATATGTGTAGAACATCTGCTGCATCTTTTTAGAAATAGCATGTTGCATTGGATCACATTTCAAATCTGAAGCCTTTAAGGGATATCTGAAGTAACAATTTATGTAGTGGGATTTTCTTATATGGTGCAAGAATGAGTATTGTTTTAGTATTGATATTATCCTTCTTCATCATCAGTCCCTACTACAGAAATAGATCACCAAAGTGGAAGCAAAAACTGAACTGAGTGTCCAAAAAAGCAGTTCCAGTAGGCCTTGTTTTTCTTTGTGTGTTTTTAAGATTCTTGGTTGAATCTGAATTTTGGATGTGCCCAATTGGCACTGGAGTGAAGGAGAGGGTTTTTTACTGTAGTTCATAAGCTGAAATCTTGCCTTGTTTGTCATATCATAAATAAAGATGAGATGTTTCATTAAGCTCATTCACTTTTCTGTTACATGAATCTAACGTAAGCATTTATTTTAATATGTATTTTTGAGTCCCATTAAGCAGTTGAATGTCTAACATGTGATAACTTTTTGAAACTCCTTTAGTTCTGATTTTCAACTGGAAATGTTTGAATGGAGGCTTCTGGTCTTTCTGGCTGTTCCTTCCAAGGGAAAATAAGAATTGAATATATTCTTCTGTAAATAGTGAGTACATATATAGAGTATATACCCAAGGTCCATTAAGCCTATTAGCTGTTTTTCAGCACAGGGAAGCTAAAACAGTGAAAGCATGAAATACCAATATATGTGAATGACCGTGCTTATGATTGCAGGTGGCCAAAGGGAGGGTGATGGAGACTTCTAGCAGTAACTACAGCTCTTTCAAAGGGTGGATAAAACCAAGAAGTGTATTCCTGATGTTAACCAGAGAACAGTTGCTGGAAAAGTGTTTTTATCAGCATTTGTAGGTTTTTAAAGCTGTTGTTCACTTAGTATTTTAAAAAAGGGAACTGAAGAAGCTTGAATTTGAATACATCATCAGTGGAGGGGTTGCCCCTAACTGGAGCAACAAGATGGACTGTAAGAAGGGAACCTGACTGAAATCTATCTGTCTTCATTGGAAAATAAACAGGCCTAACCTGTTGTTCTGGAATGGTGTACAACTTCCAAGTAGCTCAAGGCTATGTAAGTCTGTAATCTACTGATCAAAGAAATTGTGGAAACAGAGGTGTTGTATGCAACTGTGGAATTCTGAAAGACCACTTCAGAGGGGATCTGCACATCAGTGACATCCTTATTTCAAGCAGTTATGCTACAGCCTCCATCACATGATTGCTAGCTGTTGTGCAGCAGGAAAGCTTAGGCTTTTTCCATTCATCCTCTGGAGCTTGTGGAGGGAAACACAGATTGAACTTGTATTTAACTATAACTTCCTTCCCTTTGGGAGCTCATGTCTGAGCTACTACGGATTTCTGGCCATGTGGTATACTTTGGTTTCCTGCCCATATGTGAAATTTGAGTAGGCTTTGGAGTCTCAGGGTGGAGGGGGTGACTGGGAGACTTCTTTCTGTGGAAGTAGAAAGTCATTCCATGATTGTCTCCTTCCCCAGCTTTCTGCATGTGTACAACTAGGTAATACTCTGTATGCCATGATTAGCTGGTAGTATGTATGAGCTGACAGTACAGCATGTAAGATTTATTTAAGCTTTCCTATTTTCAAATTCAAGGACTCTTTCAAAACTTCAGGCAGTTGTGCTGTATCTGAATGAAGTTATTATTTCTAAATGTCAAAAGAAAATGCTGGACTGAAGGCTAGCTTAAAGAATGGCAGTTTGACGCTTAAATTTTCACCTGCCAAAGAGACTTTGTCAAAATCAGCTTGCAGGTTTTCCATGCGGTGAACAGATTGTGAGAAGTACATAAAGTAATCATGGAAACTGGCTGAAGAATGAGAGATTGCAGTACAGAAAGGAAGGTGCTTATCTTTAACTAGATACGCATTTTACTTTGAATCTGGTTTTGGAACTAGATATTCATGCCCAGTCTTCTTCCGTAGCTTTTTGAAAGGGAAGAATTTCTAACAACCAAATCAGTCACCTTTTTAAATGCAGAACTGGAGTAAGGAAGCCTGTGAGCATGCATGCCTCCAAAATCCTGCAGATGTCCTTTCACTTAAATTTGTCTGACTAGCATAGTCAGTCTTATGTTTTACAATGCTCAGTTACTAGGAATTTAATTTCCATGTTTATAGATAATGTTTTCTACCTATTTTGCAGTGTTTTTCCTAGTAATTTTCTCATGCTGTTTAACTTAATTTTTTTTCCACAACATTGTACCCAACTTTATTTTTGAGGTATTTATTTTCTTTGCTTTCTAATGTGAAAAAAACTCTGCTAAACCTGCAAAGTTTCAAGACAGAGCAAGAGGTACTTGAAGAGGGGAAGCTGGTGCTCAAGTTCACAAATCAAAGTAGGCTTGTCATTACAGCTTAACTGACTGGTAGAGAAAAGGCTGTAGTTTGAGAACATAGCTGGCAATAGGCTCATGTCTACCCCCAGAAAAGTAAACTTTTCTGCCACAATCTCCAGATCTGTTTGGATAATGATAAAAAGATACTGGGCAAAATGCAAGAGTTCTGTGACTGTTTGCCCAGAGTATAAATATGTCAGTCTTTAAGTGCTTGTGTGGCTTAAATGTTGCAGAAAGACCGTCTTAGCTATTTTTAGGCTGGGGGAGCAGGAAGAGTACTTGTTTCCTGTCTTCCCCTCCCCCAGGAACCATGGGTACTTAATGAGGAGAAGAAATACAGCAACCCTGAGTTGGTTTACCAGTTCCAATTGAACAAGGTCAGAACATTTCCTGACCTGCTTTGTGGAGGGAGTAGTACAGGGACTCTGACAGTGTTCTTCCTTTTGAACCAGCACAAAGGCATCGAGAGTTTCAACTGAAACAAGCCCACAGTTTACTTGGTAGTTGCATCTGAATAGTCCCCAAAACAACAACTACTAAAGTTTACAACTAGAATTAGTCCTCTGGTTGCTATTATGTGAACTCTGATGCTGTGCACAGGCATGACTAACTTGAGAGATCAGCGAAACTGAATACTCCAGTTCCTCTTAGCGTTGTAACATTAATATATTTAGGTAATAACCATTAATGTTGTCACATCAGCTGTTGTCTCTCTTGTACATAGCTACAAATGCATCCTACTTGTAGGTGTTGGTACATATCCATGCTATAAAACAAAGGAAGTGATAACTTGGTAACAGTACTTGACCAGTTCAAGCTATATCAGACTGCTTCGTTTGGCAGTTCAGGGCTTTTTTGTTACTTTGATCCACAGAGGCATAAAGAGAGCTGTAGCAGTGTCTTGGACTTTTTCCTGAGGGGGAGAGGCAAAAAATGCATATGGTCCTGGTTACTGTAAGAAAATTGTGTAAGACAACATAATTGCTGCTTTTCCTGTTGCATGAGTATTGGCAGCAGTGCACAGGTGTTAACTGTAGGAGGAAAAGTGTCCGGGCCTATTTTATGAATCTTACTGCGTTTGCCATCAATGTACGTGCATGCTTCATAAAAGTGATCACTCTTCCTGACAAAAACCAGTCTGCAGCAATCCACCTCGAAGTACAGAGCTTCTTGGCACTGGGAAGCGTGTGCAGAACAGGCTTAGAATCACTCAGGCAAAAAGCAGAAAAATACTAGCTTTGGCATGCAGCAGTGTCCCCATGTGTGGAGCCAGGATAGAAACAGCAGGCTTGTCCTAGCATGCTCCTTCAGCAGCTACGCAGAAATGTAGCTACACTACTATGCAGAGCTGTGCTTTTTCTTCAGACTTCTGTGTGTTTTCCACTTACTTAGTGATGGCAGTTATGCTGTCTTTGGGGTATTGGTTTGCAGTTAGGTCTAGGCTTTTGTTTCATTTAAAGTTAAGTTGTTAAGAAAACAGTTTTTGCTGCTTACTTTGATCCTTTTTGCTGAAGCAAAAATTTTGTGCTGGTGTTAGCTGCCTTGGGAAACAAACTGTATATGAGAGGATACCAGCTGAGAATGCAGTTTTGAATATCTTGAATTCTGGAGAAAATGGCATGTCTTTTTACAGAGACTTGCAACCTCTTGCCTCAATAATTAGACAGAAGCAATCAAATCTGATGTCTGAATTATTCAGTTAAAAAGACATAGCAGAGTATGTTTACTTGACTAATGAGAAAGTTAAGCAGTTCCAGTTGGCTTCAAATATATTTTTAATTTTTGGATGAAAAATCAAGAATTTTGCTGCTAGTTAAACTTTTTTGTCAGTAGTTTAAGGACTCATGCAGTTTGCTCTGCAGGGGATTGCAATTTTCTAACAAAGTGAATAATAAATTTAAAATTGTGTGAACACTTAGCTACTTAAGTATTGGTAGGAGTATCCCTATCAAAAGATGGAAAGGAGCCTTTGTTATTAAACAATATATAAATATAAGCTGAATTGGTGAATCGCATGAAGGATGGGCTTCAGTCAACATCCACTGCTTCCAGTGTTGTAGGGTCTGCACACTGCAGGCAAGTCCTTAGTGGGTATTGAGGGGTCTGAACATAAGCAGGGCTGGTGCCTTCTCCTGTTGTTCTTGATGAAGTTGTAGGCAGTAGAATTGAGGCTGCAAGGTGAATCATGCTCCAGTTCTTGGTTCGATGCTTTAGAATAAAGCCTTTTGCTGCCTTTTTGAGAATTCACAAAAAAACTTGTCTAAGTTGTGAACCTGGCATGGGAAAAGAGTTGGGGGGGCAAAGTTGTGGTTTTAAGAAGCTTGTATTTCAAAAATAAGCCTTTCACAAACCTGCTTCTGGTGAGATTGTACATACTTTAGATGTGTGAAACAGATGTGACTTTGGCATGTATCCTTTGGAGGCTAAGAATAACATCATCTAGATATAGAAGACTGAGTTAAGTTCTTCATATAATGGTCACCCTGAGCTGCTCTAATCTGTGTATGAGCATGTATGACTGGTAGTTACTTCTAACTGCACCAACCTCTGAGAAGAAAGGAGAGAAGAGAGCACATGGTAACAGCTTTCTGGTGGTGTTAAGTATCGATAATAGGGTGCAAGTAAGGCTAAAGGCTGCATTAAGATGAAATTTGGGATTTCCAGTTAGAAGGATGAAAGCTAGAGGAGAGGGGCTGGGGAAATTGGTGAGGTGAGATGATACCAAGAAGAAGAGTGTGGTGAGCTAATCCAAGAGTAAGAGAAGTGCCTATGGTGAAGGGAGCCATTTTTAGAAGCAGTGAAGGAACAGGAAGCCTTACATGGGAACCTGCTGAAAGTTAATGTCTGTTCGCTAATGATACCTGTCATCAGGGAGTCAGTGCAGAAGTCTGGAATCACCAGCTCTGAGACAGCTGGTGGGGTTTTCAGCTTGGCCTGTAGGCTGGAAGGAGGAGTCATGGAGCTGTTGTAAGTGGTTGGAAAAAAAGACTGTAACTACTTGGGTAGTAACCCAGCTAAGTAAAAAGTGATTAGCAGTAGGGCCATGTTCATCAAGGTGACTGGAGTTCAACTTGAAACACAGCTTCTTAATGTGCCTGAACTAGGAAGTGTTATTTTGGGGCAGTTGTGTATGTCAGAGGCAGTCATAGCTTGAGATGTTGTCTTCAGTTGCTCTTTACCAGTTCTGTGGGCTGTTGTTTTGATACCATAGTGTAGTGCTCCATCACCACCATTATTTGTGGGACTGTGCTGTGAACAAAGGACTGATGTGTTTATTAAGGATATTACTTCTCCCTACTCTTGTATTCAATTTTTGAGTTTGGGCTGACTGTGGACCCAAGATTAATCAAAACAGAGATATGATGTGAAACACAATCCCCCCAGGACCATACTGCTGCAGAAACACCCTTCTCCTTTTTTCACTGTTTAACCATGTGAGTGGATTTCCAAAGCACATCAGTGCCTCATGTCAGGAGCACAGTTAACTAGAAACTATTGGCTTGAGGAAAAGACAAGAGATGGGGCAAAGTCTTGTTAAAGGCATATTGTTAAATATTACCATGAGATGCTTTCAGCTGTAGTTTCACTGTTTTGTCACAATTTAACAAAACTATTCCTTCAGGAAATGAAGCAGGGATCTTTTACTGATAACATGACAAGAAATAAATTGGGCAACAGTATGCAGCCTATAATTACAAGCCATATAAAACAAGGGCTTCCAGTGGCCCAGGCAGTCTGTTCTGACTTTTCTCAACTTTCCCCTGCTTGTTTTCACAATGCTGCAAAACAACAGATGAGTAGAACTGGATTTTCTGCAAGTGTGTGTCTTCTGAGCATCAAACACTCTTAATTTTCAGTTCATGGATTAAAACAATGCAATAAAATGAGCTTAATGACAGAGCAAGTCCTGCTTTTTCATAGACCTTTTTCTCCTCCCTTTGCCTTTCCATGGTAACTTCGGAACCTCATGCGTTAATAGTAATGCTGGCAGAGGCTAATGTTTACAACTCAGTCTGTCTCTTGAATACAGGCTTCAGTCTTCTCTAACAAATTAAAACCAGAAGGGAACAGCAGGGAGCAGAACGGAATTTATTTCTCTTATGTGGCTTGTGATGTTAACAAAACTCTTTGGGTATTTTTACTGTTATTTTGCCTAGAAAATGGCTTGTACCTTCTTTCTGTCCAGTCTCTGTAATGTGGAAGCCCACAGCGCTTACCCCAGCACACTGAAAGCCTTCACTGAAATATGTTGCTTTACTTCCACTGCAGTGACAGACTGTGGTATAATCCTATTACATATTTTTTGTGGGGTGTGGGTTTTTTTAAGTTTCAAGGATCAGAACTAGTTAATCCATCCAGAAATGTTTTTTCTACTGTTCTTGCGAAGCTGATAGAGGTGAAGTGCAATTGTTTTGCAACATTTAACAAGTCTTTCTCTTTTCTTGAACTGCCCTAGGTGAAAGTACACTAAAGGAAGATTTGCTGAAATCTGAAGAGGGAGACAGGCTCAGTCACTCAAACTCCAGTGGTTCCAGAATCTGTAATGTAGACAGGATAAAGATTTTTTTTTTGTGCAGTTAATGCTGTGCTTTTTTTTTGCTGGTTTCTCAGGGGAAAAGACTCAACATGTTGAATCATAGAGACGTTACTTCCTGCTGTTATTTCCTTGCAGCTCTCCCCTCCATGGCTGCAGGAGCTGTTTTTGCATAGTGCATGTTTGCTGGAGATGAAGACAGAAGCCAAACAGTTCTGTGCTGAATGTAATAGTTTCTGACTCAAATTGTGTGGCAATTGTCAAAATATCTTAGGGTGTGGTTGGAACGGCTGTGTTGAACATGGCTGAGGATTTATTCCTTCATAATTTGCCTAGATGAATATAACATACTAATCTGAATTAACATATGAAAACAGGGGGAAGATCTCTTGATGTTTTCTAGCCACTTGAAACCTGATTGTGTGCAAAAATAAATGTCAGTGTGCTGGAGTTTGTGAGGTTTTTTTTCCCACTTGGTCAATCTTAACTCCCATTCTTTCTAATTTCCCACAAAGAGAAAAGCTAAAAGCTACTTGCTATAGCTTGAAAAATATTAACAAAAAACTGTGAGCACTGAAAATACGATAGAGCTTCAAATTGCTATCAGTTTCACTAGGAATTAAAAACGTATAATTCTGGAAGTTACAGTAGTAAATTGCTATCAAGTATTTTGACAAACATACCTGCTTCGTACAGCTGGCTCTCCTCATAGAAGTATTCTTAGCAGCTTGTTACAGTACTGAGTTTTAGTGTCAAGTATAAGATTGGCATGTTTACTATGAAGACAAAGTTTAAGAGAATTCATATGAACTCCACTTCTTCATCAATTGTTCTTGATAAACCAGGTCTTGCAGCTCCAAGAGGCAAACAGGAAAGGGATGGAGGGGTGGTAGTCAAATTTTCAGGCAGATAACTCCTGCTGAAGTTCAGCTCTCCAAATGTGGAAGAGTGTCAAACAGTGCAGCACTCCTGTATCCTCTTTTTCAAAAAATTACTTCAGATCTGCTGTCTTGGTACTCTGTAGTGCTAGAGGACAGTTCTGGATGAAGCCATTTCTCTTGTGTTTTAACCTCTGCTGTATGTTGTCCAGTCCTTGTTCAGCAGCACACAGTTCCTTTTGGTGGACTATCCTCTGGTGCTGTTTGGAGAAAAGGGAAGGTGTTGATCTCTAGATGAGTATCTGAAATATGGGACTTCAAAGGACTTCCTGAAGTTGTTAAACCTGGTGACTTAGAGCATCTAGAAAAGCCACTTTGCAGGATAATCCTTCCCAGCACATTCCATGATAATGTTTTCAGTGCTTTTGAGTTTTTGTCTCTGGGCTCTAATGATCCTAGGATGTGAACTGGCACTTAAAGCATCATAAGAAGTGCAACTTCTGATACAGTTTTAAATAAGTGAATCTTTCATCCTTAAATGTAGTTTTTGCTGGATTAAAATGGCTATATATTTTAATGATTTGACATTTAAAAATGTTTGAAAAAATAATATTAATGAAAATTTTCCTTCATGGTGAATGACAGATGTGTAAACTAGTGTTAGACTCTCTCTGTGTATGTGACTGACTGTTAAAGGAAAAGCATGTTTTCAGAGCGTGGTTTTTGGACTTCCAGACAGATTACACAAACTCCAGGAGGCCCAGCCCACATCCTGTGTAGAAAACCAGCTCACAGAAATGCTCATTGTTTTCAGGGTTATAAGTCACCGTATTTTGTGCCTCCCTTATATTTCAAAATATTGTTTGGAAAATACTAATGCAAAGGAACCACAGCAGCTTAACAAGTGCTTGGTCCTGCCAGGTACTGAGCACTGTGCTCTCACCAGAAGGCTGGGGGAATGGGATTAAAATATTGGGCTCCCTGGCTAGAGAACAAAGAGTTTGTGTTGGTAAAAGTAGCTGAGAGCATTTATCAGGTGAGTAAATAAATTGGTAATTGACATACTTTCAACCTGAAAGTTGTTTGTATGTGACCATGCCAGTATTTACTATCTCAAAGTGGGAGTTACAGGATATGAAGTTTCCTTCAAGCAGGGCGAGTTCTCCCTGACATTGATTCACCTCTGTGAGTCTTTACTGCAGAAAGAGAGAATGTGGGGTGTCCAGATTTTATACCCCACCAGAAAGTGGTTACTGTTCCCGAGTCTCTACCCATGCTTATTGCTGAGTTGTGTTATTCCACCTGCAAGCTAATGGACCTATCCATAAAAGAAGCTATCAAGTCAAAAACGGTGAAACCTGTTCACTCTTCCCTTTTTTTTAACCTACTTCATCATCTTGGAGGTTATTTTTTAAAATGCTGAGGTGCTTTCATTTTTAACTTTTAAACAGGAAAAATGTTCCAATGTTAATTTTAAACCCCTTACATTATGATTTTCTTACTTCAAAAAAGCAACATCTTATATTTTTTGCTAGAGTTCAGTACCCATTTAAGACTAAAATATTTGTTATGATAATACAAATATAACTAAGCAGAAGGCTGCCATAGAAGTGAGACTGTATGCTGGCTTTCTACAGTCCTCTGAAAGGAATAACTTCCCTTTAGTCTGTGCCAGTGTCCTGATTGTGCAGCATTCCCAAAACATGTGGCCCATAAAATGGGATTATAGGGAAGGCATTCAAGTAAACAGAAGTTCCCTCGGGATGAGATTCACTTTTTCACACGGAGCTCCTGTGTGCTGTAGCCTGGCACTGGAATGAATTCTTCTCTTGGTGACCCCAAGGGTGGGAGAGCACCCAGGCTACCCTCATGTTTTGGGGATAGTCTCCTCCTGGCTGGCACAATAAAGTCCCCCTTTGCAGTGTTTTTGGAAGGACGCACCCAATTGCAGGTTTTTCTTTGTCTCTTCAGTGTCTCTGTGTAACAATAAATGACCAGTCTCATGATGCAGTTAGAGCTGCCAGAAATCTGCAGTGCACAAACAGCTGTATCAGTCATTAATTGTACAGTATTGCTGAAGTGGCCCAATGCTTTTATGAGTTGTGTTCAGGGGTAAGTAGCTGCTTAAAGATAAAAACCTTTGTGCTTCTATGAGCACACACAGTTACATTGGTGTATAATAGTGTATTTCTGTGGTTGCATGGTCTTGTTCAGCCTGTTGTTGAAAGTATACAACCTGGCAGGCTCAGTCTGCAGTTTGAGTACTTTTGAGTTCTTTGTTGAGACTAAATTGTATTGGTCTCAGCAGGGAATGTTTCCAGACCAGTTCCCTGCATCCATCCTAGCCTAAATAACTCAGGCTGTCATTGCTGCTCCACAGAATGATGCTGTGTGGGCTATCAGGGCACAAAGTCTTTAGACTTATGTTCATTTTGCTGTAGCTATGTTTTGTATTTTGAAAGAACTTGCCACAAATGGATGTTGTCCTTCTACCTCTCCAGTGGCTGCTAGTCACCAGGAAAATGATTCAGTCAGTAGTGTTCCCCTTTTCATAGACTCATAGAATGGTCTGGGTTGAAAAGGATCTTAAAGATCATCTGATTCTACCTCCCTGCCATGGACTGGGACACCTTCCCCTGGACCACATTACTCAGGGCTACATCCAGCCTGCCCTTGCACACTTCCAGAGATGGGACATCCACAGCTTCTCTGGACAGCCTGTTCTAGTGTTTCATCACTCTCACAGTAAAGTATTTCTTCCCGACACCTAATCTAAATCTGCCCTCTTTCAGATGGAAGCTATCCCCTTGTCCTATCACTACATGCCCTTGTAGGAAGTCCCTCTCTGTTTTTTCTGACCTTTGTATACTGGAAGGCTCCTTATTGCCAGTGGAAGGCTTCAGATGCTGGTGGCCTGGCCTTGGCTTCCTGCAGGTGCTGCTCTGTACCACAGCATGCCTGCTTTTCTGCAGGGGGAAGGCTACAATAAATACTGTCCTTAAAACAGCAGGAATTCATGAATTCCCTTAGGTGACTGTATTCCACGTGTGACCTGTGTTTGTCATGTCCTTGATATCTACTGGGCATTACTGAAGAATACGGTGATCCCTCCAGATTGGAAGACTGCCCTCTGCATTTGGTCAGCACAGGCTTGTTTGTACTGACTTTACCTTTCTTTAGAGGTGACTCTGAACAGAAACGGTTAAACTTCTTGTAGTTGTGAAGCTTTGAACCAATAGCAGCAGTGAGAATTTTCAGTTATCTGAAGAAACATACATCAGAAATTCTTGGGTTTTATTTCTGCACCTGGTACAAAGAACTAGAGCAGCCCTGGGAACAGGCAAGACAACCCAGTTCCTGCCGCTGTCAAAAGCAGCAAATCCATTCCTTTGTGTACTCCTATTGTAACCAAAGCAAAGTTTTTTGTTATGGGTTCTAAATCAGGAGTCACTATTCTCTCTCTTTGTCTTGTTTGGTTTCTTTTGAAAGCCTTTACAATGGGGACATGCTTACAAAATTAAGGGAGGTAAATTTGGGCTGTGTATCTCACACCGCAGGTGAGTGCACTCAGAGTAATGTCGTTGTCACGTTGTACTCAGCTTTTGTTTCTAGAGGGTTCAGATTCTCTGCCCTCATCTATGAGAGAGAGGGGGGGTATAAATGAGAGAAAGGCTGACTTAATTTGATGGCAGACTGTTGATAAGAGTAGTGGTTATTTAAAGACTGCTTAATCCTGTTTAAGGTTGGGATTTTTTGAAAAGTCTGATTTATGGGTGTATTTTGTACAGGAGCCCATTTAGGAGCTGGATCTCAATAAATCTGTCATTTGCTACATCTCCAGTGGTATTTCATCATATTTCAACTTTATGAGAGTTAAGCAGGATTATTAAATAAAATTTTCTGAAGGTATAGGAGATTAATTGATGTTTTTAATACCTGCAGGTTTTAGGAAAACTGATACTGAATTGTGAGGGGAAGTACCAACTTATTTAATAACTGTATTTTTCTAATAAATATAGATTATATAGCTGTAACTGCAGGGAACCAAAAATGTCATGTGAATAACAGTAGCACCTGCTTGTATTTAATTTAATTTCTGTGTGGGATTGTTTATGTTATAGGAAATGGGAGTTCATGAGCAAGCTTTTGAGGGGAATGATACATTGGGAAGGCTGCAATATTTTTTATTATACTGTACAGATTCCGTATCATAACTCAGAGGATTTCTGAGCTTCCTTCCCTTTGCAGTCCACCTGCTTACCAGTGCTGTCAGGAAGGTGAAGTTGCAGTGAGCTGGGTCAGCAGGAGAAACCTCACTTTTCTTGCAATGTTTGATGCTGGTGTCGCTCTGTGAATGTCTTGTTACAAAGTAGGTGCCAGTGCAAGGGAAGCAGGAGAGGGCATCTCCTGTTTTGGTAACAGTTGGCAATCAGATTGGCTTTATGGTTTCATGAAGTCCTATCTGTAAGTTATGCCCGCATCTGGAAAGCTGTGGTTGCTGAAGGCTTTGCTTCCCTGCTGCCAAGTGCTACCCCTTTCCTGAGCACTGCCGTTGTTTGTCAGCTGCTTGACAAAAAAGGCAGGTAGGGGACACAAACTTGGCTATGAGCTTGTAGGATCTGGTTAGAAATTTCTAGAACTGATGGAGAGAACTGCTTAACACATCAGGTTCAGATGGGCCTGTATGTTCACATTACAAGATGAAATAGGGTGACTATAAAGAAGCATTGGCTCAGACCTGGGCAGCTGCAATTTTCTGGAAAATGAAAGAATCCACATGGTAGAAAGATAGATGCAAGAATGGCTTACCAAGACAGTTGGTAATGCACTAGCATAACTTGGGGAAAAAAAGGGAAGATTCAGAAATCCCAGCCAGTTTATCTGGATCATTAGACTGATGTCAGAGTACTGAAATTTGTGGACTGGGGTAAGACAGTAGAGGGTCACCATAAAAGGCTCCAAGCACTGTCTCTCCAAGGACCCAGTTTTTAACTATCTACTGTTACAGTGACACTAGAGATTACTAAAGCTGGAAGAAATTAGATGAACCAAACCCTTTTCTTGTTTTCTGGTTAGCGCCATTGTTAGCATTCTTGGCAGGACTTCACAGGCGCTTGCCGTGGTTTTTCTGCTTGGTTGCACTTCCTGTCTCATTTATTGGCATAATGATGTCATTCTCACACACCACTGGGGAGGAGCACAGTAGTGTGCTCTGCACCAACTCCTGCAAGAAAGGCTTTCTCTTGCCCCTACAAGAAGACCTTGC
The DNA here is from genome assembly GCF_965231275.1 of Zosterops lateralis. Classification (NCBI taxonomy): domain Eukaryota; kingdom Metazoa; phylum Chordata; class Aves; order Passeriformes; family Zosteropidae; genus Zosterops; species Zosterops lateralis. Next base: position 60,935,382 of record NC_139765.1, read on the forward strand.
TCCTGCTCTGATGGCTAAAATCTAAATGGAAGGTCCCTTTTTTTGAGCCTCCCCTGGATAGAAGTGGGAAGCAGGAGGAAGAGGTAGCAGCAGTGCCATGTCATGCCATCTTTAGTAGGAAGCTACTTACAGGAATGTCTGTGTTCACCTAATGTGTGTGAGCACCTGGAGCCTGTGCAGCTCTGTGTGTGCCTCCAGAGCCTGTGTGGAGCTGTAGAAGGGAAGGGTAGGTAATACGCTTTCTGTAAGCAAACAACACAGTGACAAAGCAGGAATGGCAGCCTCAAACACAGCCCTGCTCCTCTGGCCAGGCAGCCCTGCTCCTGGGAGGAAGGCACTGACAAAGTCCTCTTTGCCCAGTGCTGTTTCATATACCAGAAGAGCAGCAGGGTTTGTTTCTCTGGTTCTCCTGCCTGTCCCAAGAAGGCAGTGTGGATGGAGCAGTTTGTCCTTGCGGATGTTGCTGCAGGAGAGGGAGGAATGTGGCTTCAAGAGGGTGAGTAGGTGGCCCTGCAACCCTGGGGAGCAGCCTGGGCCTGCTGCTCGGTGAGGTCTGTGCCTGTGCACAGGCCAGGTTCTGCTGTGCAAGCTGCAATTATGCAAGGTGCTTTAAAGTGGTAGAAATCGGTGTGTTAAAATTAACTTGGGAAAACTTCTTAAATCTGGCTCAAAGGGGCTCTTCCAGCATGAGTCATCTGCAGCTGTGGAGAAGCCCTGGGCAGAGCCTTCCTCCCCCCTGCTGAATGGATCTGTCTGAGTGCTCAGAGCCCCAGAGCAGGGAGGAAAAATACCCCAGTTCATTTCCTAAAGAGGTATGTATGGGAGTATTCCCCACGAGGGCACTGGTGGGAGTTTGTGGCACTGTGTTTTTCAGTCCCTCAGCTCCACATAAGAACATTGTGCAGCTTGAAATACTCTGAGCCCATCCCCAGGAAGCAGACAATAGTGTTGATATGCCTGTTGCTGCAGAGGAAGTGGCTTCTGTTACAACCAACAAGCAATCTGCCAAAGTCCAGAGTTTGGGTGGTTGCCAGAATAAATTTGACATAAAATTATTTTGCCTCTTTGGCTTTTGTCTTCTTGTCTGGAGATGTTTCCCTTGCTTCCTAACATTTAAATCTCACATATGGCAGGATTTCCACCACCTCACGCCCCCCGCCCCCCTCCCCCTCCCCCCAAAAAAATAAATACAGACTTTGAAATTGTTACTAGAGAATCCAGTCTTTATTTAATAGATGATGAAAATATTCTTAAATGCCTTCAGGAGGGTAGCAAAACTGAAGCTAAACCATATGTAGCTATGGCATTGCTCAGGGCTTTGTCATGCTGTTGGAAATATGACATACTATTGCAGAAAAGACAATCTGTGGAAGTTGGACTTGAGATGTTGGAGGCAACAGGCGCCCTCTTGTGCTGTTTCTCCAGGAGCAGTGTAAGGTGAGCAGCTTCCCGGGAGCAGAGGCTGAGCCAAGCTTCAGCCTTGGTTTTAGTTTAGTTTTGGGGGTAACTGCTGCATGCTTTGGCACCTAATTGTGATTCAGTGTGCTTCTGATGTGTAGGAATTACTTGTTGATGCGTCCACAGACTTGACCCTAGCTACAGTGTGGCCATTCAAAATGAAGCTTTGAACAGAAAACAGAGACCTACATCTTCCAAAAGACAAAAATAAAATCTTTAGATTCACACAAAAGTAGCAATATCTGCTAAGTACTAAATTTCACAGATGGGCCAGATTTTAAGTTGAATTTCAAACTTCACTGACTGTTATGATGGAAGTTTTGATTTTTTTGTTTGTTCATTTAGATTGTGCTGTATGTTTATAATAATTCACCTCTTTGGGCTGTAATAGTGTCAGGAAAGCGTGCTGCATTTCTTTGGAAGTCAGTTGCGAGTCTACTCAAATATTTTTTCAGATTGCTCGCTGCAACTGTCTGAAAATACCTAATTTCTCCAGATAGCAGACCATAAGCAGAAGTGCAAACTCCAGAGTAAATTACATACATCAATTTACAAAGTTAACTAAACAGCTGTGTCACATCTGAAAACATGGGTGTTTGGTGACAATGCCTAAAGAAATACATTTCACCCTTTTTTGATACGTAGAACTCAAAGTCATTCAGAGGACACAAATACCATTTTTCTGGCCTAATGCAAACTCTCAAACTTACTGGAATCTCCAGGATGCAAACGTAACTAAGCATAACATGTGCCTTGCCAGCACTTTTCTGGCGCTTCAGAGATTAAAGATGCTGCTTATTTCAGGCTTATTGACCCAGAGCAGTTTTAGAGTGGGGTACCTGCCATTCTGTGACAACATTTATAGCAAAATAGTAGTTTCTATCAAGTTTCCCTCTGCATGAAAGCTCCTGAGGATTATGACCATTTCACAGAGCAGCAGCTAGAATATAAAAGGGGAATGACTGTGCTGGGCCTGGCTGAGATCCATCTGTTTGATACTGATCCTGTCTGCAGCGGACACTGTAAGCAGGTACCGTAATAGAAACCTAAGAGAGCAGGTATAAATGCTTCTTCCTGGGCTGCTGTCCCAGCTTCCAACAATTTTGTGGAGTTTGTGTATTTAGTAGACCTTGGGAGATTTAATTCCCAAGATTCTTCAGTGCTCCATGGAGCTAATACTAAACCTTGTTGCACTGATGAACTCTGTCCATTGTGAGCACTGACCATCTTGTCTCCTGTCTCCTATTTTTAATAATTATCTGCTTCAGAAGGAGCATCTCATGACCATACCTGATGCTGTGTGAAAAACAATCCAGACTGACATTTGGGAATCTGTGAGGTGCTATTGGATGGGGGGTGGTGGGGAAGTACCCTTCCTTTGCTCACTGAAGTCTCTCTGCTTAAATTTTCTCTCCGTGAAGAGGATGGGGAAAGTCTTCAGACAGAGATTAAGAAAAGAAATTTTTTTAAGTACGGTTTTTCTGTACAGATTTTGCAAAGTACTGTGTGAAGCTCTTCAGAAGGCACAGGACTTGTGGGTTGCATAGCTAAATAGCTAATGTAAATGAATTCAGAGACAAATCTCCCAAGCAAGATCAGCCATTCCTGAGAACAGAATGTTGTCATTAATAATTTGAGCAAAGTGTGTAGTCATTGTTGTCTTTCGTTAACCCTACCTACCTTAAAATAACAACAAAAGGCTCATTGTAGCTGCACAGCTTTATATCAGTGTTTAAAAATTTTACAGTGCCAGGTCTGATGTAGCTGCTGGGGAAAGGTCATTCACAAATTTAGTCCTAAAATACCCAATGAAATGAAGCAATATATGAGAAAGTGGGGGGAAATGCTCAAACAAATCCAGCAACTTGGGAGTAAGTCATCTTTGTAGGTTTTCTAAGCATCTGAATTACTGCTCAATGAATAATGGAGTAACAATTTGCAGAAGACTGTCAGCTGTACTGTAATCTTTTGATAAAGAAATGCATGTATTAGCACAGGCCTGATAAGTCTGTGGATTCAAATGTGTGCACTGAGCATGTACAAGAACTGACATTGCTGAAGTACAAGAGCAACACTTTGTAAAATACTAAATCCAAATTGCTGCTTCACATCCTGTTCTGCTGTTTCACAGTAGATGTGTATATATGCTTTTCCCTAAAATATTCAGCGTATTTGTGTGTGTAGGAGACAAGATAGTCAATGCTCACAATGAACCAAGTTCATCAGTGCAACAAGGATGCTGTGAATGCAAAAGTTTAGTATTACACAATTTATGACATAACTGAAAAGTAATATCTTGCATTTACAGGATGAAGGCAGGGGGCAGGCAAGAGTGTGTGTAGCAGAGCTGCTGGTTTGCAGCAATCCTTATTCAGTATTGCAGCAGTTAACTCTTGCCTTTTAAAAAATGGATTGTTTAATTCCACCTTCCTAGATGTGTCCAGGAGCCAACTCTGAGCTCTGCTGCCACATTCTGTGCTTGCGTGCGAGATTATATTTCCAGATAAGCATGAATAGAGTTCAAATGAATCTATCAATAATCAGTGGAAAGGATGTCATAATGCAAAGTCTGATACTGTACAAAAATATACAAGTCCTTGAAAATGTGTTTGGAAAGGAACTGCTTTATTCTTAACATAGCTGCAGGTCTGGCAGCAACAGCTCATGAAGAGGTGTGGGAATTAGCTGAACAGACTCCGTGCTGGCAGGGAGAGCTAGGAGGCTGTATGCTACTGATAGGAGGCTGACTCCTCATTTTAAGTCCCTTTGGGTAAAGGAAGGTAAATGATTTTTCTTTGCTGATGAAACACATTGCGAGGCAAAGCCACAATCGAGAAGAAAAACCTAAGTGTTGAATGGAAATAAAACCTCTAAACTCAAGTGAAATAAGGTATGTAAGATTCTGGTTTCTTTTTGATTGTCATAATCTCTTAGATTCATCACAACAAATTCAGCTAAAAGAAGATGTTTGAGGAAGATGGGGAAAGGAAGAGATGGCTGAAGATGAAACACACCTTTTTAATTGCTCCATTGCTAATTCGCTGATTTGGATCTGTTTATAATTAAGCTAAACTATTTCCAATGGAATTTTTCTTTGAAGTATTTGCAGCAATGCAGAGTATGTGTGGTTCTGTGCTGAGTCTAAGGAAAGGGCAAACAGAAATACTCCCTTGTCCTCTGAATGCCACAGTCTCTCTAAGGACTCCCATGACTATTAAGCAGGCACTTTTCCCAAAATCTACTTTATTATTGTTTATAGGGAACTTAAAAAGCACTCTGTAATGATGCCCTCTGGTGACTCCAAGAATTTTTACACTAAAATGAAATAAGAAACAAGATGGAATTTGGCCTGCTAAATACTCTGGCAAGTTGGACTAGTTATTAAAGGTTAACAAGCAAGTCAGAGCTCCTAGAGCTCAATCAGGCAATATAAGGCATACACATACAGAGGTCCAGGTGTTGTCGGAGCAGAGCTGTAATGTGTAAGACAGTCTCTCACCCTACCATGGAAGTAATCTCTTGTACATTAACGATAAAAAGAGACCTGCCTTTTGGCACTGCAAACTGATAATTTATTTTCTAGTGCTTAGAGAAAAGAAAAGATGAAACAAGACCCTTGAGCTTTTCTTGAGGCAGAGAATGTGGAGGATGTTAATTGATTATATGAAATCTTAGAAATTAACCAGCTGTGCAAAGAAATGTCTCTTGTATATTCTATACTTAGTGTGGCTGCCATGCAGTCTGCTGGAAAGCTGATTTCTTCCATGCACTGTTTCCTCTCTTGGATATTGCTTTTTACATGCACAATCTGTCTGTAGCATCTAATGTCTCTACATTTACTGCCCATCATTTCCCCACCATACAGGCACACATGACTAGTATTGTGCTGACTCTGGAGCTTTGTGGTTCTTCCTCTGTTCTGGTTGAAAAGGACTCTTTTTATTTGCAGGGTTGTATTATTTTACAGCCATATCTGTGGTCATATAGTGTCTGCAGACTAGTGCACATGGAAGGAAACAAGTAATTGTGGCTGGGAATGGATGGAGTAAGTGTGGGCATCCTGTTCAGTATTGCTTCTGTTTTAAATCATGAATGTGAAGCTATGTCCTGATCCATATGGACGCAACACTGGCAAGGTAATGAGCTCTAGGGCAGTTAGCCCGACAGAAAGCCACAAGCAGATACAAGCAAGGTAATGAATAGGGGATTAAAAAAAAACCAAAACCAACCAAACAACACAAAACAAACACAAAACCACCCCAAATCTCACAACCAAAACCATGTTAATAACTTTGTATGAGGCATGAAGTATTAACTAATTACTTCATCTTTATTACCTGAATTGTAAAATTAGGCTTATACTCCCAATAACTGTATCAGGCAAAGTAACTCCTCTGCTTTTAGGCATTCTTCTATGCCATGCTTGGGAGAGGATGCATGTCTTCTCATTCACGTCCTTTGCAAAATAGCTCCTTAGGCAAAGTGTAGATCAACTGGGTTTTATGCATATTTTCTCTTAAGAGAAACTAAAGGAGTAAACAAAATATTTCTTCTGACAAGATACCTACTTTGATCATAAATGTTAAGATCAGGAAGTGCAAGTATGATTTTATTCTTACTTCCCAAACAGTATAATCTGTAGAGTCTTCTTTACTAACTTCATTAAGTCAGTAATTTCCCTTTCTACTGCATTTTTTTTTATTTTAGCAAAATACCTTATCTTGATTTTACAGGCTATTTAGTATCTGTAGAAGAGGTTGTGATACAATTTTTAGGTCGGATTATGCATCAGGGAGGGGCTGTTTTTCTGTGCTAGCAGTGTTTCAGTGTACGTATCTTGCAGTCACACAGTGCTTGCTTCTGGCCTGAACAGTTACCCAGGTTCTTTGAGGAGGAGAATAAACCCTTTGATAAATTCATACATCTTTAGGACAGTATCTACAAATGGAGCACACCAAAATTAGTACTTTTTTTTACTGGCTATGCCCAGCCTTTCATTTCTAGCTAAGCTGATGTTTCAAAGAGCTCCTGCTTCCTTCATGATCAAAACTGGAGTTGCTTACTCTGTCTGCTGGCCTGCTGATTCTTTCAGGCTCATGTAGCTCAACCAGTTGTCTTCAAGCTCCTCTTTCTATTGCAAATTTATGTCCCCTGTGGTGTACTTGAGCAGTGATTTTTGCTGTGTCCAACCATCTTCCTCCATAAAGGAACTTCATTGCTCTTCAATTTAGCCTCAATGAAGCTGTCAGGCTCACTGCCTTCATCAGCTGGGGACTGATCAAAGGTACGTGTGACATCTTGTACTTTACATAGTCTGACAGCCTTTGAAATCATGAAAACAGCAGTAGAAGGAGACATGGGTTTTGGTATGGTTGTATGTCTGACTGTTGTAGAATATTGTCTTTACACATCTTTTCAGCTGTACAGCAGGTGTGTTATACACTCAGCTATCACAACACAAGGGATGAGTACAGTGCCCATTAAGTGGTCTTCTTTTATTTCTCCTGTCCTCTCCATCCATGGGTTATTCTGTTTTAGCAGCTGGACTAAGACTTAGAAAGGAAAATGTATTCTAAAATGATTTGGGGGACAGCTCTGATGCTCATGAGCTTTTGGATGTAAATGTGCTTGTATATTCTCATCCTATGCAGAGGGAACTCTAAGGTAGCATTTTTAAGATTAGGCCTTTGGGCAAACTGGTATAGGGATTGCTGGTATATAGATAGCTCCTTAGGGGAGGCTGCCAAAGGAAGATTTTGGCCTCAGTTATGATTCAGATAATTTGCCCTCTTACATGTCAGTCCCCCCTCTCTGTTGTTACTTGCCTGCTCCCTGTGGCTTGTATTTTTATACTTGCTCATAGCAGCGTTGGTTCAGTTTTCACACAAGCTTTCAATGCACTGGGATTGTTTCTTATGCAGGTGAAAGAGCTGCTCCTACAGATCATCGTCCCCAGGACAGGACATGAAACTTGTCAGTTAGCTGAAGTTGCTGTGCAAATCAGGTCACCATATTCCATTTCTCTCTCTGCTTTGTTATGATGGGTTTAGGAGTTTTGAACAGAGAGGTATTGACTACAATGAAAAGGTTGTAGAAATACAAAGAACCATGCAGAGCTATGGAGAAGTTTCACACCTGAGGTACGTGGAGAATTATCCTTCAATGTCATCAATGAGAGGGAGTCTCCAGTCAGACAACTCCTCCACAGACGTGTTGAGGCAAGTGACAGCTCTGCAGTGGAGAAGAATGTCCCTAGTGCAGCCTTTCCCAGAAGCACCTTCACCTGGAGGTTTCTTGCTCAGAAATTAATTTGCTTGTGAAAACTCATCAGTCCACAGAGCCTGGGGTGACAGAATTGTGGGCAGATTGCTCTCATGGGGATATGGATGCACAGTTGTAAGCAAGTCTAATTAAGGCTTCTGACAAACTTTCCAGTGTAACTCCACCAGTAATTGTCAGGATCTATGAAGTAAATAAAGGTTAGTTGTTCTCTCAGTCCTGAGAGTTGCAGAAGTTTATAATCATCCTATCTTATCAGGAATGAAATACATAGAGGCCTATTAAAGGAGGCAGCGGTTGCTATTCACTGGTGATTTGTTAACAAATAAAAGCTTTCAGAAACAGCACAAGATGAATCTGGCAGCAGTCAACTGACCTGTAATTTTAAGATTGGGGAAATGATTACAAAAAGGAAGCAGAGCATAGCAGAACTCACAGCTTGGTAATTCTCATGAGCTTATCTGGAGCTTGAGCTACTATCACGAGTGAGACCCCGAGTATTTGAGTCTCCTGAACTATACAGGTTTTTACTGCAAGTCACCCTCTTGGGAAAAAGAAAAGACATGAGTGTTTCTGACAGATTATTTTTGTGAGTGGCTTTTTCCCTTCCAAGACACCAGCCTTATAAATAGCACTGATACCAAGGTCTACTTACTCTATAGACATTATATCCTAGTCTTTTTAAAATTAAAAAGTGATTCACCTGAAGATGGTCATTGCAGGGAGTGGCCCAGTTATGAAGAGATTGGGACCAGATCTTCTGTAACTCCTCTGAACAACTTTTGCTTGATTCTGGCAGCACCAATCAGCTTTAAATCCAGTTTGAAATGGCTAACATTTGTGGAAGTCCATATCGTATATGGCAATGGACAGAAAAAAAAGGTGCCATCCCAACAGGTACCTGCTATCAAGAAGCCCATTTGGTAAGTATTATGTAGGAGAAGCAGTCTGGAGTCAACACCTCAAAGCTGACTTTTCATGTGGGACAGGAAATTGTTCAGTGTCTGGAGTATCTGGTTTATTTGCTGTCAGCTTTTCAATCTCCTAAACAAGATACATACAGTGTCACGTGGAGTTTTGTGAGTCCCTGTGCCAGCATTGTGAACACTCTTCTGCATAGGAGAGGGTGGTGAAGCAGAATAATTAAAGCATCCCACTGTGCAGCCAGATGTGCAAGTTTATGTCTTCATTTACTAGCCCCTCACCAATGAAGGTGAAAGAGGTCTTTTGGGATCATTTAAGTCCAAGGAAGCCAGGTGGTATAATAACCTCTTTCCTCTAGGACAGGGTTAACTGCAGAAATGGAAGTGCCCTGGCCTTGTTCACTTGCTAGATTCTAGCAATCTACCAAACATTGGACTCATTCAGACTCTTGGGTTGTATAAAAAATGGATCTGTTGCCATGTGCCCTTAGGATGCTGCTTGGCTTCCCAGGATCATCTGTCTTACAGTAATACTTTCAACATGTGCTTCTGAGTAAGGCACAAACCCAATGGGATTCACTGGTTGTGTGGCTGCAGAGGCAAATTCTTCTTTCCTGGCTCTGACATACATACCTTGGGGAATATTTGATTGATGCATATGGTAAGATAACAGCATGCATTGATCAAGTGTATCACACGAAAAAGGGTGTTCAATTGCTATTGCATAAGAATAAAAAACAGCTTGTCCTTTTGAAACACCCTGGCGTGGTTAGATTCAAGATTTATTAATTAGGGAGACTTCAAAGTAGGATAAAAGTAAGAAATCCTATGAGAAAAATTTCTGTTTGTTTCTTACATTTTCTCCACCCTCCCTCACCCTAAACTGTTCAATATGGTTAGAAGGAAAACCCTTTCAAACTAAAATATCATCAGATGAAGCAAAAGAAAAGCTGAACTTGCCCCAGAAGCATTCCCACACTGAAATGTTAGGTGCTCCAGCCCCAGAGTTTGGGATACAGAGAAACTATGAGTAGCAAGATGTCTTCACTGTGTAGAGGGGATCACAGGGTGTCTCACACCGTGGATGCTTCAGGGGACAATTTGGTGGAGCAAAAGTCATCCTTCAGTTTGATGATGTGGTGACTCTGGTGGCAATACCAGCCTACAGACCTCTGTCTTGTTCTCTGTCCCTCCTTGCTGGGTTCCATGCCACGGGGCACGATACTTGTGGCTGGATTAGAGCAGTTCCCTACAAACAGACTGAAGACCAGAACACTCACAGTGCAAGGTGGTGTGTCCTTTAAAGCCCAGCACTGATGGGATTTACATACACCAGCATGGAGTATGGGTGATGGCGTCTCCCATCGCTGGGGGGGTAAGGGTGCACTTGTGCACTCTGCTGAAAAAGGTCCTTGATTTAAGCCTGTAGGTATGTTCTGGAAGGCTCTGCTCCAGCTTCAATTCCATCAAATCCTGGGATTTGATCCTGGGAAATAAAACATAAAATGTAGTGTCTCTGTGCTTCAGAGCAGCTGAGGAGGCATAGGGAAGGTTCAAGTGTAGGTAATAATTTGTTGCCTGAGCTTCACCAAAACTGCACAGTACTGTCACCTCAGCACTGTCACAACACTGCATTCCCTAACAGGACTTTGAGGAGAGTTTAAATTCAATAAAGATGGAAATACGATCTACTAAACAGCTGCAACTTTTTCTAGTCATACTGGACAGGAGAGGAGATAGGAAGAATTTCAGGTACTGCAAGATTAGGTGAGCTAGAACTACCTCAAGTTTTGCAACACAAGTCTGGATTTCTAACTGCTTGCTAAAAAAAAGAAAAAAAGGCTCTTTGTCTTACTCTAGTCAACTGTGGGTACAAGCAATTCCCTACTATGACATTTATCATTACAAAGAAAATGAAAGGAACTGCATGCCAACATTTATTATAATTTCATTAGTATCCAAGTAGATCTAGTTTATGTGGAGCTTCTGTTTCCAAGATGAGGATCAAATGAATCTCATCTGACAGACAATTGAGTTATAAAGGCTTCACATGAGAACTGTTCTGCAACATAATGTAAACAAGACATATTGATTAGTAAGGTCAGACATACAATAGGGAGCTAAATTATGACAGGACTCATCAACCAGTAACACATGCTAAACCTTCTCAAATGGTGCAAATTAGCATGCAGTAAAGCAAAAGTTTTAAATTACCCCTAGTAATTTACCCTCTGGGCAGTAGAACTAGAAGTTAGAGGAAATACGTTTATAAACTGTAGAAGTAAGATGACTCCATGTGACAAGTTGTAAAGACTTGAATTTCTCCCAAAGACTCACAGATTTTTACAGTGTTAAATATCACTGTAATTATTAAATCTTGCATGAAAACCCCAAGGAAACAAACTGTAGCATAAATCTAACATCTGAGACTTAATTTATGTTCTGGGAACTGACTGAAACCACACAAGCAGAAGATTCATGTAGCAAAATGTTGAAAGGGCATCCCTGCTAAATGCCTTGTGGAAAGTGCTAAGCAAACTGGAATAGTTCCAAAATATGTAGGTGGGATTGCTCTTCACAATGCTGGGATTTACTCTATTATTGTCCAAGTGACTCAGCTGAAATTACCCACAATCTATTAGACATACTTTATTGTCAATACATTTTGCCCTGACCTTTCCTCTCTGTGGCTACATGGCCTTAATTCACCTAAATTTCTAACACAGTGGTGCCAAGTGGTCCTGATAACACCACTGCACTTTCCATATCCAAATATTATGTAGACTCATCTGCATTTTCAGGACAGTATGTCATTGCCTTGTATCAACATTTTCTTTGCTAATCTACTGCCAAGAGAAAGATACTGCCTTCCCTGCTTTTGGACTGAGTGCCTTCTCTTCTATGACATTCCCACTTGCTAAATGACCTTGAAACTGATTCCTAAACACAGAAAAGCACTTATTTGAAGCCATGATGCTTAATTAAACAGTCAATCCTTGAATCCTGTTTGCTCTTACTGTGGCAGAGCAAATAGGCCTTTTGTCATTCAAAGATGGATTGAGTTAGATCAGCTTTGTGCAGATAAAACCACAAGATTTCTACTTCTGTATCCCACATCTGTATCTAGCAGGATGATATCTCTTGATGGTGTAGTCCACCACTCTTTGACAGAAAACAGGCTGTTCTTCTTGCCTTTTTATCTAAAATACTGTTTAACTTAAATATTGGATCAGGATTTGATCAGTCAATTCACAGCAGTTCATGTAATCTCAAATGGATATTAAAATCCAACCCAGTGTATGGATTACAGTATTTTGTTTTTAGGGCAAACAGTGCCAGCTGCTTCAGCAGAAGGTTTAAGAAGCTCCTTAGAGGACAAGTGTCAAATATTCTTGAATTCTACCTCTGACCATTTGAGGGATGGGACTCTGAAGCACAGTGGTTTATACCTCCAGCAGTTTTTCAATCCTGTCTAAAAATGTCAAACATCCTCATTACCCTCTTAACTGTCCAGTGATGTTTTGGAACCTCACTCTCAACAATACCTGCTGACAGGGATTTTGTAGGTTGGCTTAAGGTGTCACCTTCCTCTGCACTTACAAATCTGTTGTTTGTAATTGGCTTGCTTTATGTTTCACTTTTGTTTCCCTTATTCACCTGTTGTACTAAGATACACACTGGAGCTGCTAAGCACTTTTCATCTTCTGGTTCTAGTATTTCACTCAGTAAATTAGATGGCTGTGTACTAAATGTTCCCCTCCATCTCTCTTGTCTCCCTAGGGAAGGAAGCCTTGTTGGAAGGCATGTTGGCCACCAGGAGATGCTTTGGCCAGGTACCATGCAGGTCAGAGCATCCAGTTCCCCTAAGTCTAGGCACAGCTCTGGTGCTCTTTCTCTATATTCTGGTTGCATAAAGTTCTCTGTATAATATTTTACTTTAATATAAAATTCCCTATACATATCTCTATTTTAATCAATAGTTAATTCTCATATAAATACCTTACTGTGCTCTTTAAGATGAAGCAAAACATACCATTGCTCTTTATTAAGTCATCTTAAGCGCATTGGATATCCCAATGCCAAAACAGATGCTCTTTTGGATGAGGGCTACAGAACCTAAAAACTGTGTAAGTACCTAATTCCTTTGAAAAATTTAGTAATAAAAAATAGATTCTAAAGTACTTGACCACTTTTAGCAGTGCAGGCCAAACAAAGTGTGCTGACACTTGCTTCTTTGGTTGTGAATTTGCAAGATGAAACGAGATAATCTCTGTGTCTCCCAAGGGTTCCTGTTACCAGCCAGGATAAGGAAGAGGCCCTTCCTGGAGCAAGCAGCCAGGAAGAGACAGGACCAAACATCTAAGAGGGAAAGAAACCTATAAACTGAACTCCACTAGTGCTAGTAAGCCAAATAGTAGGGGCTGTGGAGATGACTGCAGGAAGAAAACAGGTGGCTGAATTTTGAGGTATGTGAAGATATTAAAAAAAATAATAATAAAAAATATCAGTATTTTATAGGATACTGAATGGCACAAAAGAACTATTGGACCCCAGGCTAACACTTTGCAAACCACTCTACTGACAACATGTCAGAACCAGACCAGAACACAACTACAGATAACAGTAGGAAATCTACCCACATCATGCCAAAGAGTGAGTCAGTGTTAGTAATTTGGTGCTTTTCTTAATAATTGGGGGTTTTGCCCAAATACTACTGAAAATCACTCCTCTCCTCCCTCTGTAGTACCAGAGAGTATTTGATGTGTGTATATATGTATATGTATGTATGTATGTATGTATGTATTTTTTTCCCCTCAGATTTCATGCCATCACTTTGCCTGCCCACAACATTTACCAAACTTCTTACCATCCTTATTAAAAATTAAACTTGTTTATTAAATTAAATTCCCTTAGAAGCTTCCCAGCAAAGTGTCTCAGCCCTTTGCAAAGCACAAGTACCACATGGGACAGAAAGCTCTGTGGAGAAAATGGAGAACCTGTGCTGTTTTGGTGACATTAATTCCCTTCATCTTTAGTCCAGTGTAATCACTAGTATACAGAAAGGATGTTTAATGTTGATCTGGCAGCATCTTTTTAGGATTAAAGTATGCTGTACACAAAACAGTGAAGACAGCTTTTTTTACATTCTTTGACTATTTTATTTTCAGGTTTTTAAAGCACTTATTTTGAGATTTCTAATAACTGATTAAATAACTATCAATTTATTTAATAATGCAACCCATTGTTACATTTAAGTATTTTAGTTCCTTAGCATTCAGTCTTTGAAAGTCTATACTACCATTTGAAGCAAACTAGGAATAGTTTGTTTAGAAGATTTTGCTAGAAGATCCATTGACCAACATTTATAACTTACTTGAAATGATTTATCATGCCTCAATTAAAACCAGCCTTTATTAATGGGTAACAGCTTTCAGTGGTGTTGATACTCCCTCTTCTGCAAGCAAAGTCACATGTGCAGGGAGCTGCCTACGGGATGGAGCAGAACCCAGGGGAACACAGGGCACCACAGGCCACTCGTCGTTCTATTGTGGCAAGTCTGCACTCCAAGGGACTGGTTTCTGGAGAAACCGAACAAGGTGTAAGTTAATAACATACTTTATAGGTCAGCTGCAAGCCTCTTTTTTCCCAAACATAGAGAGCACCAGGTGTGCTGTTTTAATATGTAAAGCAGTAACTTATGGGGAAGGCAAGTTTGGTCATACTGATTGATTAAATCAGATTTTTAAAGACCATGGTTGACCTGAGAAATCCACAAAGAACATACATCCACAGAAATGCCTTCTCTTCATTAAGAACAGTCAGCTAAGAGGGTCACTGAATTCAGGATCAAATCTCATCTCTAGGTGTCATGGTCCAGTAAGGAGGTAATTTTGGCTGAGAAAAATGTCCTGCATCAAACTAAGTACCATCGGGAAGCTTTTTGTGTGGCATGGTTCCAAACCATCTAAACCAGTACAGCGGTTCCTAGCCTGGTTTTGGCCTTTGGGAAAGATGATCACCAGGTGAGGCTGAGCTAAGATTTGGGAATTAGCATGTGTCAGGCACCCTGTCCAGTGGGTAGCCTGGGTGAAGCTGTGTGGCTTTAGAGGCTGAGACTTCAATAAGAAAAGGTGTTTGCTATTCTCTGCCAGAGAATGGTTTCAGACAAGTTTAATTTACTTTAATAAGTTAATTTTAATTTATATACATGGAACTAGGGAGTGTGGGTGAACCCTTAGAGGGACAGGCATCGCAGCTGCCTTGGCTTTTCTCCTGCCCCAGGGGATTCAGACCTCCTTGATGTTCATGGATTCTCTGCTGCTGCACAACAGGAGTGTCTCCTGCTCCCAATTTCGAGTAGTTTGGTAGCAAATGAAGGTGTGAAGAAGCAGAGTGGCTATTGCAGGAGTGGTATCAATACTCAAATTCATTAGTGTTACCCCATGCTGTTGGTTTCCTGCCAGAGGCCCCAGCTGCAAATCAGCTTCTGGGAGGGAAGGGGAACCTTTCCAAATGGAGTAGGACCTCATGTGACTTGCTGTCCTATGTCTGTGCTGCTGGAGACCAGCTGTGGACCTGAAGGTTACTCATGAGGCATAATTTAGCTTTTTTCTCTATGATGACCCATCACTACTGACCCACACAAGTTGGCAGGATGGGAAAGGTTGCAGTGCCTATGGCTGCAATGTGCACGTAAGCACGTGGACTGTTTGCCAGGTACAAAACTCCATCTACCTCCCACTGCTGTACCTTTGCAGTGGCTCTTTTGAGTCAGGACTAAGAAATCTGCAGACGACCAGCATCTCTTGTGTAAACAAACATGCTTGCAGGCAGGCACTGGGGCCCTATCAGAAAACAAGATGGTTGGAATGATAAAAGTACCAGTATAGTCTTGAAGGAGCTGGGTTTGCTAAGAATGTGCAGCTTCATTAAGGAGTTTTTGTGGGTTAAAGCATGTTTGAGCTGGTAAAAGTAAATGAGAGGTAGGCCCTGATGCCCAGGCACACACCCAAAATGGCTGCACTCCCAAGGCAAAATCTTGGAGCTGACAGAGTTCCTACAGGGTGAAACTGCTGAGCAGAAATTGCTAAAATGCTTTAATTAAACCACAGAAAGGAGGAAAAGGCAGGTATTTCTCAGGAAGGAGAGCATCTTGTGGTGTTTCCTCATGGGACTCGACTGCAATGGATCAGAGAGAAGTCATTGCTTCAGACAGGAGCTCTGGCCCAAATGTCAGACCTTGGCATCGTCCTGCAAAGAAGAATAAGGATGCAGAGATGTTACAAACAAACCTACCCAGAGAAATGGGGTTGGGGGGCTGGTACTGCCCCCTTGCCATGGCAGCCCTCACCCCTGCCGTGGCAGGAGCTTGGGTGAAGGGATGTCCCCAGCATGTCCAGACCTTGCTCTCTTGATTATTATTTACATGCCTGATTTCTTTGGAAGTGTTCAATTTATTTAAAGTGCACATCAATGTGGCACAAAGAGAAAACAGGTTCTCCGCAGAAATCCTGTGAATTGTTGCTCAGCCATTCACTGTTGCAGGCAAAAGAGGCACCAGGAGATGCAAGAAGGAAATTTTCAAAGTTAATTATTTACTGGTTTATAGAGTTTCAGCTACTTCAGCCTGACAGGTTTGATAAGGAGGCCTGGAGCTTCAGCAGAAGCAATTAGCGTGACTTCTATGAGATATTAGTGAGTAATTGTGCCATTGTTTATTTCCTGTAAAGTGACAGACTACTAGAAAGGGTTTGTTTGCTGTTTGTAGATTATTTGTGTCAGGGTGGATGAATTCATCAGAATGGCAAGTAGGAGTGAGAACATTACAAAGACTTTTTCTCCATTGCAGTACAAGGACATGCACTTCTCCCCATCTTGTTCTCTAACACATCTTCTCTTGCTTTTTTTTCTTTGGGGTTAATAATGGTGGTGATCCTCAGAGCCAGGTTTGTATTGGTATTAGCCCTGAGAAGACCCCAGGAGGGGAACAAGAGTGCCCTGAGTAAATGGATGCTGGCAAAGGGACAAGTCACAGGGCAGATTTGAGCATCAGTCCTCAAAGACTAGCAAGAAGATGGAGGTGTCCTTGATAATCAATATTGAAGAAAACTGTGGAAGAAGTAGCAAAGGTTGTATTTCCCTCCATTTGCAAGTAGGTTTCCTTTTCCAGTTTATATTGATTCCTGCCAGACATTAAACTGAACCCCTTTGTATGCAGGAATAATCCAGTTCACCTCAAACCAATTCCTTTCAGCTCTGAAAATGAAACATGAGAACTACTAAAAATAAGCAACAACAGGGCATGAAATAAATAATCTACTGCTTTGTCCAGGGAGAAATACTTTCTAACTTGGTCATCAGCAAGTAATTATCCTTGTGGGAACTGGCTAAGAGGTTAACATATCTGAAGTACATAGCTGACCTTGTCTTGGGGAAGATAGTGGCCTGGGATACTTTTGAGGCCCTTTTTGGCTATGTTTTAGGAATAATGCTGTAGAACTTACTTAGAAAGCCTCTCTTTTCATCAGGTAGTGATTTATAATTGGGCTTTCTTTTTTTCTGGAACTGCTGAGCATTTGGAAACCTCAGAAGTTCTCAAGGCCAATATTCAATTGTTACAACTTTTGGAAGCATTGTGAAAGGTAAAGACCAATGAATTGAGAATGAATGGGAAATGTACTTTCTAAAATGCTTTAGTCCAAACAGATACTTAAAATCTGTGAGGGCCAGTACATCCAGAAAAGGAAGTAGAAAGCACTGTTCAGCTTGATGTTGGGAAAAACTGATGTTGGGAATCAGCAAAGCCATCTGAAACAAACACATTATTCTTTTGCGAGAATACCTAAAGTTCTTTGTAATGAAAAAAAAAGACACAATAACTCTTAGGAAAGCATGTAAATTAATATGAACCACCAAAGACATCCCAAGGATGGGTTGCAAGACAAAAATAAAAAAATAGGGCCTTTCACAGCACTTTTGAAGTGGTGCAAATCTGCAACAGTGAAACAAAGACTGCCACAAGCAGCACTGTGACCTTACAGTCAATTTCAACACTTGTACTTAGGACTTTTAATTCCAAGGTTTCTTGAAGGTTGAGTGGACTGAATGGCAAAAAAGAAGTCTTGTCTGCACTCCCTCCTTATGTGCTGAACCTCAGCTGGGCTAATTCTTTGCAGCTGCCCAGGCAGGGAGCCAGACCCTTCAGGTAGTGGATTATGGACAGAATAAGAGAAGGATTTCTGGCAACCTCACAAACAGTACACCCTTGGGCAGGGGAAAGCCCAGAAAATACCAAAGTGCCCGGTATTGCTCTCCCACATGGACTTTGTAACAGCCAAGATAAAGAGCATCCAGCAAAGCAGGATAATGTAGCAGTGGTATTCCAAAAGCTAGACCATGGAGAAGGGGAAGGGATGTGGGTCAACTCTGCTCTCATCAATCAGGACACAAAATTTTACATATTTTCATAGGGACCTTTAATGCATGTGCACAATAAAATGAATGTGGATGTTAAAAACCTCTTCTGCACTATAGTACTGTCATTCTGTCATCCCTCCATCCTCCCTTCCTTTATGCTGACTAAACCTCTAATACACTGTGTTTTGAGTTCTCCTCTCAATAATATTTTCTGTTTGAAAATATTTGGTACTGTCATGATTTAATTGCTTTACTATTATATTTCTCTTCAAATAAATGTTCTCTGTTGTATTCAATCTTTGGCACACCACCTTCCCTTCCCCTAACAGAAGCTGTCTCATAGAATTAAAGAATAGTTTGGGTTGGAAGGGATCTTAAAGGCCAACCCCCTTGGTATGGATAGGCACACCTTCTACTAGACCAGGTTGCTTAGAGACCCATCCAACCTGGCCTTGAACACTTCCAGGGATGGAGTATCCACAACTTCTCTGGGCAACCTGTGCCAGTGTTTCACCAGCCTGATTGTAAAAAATTTCTTCCTTATATTTAGTTTAAATCTACCCTCTTGTAATTTAAAACCATCACCCCTTGTCCTATCACTGCAGGCAATAGGAACACATATGTGAAGTGTAGAGAACTTAGAAATGATTAAACAAAAAATCATTACCACATTTGTCACAGAACCACTGCTCTGCTGCTGTTTACTGGTATTCAGCTGCGATAATCTCTGTCCCAGTCTTTTACTTAGCTTTAATGGCAGCAGGACAGTGACAGTAGGCTGGACTAGATGACCTTTAGCAGGCCCTTCCAACCCAAACTATTGTATGTTTCTAATTCAGAGGGAGGATGCTGGTCAGCGCTGGGCGACATCCAAGCCCAGCCCCAGGGCAGGCCAGTTCCCTGCCTGGATGGCTGGGGCTCTGCGGCAGGAAGGAGCTGTTGTTTCCTGCTCGCTTTGCTGACTGTTGTTCTGCTTAAAATGTGAGGCCAAAAAGAGAGAGATTGGGAAAACAAAGTCTGGTTGGAAAGTTTAAAGTGTTCTTGCTTATGAAGGATTAACCTTGCCCTTGTCAAGCAAGTGACCTGGAGATTTATATTAGCACCGTCGGGACTGCCTGTCACCAGCCAAGGTCTAAGCGTTGTTTCTTAAATGAACTCAAAAGCCTGTTCTCCTGCGGGGAGGGTTGGCAGTCCCTGCTGTCTCTCCCTGCAGACCTGAGGCTGCCCTTGGCTTGGGCCAAGCTGTGCTGGATTTGGGGAGGTAAGTGAGGTCTGCAGGCTCTGGCCAAGGGCTGCGGGGCGAAAAGGACCTCCCTGGGAACCAGCCTGCCAAAATCTGGCTCTGATAAAACGGCCCAACCCATCCTGTAAAGACTTCTACTGAAAAATCTTGAAATAATCACAGAGGAAATGACAGGAACTCAGGCCTCCCTTCCCGCCCTGGCCAGACACTCCCGGCTGGCTGACAGGCCGTGTCCCTGGGGCAGGGCCAGGGCTCCAGCTGCAGCACAGACTGAGCAGCCAGGACAGGCGTTGCAGGGACGTGCGACGTGCTCTGCTCCTTGGGGAGCATGGAAATGTAGGGGCAAGTTCAGGGATTGCAGCGGCAGGAGAGGGAGGAACACAGCGATTCCTCTGGCCTTGGTGACATTTTGCTTATTTAAACCAGCTGCACGTCTTATCTGGAATCTTGAGAGACTTTAGTGTGGCTTTCCTCATTTTCGTTTAAGAGGGCCTTCAATTAACACAAGTGCCACAGACTGAAATACCTGCTTTATGAGGGGGCAGGGCTGAACAGCTTAAAAATACGTAGGACTTTGGATTATATTACTTCCTATTGAACAGTTTCCAGTTCTGCTGCCCCAGACCATCTATCTCTTCCCTTAAGAGCGGATGAGATATAAAGAAACCACTCCCATATTTTTATCAAGTAGGTGAGGCCATTGTGTTTGATTTTTTACCTTGCGGTTTATAACGTGTCAGATCCTGGTGAGACAGTCTGAATCTGGCATTGGTACCTTTGTAAATTGCTGAACATCACAAGAGAGTAATAAGGAATATGCTGTACATGCTTTACCTGCCCTCCATCCTGTCTGTCTTCCTTGGATGACCCCAAACATTATTTTAAGTGCAACATCCTTTTGTTGCACAGCTTTCCTTTAATGCTGAGTTTTTTCTGGTGTGCACTAATGTATTCCTGTCCCTAAGCAGCTACAGAAGAGCAATGTGTCAGCACGCTGCAATGTTCATGTGTGTGCATGCAAGTCATCATCAGTCTGTAGGTACAGCTCTGTGCTGAGTGGCAGCTGTGTTTCTAACTCCCCAAGATTCACCTGAAAAAAGCTCCAACTTTTAATTTGTGGAATTGCACAGACTGGTGGCAGCAGGACACAAGCAGGAAACATGAGAAAACAGAGGAAAAAACCCGACAGAATTGCTGCAATGTTTGGTAACAAGTAGGTTCCTCCCTTCCTCAGGATTCCTTCTGAAGGTTGCCATCAGCACCTTCCACTTGGTTGGCCTCACAGACCGTCACCCTGAATCCTGGGTGGTGGCAGCAGCCAGCAGGACATTTCCTGTACCTTTGCACAGCTCCAAGGTTTGTAAAGCTACCCCAGACTCCAGAGAAAGTGTGTGAAGCCTGTTCAGCCTGTATGGAGAAGCTGACATTGCCTCAAGGCAGGGAAGGGACATAGAAACCACCAAGTGATCCAGCCAGCCGTGGGAAGAGTTACAGAAAGAAAGAAGTGATCTGGCTTCACCCTGGTCTTGGGCAGTCGCTCTGAGGCTGCAAACCACTGGTGGCTTGTCTGTCATTTCCTGCAGGGCAGAGCGGGTTGTGTAGGCAACATAAAGTGCATATGAGTCCCATCCAGTCCAGACAGTAAAACTTGTTTAAATGAAAACAGATTCGGGCACTTCTTGCACTGTGGACAGACATCATCTCTGCAATGTCGCAGCTCCCTCTGAGCCTCTGTCAGTGTGTTGTCCTTTTGCTGCCTCGACGGAGCGTTGGCCTTCCTCCCATCCCATGACACAACTCCCTGGTTTTGTTCCTTTGGTGGGTGGCTGGAGAAGTGAGTGGCAGCAGCGTGGTGACCTCAGGCAGGGCCATGACAACTGGGGTGGGAATGAAAGGCTCCAGCTGGCACCGCTCCCTGCAGAGTGCCGTCCTGTCTGCCGCGTTTTTGGTTGGTGCCTGATGAAGACGTGAGCCCTTCTCAGCTGTTCACTGCAGCTGGGGTGCCAGAGATGCCCTCAGATCTGCGTTCAGGTCAGGACAGGCACTGCAGGCACTCGCTAATCCCCTCCAGGAAAGTTCCTGCGGTTTATTCCAAATATGCAGTTTGAACTGGTTAATCTGAGCGGGTGGGCCGGTCTGGCGGGTGCTGACACATGTGCTGCTCCGGGTGAAGGTCGGCTGCTGCCCCAGGGCAGTGACAAAATGTCCCCAGCCAGGCCTCTGCTTGCAGCCCTGCAAGCTTCTCGTCCAAATCCTCTGCAGTTCTGGGCCATTTCCCATGCAGATTTTAGTGCTTTTTGCCCTTCCTTAGTTTAAAACATGATTTCTGTTTCTTCTCTGGTGAGGTTAGGGAAGGCCAGAAGGATATTCATCTTACATTTTCTCATTACATCTTATTATCCACCCAGGTCATGAAGTAATTTATCGAAAAGAAGCAGATGGTGTGAAAATATGACTGTTTCCAAATTCCACAGCATCCTAGCAGATGCCATTTTAACCTTGACCTGTGTTTTTCTGTAGCCTGGTTTATCTGGCCCAGGAGAAATTTCAGGAAGTTGTGCAGAGCAAAAGGGTGCAGCTTGGTTTTTCATTGTTTTCACTGCTCCTGCTTGCATACGGCACAGGAAAACGAGAGGAAAATATCCTTTTGCTGGGATTCAATCCCATGTTTTTTGTGAACCTTGAGTTCAATCAAGCTTCGATAAAATGGAAACTGAGGGAATGCAGAACACATTGAGGGAAGCATGGTGCTCAGTGCAGTGCATGTGCTTCACATGTGACAGGTTGTTTACTTCTCCTCCCTCCTCCTGCCTCCTTCAGGTAGTTTCACTAGCATCTATGCATAAATAACTTGCCATGGCAAACAACAACTCTGAATCCACAATTCTATCTTTGCTCAGGATTATTGACCTAAAATAGTTTTTTTTTTTCCTTATAAGCCTAATTAAACTTGGAAATACTTCTTTTCCAGTCAAATAATGTAATTATATTGCATTTGCATAACATATATTATGTCAGCTGGAAGCCAGGCTGCTTTGTGAACTGTCTAGAGGGTTCTGGTAAATTAAATCAAGTAAACCCCCTTCCTGCAGTTTAAGTTGTTTTTCCCAAGTCACTACTCCTCTTCTCTCTCCTAACTCTTTTGTGGCTCTTCCCCTCCTCCCCAACTTCTCTGCAGATGTTAATGCTCTCAGAGGAGTCACTAGATGACCCTGTATGCTCATCCTAATTGCCAGTTTCTAACAATCATGACTTTTTAAATGTAAGTGGCAAACTCCCTTCTGTGAGCCCCATGATAGGCTCACCAAGTCCTGGCAGGGAGGTGCAGGGAAGAGCTAGGGGCAATTCCTCGTTGAGCAACAGCAGGAAGATTTGCTAAAGCCTGTCTTTCAGGGCTTGTCTGGGTTTTACATGCTGTGATACAGTCTCTGTACACACACCACTGCACTTAGAAATGCCTTGATCAAGGCCAGCTATTGCTGTGCTGAAAATCTTGATTCAAAACTTGAAATGGAGGCAGCTTGCTATGTACTAACAATGAATGACCCTCCCACTTACACATTTTTGTCATATTTATTTGAGTAGCTTCAACTTCCAGATGTATGGAAGGCTTTGTTGTCAGATTAAAAAACCTCTGTAGGCAAAGTCATCTCTCTTCCCTCGGGTAGCATTTACAGCTGACTCATCTGTGTCTGACTCACCCGATGCCACAGCAATTGCTTTCAGGACAGTCCTGAGAATGGACAGTCAGACAGGTAGGAAATTTGGGATGCTGCAGGCAGAATCATGGGTGGAGGTGGTGTTGTCCTAGGAGGAGCTGCCATTCCCATAGATAAATGAGAGATTCTGCTGTGTCTTGGGAGCAATGGGCACATCCAGTGCATCCTGCTGAGTGGTCAGACTTGTCCAGTACAGTCTCTGCATATTCAGTGATCTTAGTGTCACACAGAGATGGACTTTACAGCAAATGTCCTTCATGTCTGACACATGTGAGGTGTTGTGGACCACCTATGCAAATTCTGAATGGGTTGTAGACTATGCACAGTGTCACCAGTGGGATCAGGATGTACCAGACTTGAATCTGCACACACAGTCATCGTGTAGGGTGGTTGAACAAAATATGTCAATCCACTACAGGCTTATCTTTGAGTCCCCAAGCTGGTGCTCCTCAAGGAATTTTGGCACTGATAATCATGTGACCATAAAGTAGATTGAACCAGGTCAGTGGTGAAGCTGAATGTCCACATAGACAGGCACCAGTACTGATACTGGAGAGGTGATGGGAGCAGGCAGGGGCAGGCAGCAGCTCATGCTTAGATTGACATCAGCAAGCCATGGCACCAGATTCTCAGTGATTCATCTGGGAATTTAGCATGCTGGAGAGCCAAGGTGAAAATGTGGCTGAAGCCCATGCTTTGATGAAGCTGATGAAGATTTGAGACCAGCAGACAAATTTCTGCTTCTGTCTGGTAAAGAGGGCATAAATGGGGTACTGGTACAGCTGTTAGTTCTGATGGAGCTGGCCTGGACACAGGATGGACTAAACCCTGCTACAAGAAAGAACCAGGATCACCAAACCATGGGGCTAGACATATGTGGAGACAGAAATTGCACCTGGTTTGAGTAATGCATCTGCTGATCTTCTAGTTAAACTTTCTGACCAGTCCCAAGAAAAGGATCCTTCTGATCTCTCACAGCTGTAGCATACAAGTACATACATAGTTTTTTCTAGTAGCACATCTGGTCCTTAACACAGGGAGTGAAGTCCTGGGTTGTGGTGCTCAAGCCCTGCTGATTCTCTGTCTCTTCCTTCTGTGATGACCCCAAAATCTGTACACAACTTCAGCATGTCAGTGTCTTTGATTGGACCTTCCCTTGGCTTTGGGGGCTTGGAGGTATCACTGGGCTTCTCACCTAACAATATAGTGTGCAAAATATTAATCTTGGTCTGGGCTGCACTGGGTCTCTGGAATACTCTGTCTTAATAAATATTTCTCCTCCC
This sequence comes from Zosterops lateralis, assembly GCF_965231275.1. NCBI lineage: Eukaryota > Metazoa > Chordata > Aves > Passeriformes > Zosteropidae > Zosterops > Zosterops lateralis. Next base: position 60,959,704 of record NC_139765.1, read on the forward strand.
TTGTCCTTTTGGAAAGTAATTTCTCTTTACTTCCTGTTGTATTCAATAAATCTCTTTGCTTAAAAAGGGACTAACCATCTGGCATCTGGGATAGAGAAGACAAAGGAAAGACAACAAGTTGAGTGCTGGACTGTGAGTCAAAAGCTTCAACTGTAAAATCCTGACATGGAAACATGCTAAAAAAAGGAGGGAACAGGAGTGAGAACTGGGAAAACCACTTCAGGCTGTTGTTTTCTGGCACAATGCCCAGCAGGCACTGCACCAGGCAGCTCAGACCTAGAGCCTGTTTTCCCTGCTGTGTGCTGCTTCATTTTCTGGCCTGGGACGACATCTGGCTGGCATATTCTTTTCCACACCCCTGGATGAGTGCTCTTTTTAGCTAGTTACTGCAGTATTTGGCATTAAAATAGAGTGAGTTAGACTACAAAGTAATATAAGATCGGCTTAAAAATAATGAGGCTTAAGTGCAGTTGATCTTTGAGTACTTTTTGTTTGCCTTCTGGGTTAAAAAACTTTACAATATGTGATGTCCATCTTTTCCTGCATTTCACCATGACTGTGAGTGCTCAGAAGTCACCTTAAGAATTGGAAAAAAACTCCACCAAACAAACCAAAACAACAACAAAACCGACAAAATAAAGCAAAACATAATACATCCATACCTCTTTATTGAGAAGCCCAGGATAAATTATTTGGGCTTTCAGATTAACACTAATTATAAACTCTCAATTTAAAAAATAGGGTAATTAGCAATAGAAAGTAGAAGGGAGATGGTGGGAAGAGAAAAACCACAGAAATGGGGAACAAGACTACTCATTGCCTTCAAGAGATTGTTCAAGCCCAGTAAGAAACAGGGGCTGTGATGATGTAACACCACACAGTTGTCTCCAGATTTTGAGTATTTGCCCAGTGTCTGGAAAGACTTCTCCCACTAGCAAAGAAGGGTCCTAGATGAACAGAACTCACAGTCTGGAAACAGACACCACTGACTGTAACACTGGTTGTCTCTACCAAACCAGCCTGTGCTCCTACATCCACCAAGTTGTACCAGCGCAAGGAACTTGGGCTTAACTTCTTTCACTTCCTTCTGGGTTTAAGCAGCACCTTTGCATAACAGCATGTTCCAGTTTTCAAAAACAACCTGTTGCAAATGTTCCAATCTACCCCAGAAATGCAAAACAATTTTCACAAAGCCTGGTGTTTTTATACAACATGAAGCAGAGGTACTGTGTGCTGGCAGAGTTGTTTAATGTACTGTCCAGGCTGCAGGCACAGGTCTGGGAGCCAGATGTTAGCTCAACCTGATTTTTTCTAGCAAGGGAATTCTGGAGAAAACACAGGTACAAATGTGAGGGTTACACACCAATAATTTCTCTGTTGGTCTATATACCTTTATTACTTCCCAACACAGTTATAAAGCTTTCTGGCTTTACCTATTAAAGGTGGAATGGATAAGCTTAGGTGAAATACATCCCTTCCAAATTACAGCAAGAATATAATTCAGTATCAGAGACAAGTTAGCACTACTAATACATTAAAATCTGGCCTCTGTGCACGTGCCTGAGTTAAAACCATACTGTAAGAAAGTTGGAATGATACCCTTGAAGAGTGTAGCCACACACGTAGCAGCTGCTCTGATATAATGTGTCAGCATCTCCCTGTTGATAGTTACCTAATTATTGACTCATTTGTGAGATTAATTAAGCATTGGAGCAGCCTGCCCAGAAACATCATGTGCTTTTCATCACTGATGTTTATGGGACCTGAATGCATAGTGCCCTGACCCCAAGGAGCAGGAGGTTGCACTAGAGGCCTTCCAAAGCCTCTCCAACATGAGTGTTCCTGCAGTACCACGACTCCATACTTCCCAGGCATGGATCTCGGGTTCTGAGATTATTCCCTGCACTTTTCAGTCTATTAAAGTTTAGCTGAGGCTCTTCATTCTCTGTAATTCTTGTAAAAAGGAAAAAAAAAATACATGCCACTGAAAACCAGTAAAATGTTGTGTGTTTGTGAGTTTTTTATGGGTTTTGAATACAGATATATATGTATTTTGTTTTTCTGCTTTAGAGGAGCCTGTAAGGGTAGAGAAGCAGCAAAAAAGAGAAGGAATAAATAAGGAATATATATAAATTATATATAGCATATATATATTATATGTTTTGTTTGGTGGCAGCTGGAGGTCTGATCTCCCTGTGAGAACAGAAGCACAGTCTAGAAATGACTGACAAATCTGAGTATCACCTCCTGTGGTAGTTCCTCAGAGCTGAACACCAAGCAGTGACTCCTCTCCTGCAAAAGCAGCAGGCAGAGTTATTATTTCAGAGCAGGCAGAGTTATTATTAAGTGTGCTCACATACATGCAATGCCATGTTATTTAACAAATTCATTTTGAAGGCCCACTGTCTAAGGCCTCTGAGAAGACTACCAGGTGCCTCAGTGTGAAATACATGAAATGTAAGTGTGGTGATACTTTCTTATTGCTTTGGGAGCTTCTCTGCCCAAGATCCTGTCCCAGCTCTAGTGTTGGCTTTGGACTTTTTCCAGTTTGCTTCTCTGGGCTTTGCTATATCCTCAGCCATTTCCTTCCTCAGGCTGTGCCTGTGTAGGATGGCCCTACCTCTGGTTCCTTTTCTCCAGCTCCTTTGGGAGTGGTAGAGGCCTGGGGACATCACTGTGGGAGGCTGCACAGCCTCACCAGGCATGAAGAGTTCTTGTTACTGCTATTCCTGCCACAGCCTGGGTCTCACTGCACCCTCTCAGCATGCTTTTTCTCATGGTCAATGTATTAATGGATTCTAGGGTCCTTGCATTCTTCCTCTGGGATTAGGGGCTTTAGTTGCTCCCAGCCCTCAGCCTGGTAATCCATAATCAGATTTCACCCTTTTAGCATTTCTCAGAGCAAATGCTATCTAGGATGACCTAAATTTGACATTCTGTTCCTTTAGGGACCATCAATTTCCTATGTTCTGTCACCTTTGAAGATGCTCATAGTCTCCTATTGCATGATCACAGCTCATCAATGCCACATGTAGTATCATCTCAGAGTCATCATTTCAGTAGCCTCCTTAACCTCTGCTTTTTCAACAAGAGCAATTTGGAGGAATGCTGACCAGTTATGGTTGTCTCCTGCTATAGGGGTTTGACTTAAACTACCTAACTTCTCCATTTGTCCTGATGCCTCCTACTTCTGCAGTTCTATGCCTCCATTCCTTGCTCCCAAACACCACTCAGAGCTTTGATAACTTGCAGCCTGCCTGGCTTATGCTGGAGCTGAGAGTGGGTCTGCACCAAGCTGAGTGGTGCATTTGGCATGTCTGAGGGATGGACTGTCATGGGGAAGGACGTGGGCAAGCCACAGGAGGGGGCCCATGGCAACATCATGAATTTCAGCAAGGCCAAGTGCAGGGTCCTAGTGACAGGACAAGTGACAATGATTTAAAACTGGAAGAGGGTAGTTAGATTAGATATTAGGAAGAAATTTTTTACTGTGAGGTTGATGAGACACTGGTACAGATTGCCCAGAGAATCTGTGGATGCCTCATCCCTGGAAGTGTTCAAGGCCAGGCTGGATGGGCTTTCAGCAGCCTGGTCTAATGGAGGGTGTCCTTGCCCATGGCAGAGGGTTGGAACTGGGTGATCTTTAAGGTCCTTTTGAACCCAAACCATTCTATGGTTCTTTGAGGGGGGTAAATAGAAATCATGTCCGTTGTATCTGGGAAATGCAGAAGCCTGTCCTTAGGAAGTGTTGGGCTCAAAAGGTCTGGAAAATGCTTTTAAAACTTTAAGCAAAGTTCTCATCCACATTTACAGAGATAAAGCTTATTCTCCTCAGTCTTGAGAAATGCAAACAAAAATGTAGAAATTCTCAAACTTTGTCTCGAACTTTATGCAGTGTGAGTTAATGGTGATGGTTCATCTCTTGAACTTTGCCCTTCTTCTGGAGGGCACGGGAGGTAACGCGTGCACTGGTTTTGTTACCTTGATCTCTGTGAATGCAAACGCAAAACTTCCTTTAAGTAACCAACTCCCGAGAACGTCGCCCGCAGAGGCTGGTGAGCCATTAGATGGCAGCACAGATAAGGAAAACATCCATCGTGCGTGGTGCTGCTCCAGAAAAGCCCCTCCACTGCTTTCAGCATCCCCAAGGCATCTTGTCGGTGAAGAATTTTCACATTATTTAAAGCAAGATAAATTAAAGCCTGTAAATGAGGATTTTCATATCATATTAAATCATATAAAATAAAATTTATCCCCTCTCCCCAAACTGTGATGGCATGTATTAAGCCTGAAGTTCTTTCAGAATTTCTGAATTATTTTATTCCTTATCCTTCTCAAGCATACATAAATTCAGCTACACTGACTAAAACAGCTCCTTTCTTGGTGACATGTATAGTAGCTTATCACCTAAAAGCTCTTCTAGAAAATTCCATCACCAGCCATCTCAGCTCATGGCCTCAGGAGCATAATATTTTACATTACTTTCAGATGCCATTTGAGAAACTCAACAAATACAGTAGGCATTTAGTAGACCCTCAGAATATTCCAGTAACACTTCAACAAATTTCATTTTTTAATGAATTGAATTGAAGCAAATACAGAGGAGACGTAATTTTCTTTTTCAGATTGGATACGTACCTTATTATTAATTTTGCATTGTGTTGGCTTAAAGTTATTTAAAGGAGAATCAAGGTGCTAATTGCATACCTGTAAACCTGACATTTGTGCTGACATCCCAGACTCTTGCCTGATATCTTGTGAGAAAACCATGCTTGAGAATTGTCAAAGTGATGAGGTTCCTGGTTTTTGCTATGGCAGAGCAAAATTCCTACCTTAAATACTGTTAAATACTGTTAAAAATGTGTGATAATCATATCAAAGAGACTTCATTCTAGCATATAGGATTTTGGCAGTCTTTATTTCATTTTCCCCCTAAGAAATTATTAACAATAATATATACTTTTGCTTATTCATAATCATAACAGCTATATTAGACTAATATAAAGCTACCTTGCACTTGACAAAATCAGGAGTAATAATCCATGTTGTTATACCAATACCAAAACTGGTTTATGGAGGTTAATTCATCCCCAGCTCCCAGTTTTTTGGAGCATCTTCACTCCCAGGCTGTTTTTCCAGGTGAGTGAGCTGATGTTCAAACTTGGAGGCTGCTCTCACACTGGTGATCTCAGGAAGTGCTTTGCAGCAACTTTTGGAGCTGTTTCAAAAGGAGAAGAGCTTTGTAGTGTCTCATAGGCAATTAGGGGCCACATCTCCTCTTGGGAGTTGATGAGCACAATGTGTCTGCTTATACTTTTTTTCCTTGCAGATTTGCCTCTTGCAGAGACAATACTTCTCTTGTCACTTTGTGACGTGGAAAAGCTGTGTAACTTCTCCTCTGCTGTGGGGTTGTGAGACTATCTGGAAGAAAGGAAGGATATATCACTTTACTTTTTAAAATGGAAAAGACATTTCAGAAGGCAGCATAAAGTAACACTAAGCAAAAATTTAAGAGAGACAGATGGGTAATAGAAAGCATCACATCAGTATCTGATCGCTGCAAACCTTGGCTTTGTGTTTTCAGCACCATGACACAAACATTATTTGATCTAAAGGGAATTGAATGGACTTTTAAACTACATATTCTACCTTCTGCAGAATTGCAGGCCTGCTATGCAAGTGTCTTCTCAAATTATTAATGTAGGCCAGTGAGGATCACAGACCAAGGTGGAATGGCAGCAAGTGTGCCTAATGTATGCAGGTACTTCCAGCTACTCCAACAGCAGGCAAAGCCATTCTGTTCTGTACACAGCTCCTTGGGATGGAGAAATGTGTAAATCTCTTGACTTTAGCACATGGGGAAAAAAAGTGTTGCTTTCTAACACTACCTCAGAACCTATTCAGCATATGGCTGTCTTCTCAATGTGTAAACTAGTTAGGGGTGAGTTTTTTATTTATTTTGAACTGTCTAGATCTTATTCCACTTCAAATCCTCAGAGATTTGGATGAAACTACTAAAACTTTTAAATGTTTGAAGGATATCAGACCAGCAGTGAAAACAGACAGAGAGCTGCTGGGCCCAGCATCACATTTTCCTCCCTAGAACAGGGAAAGATGGACGATGTGAGGGAAGCTGATCCGTTACTCCGATCAAAATGTGTCAGAGCCTAGGAGTTTGGGCATAATTAGACCCCAGTCACAATAATCTCTAGATTGTCTCCAAATGCAGATACTGCTGCATCTGCAGCATAGAGGCAAATCCAGAATCTCTTTGACAAGGAAGTACTTACCTCTTGTTGGTGCAAACTCTGGAATGATGTGACAGCCCCTGATGGCTCCAGTGTACCTTCACATAGTGAAATTAGAGGGTGATCAATTTCTGAGCTTTGCTGTGTCATCCAAATCATTTGTTTGGGATTTCCAATCTATTTATAAATAACTGAAATGCATTGCCTATAAAAATGAATGGCATCCTACAAACCTGGCAGTCCTCTATTTAACCATAATTAATTTATAAATAATTTACATTCTTCTTTCTCTTACTATAAACCAAGTTTTACACCAAACAGAGTAATTAGAAACTTTATGTTGTTGCCCATATATGGACACGTAGCCAGGTACCAGAGGGTGGATATGACTTACCAACAAGGTTCTACAAGGAATTTGACCCATGCATACAAATCCCAGAACTTATTAAGGGATCTGATTCTGCTTGGACTTTACATACCTGAGGGACCTCTAGGTACAGATGTGAAGGAGGTGTCCAGGCTTGTGTTTAGAAGGGCAGTAATGCCAACAACAGCTGCCCTTACCACAGATAAGCTGGAGAAAGGCACTATCACACTTTATTTTAGTATGCTACAAAAGTCATTGTTGAACTTTATTAGGTACTTTAATACCAAGCATACTTTGAAGTAACAAAAATTATTGTTATTATTACTTTTACAGAAAATCAGGTATTTCAACAATTTTCTTTACAGTTTGTTGACTTAAAAAGAAATTACAATTGACAAGTTACAATGGAGTGGGATGGGAAAGTGGTAACGTTGAAAAAGAGAAAACATACTATTTTTACTGAGTCAACATTTAATGATGTACATCCTGGTACGTCTCTCCTTCTGGCTGTGTACAAATGGTACATATTCACTGAGCTGCCCTGACGGGGTTGCAATGACTTGTGATGGCACTTTTTTTCAATGTTTGTGTATACTTAGAAAGAGTTTTACATTACACCATCATCATGATGCCAAACAAAATAATATAATACAGAGAAACCCTGTTTTGGTGATTTCTGTCACAGCAAAAGTGCCATGACTGCAATAATGTGGGTAAACTCAAGGAGCAAATGAAGATGGTGATATGAGAGCACATCCAGATAACAAACTCTTTCACAGGCTTTGAGGTGTGTGTGGTTGTGAGCCAACAAGAGCAGAGAATGAGGATGGGCTTCACTGAGACCACTTAACAGGGACTCCTGAATGGATCCAGCCCCTGAGGATGTGCATTTTCCAGCTGACACTGGTTGGAATAATCAGAGCTTTAAAAACCTGTCTGAAGTGGGCCCTTAAATGAGTTTATGCTGCCTCATGTGTGAACTACTTGATTTTTACCTTCCATCCCCTTCAAGTCAATAGCAGGTACTGGGAAGATGTTTATGGTGGTTGACTGATTTAGGTGGGGTTTTTGACCAGCTAGTGCTGATCATTTAGAAGTCAGGAGAATTTTCTACATCCAGTTACAAGAGCAGCTTCAGATTAAAAAACTGTAGTTTATTATTTTTTTTTTAATGCTGCCCAGATTGACGCATAAATTACTTGGCTGACATCCAAGTGAAGTCAATGACACATTGGTACCTTGGTAGTTAGATAGAAAAGTTATCTAATTCCCTGTATTTATTTACTGGCAGTTCGCTTAAAGATAATTTTTCTTTCAAAAGTAAAATAAATTTTTTGAGATTCATGCACTAAATTCTGGAATAATTTTTGTTGTGCAGTCAATAGTTAAAAAGCAGTTTTAACTCATGTTTACCTCATGTCTTCAGCATTTGTCATTATTTGGGATCAACACTCACAATTATTATTTTAGCCGTTTCCCCTAAAAGCCAAAGACTGAAGAAATAGGCTTTAAAAACCCTGAAGGAATCAGCACTGCAGTGTTCATTTTGCATTGGATCAATCTGTGATACACAGGAGAACCGAAAGGCATGTAGGGAGCAACATGCTCATGGCCAGTCCCGAGCCAGGACAGACATGTGGAGTGTCAGAGAGGAGCAGAGAGAGGTCCCTGCCTCCCTCTGTTGCTGTGCCTGGTGCTTGGCATCCAGGCCTTTCACTGAGGTCTTTCTGTGCCTACTCCTGTTTGACTTCTCAGTGGCTTCGGGAGCTGAGAGTGCCCTTTGGGACCTGGGGAGGGAATCACTCCCCCACCAGTGCCCCAGGGCTATTTGCATCCAGCCCTCACATGGCTATTTGCAACATGTACTTGCTTACTAGTCTGTTAATTTTTGTATTGAGTTTAAACTCAAGGGTTTATTGAGTTGTATTGAGTTTAAACTTAAGGCCAGAAGGCCTCATTAGATCATCTTGTCTGATTGGCATTAGCGTGGGCCAGCCAGAGAGTGTCACTCCACAGCTGTATGGCAGAACAGGGAAAAGAAATGCCCTTGGAGTGAGCAGCAGTGTGTTACATTTAAGGGGTATATTACTTTCTCCTATTAAAAAAGGAATCAAGGGCTTTTATTTTGTCACTTCAAATACAAACAATTCTATGCATCTTGGGAAATTTTATAGCATTATGATATTCAGACATACCTTAGAGTATATATGCTTCATAGAACTAGAATATAGGTCAGAAATAATTTTTGAGTCTTAAGTTTGTTACAGACTTATTAATTGGAACACATATGCAGTAAAAATTGAGAAGCTTTACAGTTTTAGTCAACTTATTATACAGTGAAGTAAATGAAGTGCAGCAATGTAGCAGTAAAAGTTATGCTTTTTCCACTAGGTGATGGAAACATTCAGAGTCTATAAATGCTAGTTTAAGAGAGATGTCCTAACAGCTTCTTGGCTACTGGGATAGGAATAGTCTGAAGTTAACTGCCTCTCTACTGTGAAAGGTTTTAAAGCTTTTTGCTTTCCGTCTGAATAAAAAAAATGACATTTACAAACCTCTTCAATGCATATATATTACATATGTTTATCTAGCAACAACTACACCCCTTTTAATTTATTCCCCAAATGTGACTTTTCATGCATGTCTTCTGGATGCTGTATTCAGCAACAGTTTCTAATGAGCTGGTGTGTAATCCATGATTGCATTTCTCTTCTGAAATCCCTTCCATGTCTGGCTGATCTATGTTTAGAAGGTGGTGTTTATCCATCAGGCATTTTTGCACTTGTCAGCATTCTTCTCTGTTGGAGGCCCTTTCCCAAGCTTCTTCCCATTTTAATGTTGATGTACAAAAGCTGTTATTCATTTGTTTTGTGCTCATTCTAGTGAGGATTGGCTTAGTAGGACTGTGCAAAACAGAGAAAAGAGAGAAACTGGTTTACTGCCAGAAAACATAAAAATGTTCATGCTGTGCTTAGCTTAGAGCAAGCCTCTTACCAATATTCTAATGCACTTCATGATATGTATTTCCATTTGTCAGAGAAAGTGAAAAATTTAATCTGTAGATAGGATTCATAATCTGAAATTCTCAAAAATAATTTTTCATCAGCTAATCGACACAGGAAGTCAAAATAATGAGATTATTTCATTTAAAGTTTGAGCAATATGAAAATAAAGATGCAATGCATATGGGGCAAGAATGACATTTACTGGATGAATTGCATTAAAATCCTGACATTTCTGTTCCATATCAATAACTTCTTTCCCTCGAGGACACAATCCACATTTGGAAACATGATAAAATAATACCTTGTATTAAATTTCAAATGAGGACAAAGGTGTGAGGGTGTCTTCAAATCAAACTCTCCCTTTAAAACTAATTCTCAATGCCCCGTTTCCATGTACTTAAGCAGAGCTGCATGTGGGGCAAGGGGACAGGGGCTGGGCTGGCACTGGGAGCAGGTGACAAAGGCTCCCCCTCCTCGCTGCAGGTGACAGTCCCTGAGTTGGTGCTTCAGGGGGCACCACTGGACCCCAGAGCACAATGAGGAAATCTAGTTGCAAGTACCCACACACAGGAAAAGGTAAAAACCTGGCTGCCCCAGCATTCGGCAGTGAACACAAGGTTCTTGCACCAAATGAACTCTGCCAATTCACCATTAGCTAAACTCTCTCAGACCCCTGAGACCAAACCAATAAGTCCTTTGTCAGGCAGCCTCTCCACTGCCTCCTGTGAAACAGTCACTGCTCAGGGGGTCTAACAATGCCCCAGCCTGGGGAGAGGACAGCCACTGTCATCACAACCCCACTTCCTATATTGTAATGCAGGAACTATGGGGAGATCACTGTTTTTGTGACAACAAAAGAAAAAGAATTAATTTCATTGTGAAATGAAAGCAAATGAAAAATTTCAGGACTATAAACACTTAAAAATATTAGTATAAGGAGACAGAAATATTTCATTTCCTCCCCCCATATTACAAGGAGCAGCCACCTTCTCCCATTCCCTCAAATCCCCTCCACCCTTGACGCTTGTGGTCACCTTGACCTGCAGTTGATTCACTCAGACCCAGAGGGTGTGGTGCTCCAGGGCAGGATACCCAGACCCTAAAGCCTGGGGTGGTGGTACCATGAATCAGTGAGCCTGGTGGTGGCAAACCCTTCTGCCGTGGGTGCCTTGGATGCCTGCTTCCCCATCAACTTCCAACAGACATTTTTCAAGCCAAGTTTGTGTTGGAAGAAAATGTCTGACTTGTTCAGCATGTATTTATAGTCCAGATTTATGCTACAACTTTTAATTGATGTTGCTGAGACTAGAAAGTAGCAAATAAATATGCAAGAAGCATAAGGTGAGCTAGGGAGGGTACTGAAAAAGAAAAATGTTTTGTTTGTGTTAAGAAATTAATATGAAATATAATGTTCACTGTGGAAAAAACATTTTTATGATGTGAGTATGTAATGGCATGGTAGTTTCCAATCATAAAAGAAAGCTTGCCATTGATAGCTCCATGAGCTTCCTTTTACCCTTTAAAATATGTAGCAAAAATGAAGGCTAAAGTGTGGATGAGAAATAGACATACTTGTGATAAATAAAATCTATTAAAAATGGTCTGAGTCTGGAACTTTGGTGTATTTTATAAATGTGGTTACCAATGTTATTAATGTGGTAATTAGTAATATAGGTAAATAGCAATACCAAATAAAGTGAATGAAAAAGTGCCTGAGCCTCTAATCTATTTATTTGCTGAGTGAGATAAGGGGGCTTGTGAGTGTCTTAAATAATCCATTTTTGGTGAAACTGAAATCCAGAGAAACATAACATTGCATGGTAAGGAGCATGTGCCCTGATACTCCTAGGGACTATCAAGGTTTAATAGAATTGAATGAGCCATTTCTTCCAATTATTTTTAATCATAATTTCATGTACTTATGTTATTCAAACCTCTAACATTGCTTATTGGATTTCCAGCAGCACTCAGTGTTTCAGCAGTAACATAATAATACCTTTATTAATTCTTTGGGCAAGTTTTGCACACATGTGTTAAACACATGGAAATGAAATTTGACAAATGTCATAAGTGCCTAGTTGACAAGACATAAGTAAGTCATTCACATGCAACATCTCTCAGTCTGTTGTGTATCACACCATAGGCTTTTGACTCCTTGAAGTTTGTTTTCTTAGAGCTACTTAGAGTGCCATTGCCTAGAAATCAGTTAATGAAAGCAGTCTTCATGGAAGCTGTATTACCCAACCACCCAGGTGCTCTGCTGTTAAGTTCCCTATTTAAAGTCTTTAAAGGCTGCCTGTTAGGCTAACCTCTCCACAACAGGGTTACTACTCATAATTGACACACTCAATTAGGGCAATCACTTCTGCTGACTGCAGAGCTGGGGAATAGTCAGCCTGGAGGGATTTACAGCATTTTAGTGTTTATGTACATTTCAGAAAGAGGACACTGAGGTTTGTTTGTGGTAAAGATGAATCACAGGGAGATTTCCAGGTTGCTCCCTGACAAGCTGAATTTCAGATGGTCCCTTCGATGCTGTTACTGTAAAGTCAGTGAAAAGAATAGTAAATATAGAGAGGAAGGCAGACCTTCTAGGTTTGAGTATATATTATCTCAGACAACCTTAACACTTTACACTGCTAATTGTCACCAGCCATATTGAAATGATCTTTGTCATGTATTTGATTGGCATCTAGAAAATAACACCTTTCCAAGTGTTAATCTTTTATTGCTGGCTCCAAACACACACAACTGCTTTGCTAAAGAGAAATTGGCATTCGTGGTCACACCAAAATTGGTACAGTTACAAAACCACATCAGCTGGCAGAGAGCCATAGGCTAATGAGGTACCAGAGATTTCCTCCCAGGACCTCCACAGGATTCCTCCAGCCTAAACATCCTCTCTGCTGAATGCTGCCACTGTGGTTCGTGTATGGGAGATGAAGGATGAGAGAAACCTTGACACTGAAGCTCTGCAACTGAAAATAGTCATGCTGAGGCACCTTGGATAACACTGCTGCCTGGGCTGCAAGCCAAAAAAAATTGGGCAAGCTCAGTTTTAATGAGGTGTTAGAGTTCTCACCTTTCTGCTTAAAGAACTACAGAATCCTTAAGGTTGGAAAAGACTCCTAAGATCATCAAGTCCAACTGTTAACATAGATCATCCACGTTCACTCCTAAACCATAACTCCGAGTACCTCATCCACACACCTTTTGGACACCTCCGATGACAGTGAATCCAAGACTTCCCTGGGCAGTGTGTTCCAGTGTCTGACAACTCCTTTGATGAAGAAATTTTTCCTAATATCCAATCTGAACCTCCCCTGGTGCAACTCAAGGCCATTTCCTCATCCTGTCACTTGTTACTTGGGAGAAGTAACCCACCTGGCTACAACCTCCTTTTGGGAGTCATAGAGCATGGTAAAGTCTCCCCTGAGTCCCCTTTTCCCCAGGGTGAACATACCCAGCTCCCTCAGCTGCTCCTCATAGGACCTGTGCTCTTCACCATTTTTGTTGCCTTTTTTGGACATAGTGATCTGGGTCAGCTTTGTATAACCACAGGTAGGTGGTTTTGTTGCTTGTATCAGGGTTGGTGAAATGCTAAGTGTGTTAAAATTCCACTTGTAGCCACTGCAGCCCAAAATTCAAACAGCGACATGTATTCATGGCCTGGACAATATCCAGATGTATGTAATTGAAAGGCATGAAAGGCAGATAGATGCTCAGCTGCACAGAGCAGCCAATAACCCATCAGCTCATATTTCCTTGAAGATAGTCTCTTTAGAACACGTAACAAACCCAATCTGAATAGTCTGAGAGAATTATTTTGCTTTTCATGTGATGAGAGAGAGGATTTATGTATATTCCCATTTCCCTACCTGCTGTGAATGCCTTTTCCCTCTTGATGCACTGAACATCCTTTGCCCTGGCCTCATGAGGAGATGCTTATCACCTGGAGAGTGACCCTGAGGCAAATGATGCTCTCAGTAAACAGCCAGGCACCGACTCATGCCCTCTCCAAGAGTCCTGATGATCCAAGCTGAAACTCTAACACATGTTATGGAGAAACTGTCCACAGATCATATGGGAAACAGCTGTTTGGCCATGAGGAGAATAAACTGTGCACTGTAAGGAGAGTACAAGGCTGCCCTGTGGAGATGGAAAGAAGAATGGACAGAAATTCCCCAACTGTTTTGCTAGCAGCTCTCTTTCAGTGTTTCAGCACCTTCTCAACAAAATGTGATAAATGACCTGTCCACACCAGAGCTGCCCAAGGCATTTCCTCCTCCTCCTGGCAAACCAGCAGGCAGGATCTGGCAACTGCCTGCTCTGCCATCACTCACAGCTACCAAAGACTACCTAAAAGGGCAGGGGTTAAAGAGAATGCACAGTAGACCTTGGGGAATTACTAAAACTTTGACAAAATTTTGGGATTGAAATTGTGTGACGGTTTTGTCCATATGGCATTAGAGGAGAAGCTCATCTGAGCAGAAGGTGTGTGAGCTTGCTCTTCTGCTGCAGCACTTCCTTGCAATAAAATAGAATTTAATCATATAAAAAATGACAAGATTTTTCCCAATTCAGTATGCAAGTCCTATGAAACTAGAGCTGAGCGGAACAGTGGGACTTACTCAATCTGCTGGGTGGTATCTTGCTCCCCCTGTTAGTGGCAGCAGCTGAACTCCTGGGCATGGCTTGTGAGAAGTGTTTCTAGGACTCTAGAAAATGGTTTCAGGAGCATTCAGGAATTTTCTAAATGTGTGGCTCAGTGGTTTTACTGTCAGAAGACTCAGTTCATGGCTACATAAGCACATTTCTAGGATGTGAGAGGATGCTCTGGTGGTGTGCTCCCCTTTGCTGTTTCAGCCCTAAACTACCAGTGGGGCTCTGATGGCTGCACCCACCTTTATCTGGACTTCGGGAGTGGGGTGGCAGCAGGGTAGCCAAGGGCTGTCTGGATTGATACGCTGCAAGCCAAGATGTCCCCTTGAGGAGGGGCACCTCTCAAGGTTAGTCCTTGAAGTTGAGAGATTCCTCACTGCAACAGAACCTTGGTAAGTGGTTAATAGCACACTAAACTTCAAACTCTTAGCTAAGTGATATAAAGGATTGAATATGCAAATATAATCTCTCAGACATAAACCACTGAGCAAGTTGAGGACTAGGATTGGATTCAGCCACACTGACACTTCTCTTTGAGAAGGGGTTTAGAACACAAGGGGATTCCTTCTGAACCTCACGGCAACAGGGTTTCTGGCAGTTTTGTCTGACCTTGTCCTCTACACAGTAAATAAACAATCTTGCCATTGAATCTTGTTAAACCACTGTTGCATTTACCATTGAACTTTGGTAAATCACTGTTTTATATCATAAACTATATTGTTGCTTCTCTCTTGTATATTGTTGCTTCTCTCTTACAAGTGCAGTTGCTTCCATCCATGACAGATGGTTTCAGGGCCACAGGGGCAATGACGGGCTGAACAGACAAAATGCTGTTTTATTAGAAATTGTTTTCTGAGAAGAAACAGAAAAATGTTGAAGGATCCAGTCAAATCAATTTTTCCAGATTTCCAGCATCTGTGTACAACACACAGCTGGACAGAACTTTGCTGTCAAATTACAGGCTGTTATTCACAAGAAAAAACCCAGCACACTGTCAGACCTAAAGCTACACTCCTTGAATACTTAATGCACGCAGCAACTGTCCCTCCCTGAAAGACTCTGGCCAAATCTTGTAGTTTTAAAATCCAATTTAACCTTACATTGGTTTCTCCCCCCTTTTTCTGTTGTATGTGATGACTGAAACATGGCAGGAGGAAATGGATGTCAATTCAGAGGCTGTTTGGTTGCAGACACCATGCTGTGTGGGGAATCATTGAATGGTTTGGGCTGGAAGGGACCTGAAATGTCATCTCATTCCAACTCCCCTGCCACGGGCGAGGATGCCTCCCACTTGACCAGGCTGCTCAAAGCCCATCCAACCTGGTCTTGGACAGGGACAGAGCATCTCTGGGCAACCTGTTCCAGGGGCTCGCGACCCTCACAGTAAAGAGGAAGAGTGACACGGCAGGGATACATTATTTTCTGTATTGTTGGTTTCTCCAGACAGAATGTTTTTGGAAGCTATTATGACAATAAGCAAAAGTCTCCAGGACTAAATGTGGTTGTCAAGAAAAATTGAAAAAAAGAAAAGGCATTCAGCAATGAAGTGTCACCACCTTGTACCAAGGTATGAAAGGAGACATGTATTTGCAAATTAAGTCTGGAGCCCAGAGTGGATCATGGCAGCCTAACAATTTGTGGTCTTGACTTCTTTAAGTACATGTTTTCTTCCAGATAAATTTTTGAGAAAGGTGAGAAGATGTTTTGGGAGGGGAGATCAGATAGATGTTAGCCTGGAGATGCATCTCACATAACATCAGCACTGTCACAGTCAGACATCAGATGTGAGGCTCTAGGAAGTCCTTGGCATGGGACAGGGCCCTCCTGGGATCACTCCTGTAATCTTAGGATGGTTCCCAGGATGGATGGGTGCTGTTGGCTTCTGTGGGACTGTAGACCTAGAAGAGATGGGAGGCCTAAATCTGAGATGGACAAAGTGAGGTGTGTGAATCCTGGAGTTATAATTATCCTGCACAAAGTCATTAACTGCATGCATGGAAGAATAGGGAAGCTGCTGCCCGTGCGTGGAACATCTTCAGCCTGAAATATCAAATGATTAAGCAGTTTTGTAACCAAGCCTAAAAGATGAGACTTGTTTGTAACGAGCTGTCAGAGACCTTGTCTGAGCACAGCTTGAGGATGGGTATTTTTAGTCCTTTTGGGATGTGCCATTGTGCACCAGGACTGCCTTCCCAGAGAGCAAACAGCTTTGCAGAAGCTGAGTCTGAGATTCCAACCCCAGGTCAGGAAGGCTCAGTAAGATCAGTTAAACAGCTTGAGGAGTGACTGGGCAGGGATGCAAGCAGCAGGCCAGCCTGATGGGAAGGCATGAGACAAGCTACATACAGCAGTCAGCTTGGCTCTCTTGTCAGTGAGACTGTGCCTGAAGGAGCAGGTGAATTTTGACTGCAAATCTTGCTAAATGGGGTTAGAGCAGCTTAAAGAAGGCACCTTTTTAGAGCCTGACAGTTTTATTATCTCTGAAAGACCCTCCTTCAACTACTCCTAAATATAGCCAGGTGGCATTGACGGGCTCTAAAACTCTGAATATGGGCAGGCTTCAAGCTTTCCTGCCACCCTTCCTAATCCCTGGCTCGGGTGGCTTTCCTCTGGTTTGAGTGCAGCTCCAAGAATACAACATATGCATATTTATTGGTGAGAAAGACAGGAAGAGAGTGACAGACAGAGGGAAGAGACACCTATCCAAGGATTGGATCAAGTTGTAGCTGTCATCTCTGTCATCTGCTGGCACCAGTCTGGGATGGTGGAAACAGGGCTCCCTTGGGTGATGGCTCTGCTGGCCATGCCTCACTATGAACAGCTTTTGGGTTCCTCATCTGGGCAGTTTGGTGCTCATGGCTGTCCCTCCAGGGCAGGCATCACCATCCCCCTGCTATTGTCACACAGAGCAAGTGTGCCCTGGACATGGGAGGGGCTGTGTGTCTGCCTGAGGTGGGAACCAACACACTGGGATGTTGTGATTAGATCCTGCTGAACAGTGAGCTGCCTTTTCCTCCATTTCAATATTTGCTTCTGTCATGAAAAGGAAGATTTTTATCATAATGAACAAACACAGCAAAAAGCCTCCTATTCTTTCTCCGAAAGAGTTTTCTTTTACTGTGGAACATCACAGAGAGGCTCCTTCCTCTGGTGGTCCCTTTCCAGAAGGCTCATCAATTTGTCTTTTGTACTTGATGGTGTTTCTGTCAAGTTTGGGATGGGAGTCACGTCTCAAGACAGGTTTGCTGGCATGGGAGATCTAGTATGTTGTTGGAAGAACTGGCAAGAGGCTGCAATGCCTTCATCAATAATGTCTTTCACATGAAGTAGCTTCCTGCTCTGCAGAGTTGTAGGCTCAAGTCAAGCAAAATCAGTCACTTGTTGTTCATCTATTTTTATTTCCTCCATGTGGTTTGTTGCAGTCTTTCTTTGCCCAGATGGTCAAATAAATTGCTGTCACTAAACAGGAGTCTCTGAACAGTGATTCCTAAACTCTTCCTGTTCTTTAACTGTTAAATGAGAAAATGTTTCACTTTCTTTATATTCTGCCCATTTGCTGCAGCTGTTTTTCAGTTTCTCCCCTGGAACCCAGAGCATCCGTAGGTATTTTTGTTTGTTTCTCCAGCCTTCAAACTGTGTGATCAGACTGCTCAGAAAGCTCTTAATTGTCTTTATTTAAAAACTGTTATAAACTTTGATGTACTTGTTTACAGGGAGCTTCTCTGAGGATCCAGCCATGTCAGTGAGGCATCTTGACAAGGTTCTGGGTGTATCAGCCAGAAAATGTTTGGATTGGCATTGTAAAATCTTATGGTTTTTTATTTCGTAAGTAACATTTTATATCTAGCTCTAGTAGCATTATCTCTTCCAAGAGTTTTCCTGCTCTAGGAAATGTTAGGTGTTGATGTTGGCACGTTTTCTGGTTTGGGAAAACAAACTTTACTGCCATTGATGCAGAGCTCTCCTTGTCTGGGCTGGGCCATCAGGGCAGGCAGGAGGCAGAGCCCAGGGCCAGCGTGGGCTGGGGGCTGCCAGTGAGCCCCAGCCTGGAGGAGCCCCTCACTGCCTTCCCTGTGTGCTCAGGCTCTGTGCTGGCTGGAGCCTGCTTTTCTGAGAGCACAGAGAGAGTGGGAGTTCAGTGCTGGGAGAAAGCCAAGATGTTGAAGCAGATCCTTGAAAGTGCCAGCCAGGATCTCTGTGTAAGGAAGCTGCTACGATGGGGCTTATTTTAGTGGTGTGACAGAAATGGAGCTCTGCTCTTTTTTCAACAGACTGGATTTCTCCAGATGAATTCACAATTCATATAGTGAATGTTTCCTCCCAACAGGAACAAAGAGGGCTGGGACAGTTCTCTGGCCATTCCAACATGACATTTCTGTGAATTAAATTTCCTGCAAAAAAGAGCTGATTTTTTTATTTTAACATAATAACTAAAGCATTGCAAGAAGTTTAAATGTCACAGAAAACATAAGAAAAATATCAATGCTGATGAACCTGAAATGCTGCAGAATAATAAAACATTTAAACTCTCTTTTTTTTGTTTGTGAAATGAATTTCCCTGTTCTTTGGCCAGTGCCAAAGATGTGTGACCTGGGAACATGGCACAAATCCATGCTGAGCAAAGGCACATCCAAGGATTTCCAAAAGTTTTCCAAACTTTCTCTATGTGTGTACTTGTGCTGATGGGAAGAGAAAATTTGATTAATGAGTTGGGCTGGAACTGGGAGTGGGGCTCTGGCTGCTGGGGTTCACTGTGGAGGGGAAGGGTCCTGCAGCTACAGGACTTTGTCCAGAGCACTCTGGGCAGGGGCTCAGCAAGGCAAGGCTGTGTGTCCTTCATCTCATCACACTCCTCTCTGACTGGTTGGCTGCTGTAATGTTGGGTCTCAACCAAAACCTGCTAATGAGCTGCAAATATTGATCCCGTTTGCCTCTGAGAAAGATACAGGTGCCAAGTTACATGTTTATGGGCAACAGAAAGATAATGATCTGGAGCAGCTTTGGTCTGAGATTTCAAAACTGCAGTTTAGTGATTAGCTTACCGAGCACAGGAATGTTAATTAACAGTCTGTATACTCTCTATGCAAATAGGAAGTACTTGGAACTGTACATAAGGTTCACAATTGTTTCCAAAGGTATGAAATTACATGTTAAACTACTGAAAAAAATCTCTGTGGGGTTAGATGATACTCAGCTAGAAAAGAGTCTGGATTTGGGAGTTGGCAAAGCCAAGGTCTAGGGAGAGGGTGAGCTTTTTGGTGGATACCATCTGTCATGAAAACCTGTCTGATATGTAGCAAGGGCAATGTTGAATGCTCATGGTCCTGAAGACATTTTCTCTGTCATCTTCCTTTTCTTGCTCCAAACCCAACTTGTGCAGGCTTTGGATGATGTGTAAGGATTTATTATTGCTATTAATTTATATTATTCCCTTAAACATTTTCTTGAGTTGTTCTAGAGGTGTGAAGGGTACTCTTGTAAAAGAAAAAGAAGAGATTCCTTCCCTGAAGAGCTTTCAGCACAGAAGGCAAACTGCAATCAGCAGTTTGCAGAGAAAAAAAACCAAACCCAAACCCATCTCAGAGAAGGAAGGGGAGGGTTGTGTTAGGAAATTGCTAGCTGAAGAGCATGCAGAAAGGCAAACTGGTTTGCAGGAGCCCTGAGTGACAGGTGTGGTACAGTGTCCTCTGGGTCAGAACAGGAAGGTGACATCCCAGTGAATCCAGCAAGCCCTACAGTCTTAGGCAGGCGTCCATGTGGTGCTGTAAATAGTTCACCCTATTTCCTCCTCTGGAAGGATCACACCCCACAGAACATAAGATCAGCTCTGGGGGTTAGTATTCTTGGTGGCTTCTTTCCCCCTTTCACCCTGCACCTGATCCACACAGACACATGGACAATTTTCCTGTTGTTTGGCTGTTTCCACCAACAACCATAAGACAAGTCTTGGGTAAAATGCACCTTTCAATGTAAGGTTGCCATTGTAGCATCAAGAGACAGCAGGGCACTCTTGAGCAGCAACCAATCCAGTGCCAAACACCAACAGGAAGGGGGGGGAGATCTCCAGCCCACCATCTCAAAGCAAACCCCAGTTTCACAAGGATTCCTCAAAGCTCAGTCACTAGTTTCTCAGAGACAGCAATAATCCAGAACAACCTATTAGACAAAGAAGATGCTGATACAAGTTTGCTCAGAAAGAAGCTCACCTATGAAAAGGAGGGCAGCTTAGACAAAGGGGAAGCAAGTCAAGTCCAGTTGCACCTGCACAGCTCCATCTGCAGCAGTGCTCCCTGAGGAGCTTTTCACTCCACCTGCAGCCTTTAGCAGGGGGGGGGTTAATGCACTATCCTGCTGTGTAGCTCTAGAAAAGCTCCAATAAAAGCTTCCACCCGCCCACACCCTAAACAAGTAATATTTGTCCATATTTTCCTCTCATTCTGGTCCATCAGCCAGGTCAGCAGTGGGGCCTCAGGAGTCCCTGGGTGTACCCTTAGTGCTGGGCTGCTCAGGGACCAGTCCCACCGCTGCTGGCCCTGCTGGGGCTGCTGGGGCTGAAGGTCTGGCCAAGGCTTCCTGGCCTCCAAGAGACCCTGCAATGTTGACTTTCCAGTGCAGGTGCTGCCTGTGTTCGGTATTTGGCACCAAGACACCTCCTCGGTGCTTAAATAATAATGATGGATTTCTGCTCTGGAGTGATAACTTGTGTCGTGCAGCTGGGTTAATGTGTGTCAGCTGTCACCGTCCCTGTCAGCCGCTGCTGTCACTGAGCAGCAGATAAGTAAATCTGCCATGATGCATATCCCAGAGAGAGCAGGGATTAAATATTTCATCGCCTCAGACACTGAAACATCTCCTAATTTGGTATCCTTTTCTAGAGGTCACATCCTCTCGGATCGCCCAGCCCTGGGGGAGGCAGGGGCTGCCTGGGTTTCAGAGGCCACGGGGCCAGAATTGCAGCCAGGGCGAGCCAAGCTGTTGTGCCAGTCTTGGCACATTTAAAAACAAGTGGAAACTCAAGGAAGAAGTAAAACCTCCTTTTTTTTCCCAATGGGCCTGATAAGGCAGTTGAGCCTCTATTGTACAGACCAGGGACAAGTGGCCCAGTGCCCAGCTTGGGCTGTCTCTGGGACACATGGAGCACCCAGGACCATGGACTGAGTACCTGCCACGTGTGGTGGTTTACTCCACGTGGGCAGCACTGTGAAAAGCATCAGCTGTGGCTGTAGTTAGTAAATGTGCTTATTTCATGGTGTTCCCAAAGTGATGGATCACTGAACTGGGGAGATAAGCTTGGTGGTCATTCCTACAGCCCTTACATCACTGTGTGTCCATCCTTTCTTCTCTGCAGTGATGTGCAAACCCCTTTGCTAGCAAAGTCTCATATTATCATTTGCTTAGAGATAGGAAAAAAAGATATCTTCAACAATTCAGATTTCTTCACTCTCCTGGACTTTCCTGGTGTTACCCATAGGAACTTTAGATTGAAGGAATTTTCAGTGCAAAATACCAATTTGTTGAGGCTGAAATTTTCTCGGATGCTTCTTTTTTTTTAACACATGAAAGAGACTATTCTAGGGGGATGTGGAAAATGAAAGAAAATGCTCTGATAAACAAGATCTTGGCTACTTTTAGACTAACTACCTACGGAGACAAATAAAAATGAAAATATCTCCTTTTTTGGTACCACACTGGAAGAGACAAAGACCCATCCTGTTAGTGCTGCTCAGGGAATAAAGTCCTTGTTTTCCAGAAAGACTTAATGAACCACAAACATTTGAAAACCAGGAAGACATATAAACATGAGTTCTGAAAAGCCTGATTTCTTTCTTATTTCCTGAGAGCTAGTGGTTTTCTTTGCAATTATTAGGCACAGAAGAGTGATTTTTGTTTGGTTTTCTTTGTGCCTTTTTTTTTTTTTTTTTTTTTTTTTTTAAGCTGAGATTGAAGTACAACACGTGATTCAGAATTGGAACAAGGAAAACAGAAAGCACTTCTAAACCTGTAGGTAATTCTACAGGCATTTCATCTTCATCCTTTCCTTGTCTTCACCTGAACTAATTGCCTTTCTTTGATGTGCTGTTTATGTGGACATCAGATAGAGTGTATCCTCCATATGGGTATGTTCCCCTACAGGTCTGGGGTTGCACTGACTCTGGGATCAATAGCTGGACCTCAGCAGAAAACAAACTGAGCTTTTGCAGGTGGATCTTTCTGCTTCCCTGTTATGTAAGGTCTCCAAATCAGTATTCATCTGTGCACTGTGAAGTAGCAGCACTTCTTCTTTTTGATTTTTTTTCATGCAGGGAAAGTATAGTTTGTGCTGGCTTCTTACATAAAAATAGCAAATTTTATGAGATGCATTTCCCTCAGGCCCCACGGAGTAGAATTTGTTCTGTAATAAGAGACCAATGTGTTTTAATTGCTTGTTGTAGACTATTACCTGTTAAATTTTTCTGACAGTGTGACACCAGCAAAAAACTTCTTTTCTATTTTGCTTCCTTCTACTTTAGAGCTGTCAAACAACTTCAACATCTAAGGATAAAACATGACAGATGACTCAAATATGTGACAGGTCATAAAATATTGATTGTTCGTGTTACCTGCTAATGAAACACATGCCACCATGGGTAAATCTTCCTTACTTTGGATTCCTGACTCTTGATTGTTATAATTCCAGTTTAGTTGTAGTCTAGAATTAGGAAGTAATGGGTTTGGTCCTAGGAAATACTAAAGCCTATAAATAAGGAATCAGTTCTACTTTTCTTTAACTAGTGTTTTTTATCTAGACTCCCAGCCACATTTTTTGTTAAAATCTTAATCTGATGGAAACCCTTTTGGACTTTCTGGTTCTTTTTTGACTCAGTAAAACCAAGCCAGCTCCTAAGATCATATTATAATGAGAAGCACCAAGGATCAATCAAGGACTTCCCACTGTGATTTTCTTCTTCAAGAGAAGAGCCTTCTCTTGATCATGTATGAAATAAATAATATTTACAAAATATTTTTTCAGGATTTTGGCATTTTTCTGGTTAAGCTTATAAA
Source organism: Zosterops lateralis (assembly GCF_965231275.1). Classification (NCBI taxonomy): domain Eukaryota; kingdom Metazoa; phylum Chordata; class Aves; order Passeriformes; family Zosteropidae; genus Zosterops; species Zosterops lateralis. The sequence goes on from NC_139765.1 coordinate 60,983,028, forward strand.
TTTTAGTCTTTTTAGGTAATTTTCAATCAGCAACAGCTCAGTCTGGGCTTTCTTGTCTGGTCCTACTGGGTTCTTTCTTTCAAATGAAGGCAATATTTTTTTGGCTAGAGATCTCTATGTAAGATCTTCTGGCAGGAAGTAAGGGACACTGCCCTACCTTTCAAGGACACTGAACCTACCTTTCAAGCAAAATCTGGAAAACAATGTTCCAAACTAGATTTCTAATCTCTTGAGTGGGGGTAGTGTCTGGTACAAATTTTGTGCTTCAGCAGTGAATGGTGGGAACTGCCAGCCTCTTGACTCGAGCCTGGGAGAGCAGAATTGTGTCTTCCCTTCTAAAACACTTCCCTGTCTGTGACTGAAAACTTCCCACAGAAAAGTTAACATCATCCCTCTTAAAAGGAGCTCTTTCTATTGTGGTGACACCCCTTTCTAACAGTGAGGTTTCAAAATTATCTGGGGCCCAAGAAGTGCTGGTGCTAGGGCACCTTGGAGTCTGGCAGACAATTGGCCCTGAGAGCAGGAGGTGCTGGAGTCTGACATGATCTCTGCTGCTGTTGAGGGGGAGACCTCTGCTCTCCATAACTCCCATGCCTGGAAAACTCAGCAGCCCACAGGTGCCAGACTGTCCCTGCTCCAGATGGAATGAGTGGTGCAGAAGAGCAGATGTGCTTTAGGCTATTTTATTGGAAGCAGAGGGACATATCTTCTTCTGTGCAGCTTTGGAGGGATGGATAAGCTCTTCCATGATGCTCCATGCAATTACTCCCAGGGCAGATCCAACCCGAGGAGTGCTGAGAATCACAGAACAACCCTTGTAAGCAAAAATGCAGCCCCTTTTCTGAGGGGGGTGGTGCTGACATGGCCAGGGCTGATAGCAGCAGCAGTTGGGTTCCTCCCAGGCACTGTTTGCCACACTTGGAGGATTTGGAAGGTGCAGTCAGACCCTGAGAGCAGCTCTCTGGTAACCAAATTACCAGACCTGGCACTTTAATACTTCACTCAGGAATTAAAATGAGGTAAGAAGACCAGCCCTTGTAACACAGCAGCCCCATTAGGGCTGGATGATAGAAAGTGTATTTGAAGTATAGGACAAATATTTGATGAACATTAGTTGATGTAGCACCTGTGTGCTTGGAAGGTTATCTGTTTTCCACTTCCATAAGCCAGACTTTTGAAAGAGTTGAACCATGAATCTGAAAAACCTGAAAAACATTCTCATAGCATTTAGAAAACTTTATTTACATAAGCTGCTATGAAAACAAGTACAAAACTTGTTGGAAAACACACTGTTAGAGTGGTGATTGATGGCTCACTGTTTAGCTGAAGGACTATATTTATTAGAGTTTCATGGGAATCTGTCTTAGATCTGATGTTTTACAATACTTTCACTAATCACTTTGATAGTGGAATAGAGGATCTCCAATGGAATAGAGAATATCCTCCTCTATTTGTGGGACACAGGAATTCAGGAGGGTCTCCAAGTGTGTTGTAGGTCAGAAACAGTTTTCAACATTTATAATGAGTTAGAGAAATGATCTGAAAAACAAGACACAATTCAATAGCAATACATTCATGGGCAAAGGAGAGAGTGGTACAGGATAAAAGTTATGGGCCAAACGACCACATGACTCCACAAGGCCCTTCTTGTGAAAAATAGACAAATGCCTGACCATTTTGAAGAAGCAGAAAAAATTATCTACAAGACACACGGAGTGAGTCTACCAGGCTGCTCAGCAAGGCCTCAGCTGCATGGTTGGCTTTTTGGCACTGGGCTGTAAGGGAGAAGTGCACCTGGTGAGTACAAGAGTGAAACAACAGGAGTGTCAAAAACCTTGGAATTCTTAATGTAAGGGAAAACATGGGCAATTGACCTGTGTAATCCAGATGAAAAGAGACTTAGTGGACATAACACTCTTAACTATGAAAAAAAGCTGCTGCAAAAATGAAGGGAATAAATCATGGGAATGTGACAAGTAATGGACTTAGAGAACAGCCAGGGAAATTTCACAGACATTGGGGAAATACTGTCCAAGATAAAGTCCCTTGGCCTGGGGAGTAGCTGCTGAAAGAGAAGTGGGAGCCACAAATGCTGGTGTCCTGCAGTTCTCCCCTCACCTAAATGCCCTCACTTCCTGCAGACAGGCAGAACTAGAGGCAAATAAAAACCCACATTGCAGCCACTGGCATACAGCAGGGAGACAGGAAAAGAAAAATGTGCTGTCTCCATCTTACACCCTTGGCCTCACAGGAGGGACACAGCCCTGTGAGGGTGCTGGGCTACAGGGGCAATTCACAAGGCAGGGCTCAGGTGACAGCAGAGTCTTCCTGTTCAACCTCTCTCCAGCTGGAGGGACTAAATTACTTAGGAACATCATGTTTTCTCCCCAGGTGACTTACACAGAGGGCATTTCCACTGATCAGGGAGGAATGATTCCCCAGCCCATATTTCTGTGCCAACTGTACTGTCTATTTTTAACAGCAAGCTGCCATTAGCATTTGTTTGCTAAAAATAAACGCATTTCAAATGCAATTCATTACCTAGCGCATTAGGGTAAAGGCAATTTATTCTTCAGTCAAGAAGAAATATTTTTAAGAGATAAATTGGTTCATGCAAATATCTGTGACTTGCACTCAGTGCACGTGGTACCAGCAGAGACAGTGCTCTGATTTCAGTCAATTGATGGGATAGATCACAAAATTCAGGAAGCTGCTGAGGAGCTCAGTGCAACATCCTATTTAACTTAATTAAAAACATGATGACAATTATGTAAGAGAAAAACAAAAAAAGAGATGTGGGGTGGCAGACACAGTTCTCCCTTTGATCTGCAGCAAAAGAGAAGTGTAACAAATGGGCAGATAAGGTTCTTGAGGGGATGTTCTTTATTATATTGATGGTAATGGCTTCCTAAAACCTAAACATTACTGCTTCTTGCTCACAGAACAGGGGAATATTACAAGGGCACAATTCTTAATCAGAAAATGCCAGTACAGAAGGATTTTAAAATGTGTTTAGATGAACTGCTGAGCCAGGAGATGGATGGTGATCCCTGGTGAACCTGTCCTTCATAAATACCTTAGTTACCTTTTTATTAAAAAAGACTAGCTTCCCAAATGTTTCATGGAAATAAGGTACTTAAAGCAAAACTTGCTGTCCTTTGGCAGGAGGATTTGTAGGGCAGGTGGTGTTCCTGGTCTGAATGTTCACATGTGGGAACTGAACCTGAGCCTCACATGCCCCTCTCTCCTTCAGAACAAAAATAATGTACCATAAATAAATAAAAAACCATAAAAAGAGAAAATCGACTGAGAGTCCCCAGGATATATGGAGGAAAAGCAAAGCTTTCATATCCAGCTGCTGCTAATGCAGCAGGTCCTGCAAAATTGGCACAGTCTGACTTTCTCCACTAGAGGGGACTGCGGTATCTAGAGTTACCTGCTCACTCAAAGCAGTTCTTGTAACTTCAAAATATGTGGCATTAATAAGAAAATTAATTACTGATACTTGTTCTATAATTCAAAACAGTGTAAAATTGGAATACATCAGAAACCCTTATTAAATAACCCTTGGTAAATGTACAAAATGAAAAAAATAATAACTTGGATTTAGGTTCCTTCATTAAACAGTATTTTGAAATTCCCAGATTTAAAAAAAAATGTTAAAGGTTATCTTCTAGTTTATCTGAAAAATGTGGGGCATTTTTCTATACTGTTTTGCAATGCACAGATGAAATACTTTAAATTAAAACACAGTCTGTTTAGTATCAGAAATCTAATCTATAAAATACTCCTGATGATTCACAGTAACTTGTGTTAAATCTGCAAAAACCAACGCCTTGCTGTCCCCAAAACAGTTTGGTGGCAGGATCCTCAGCTAATTATAAACACTTGAAACAAAGTGCAGAGAGAGAGAGAGAGAGATAAGAGGCCAGGTGTGCTTCCCACCTTAGACGTGCTGCTGGGGGATGCCACAGCAGGTGGTACAAAGAAGGCTCTGAACATGGGAGAAAACAACTTCTGACTTCTTCTCGTGGTCTCTTATCCCTACAGTTTTGGCAATTAAGCATTTCCAGGTGCCTGTTTCACCAGAAACATCCATCAAAGTAGCACAAGTTAAAGAACATTTGCAATTGTTGAGATTTTGAATTCCAGGATAGGGAATAACAGAATTGTAGAATTGCTGAGGTTGGAAAAGGTCTAAGACTTTTTGATTCTGTTGGTGGATGCAAAAACAGTTTCCATGGTCATCTTCTTACTATGGGAATGGGTAATCTTTTCAGGTGCCTTCCCCACCAACAGTTTTCCTTGGTTTCTCCTTTCATTCCAAACTCTTCATTTCCTGCTGTTTTCTTTTCAGGGATGTGACCAGGACATCAACCCAGTGCAGGTGGGTCACTGGAATGTTTCCTCACACACTGGGCTCGTCCAGAGGACTGAACCTCTGCCACAAGCCCATTCAGCTACTAAGAGGAGGGAGTGCAGTGGGAACTGAGAGTGGCTCAGAGGACAGAGTGGGAAGTATGAAGATCTTTTAAAGATACCTTTTCTTCTCTCTCTCCCTTTCCTAATCAATTCTTAGTCCTGAAGAAATTCCTGTGGGATGCTGCTGTCAGAAACTTGTCTCCCTTCCCCCCTTATTTTCATTGCTCCCTTTGCAGGTGACAGGCAATTTTCTCCCATTTATTAAGGTTATCTTTTCCTATACCCATCACAGGTTTCAATCTCCTCTGTCCTTTTCTGCTTTCCATTCTCTTCTTTTTTATTCTAAGAAGAGAAAAGAAGGGAGCACTGGCATCCCAATTATTTATATGCAAATATTTCCTCTACTTTTTTCCTGATTTAGCAAAAGTTAAAGTCCTAAAGGAGCGGGCAAGAGAGTCCCTTTTATTCCCATCAGGCATTCTTGCAGCTTCATTCCTGGCTAGCAAAGCAGTTTACAAGACCAGTGGAAAACTGACATTCTTTTATCCCTGCTGCAAAATTTGTTTTATAATTATGTACCCTATTCTAAAATGTATATGTGGCCTTAATCCTCCTAATATGTAGGGCTTAATATGTATAAAAAGCCTGCTATGTACATCATCTCAGCACAGAATTTCAATTTCTAGAAAGGCTGAGACTGAATTAAAAAGGAAACACTGTGCATGGCAATGAGCTCATTTTGACAGGCTGAATTAATTTTAAATAATAAGGAAGTAATTTCCATCTCACTAAATGCCTGCATTTTTCTGTAAAAATAAAACACTATAGTCAGAAAGATACTCTTGAGAAGTGTCTTTCATAGAGATAAGCAAAGCAGATAGCAATTTAAAAAGTAAATAGATCATAATTACAATAGTAAAAGGTAGTATTAAGTATTAAGGTGCTTCAAGCTCAGCTACTTTGATTGATTTCTGCTTTATCTCATTAGCTTTATAATCAGAAAAATATAATCATATGAAGATACTTACATTTAAGCACAGACAAATACCTCCAGCAGTTACACATGGCTATTTTAAGGGTGCAGTCACAACTGCCTGATGCAAAAGACCATAAGAAAAAAGGCATGGGAAGATGTAGAGAAAGAGATCTCTACACCACCATCCCTGGTCCCCACTGCCTGAAAACATAACAGGCTTGCAGATGAAATGTTCTGTGGATGGTCACATAGGGGATATGGCTTTCTTTGTTGAATTATGACCAAAAGTCATGATGCTTTCTGTGAAAATCGAGACATAGTAATAACCCATCTGGAATTCAAAAGTGGTGTTCAACTCTCTCCTCTAGAAGGAAGGATTCACTTCTCTACTCCAGACTGGTCAGGAGAGTTTTCCCACCACCAGGCTGGGAACACATCAGGGCATGTGGCACTGTGGTGTTGAGAGTTTGCACCAGAGCCTCAGGGTCCACCCTTGGTACCAGGCTGTACTTTGTTCAGTGAACTGTGCACGGGTACACCCTGCTGATCCATGGTGCTGCCCTGCCCTGGGGAGCACTGTAACCATCACACACCCTCCACATCTCTCCTTGAATAATGAATTATTCTTTGCACAGCATCAGGAGGAGCATCTACGTTGGGATGTCTATGTTTTTGTGCATTCTCCCTTTCTCTAGCATATTTTCTAGCATATTCTGAGCTCAGATGTAAGGCTCTTTCACACACTGTAGACAACAAATCCATCCCCCTTTTTAACCAACAGCATGGTGGTTCAAACATCTACCTAGAAATGGAAGATCCTGGTATAGCTCTAATTCTTGCAATAGCTGCTTGCTTGACTACAAAGTGTTCTTTAATTTTTTTTTTTTTTTTTTTTTTTTTTTTTTCTGTAAAATAAACTGGGAGAAAGGGACTATAAAAAGCAAGATCAAGGATGACATTGTAGCCTGGTGACAGGGGCACTAAGCTGTGGAAAAGGTGATCTGACTTCCCTTCTCTGCTCCCATTAATATTTAATAGTCATTAAATTAAGAGTCAGGGACGTGCAGGATTAACTACAGGTCAGCATCCTCATACTTATATCTGAATGAATGAGATAGTGCTAGCATGGATGGAAATAAGCTATTAGCAATGAGCACAGCCAATATGTCAGTAACTAGCACGAATTTAAATGATTTAAACACTGTCCCTGAAAACCGAAACAATGAAATGGCTGCTGCAATACAGAGACCCACACAAACCCTGCACCAGTGCTAAAACCTCCAGAACAAACACCCAGAGATCTGAAACTCTTTGGCAAAAATCAGTCCTTTCTCTCTGTGGATTTGCTCAGGGGACTTGCAAGAGACTGACAGTGCTGACCACAGGGAAAACAGCCATAAACAACTTTTCATGCACTCAGTAGCAGTGTTCTCAAAACAACTTGTGAAGGATGTTATAAGTGGTCCACCTGCACTGCTGGGAGAGGAGCTCAGGACCCCTGCTCCAAACCATCGGGCTGATTTTTAGGCTCATTTTCAGGGTTGGAGTGGCTGATGGCTGGAGCCACAGGATTGTCCTTCTGCTCCCCTCCAGCCTGGCCCTGACATTGAGGCACAGAAGAACCTGAGTTCTCTCTTTCAGTTCCTATTTTGGGTGCAAGTTGGGAACACCACTGACTGCAGCAGTTAGTGCAAGATTCTTTCATCTTTTCCATGCTCTTTAAAATGAAAAGCAGTCTAATCTCAAACTACCTTTCCACTTCTGGAGGAACCACACTGAGGACTCTGATGGCCACCTTGTTCCATTGTCCTTCAGTGGCGAGAATGACAGGGGGACAAGCCTGTTCATCTGTTTTGGTGGAGTTGTTTGCTATCTCCCTGTTTAGGGAAGGCTTCCCACCAACTGTGGTTTCCCTGTGCAGATGAGAGAGAGGAGGAGGGCTGTCCTCCCCAGAGGGATGCCTGCTAGGTTTGACCAGACAGCTCGGATCCCACGCAGCTTCTTCTCCCACAGTTGCTAAGAAACCAAAAACAATCAGCTACTGAAACAACTGTTTAGTACATTTTTTCCCTCCATTTGTCTCATTCTTAATTACAGCAGCTTTAAGAATTGCTGGGCTTTCCCTGTGCTTCTGATGGTGAGGAGCTGGACAAGCACAGTGCTAGGGAGGAGAGTTTGGCCTTGGTACATTTTGTAATAGGGCTCCAAGCACACAGGTTATTTCCATATGTGGCCATCAGGGATTTCCCTTCCTTGAGCTGTCTGCAGGGGTCTCAGGAAGACCTATTCACAAGTGTCATTCCAGAGCTCTTTCAACTCCCTTTACAACCACAGTCAGCACATCCACTTGAGTCACCAGTAGCTCCAGCTGTGATTTTAATGAAACCTGTTGTCCAGTTCCTACTTCAGTGTTTCAAATGTCTCCATTTATCCCCTTGCAGGCCTGGCTCTGGCAATCTTCTTGCCCACAGCCATTCACAGGTTGCCTGGGAGAAGGGACAGTGATGATTGCCCTGCAGGATTTTAGAGTGCCATCAGGAAAGAGACCATATGGGCTTCTGTGTGGCTGAAAGCCAGATGACCAGTGAGCCACTGAAGAACAAAACCCCACAGGAGGTTGATACCTACTGGGAACATCACCTAGGAGAAAACCCCCACCCACATTTAGCTGCAATAACAGAAACAATTGAGAAAATAGTTTTGGAAAGAAGCATCCTTAGTCAAGGCAGAGGTAGGTTTCCAGATCTGCTTTGTGTAGTGGTAGCACAAGGCATTTGTCTCTGGTTGAAGGGGACTGGAGGGCTGCTAAAACACTTTGGGGAATAACCTTCCCTGCATAAAAGACTATGTGAACTTCACTTCTTTATTTCTCTGTCATGTCAGCTCAGCTGCCTGTTCACTATTAATAATAGGTCCAACTCTGCAGAGACTCGTAGTGTCTTGAAATGTCACCTATCAAGGTACACAAATAAAGCTAGAACAACCTCAAAATATTAACTGCTCTGTATGTTTGCTAATAGTTCTGTGCTGACCGTGAGGGCTGGATTTCTGTTCCCAGCACAATACCTGTAAATTCTGCTGGTTCCCTGGCGGGCTGGGGTTGTTTTTATTAAGTGGTTACGTGTCATGCTTCCCTTATGTGGGACCTTCTGTTTTCTGATGGAGCTTGTGGCTCTTACAGCAAGTTACAGCCTTTTTCCTGCAGCCTTGGTAGAAACTGGTTGTTGTATCAGCTCATATATTTTGTAACTCCAGCAAATAAATCTGTGTTTTGCAGGTCAGTAAAACAGAGATCTCTACTGCACAAGAAAGAAGTGACACAGTGTTGGGAGCAGGAGGCACCTCTGCTTGGCGTGTGAATTAAGAATGTTCTGCTGAGCCAACACTCCTGGGAGCTCCTGCTCTGTGGTGGGGCACCATGATGAGGCACTACTGTGATGATGTAAATACTGTGCTAAGTACAGGGCTGAGGAGAGTATGAGGGCATGTGGAGGCACAGCTCCACAGTGGCCAGAGGAGCCCGGGGACAGGCATTCCCCAAGAACAGGCAGATATGAAAACAAAGTTCTCACCTTCCATATGTAAGGTCAGACTAGAAGTCCACTCAGTCCACACCTTTTTTTCTGGCAGAAGCCAGCAGTGGATGTGTGAGGCAGGGCAGGGACAGCAATGGGGCTGTTTCCTCAAAATTATCTACCATCCAACAGTTTGGAGGGTAGAGTTTTGGAGCCCAATAGAAATCATTGCACATAAGGGTCTCGAAATCTTTCTGCCCTGAATATATCTATTTGCTTTGTGAACCTTTTGAGCACGTAAAATCCCAGAAGGGGCACAACAGGCAAGTGGAGTCCAGGTCACCCAGGATGTGGCTGCTTGACTGTCCTGAAGCTGCAGCCCAAGGCACTGTGTCATCCATTAAACCATCCTCCTCTCCTGAGGGTGAATAAGTACTGACCTCACTTCAAACTCCCCAGGAGACAACAATCCCCAGCCAGTCATTAATTTTTCAAGTGGATTGTTTGGCTTTGGGTTTAGAAGCGAAAAAAGTCTGATCCCTCAGTCACAACAGCACTGTTTGCAGTGACCCTGTGTGTGCCCCATTCTAAAGCAGAGAGGGAGACTTTCTGAGGATAGTGGAAACAGTTTGCTGCACCTTCTGGTACTATCATGGATGATGAGGAAAAATAGGAATGAAGATCACTGACTAGCTGAATGAATGGCCAAGTTACCTAATTGGGTTCCTCCAGACAGCTGCTATGCTTAGCAAGAAATATAACAGTATTATTATATGATGGCACACAATTTATCAAATCCTGCCGAAGGATTTGTTCCCTGTTTTTTTATTCTTCGGAGCAAAATGCTATTTTTTCCCAACATGTTTCTATCAGACAGTGGTTAAAAACATATTTTGCTGACAGAGTTCACTGTTCCCGAAAAAGGCTGGATTGAATCTCGAGGATTATCTAATTTGAAAAGCAGCTCCTAAACCACCAGGTAGGAAGAGGACACTGTAGGACACAGCTAGGACAAACTCTATCCAGCCAATTAGTATGATTTTTTGTTTTTAATTTTCTACCTGAGAAGTGACATTGGCTATTTTCTGCACACATGTGAATCCCCAGGCCAGCAGTGGTGCATTGCTACCTGGTTTGTAGGTTTTACAAAGCAGTCTGAACATTACCTGTGCTTTCCTTCACGTGGGCAGCCTATAAATACTGCCTGTTGCCTTCTGTACAACATGCTTATCAAAGATTATGTGAAGCAGGCAGTTTTTGTAGGGCTCAGTAAACTTTACCACTGTCAGTGACAGAGTTGCCTTTAAAGCTGACGAGAAGCTGTGCACTGTTACAAGGCTCTGGACCAAGATCAAGAAGAAACATTTAGTATTAGGGGCATATGACCTACAAATTTATTAAATTCTAAGCATGTGAATGGAGCATCAAAATATTTTATACAAATACATATGGAAGGTGAGAATTAATTAGTCATCAAATTTACAAAGAATTCAGTTAAGTTATGACTTGCACATATTTTGCGACATTTTTGCAAACCTATTACAACTGACTTGACAATCTTAGCTGCAGGATATTATGTCCATTATTTGACTTTGGCAAAATGGATTTGGCCCTTTCAAGCCCTCTAATTTTTCAGGCAATTTTTGCAGCATCTTCATCTTAAAAAAACCCAACCAAACAAAAAATATTCCACCAACAAACAGAAAACCCATGTGAATATCCAGACTCTAAAAATTTAAAGTTTTAAGTCTAATGCAGGGCACCCAAAATTTGCCAGCTACCAACAAATACTCTGATTTACAGAGTTGAATGAATTACTCTTGTATTTGCTTTATTAAATCATCAGTATCTCTTTTTTTGTTTATTAACTTTTATATGTAATTGACAAGCCTATTTGTTACTCTACAGATATACTTAATCACAACTAATTCTTGTTATTTAGAAATCTTTGTGGCATCTCTGATCTTTCTAATCTGTTATGAATGTTGTCTTTAAGGAATATGAAAATGGATATATTAATTACTAACTGCTTCAGAGGCGGCTCCTGTCAGGCAAATTTACAGCTCTCTGCAAATCAGAGAGCTGAAATAGCTTATTGGATATGGTAAATATTTTTAAGTCTCATACTCAGCCTGAACACAATACATAAGGTAGAGGTGAATGGATGTCCTCTGGATGGTGGGTAGTGTGCCCTCTGCTTAAGAGACTCTACTCTGACAGTATCTTGTGGTCCTCATGCCACATCCCTTTATTTTTTTCCACTGCGGAAGAAAAAAAATCTGGGTGTAGACATAGCCAGATACTTTCCCTATCCAAATCTCAATCATAGTTTCCTTTCCAAAGAGAATTTTTCCTCAATGTAACTTTAATGTAATGCCAGGACTTTCACGGGCATTTAAAATACTCTCCATTTGTAATAACACAATGGAGGCAGGAAACATCCTGTATCTCCTCCCCAGAAAGGATGTTTTTGACTCAGGATGGGCTGTAGACACTGTGCTAAAAAAATAAGTGGCAAACAAAGACTGACTCTGATTTACTTTGAGATAAACTCAAGAAAGGCTAAGCTGGGCAGGGGCTCAGCTGCCCTTACTTTGTGCAGAGGACTACAGGGCAAGAGAGTCACTGCTTATGTCTCATTGAAGGCAACACCTCAGCACCAGGAGTTGTAGGTGGGACATCAAAGGATGATTTGAACATAACACAGACAAGACTGATTTCCTGAGAAAACCTATGGAAAGCTTGGAAACTGGTATGATTTGAACTTCACTGTGGTGACATTCAGGGAGGAGGTTTTGTGTTGCAGAAGGCCTGGGAAAGGAGGTGCCATGAAGAGGAAAAGGAAAGAAGCATCTCAGTAGAAAGGAGGAGAAAAGTAGGAAAAGCTATAGAAGAAGTTTTATTGAAACTTGAGAGGTTGGACCACAAATCTGACAAAAAGGATGAAGGTGAAACAGTGAAAGGATTTAGTGTGGTTTCCTAAGGAATTGAAGCTAGGGATTGATTTTAGTTGTGACATTTTGAGGGAAGACAAGGTGAGCATCAAGAGGGCCAGAACAGAGAAGGTTGTGAAAACTGAGGATGAAGTTATCAATGCTTCTACTGTGGGAACAAATAGTAATAGATAATTTTGTAGCACGCTCTTGAGGGAATGTCAGCAGGATTGAATGACAACATCAGTCTGGAGAGAAGAGAGAGGATAGTGATAATTTTGAAATTAGCACAGGGCTGCCTGGATACAGAAGCTAAAAGGTTTACCAACTACAGTCAAACAGAGAAGGCATGAGAAGTAAGATAAGCTGTAGCTAAAGCCTGGACAGGGAGGCTGGACCAGATGACCCACTCACTGTGGTCCCTCCCAACATTACCCATTTTGTGATTCTGATATTTAATCCAGTGCAGACCCCCATACACACGTGCTCTTAGAATCACAGAATCATTAAGGTTGGAAAAGACTTCTAAGATCGAGTCCAAGCATTAACCCATTAATCCTGCTCTGTTCAGAGAAGCTGCCTGGGCAGCATTTGAGGATTTTAGATACTTGCTCTGAAAGTTGAGCAGGATGGAGGTGTATATGCGAAGAACCACCTGATTACTTGGTCCAATCTGTACTGCACAGCCATCCCATGGGTGTGTGTCACACTCAGAGGTCACAGGGTCTATGATCATGCCTGTATCCAGGATAATCACCCCCTTTCTATGCTGTCCTAACAAGTGTCCCTTTCCCACATTCCTGGGAAGAAGCAAATTTTGTAAACTGAAGGGATTATATGCTGGATATTTAACATACCACAAAATGTACATATCTATCTATGCACATCTGATCTCAACAAGGAACCATCTGCCCCACTGTTTTTTGGATGGTTTGGTGTCTCATACCCTTGATTCAGGCACCCAAAGTCTCTCCTACAGGGATTATATGATATACAGCTGGAGGTGAGCATGTTCCCTGCAGAGATATGCTATTGATAAGAAGATGTAATGACTTAGATGAAATTATTACTCATCCTTCCAGTAAGTTGTGTCCTGATTTAGTAACATATTCCATTTGTAGATCATGTTGTCTCTGGTGAGTCTGCTTAACAACAGCAGTGCAAACAAATTAAACAAAGTTTTGATATGCTTTTATCAAAGATTTGCCCCTAGTGTCCTTTGATTTACTTCTTGAGATCTACTCTGGCATGAACTGGATAGAGGAAATATTTTCTCACTCTCAAAGTGGATCTGAGCTCAACACCTCTGAGAATATATGAGCTCTGCCTTCAGAGTTGGCTTCAGGCATTCTAGAGAATGACTGTCCTCCCCTTAATATATAATAGACTGAGGACAGCTCTATGTCTTCATTTCAGTGAAATTGGTTTTTTTCTGCATTTCCTCGACAAGCAGACAGTGGTGCTTTGGGTGTCCCAAGCCAGTAGCAAAATGAAAAAAACACCCTTTTTTTTTTTTTTTTTTTTTTTTTTTTTTTTTTTTTTTTTTCTGGCTGACAAAAGGATTTGCAAAGGTATATGCTCTCTTGCCCTTTAACACTCCTTGCCTCTCTAGCAAGGACCAAAATTAATGACAGATCAGATTTGTCAGCAGGGGGATATTCTTGCATTCTGCAATGTTTGTAGTTGTGTCCCAGAGGTTAGAAACGGGACTAACCTATTAATTACCCTTTATACCACTTCCAGTCTGTTAAAGATGGGTTCCTAGAGCAAGAGATTTTTATTTTTCAGTGCACATTTTGATATGAAACAGAAATCTGTAATGAGAAAAAACTGATTCCGTGAGCACCAGTAGAGAGTCTTTTTTGTCTCTAGTCTGAATTTCAGAGGATCATTTACTGCTGAAAATGCTGTGATTGAGTAGATGAGTGCTTGAAGTCTCATGTTGCTAGCATTATTGTCAATGGGACTACAAAAGGGGAATGCATCTTAAGAAAATGTTCTTACAGATGAGTGTGTTGAATGACTGGAAAATCCAAACTAGCTGTTCATCAGGAAGACAGGTGTGTGCAAGAGCATCAGCCTGCTCTAGCTCAACTCATGTGTAATAACTTTCCAGTTTAATGTATTGCCAGGTTGTGAGGGGCTACTGATCTGTCTGGGTTTCTGCCTGTTGTATTCTTTGGGTGGCCTGGATGCAGAAAGGGGATATCACATGCTGCCACTATGAAGGAAGCCTACAATATACAGCAAATCCAACTCTTAATACTGGATAATTTCGGATCCTTTGGCTATGTTTGACGCGTAGTTGTTCTATGGTTTCCAAGCACTGTGGTCCCCACAGCACTGACAGCATCCACCTGACACTGGAATCCCTGTGCAGGGCAGGATTTGGGATGGCAGACACCAGCATAAGCCCAGCCAAGCTGTCTTCCATAGCAACTGTGGGAGAGAGACTCTGCTCTTCTCTGTGAACCAACCCCAAGGTCTTTTTCCTGCTTCACATCTTCATGGTCTGTCTGGTGGCTGTTGGTCGTAGGGAAATGTTGGCATTTTGGGGACATGTGATGCAGAAAGGCTGGCCAGCCCTAATGAAGGATTAAAACTGCTCTATGGAAGGAAGGAAGGAAGGAAGGAAGGAAGGAAGGAAGGAAGGAAGGAAGGAAGGAAACTTGAGGTCTGTTGAGCTTTTCGATGTGTTCGATAAAGACCCTGCAATTTTCACACATCAGGAAGTCAGATATTCTTTGGGCAAGAGAGGCATTGGTATTCCACTGGGCAGATTTTGCTTTCCCAGCTGTCCCATGGGCTCTCAGGAGCAGGTTGGTCTGTGGCCCTCAGCCAGAAAAACACTTAGATAAGAGTACACCTCTCAGTCCATGGATCATCCCCCTGAATTCGTTAGAACTCTTTATGCTCTTCCAGGAAACAATGTGCTTTGCTGGGCTCAGTCTCAAGTCCCCATTTACATAAAGCTCCTCCACATCCTTTGAAGCCATATTAATATGCTGGATAGGGTAGGGATTCTGCTCAAGAGTGCACTTCTTGCTTGAGTTATAACCACACTTTCAACAGTGGATGAGTGAGTGTGCTTCTGCTTGAAGTTAAAAAGCACCACTCTTTTGGGTTGTGAGGAACATCAGCCTCAGGGAAGGGAGAGCTGTGCCTGCACACTATCACAGTGATAAACACAGAGACACTTGTTTGCTCCCTGAATAACATGACTTTGAGATCAAAGCTGACAATGCCATAGAGGATCAGCCCATGGCTGAACACAGCAGGTGGGGGCAGAGGAAGAAGTGGTGTGTTGCCCTTTTTGTTACAGATGGCTGCCCAGAGGTAGCACTGCAATGACAACTTGAATGAGGGATGGGTCAAATGGAAATGTCAGGACAGAAGACCCTGCAGAGATGACAGAGACTAGCATAAGTATCTAGCAGCAAAGGACAGCCAGGGATTAGGACATAAGAGGAAAAATGTCCTGATGAAGGCATGTGGTACAGGGAATATTTGAACAGGGAGCAAAGGCAACTCAACAGTAGGCAAGTGAGCCAGGCAGTGACCATCTCAGAGAGCACTGACTTTTGCTTAATGCTCTTGTGGGGCAGATGAAGCAGCAAGCAGTATCAGCATGGACATCTTCAAGGCCACCCAGCATCAGTGTGGAGAGTTCTGTGCTTGCTTGGGAAGTGCAGAGGGTGTCATGGTAACTGAGACTTCAGAGAGAAGCCACCAGAGTGAGAAACCTGTCTCTTCATCTGACATGGTCAAAAATGTTTGTGGCTGAAGGGTGAGTGAAATTGCAGGAGACCATTTGGATCAATTATGGTATTCTGTGAGTAATTTTCTGAGGATTTAACCTTCACATGGGGAATAAAACTGCACTGAAGGTCTTCAGAAAAACTATTCCTGTCATTTGCTCAGAATGATGTAACTGGTGAAGGTAACTGTGTTGCATGGTTTGGTGGAGGTTGGAGGATCAAGGAGGAGGGCAGCCCAGACAAGAAGGTCTGCGGAAGAACACATGGGAGCAAGACCCAGTGGCCACAGTGTCTGGCCCTGTGGGCACTGCTGGGTTGGCTGAGTGTGTAACACTGGCCTGTTTACACACTGAGAGGCAGAAGCAGCGTGCAGTGGACTGACACCCTTGTGTGTGTGTGTGTGTGTGTGTGTGTGTGTGTGCAAGAGGGACATGATGTTTCACTGCATTCAACAGTCTGCAGTGGTTCTTCAGGTCTGTCCACTCTTACCATTGAATTTGTATCCTGGTATCAGCTGCTTGTATGTGCACACAACTTAGAACCATGATTATATTTTTTGGCCGAGGCTTTTATCATCATTAAAATAACAGAATCATACAAAAACATGCAGGGGGGGAACTTCAGGAGATCATGTGGACCACTTCTTGTCCCAAGGTAGGCTAATTGCATCAGAGTCACCTCTGATGGTGTTGAATAATATATCCCTAGGGCTTTCCAACACTGGAAAGTCACAGGGCCCTTAGGGAATTGTTTCTTCTGTTTGTTCTCCCCACTGCTGAAAAGGCTGTGGGAATTTTATTCATCATATCTGATTTGAATATTTATTTCTGGAATTTAAAACATGGTTGAAGGTAATATTACTCACATATAGGCACTGTAAAAAAAAAACCAGAACCACTTTCATTTATGGACTGCTCCCTCTCACTTATAAGAG
This sequence comes from Zosterops lateralis, assembly GCF_965231275.1. Classification (NCBI taxonomy): domain Eukaryota; kingdom Metazoa; phylum Chordata; class Aves; order Passeriformes; family Zosteropidae; genus Zosterops; species Zosterops lateralis. The sequence goes on from NC_139765.1 coordinate 60,999,566, forward strand.
AACTGAGTTGGAGACATCCCTGGCATAGAAGGAAATGAGTGGAGAAACCAAGCTTCTTCTAGCAGCTCTGGGCTTACAGAGAACCAGAGATGGCTGAGTAAGGACATCAGCACGAAAAACCCAGATTATACAAATGAATAGGCTGAAATATTGCAGGACTTAGCAGGTCTCTGCCATATAAGGTGTCTGAGAGACAGCTGGTTATATCAAGCCTGTAATGAGGGTCAGATGAGAGGAGGGAGGTGGCAATCAAGAGGATTAGCCCAATTCAGGGAATCTGAATTTTGAACTAAGACTAATTTAGAGGAAGAAAATGGGAGCAAAAATGCTTAATAAGGTACTTTGGGAAGATGGGCTATTTCACAAGACTCAAAGACAAATTCAGGATCCTTAAGTGGTGCTGGAGACAGATCTGTGATTTGTCTTCTATAAAATACAGTCTATGGACATCCATAGATGTGGGTAGATATTGGCCATTGGTTTTTTTGCTGTGTAGGATGAGGGAAGATGGGTTTTCTGGCAGGCAGCAAGGGGAGGAGGAGTGAGGTTGTGGGGTGGCCCAACTCTGTGTGTGTCATGGCTCCAGCATCCCTGGGGAGACACATTTTTTTGGGAGCCAAACTGAAGAAGTAGCATGGTGATGTTTTGGCAGGTGGGAACAGAGATGTACAGCGCTCCTGCCTCAGGGCCTCAGCTGAGTCTCAGAGCTCTGACTGCTGGCAGGAACTCACTGAGGAGAAGGAGGCAGGAAATCACAAGCCCCTTATTGATTCCCTTTCTTTTCTGCAACCCATCCCCAGCACTAACCATATTTGAAAATACAGCTTCCAGGCTTCTTTTACAATGGCTAAAAAGAAAAAAAAAAATCTTAGCTCTAGAGAGAATTGTTTTGCCAGCCCTATTTTTCTCTGCTTTGAGTTTCCCATTGACGTTAATTAGGACTTCCTGAGCCTTGTTAGCCTGGCATTTTCCTTTGTTACTGAGAACAGCGAAGGTGACCTTGCTCAGTAGGTGGATTTTCTCAGCTCTGACAGTCTAATCATTAATGCCTTAGGAACAGAGGTAGGGATCTTACACGGGAAACTTGAGAAGGGCTATAAAAACATCATGTAGACAGCTGGCAGTGTCAGCTGGCATAGCTCCAATAATTCAAAAGTAGAGGTGTTTCCGAGAAGTCATCTTGATCTCACACAACACATGCTATTCAACACGTAATTTTTGTTGCACAATAAGAAAACAACAAATATCACAAATATCTACCTGTGTAAGCTCAGTTGCAAATAGTTGCATTTGGTATACTGAGAGTAATAACCAGCATTCAAAAAACTCCATTTTATTATCCAGGAAAGTGGACCATCCACCAGAACTCTGATTTCTGGTGATCTGGTTTTGAATGATGGCTTAAAAGTTGTTTTGGTGGCTTCACTCTACTCCCCACCTGCACGGTCACGAAACTGTAGAATTGTGGGCAACTGTAAGTAGAAAGGCACTTCTGGAGGTCACGTATTCCTACTCCCTTCTCAAAGAAGGCCCAAGCAGAGCAGGTTGCTCAGGTTCACATCCAGTTAGGTTCTGAGGATCCCCAAGGATGGAGATGATACTACCTTGCTGGGAAACCTGGTCAATATTTGACCAGCCTCATGATGAAAAACCCTCACCAGCATGCTTGAAATATGAGTGAAAATCCTGTGAGAAGAGAAACCCAGGAAGGAAATAACTTAATTTTTCCTCTCCATACCAGGCAGCACCACAAGACCAATGTGGATAAGTATGTTTCAAGCTGCTGTGATTAGTCTCACCTTCATAAGCTTTACATACACTGAGATTAAAAGAATTATATAAACACAGGAAAACATAATATTTGCTCATAGCAGTCTTTTTTAAACAGAGACTTTGCAAACAACATTTGTATTTCCGATGTGTCATCTGCCACATGAAGCAAGATTTTGACAACAGAAGAGTCACAAAGCATTGGCAATAGCAGAGTCCTTGTCAGCCAGCTGCACCAGGAGCAGCCTTGGCTCCCAGAGAAGGCAAACCAGGAGTGGCTGCTTTCCCCAAGCAAGCCCAGGAGGGTCAGTTCTGCTCCTGACCCCTTTGAACTGCACATTTCAGCATCTCTACCACGGATTTCTAAACAGCCATATCCAGTGGGGTCCTGACCCTAGCAGGTACTTCTGGAGGTCACTTAGGAATGACATACACAGCTTGCAGATTTGCCACTAGCAGCTGCCACAAGCTACCAAAAAAGGCAGAATATTCAGACTACACAAAACCAAAGCTGAGTTGGAATATAAATATCAAATTAAATGCTTACATGTTGCTGAACATGCTGCCTAACATCAGAAACACGAGACAACAGCAGAAAGCCATGCAATGCATTTTGGCAGAAGCACGCAAACATTTCACAGCTTGTCCCTGGATGCCATGCTCACACTTACGTTAGTCTGTGTCATACTACCTTAACTTGTTTTAAGCATTTCCATCATCTGTGAGGTAGGGAGGGAAAAACAGAATAGTTAAGGTATAATCAAGTGAGATCTTGCACATCATAGTATATAATTTGTAAACAATCTCTTTTTTGGCTGTAGTGTGGAGAGTGTAAACGGTTCAGGCTTCTGTCTCGACTTATCCAGACAGGGAACTTTCTGAAAGCCAGGTAAGTGATTCAATGGATTACTGAGGAGGCAGATGAAAAAAACTGGGATTAATATAAGAGGAAATAGTGACAGAACATAAATAAACACATAAACAAGTGAAGAATTTTGGTGTCAGTAAGATGTTTTTTTTTTGCTGTCATGTCAGAATCAAAACACCCAGTAATACCTTTTGATCAGTGAGCAAATTTAAACACAAATTTAATCTGGCTGCTTCAAAAATATTTGAATAAAAATACAAAATTAAAAAGCCAACACCTACAAATCATTACAATGAATTAGACCAAAGATAAAACTGTAGCTGTTCTCATCTTGGTATAGAAAGATCTGTAGAAGTTTTTCTTCTAGGTGAGAAATTACAGTAATAAAATGAAAATTATACATCAAGATCTTGTTGATACATTGCTCCTCATTTTTGATTATACTTCCAAACTCATAGATACAGTTTGAAAGACCCAGCCTACCGAATCTTTTTATGGACAAACTTTCCTATTGGCTTAAATTTTAAGGTCAGCCATGCACTGGTCTTTTAATTATGCACCCACAGAAGTGTCCTCTGGTGAGATCTTGTGCCCGTGCTACCCTGAGAAAGCCCAGGGGAACCTAACAGAACTTTGAATCTCAAAGTATCTTCAGTCATCTCTTGTAATTACTCCTGTAATTTATTGTGAATTTACAGTACTTCACACAGTGCATAAACCTTTCATGTCTATGAGGACAGACTCTAAGTCACCTGAAAGCTGAAGGAATTGTATCAAGAAAAAAAAAGTACTTGCACACCTACACTTTATACTACTGAACAGCTAAAAATTTGTAACAAAATGGAGAAAGCTATTATCTCCTGAGAGAATTGCAGAGTAATCCATTGGCCTAAACTTCTGCTGTTCATGGGGAGCCTGAAAGGAGATACTAAAGTATAGAATGAGATAGACAGAATTTGAGACACAATCTCAAAACAGTAATTTCTTAACTAAGAACACAGATCAATGGTTCCACTGTCACTTGGAAACTGTTTTGAAAAGAATTTAAGGACTTTACTATGGGTTTAATATATAAATCACAAAGACCCAAACTACCACCAGAGCTGTGTTTTCTAGCTGGACCTAATGTAGAAGAACTGCAAAATACAGCAGAGAAATTACATACGGTAGCTGGAAATATCTAAACACATTGATTATGTGATGGGCATGTTCCTGCTGAAAACAATCAACATATTGACCTTTCTGAAGATTCACAGTGGGGAGTAAGGAAAAAAAAGTCTGTGTCTCTATGTATGTACTATTTTTGGAAAAACAATTTTATTTCTGTCTTTCTTGGAAGCTGTGAATTTGTATACTGGTACTGGAGTGCCTCCATTGGCTTATCTCTATCATTATTTCAGCAACGAAAAATAGAACAAATAGTGGTGCTGAAGGATACACTGGATGAGTACTGAGATACAAAGCAAGGCAGCTGTCTCATTTATAATGCTGGGAAAAATGAGGGGAAGTATCTTATTAAGCAAGTAATAATGATATCATTTTCCTATTCCCCATTTTATTTGTAGTGATGCAATCATGCTTGGCTCCCTGCCTCCTCTGGCACATCCTGGTAAAGTGGAACTGATGCTGTTTTTGTGCAGATGAGGTGGCAGCCGTTAAAATTCAGAAGCATTACACCAATTGGATACACTTGGGAAATATCCCGGGAAAACCAATTCTTCATTCAAGCACTGATGAAGGTTCCCGTGCACCTCCTGCCCTCCATTTCCCCAGACACTTGAGCTTTCCCTGGGATCACCCAAGGATGTCCCTGCCTGTCCAGCCCTTCAGGACACAGTCTGTGCTGCCACCTCAGCACATGGGATGTGCAGTCCCTTCTTTGAATGCCATGGAGAAGACTCAGAGGAACTTTTCTTTGCTAAACCATCATGATGCCTGTAGATATTGGCAGGCTTGTGACCATCTGGGGGTGTGCCCACATCCTTGTTTCAGTTGGGATCGGGAGAATGTTTCTGAAGTGAATTTCCCAGTTACTGTGTTTGTTCCAGCTGCTAATAGGCAACTGTGGGGCCAAGCAGGAGCTTGGCTAGGAATAATGTCATCTCTCCACCACACTGCTGGCAGGGACTTTGGGCCCCCAGCACAAGCTGTTTCCTCCCACAGTGCTGCTCCCATTGCTAATGTAGACATGGCCTGACTCAATCCAGATGACTGGATTGATTCTATTTAAATCAATGTGATTGTTTGTACGAACAAAGTTGATGGAACTGGTCCTAAGTGGCATTTACTCCACCATGCTATTTGGCATATAAATCAGCTGTTTGGGGCAGTGGTAACTGTTTTGTTACCACTATGAATTTAGGGAAATTTGTTAAAGACTATAAAGAAAGTACATATTTGCACTGAAACAACAGATATTGGCACTTGACTGGTCTGATTTAGATGTATAGAGAAGCCTTGCTCTGGAGGTAGTTTAAAGAGATTTTCGTGTCTTTTGGGATCCATGAAATAATCAAGTTCATTATAATGCCTTTCTTCCAAAATATCATATACATTGATGAATTATGCATTTGGTTACATAGTTTAAAATCTGCATATGGCTGTTTGTACCCAGTAATAAAATATTCTTTTAGCTTTTTTTTCTTTAATGGTTACAGTAAAATTCTGCATGATGTGTATCCCAAGTAGTAATTTTCAGCTAGAAATATTGATGACATCTTGCCTATGGCAATGAACATGTTTTAATAGTACAGTAAAGTGTGTCTTTTCTTCTTAATTAGTCTCCATTCAATAAACATGCAGATTATTTACAAAAATCCTATAACAATGGAAAGAAAGAATAACTAATGCAATGGCTGTATTCCCAGGATCACATGCAATTCATCTTTGCTAAGCTAGTTGAGCCTCTATAATCTCAAGGTGTTTATGAAATAATAAGGAGAAAGCTTTTGGTTAAGCATATTTAGTATAAAAAGTAGCTGTTTAATTTGTTTCTTAAGATTAAATTCTCCTATTTTTGAGGGAAAAATAAAGTGCTTAATGAGTTAAAGCCACAGACATCTTGCAGTAAGATATAAGAAGCTTTGTCAGATCACTAATAGAAACAATATGATGTTGAGATGTTGTAGCTTATAATTAAACTTCATTTTTCAGCCTCTGTAACTGTATCATCCTCACATGCTGTATTTTATACATCACAGCAATTAGTGAAGCCTGCAGGGCACATTTAGAAGAAGGCTTTCTGTCAGGAGCTGGTGATGTAGTGACTCAGCAAGGCATCAGAAAGCTTTGCTTGTGCTAAGGCTTTGTGCACCTCCAGGGGGGCTGGACCTGTCAGATTAATACAAGGGGCTATTTTTGTAACATCCAAAAAGTTTCTGCTGTACATCAAAGTGCACTAGCTGCTTATTTTAGATTTGTCTTGAACAATGCAGTCTTTAGCACTTTTTTGGTACGTACTTCTCCAAAAAGAAAATTTCCTGTGAAGCATTTTGTTGAAGAAGGGCTTCCCATTTGAGATCATCAGAGACATTTTCATCCTGTGCATCAAAGGTTCCAGTAAATTACCAGCCCATGTACCAAAGGTAAGAGGCAGTCATGGTGTATTGGGGAGTACTCTGGGCATGAACACCTGGATTTGTGGCCTGCTTTTCATCTGAACTGGGGTTTGGTCCCAGGCAGTGCAAAGAGCTCTTGAATAGGGGCTCTTCAGTTGGTCTGGTCTTTTATTTACTGTGTTAATTTTTTACTCCCAGCAACCAAAATCTCACCCTCCTACCCAGACTCTCAGTTATGTCTATTCTTGACACTAACTTGTCTGAAAGCTGCTCTTTTCCCTGTGGTCATTGATGCAGGATCACACAAATGTGGCATGCATAGCCTTCCACAAGCAGAGGGGCCATGAGTTATTTTCCCTTGGCTGCTCTTAAATTTTCCCAGGATGTTTGGAGATTTAGTCTCAGCATTTTGCCCTGACTGGTGTCTCTATCTTTGTGCCTGACCTAATGGCATCCTGACTACAGAAGTGTGAAGGAGTGGAAGATGTGAGGTCACAGATGTGTCTCCAAGGTCAGAATCAAGAACTTCCAGCAAGTTCTAGAGAGATAATGGAAATTACCTCTGAAAGCAGGTAATTTCACCAAAGATGTCATCATTAACCCTTAGTTTTCACAATGTGTCCTTTGTTTGTGTAAATCTCAGAAGGATATTGTCAAAGAGGTTGCTGTCAGCTCTAATGGCACAGGGAAGTGACCTGGAAAAGGTGATACCAGAGTCAACAAAGGCACTGAAATTGGAGTGAACTTTTCTGAGTCATGGCCTGACTCAGCTCTCCTTGCTCCAATACCACTGGAACTGCCCTCTCTGCTCCTTTTTGCTGTTGCCTTTTTGTGGTCTCCTCTCAGCTGCCCATCCCTGCTCACCAAAGCACTTACCAAAGTCCCTTAGCTGGCGTGTGCTCCCAGGTCTTGCTTGGCAAAATGGAGCTACATCTGCACTTTTCTAAATGGGGATGGATTAACTGTGTCCTTAAAAGCTTTGCTGGATGGAGACCTGGACCTTAGAGCCAGACCCACCTTAATTACTGGAGCCTGCAATGAGGAGAAGAAGAAGACATTTTTCTCTCTCACGTGCTGACTGGGAAAGGGGTGAGCAAGAGAAGTAGAGAGAGCCCTGGCTTGGTTTCTGCAGTGCATTGCTCTCAGCAGAACACTGGGCTATTGGGCTCTGAGTGCCTGCCCAGAACCCAGAGAATCCTGGGGAGAATTAATAACAAGGCTGAGGTGAAAAGTAGTTCTGTCATATTTTTTAATAAAAACATTTGGAGAAAGGTTTTCCCCATTAACTTTTGAAAAAAGAAACACCTAAAAACCCAACAACAATATTTATGCAGGCAGCTATTAATAGTAGTGTAAATATTAGATTTATACTAGATTTATATTAGATTTATACTAGAATAACTAGTATTTATATTAATACTTGCCCATATAAAAAGCATTTTGGGGTTTTTAGTAGGAACTCGGTTTTACTATTAACAATAGTTTCATTTGAGTAGCTCTTTTGTGTGCAAAACATGTCAATGATTGTATCTAAGTCACACAATGCAGAGGTGCTGGAACTTCCTTTACCTGAGCTATTTAAAAGCTTCATGTTGTGACTGTAATTATAAAAACACAGCATTTAACACCCTCTTGAAAATAAAAACCATTCTTCTTACATGGTTTCCCAACTGAAGCTTATTTCCACTGTTTTCTCAGAAAAGCAACAAAGTTTGGGCTTAGTCTGTTTAATTGCACCTTCAGTTTTCATCCCTTTATGTTATTACTGTAAATTCATGATTTTTAAATGTCTGTTCCTGAAGTTATTTCACCCATCGAAAGGCTTGGCTTTACTTCTGAGGTGTATGTCTCATATAGTAAATTTCCCTGTAGTATAAAGGATGAAAATTTCTTTGCTGAATCACTACAGTCAACAGGAATTTCAATACCTTTATCTTTGGCATCCGGGTGAGGTGTCTTTCAGTTTCTTTCCCCTTTAGGTTGCTGCTTTTGTTTTGTGTCTCCCTAGACTCTCAGCACAGCAGCATGAGCTGAGGGTTCTCACCGTGGCAGCTGTAAGAATCATTGATTTGTTTTGTTCAGTAGCAGAAGCAGGAAAACAAAAAGGATTTCTGTCAGCCTCTTTGAAATGCAGTTCTGAAAAAATTAATTTCAGATCAGCAAAATACATGATTTGAGTGACATAGTATAAAAGTAGAGGAAAAAAAGCCTGGCATCACAAAGTGGAAGAATAAGGTATGGCAGCTATTCTTTCCTGACCTGGTGTTCAAAGGAAAAGATGTTCACTGAGGTCAAAACCCACTCTACTACATGCAGAGATTTGAGCCAAAGCTCTTCTTTTACTAGAGATGTTCTCTAGCTCCAGCCAGAGGTCACCTGAAATAAGATGTTCTCCAGCTCTCCTGCTGTGACTATTTTACTTTTCATTGCAACTGTACAAATGCTCAGCAGTTGAGCAGAGCAGAGCACGTATTCGAGTGAGTTTTCTGCCTGGTACAACCTTTGGTTGAGACAAAGCACCATCAGGTTTGAGCTTGGTGGCAGATGCCAGTGAAGGCATTTACATTGAATTAGATCACACTGAAAGAACATGTTTCAGCCACATCCCCCAGAATGTGCTGGATGGGCAGCACCTGCCCTAGAGCAGGGGAATGGGGGCTCCTTTCTGCCAGGCAAGGGAGGGCTGGAACCACTTTTGCTGAATTTGACACAAGTTCATAAGGAATTATTATGATCCAAAATTGCATTTTTTAACAATAAAAAAAATGAAAAGTACTGTTTCTAAATGCTGCCCACCCCTTCTGGATGTCAGTCATGCACATTGAAAATCCCACTTTTTGTGACAGCCCACGTGTGTGATCTTTACCTGCACACATAGGAGAGCTGCTGGTGAATCCTTGTGAGTCATTCAGCTCAAGGAATGTGGTGGTCAAGATGATAAAGTGATCTCAGCTGACTTCCTTCAATTTCCTGGTCTCTCTGTCAGACAGCCCTAACGTGAAGGATCTGCTCATTGGTGTTACCTTACTAATCTCACTGGTTTAGATTCAAAAGTCCCAAGGTAGTATGTCAGCTCTCTTGCACACATTATTATTTTTGTATCTAAATTTTCTTTAAATATTGGGCAGACTTTCTTTTCATAGCTGAGTAGTTGTTTCAATAAGTGCGGCAGTTGATTTACAGTTGGTACTGTGTGCACTTTCTGTAGTGAAGCATAAAATTGAAAGGCTTATGTCAAATTCATTCATACATGGACACGCTCAAGAACAAATTAATTTTAAAGCACTCACAGGGTATATAATGTTTCTATGTCATGCTTTACAAATCTATAAAGTAATTTATAACATAAAGCCTACTTTAGAAGAGAGCTGTAGTATAACAGATAGCAGAGTGATTTCAATCTAAAATATCCCAGTGCTACACTCCCCCAGATATCTGCATTTCAGATCTGATAGGAACCATGAGTAATCAGTTTCTAAAGCAAAATTGTTATACAAGAAAAGGCTCTCAGTGCAATGTCCTTTTGCAAAACCAGGCTATTCTAGGACAAATTAGGTTTTCTAATCATCAGTATGCAGCACACGAGATAAGGTGTCAGATTCAGATCTCAAACTAGAATAAATCGGAAACCACAGCCATGAAAGATCAAGATAAACTCTTAAAGATGCATATTGGATAAATCTCATATGTAACTGTAATTTCAGGGCCCTTGTCATTAACATCCAGGGATGTTAATTATAATTAACATGAGAACAGATGCCTTCAAGCTGATACTAATGTTGTGGTCCTTCTCTTCTGGATGGCACAGCCCATGGAGGGTTCCTCTGCACAGGGTGAGTGTCATTCCAGCACAGGTCCTTTGAACATCCCTCCAGTGTTCTGTATTTTGGAGCACCACCAGACTCTTTCTGCCTTCTCTGGCAGAAGCTGGAACTACCAGCACTGTTTGGCACCAGCCTCTTGCTGCATGGACCAAGGGAGCCAGAAAAGAGAAGAGCACCTCTTTCTGATCACAGCCACACTCCTTGTCCGCTTGCAGCAATGTCAGGCCTGTAAATTCCCCCACACTGAGAACTTATCATTAGCAAGTGTGGTAGGCAATCTTCAGAAACATTCAAAGACAAGCAGTCAACCAAATTCAGCCCTGAGGTGAGCAGCTACAGCTGCCCTCAAATTGCAGGCTGGCGCATACAGGAATGAGTGCTGAGTCTAAGGAGCTGGCACAAGCCAGCTGTGTCACAGCTACTCCTGCTCTCTCCCTGCATTTTTTTCCAGGGGCATTCCTGCTCTTTGCTAGCAGCAGCTTAATATACTAACAGTACAAGGAGTAAAATATACAGCAATGACTGTGAACTGCTGCCGTGCTCCTCTTCCCACTATTCATCCCACTTGGCATGTGTGTTGCACCTGGGTAGATAACTCTGTAATTTGGACACAAGTAGTGCGTTCCCTCATCTCCTCAGGAGAAACAGAGATATAATCAGAATTTAGAGTGGCTTCTAAAAGGTGCATATTTCAAAGGTAAAATGGCAACATAAAGCATTCAGAGAAACTATAGCCCAAGTACCACCTGTGTGCAGAAGGGGGAAGGAAAATAGCATTCTTTGTAACAGCCAGTGGAGGCAGACAAAAGGGTCTAACTCAAAGCAGCTGTTCCTACTCCTTGCATCAGAGGGAGGAGGCCCTAGTTGCAGTCCCCTCATGCAGTGAACTTTGAAGTATTTATAAAAAGTGGAACAGGTTCCACAGTGCAAGGCAATAAAGGTCACCCCAGCCGAGCTTCGCTGGTAACCAGTCAGTACAGCACAGCCACAGCTATGTGGGAAGAAACCCTGGCTATGGGGCAATGGAAACCCTGGCTATGGGGCAATGGGATCATCCTTCAACACAGACATCCAGGATGGGGTCACCATGGAGCTGGGTGAGGGCACAGTCACACAGGATGGAGGAGTTGAGCCTTGTCCTTGTCTTCTGCTAGATGCTTGGACCCCATTTCTCAAATATAACTAATGACATTGGGGGCATTAAACTTCTCAGCACAAGAATTGGTTATGTTGGACAGATTTTGTTGGACATTGTCAAACTAGGTTCCCCAGAAGTCCTTTTGAAAAGATCAACCACTGCCAGTCTCCTGTACTGCATTTCTCTTCACAGCCACCACATTGTTGACACGTGTGGAGGAAGAAAAGTCCTTATTCCAGCAGGAAAGGCTGAAAAAGGAAGAACTATTAGTCTGAAATTCTGCTGTGAAAGAGGAAGATTTCAAAGGAACCTGAAGAAAAATCACATTCACTCAGTGGGAATGCCTTAGGTATAGACTTCACCTATTTTTTTGCAGAAGACAGTTAGTTCTGCAGCCTTAACAACTGCTTTAAACAAAGGGATTCTTAAATTCGCTTTATCATCAGAAAGCAGCAGCTGACAGGCGGGAAGGAGCTCATTCCTGACCATGCCAGCCTGGAAGGAGCAGTGGTGTGCTGGAGGAGCCCTCCCCCAGCCCCATGACAGCCACTGCCCCAGTGGAGCTGGGATGCAGCTGCATGACTGCTGGGCTGAGGGCTGTGCCATTTGCTGAGTGCTTTGCACACTCCTGTTTGCAGTCAATAATAAATACCTGCAATGTTAATAATTTCTACTGGAATGTTCTGTGACTTCTTTCTGCCTCAGGTTGTACTTTTTTCTTTAAAGTTTCAGCACAGCAGTTCAGCAGTTTTTGAGAACCTATATCATTGCCTAAGGAGTTCCTGACTCCAAGAGGAGACCAAAATTCATAAGCTTTACTGTGGTTGTCACAGTTGTACTGAAATATTAAATGAATAGTATTCAATTGAGTTTTTTTTATTATTTTGATGGTGAAAATCAGTCATAAAACCCTTGACAATTAGATATCAGTGTAGACCCATCCCACCATTCCTTTGCAGGTGCAGAGTGCTCTGGAGTGTTAGACTGACAAAGTAGTGATAGTGTGAAGCCATGATGCTGTAGCACCCAATGCTATACCAGGCACCTTTCAATGATCTAACCCTCCTAGAGCAGTCAGAAAGCAGGGTGTATGTAGAGGGCTTGCACCTTGAGGAGAGAGATGGGTTCCTAAGCTTGCGATCTAGGAAAGCCAATATAATGCAGAAAGACCACGTGTGATAGAAAATGTAAAGGCCAGGAGGCATTTAAAATGAAAGACTGCTGAGCTCTGCATAGAACACAGAGGAAATGCTCAGCTTTCCTGCTTGGTGGAGAGCTTCTTCTACTCAAGAGTATTTCTATGGACCCCTGCTGTTTCCTACTCTTGTATTCCAGGAAGACAGTCAGCTATTGTTTGTCCTCCCTTCTACTGTATTAAATCTTTCCAGGGGCTGTCATGATGAAAAATCTGCTGAGACTGCCCTGGACACCTCTGTAATGCCAGGAGGGGATGAAGTCTTGATCTCTGCCTGTGGTGGGTATTCATTCCTAGCCAAGATTGGCTCCTTTGATGATGTAGTGTCTAAAATTTTGGGTAGGAGGGAACACTCCCCAGAGGTCACCAAGTCTCCTGTCCAGGCCTAGATAAAAATCTCCTACATGTTGGTCCTCTCTCTATGTGGACAAGGGAATTATTAGGTAAATGCCTCTACAAATGCCAGGAAAATGGTCATTAACGAATTACATTTGTTTCTCTCAAACACTGCTATAATTTTCTCATTGAATTGATGTGAAAGGGTTTCTCTCTTGAACTGGCTTTTTAACTGTGCTGCTAAGGAGGCAGGTAGGGTGCCAGGGTAAATAAGCTTCTGCAGGGCTCTCGGAGATTATGTTTGGAGGTTGCCTCCAGCTGCCAAACTAACACAGCGAGAGTGAAGCCTGCAGTGTAGACAAACATTCTGCTACTGCCCCAGATTTCAAGTTAGCTTATGTAATACGCGAACTTATGCAATATCTGTTCAATATGAAAGACTTTCTGAGGTGTTCGACTTGATATTTCAGGGCATAACACAAGCACTATGTAGGTTTAATAAAGCAAATAGGGAACAAAAATGAAGAACTGCTTTCCCTGAGCACCATTTGGCAATAAGCCATCATCATTAAACATGGGGGTACCTAGTAGGGATGTATAGAGATTGTTCCTAGACCTGAAACTGCTCATCAGCAGTGCAGATGCTACATTGGATTGTGCCTGATAAAATCTGCAGCTTGCACAAGAATCAATGATATGTTTAAAAGATGAAGAGGAGGCAGCGATACAAGACCCGTTGTTTGGTCAGACAAATCCACTGTTTTTAATTACAGCCAAACAGAGAGTTAAACTCCACAGAAAAAGAAATAATAGCTGCTCTAGTTAAGTGCTGTTTTTTCTCTAAAGGATTTAGAGGCCAAACAAGAAGACAAAACCTCAAGTCCTCTAATAACTCAGAAGGCTAATGAGACCATGACTGGCTAAACAGGGGGTGCTGAGATGGAGGGAGGAGTCAAGGCTGACAGTGGTCTTAGTATCTACTGACACCTACTACTAAGGATCTGAAAAACTAGGAAAGGCAGAGAAGAACTGCAAAAGTGGGACAAGGACTACAGAAAGCACCTAATGGGGAAAGAGAGGTTTAGAAAGCACTGTCTGTCTAGCTTATCAAAAAGATTGAAAAGTCTTGATTACAGAGAATAACTCTTCACAGAGACAAATGAGCTCTTTATTTTGGTGGAAAAAGGATGAATGGTTAAAAGCTGAAGCCAAATATATCTGGAGTGGAAATTAGGCAAAACATGTTTAATAGTGAGGGTTTGAAACAAGCTGCTGAGAGAAGACAAGGAGTCTGCAGTGCTTGATGAAGATCTCTCAATGCTTTTGTAAGAGACAATTTTCTTGAATATATGCTACATTTCGGTCCATCCCAATAAGGAAAAAACGGGTGGTATTTTAAGGGTGGTAATAAAATCCAGTTGTCTTTTCCAGCTTTAGGCTCTGGGACCCTGTATGAGCTATCTGGAGGTGCATAGAGGTGCACATGCCAGCTGGGGGTCTTGCAGGGAGAAGAGGCCCCTCCTTGCTCTTTCTTCCCTTCCAGCAGGATAGTCTTGTCAGGAACCAGCACTGGCATTCAGTCCTAAAGCCTGGCTTGCTGTGTTTCCAAAATGCCTTGCAGCACAATGATCCCGTTGTCCTCACTGAATCTGTTCCCAGAGCAGAGTGACAGGAGGGCATTGCAGGGGTGACCACATCAGCTCCCACCTGTCCTGGGCAGGATGGGCAGCTCGGGGCACTGAGCCAGACTAACACAACTCCAGTGGGTGCCGCCTTCATCTGGGGGATCATTCAAAAGAACAACCTGTGTTCTCATCCTGAGAGTTTTCTACCTGCAACTCAATACTTTTTCTTCACTAAAATAAATATCCTCACTTGGTTTTCTCTCTCTCTCTCTTCATCTTCCAGAGATAAACAATTATTTTTTCCTCAGTGGAGCACCAACATCCTTTAAATGCCTACTAGAGAGCTGTACCCTCACTTATTTGGTGAGCTCACCTGGGCAGGCTCTGTGTATCAGTCCTGCAGCCTGGACTAGAAATGCCGTGCAGTGGCTCTGGCTCTGCCTTTGCACCCAGCAAATGATTCCTTGTATATTTAGAATACTCAGTCTATGGTGGGACTGAATTTTACATGGCTAAAAGGCTCAAAAGAAAGTGGGTATGATTTCACCTGTAGCAAAACAATAATCCCCACCTTCTTTGAAGCTCATTGTAGCTACTTTTCATTCCTTTAAGTTGTCAGTCTCATGGCAAGAAGCTGGCAAAAATTAACTCCCACGCTTGGCTTTGCAACAGGAAAATGAGTGCGTCATGCAATGATGTTTCAGGCTTTCATCAATTTATCTTTGACAAAATGCAGCTCTTTAGAGAGAGGAGATCTAGGCTGGGAAAAAAAAAAAAAAGAGAATGCTGACATTCTATCCTGGTATTTCTAGACTTTTTTAGCACGGAGAGTCCTTTACTCAGCATTTAAAGAAATTTTCAAATCTTCATATACTTACTATAGAAGAGCGAAAGTCTGAACAGTGGCAGCAGTGGTGGAGCAGCCCAAGGAGACAAAAGATATGTGGACTGAGCCTGAATGTGCAGTGCCTTGTGTTAACCCAGATCCCATGTCTGGGACCCTTGAGTGTTCAGCTTTTAGAGGGAGCAACTGTCCTCCAGCCTCTGAATGGCTCCCAAACAGTAAAATCCTCTGACAAGTGACTGATCATGGATGCTCAGTGGGCAATTGCCTGGTTGCATGGTGATACAGTAAGAAATTTAAGATTCTGCTCTTTTCCCAGCCCATGATCCTCCCAGCAGGACCCCACACATATTTTCTTCTAGGGAAAGCAGCTGAGTTGCAAGGGACAAAGCTGTTTCTTGAAAAATATAACTCCTTAATGTGTGGTTAAGCACAGAAATATTTACTGATTTATTTATTTGGGTTTTTTTTTTGTTGTTGTTTTTAAGGATGTAGAGAGGGGTAATAAACAGGAAAAATAATGTACCAGTGATGTGTTTTCAGAAGGATGAAGAATGAATTATTTAATGGAAAACTGAAAGATGTGATTGCACTCTGTCATGAGCATCTACAAGTTTGGCCATGGTATAATCCATTGACTTTTTTAGAATTGTCCTAACTGAATAGTCAGAAGGGACGTGCAAATTAGACACAAAGTCCACATTCACAGGCTTGTGAATTAAAGCATAGAATTCTGACTTGTAGACATAAACATTTAAATCAGCTGATTTAACAACTATTAAAGAACACCTGGCTAACTTGAAAAAAAAAGAAACCAAGAAAGACATCAGGATAAAATATTTGGAATTGCCAAAGATAAATGGAGAAGTGGAAATTAATGACAATTACAAAAAAAAAAAAAAAAAGGAAACTCAAATCCCAAAGGTTTTCTCAGAAAAGTACCTTCTAGAGCAACCATGCCACAGTAAAGTAGAGGAAAGCAGAACTTATGAAGACATTAATCAAGGCATGAGCGAAAAGAAAATCAGATGCTTCAGGGCACAAAGATGACAAGAAGCATATCTGTGGCAATAAGGGATGATGGAAATCATACAGAGGGAAATATAACAAAGTATACATGAAGAAAGGATGCAAGCACTGCAGAACACCTACTCTGACAATACAGTCTTTTGCTCTCACTAAAAGCAAAAATCAATAAACTCTGTGTAGGAAGAAAAGCTTATTAAATCATTGACTGTCCAAGTAGATATTCCTGTTGGCAAACACATTGCTCTGTGTGATGGATGGACACCAGGGTCAAGAGGTCGTTTACTGAAGTGATCAGGCTTCATAAAATCCAGATTTGCAAACAGCTGGGGCAGCAGAGGCTCAGTGCAGTTACTGCTGTTGGGTGATTTCCACGCACTGCAGCACTGCAAGCTCCTTTTTGGATCAGTGAGAGGGTTTCAATAAGGAAAAAGAGGGAGGCACTCGCACAGCTCTGGCCCTGGGCATGCTCCACGTGTGCCTGCCCATGGCTCTGCTCTGGGCTGCCAGCACTGTGGTTCACTCCCACACCCTGCTTGCCCAACCTGGAGCCTGGTAGTACAAGTGGGATGAAACCATAACACTGTAATTCCTTGTGTGGAGACATGTCCTACCCCATCATCAGCAAAGGACTCCTGAACCCTGGGTCATAAAGGTTTGGCTTGGAAGGGATCTAGATCAAAGATCACCTGGTTCAAGCCCAGTGCCATGGGCAGGGACAGCAAGTTGCTGAGGGTCACCCTACATTTGGCAAACATCAAAGCAACAATAAAATGCCTCCTTTGAAGCTACCCTGTGTTTCTCCCACTGCATGGCAGCAAGCTGTAGCTTGATACAATTTTAGCTCTCCCTGTTGGCTATTTATATTACTGGAAGGTCTTTCATCCATTGGCATCGGCCCATTTCCTCCTTTTCCCCCCTGCCCCATCCCTACACCCCCTCACCCTCAGCATTACATAATTTCTTTCTTTTGGAGGGAAGATGGGCATGCCCTGTAGCTCGGAAATGCTCATTTTAGACCACTGTGGAAGCAGTCTTTGAGCTCAGGCTGCAAGTGCCCATAAATTCCCACAACCCTAACACTGTGTGTTTACTGCTGGGGATTGGGATCTACCCAATTTGACCTTGATGAGCCAACTGTTTTTCTGGCTTTTCTTAGAGTTTTGGGCTGGAGAAAGTACAAAGTGTATTTTTTCCTTTTCCTGGAATACAAAGTGCTGTATCAGGTTGGTGAACACTTGGGGCTACTTCGGCTTCAATTCGGTCTGAGGAATGACAATGGATTGAAATAAGCATTGGCCCTTTGGTTATTAAAAATTTATTTTGAGATGTTTTCTCTATCCCAAATTCGCAACAAGAAAATTTTGTGGTTGGTTTCTTGCAAATTGTGGAGAATTTTTACATTCCAGTGCATCTTCTCCTGAATGTTAACAGATGAGAATAAAATCAAAATGATTATGTACATTAATAATAGAATACACACATAAAGATAACCTTGAGGTGTCTAAACTTTCTGCATATTCTTCTAGATTGCTGATAGCTTTTGTATGTGAATATATTAAAAACAAGGAAATAATAGAACTAAATTGAAATGTAAATATTATTTGAAAAAGAAAAATAATTTGTATCAGTACATCAGTCACGTTTTGCAAACACTCTTTGTTTGTCACCATCAACAATAATATATTTGCAAGAAATGAATTTTTAACCTTAAGTAGCTAACTTACTGTCCAACTTTAGCATAGATGACACTATTAAAATAAGTTAGAGCTTAGCAAAACTCTTTCTTCCTCAAGTTGTATTTTTTACCTCTAATAGAAAGTATAGCTTGATTTTATTTTGCTCTGCTCAGACAGCATCCTCCCCTCAATATTATGTTTATTTAGCAGGAGAAATGAAAGTTTTCATTGTTTTCTTCTGGAAAAAATGTATTTGCAGAAAAGAGAAAATCAAAAATTCTTATAACATGATTGGCAGGAACCAATGATGTGAAAAAAAAAAAGTTTCCGCTTACTATTTTTATTTCTTCTGGATTTTTGGCCATGTTTAGAAGCAATGCTGTCTATGATCCATGTGTGTGACACACTCATGGAGCCCTGAAAGCCCATGAAAAGCAGAAGGTCAGCAGGGGGCTGTCTCCTCTGTCAGCAGCCTTGACAGTGTGTGCTGTTCCATGTCATGATCCCTTGCTCAAGCATCCAATTTCTGTGGGAGAATTCAACCACTTGTGGCTTCTGACAAGAGCCACATATTGAGAAAACACATCAGGTGCAGTGGGGGCTGGGAACCTTGTCAGAGGTAACCTGCAGAAACCAAGCCAAGGGCCAGACATGCAGTATAGGAACTTCTTTTCCAAATTTAGTTGTGCAACCAAGATGCACAAAATTTATCTTCAAGTTACTCAGATACCAGAACTTTTGAAATTATTTGTGCCCTGACACAGGTGAAATCAGTTACAGCTGTATTGAACTGCCTTCATTAATAAGTCAAATATATCATTGGGGCATTTTCTATGGAATTTGGTTGATGTAATGCCAAGGAGGAAGTTTACCTTGTAAAGTTACAGGAGGCTTAACCACTCACGCTTCTCTCTGGTCTAGTTATAGACATGGAATATTTAGTAAATGGCATGATCTAACCCTTGAAGAAATTTTACTGGGGTTCTCAGGAACTAAAAAGGGCAATAATCTGGTTTTAATGGAATCAGTGCAATCCCACAGATGGAACTGGTCTGGTTGCAGCCTGGTGTAATCACTGCCACCTATGCAGAGTGAAGGAATACAGTAGGCCAGTGGAGAAAGAAGTTCTTCAGACATTTTCTTTGCAGCAATACTGTATGAAAATAGTTTGAACTATCAATCCCAGAGTGACAGATTAATCTAATTTTGGGGGAAAAGCAGAAGTGACACTGATGGATGAACGGCGGCAGGAGGGGCTGAGAGCAGCCATGGAGCGGGTGTTAATCCTATTGCTGCATCCAAGAAAGGACCTCATCCTCCAGCTCTGATGACTCAGCAGAGGGCAGATATTTAAGGAAAGGTCCAACTCTGTTTACTGAAAAAATTGGCTGTGGGAATTTATTCTGCATGAGGGATGCAGGACAGAGGCCTTGGTTGTGGTTGCAAGGTGTTACAGTTCCCCTGCTCCCTCTCCTGCCTCTGGAAAACCCCACAGCAAACAGGAATCCCCAAACATCTCTCATTTGAAGATCTGCCAGTTGAAACTTCATTTTTCAATTTTCTTTGGAGCAATATATTATCAGATGTATTTGATGCCTAATTTAACTTGGTTTCTACATTTCATTATGTTAATGAAATATCTTTCTTTCAGTGAGGGAGGTACAATCACAAGATCTTGCTCTTTGGCTTAATTTCCAATTAATTGTCACGTTTGTTTTTCTAAATCCAGGCCAGCCTGCTAAACATACTTAATAATTTACAGCTCTCAATGCCTATTGGCCTTGCCAGAAAAGCTGACTTTTTTCTTCAGCTCATTGGGAGCCCTGTAGGGGAAAAAACTGGAAACTGCAAAGGTCAAGAGGAGTTTCAGTTTAAGCTTTATGTTGTGCTGTTATTTGAGTAAACAAAGGTAAATTCCAGCAGGAGGGATGAATTTACATCACATACAGTGTGTATTGACTGTGGTGAGGTAGAGCTGAAATGGAAATCGTTTCCCATTGTGAGGCAGACTGAGCAGGAGAGAATGTGGAGAAGATTTACCGGAGGGTGCTGGGATGGGTAATGAACAGCAGAGACAGGAACAGCAGGAAAGCACCCATTAGCAGAGATTACTTCAGCACAAAGAGCCTTTGCACACCCTGCCAGAGCAGGTTTTCATGGTGGGCCTGGGGTTATGTCTATACCAGTATATGAAAACAGACCATGCTCTCCTCTCTAGTCCCGAGGGAGAGGCACAGCCTGGCAGCACCTATCCTTGCCTCCCCAGCCTTGCCTTAACTATGGGCACCTCACATGCATCTCCTGAAGGACAAGTTGACTCTGCACTCTGCTGTCCCTTGACAAGTGCTGACTACATCTGCCTTGTTATGAGAGCTGGGGTTCCTCAGGTGTGTCTTTGGGGTGTCAGCTCCATCTGAACTGTGCTAGTGGCTGTGTTGTCGTTTGCCATGCTGTTGCAGAAGAGACAGAGTGGGAATGAAAGACAAAGCCAAATAAAGAGATGTCTATGTCACAGCTACCTGACAAAGTGACTGCAGCTTGTAATCAAGGATATACGAGGATAGCTGTGGCCTATTTGCTACTTAGTGAGGCTTGCAGCAGTGGTAGGTGCAATGATGTAGGCATCATTCATCAGTATTTTCCAGCCTCCAGATGCATTTATTTATGGATACATTCAACCTGTGCTACTCCTTCTCTATTGCTGTGCCTTTACAAGCTAGCCTGAAGCTAAGTCTGGACCTTCTGCAGGAAGTCTGCTTGCATCTCTGCTCAGATCAAACAGGGAGAGAAGCAGAGCTGACCCTGCTGGTTGTGTGAAGTGCTGGCCAAGAGGAATAGAGGTGTAATGAGTCTGATGGTGTGATGTGCCTGAAACCAGTGTATGGGCTCCATGTCTATATCATGTCAGATACTGCTGTTTCAGCCTTGCCTAGACTTGTGAGGGATGTATCTTAGTCACTCTGAGAAAAATACAGAATGTCTTCTGAGGTTTATTAAAATGTAATTGAACAGTGAGAAATGGGGAGGAAAAAAGAGCAGCTTTTTGAACAGAGCAGTCCTGCTGTTCAGGAAAGCAAAAAAGTAAGGCCCAGAATGGAGTGGGACATGCATACAGGGAAATACTGACACAGATATTTTAAAATAACCATATGGAATGAATGGAGAATGAAACTACAAAATGAACCACAAACAGAACAAATTTACATGAAGCTGAACAAAACCATGGAAGTTAGACTCACTATCTTTATCTTGTGTGAAGGTTTTATTGTGCCTTTAGGATAAAAAGGAGCTTGAAAGGATTATATATCTCATGAAACACATCTGCTGAGTTTCTAATGATTATGCTGCGGGTAGAAGACATTGCTTATCAAAGCCTAAGTAATGTTCTCACTTTCACTTATAAACAGGAGCCATAAAGTCTGGGAGTGGGATTTCCCAAAGCAGGCTCATGCCAGAAAAATATCTACTTATTCACTGCTGACAGGACTGGGAACTTATGACTAATTCTGCAACAGTTATGCTGCTGATCTGTTGTTAATCTATACACAAATCCTGTCAGTGCATTAATACCCCTTAGTGCATAGACAGAAATAAAGCAAGATACAGACAAACCAAATAATTTATTGTTTTCTACACATTGTGATCATAATGAGGCTGTCCCTTAGCAAGGTTTGGCATACATGAGCTGGTCACATCCCCTTTCATTCTGGAAGTGTCCCAGGGCTACCCAGGTGAGTTTAGTGCTTACAGAAAATATTACATGGACAGCCTTGAAAAATTAAGTCTTTGCTTCTAAAGAGCAGAAGCACATCCAGTAGAAACAGATTTCTCAACAATTTCCCACTAATAGGCTGCCTGATGTCCTCTGGAAAATAGGATTTTCCATAGGAGATGTGACTGTGCCTATTGTTACCAGAAGAATGTCCTTGTGTCTTCATAAGGCCCTCAACAATTGAGCAAGGTGGCAGCTGTGATCCTGTTGGGCACACAGACTCAGCAGGACAGGGAGGATGCTCATGCTCACCTGTGCTCCTGCTCTGCTGTCTGACAGCCTCCAGCATCCTGCCCTCGTGAGCCTGACTGCACTCCAGCCCAGCCTTGCCTCTGTCTCCCCCATTGTCCCTGGTGGCACCAAACCTCTCAGGCAGTCTGATTTCTGCCCAGGTCTCTCAGCACAGCCCTGCTCTGTACCTCCCCTGCTCCCTGTACGTGTTCGCAACACTCCTACTTGGTTCCAGCCAATGGCAGCCAGGGCTGGATTCAATCCAGTGAATCAGCAGCCTGACTCACCATTAACAACCATCATTCCCAGGTCCTCAAAGCACTGGCACCAGACCTAGACTGTAGATCTTTGCTATTAGAACAACCATGCTAGAAGGTGTTATGAAATTCTGTTCCATGTACATGGAGCACAAAATGGTTATTTTTAACATTTACTTGTGGTGTTCCACATTCCCATTCATCAGAGAGGGAAAGAGCACCAAGGTGTTTCTCACAAGACCCAGTAGGGTACCTTGCCATGTGCTTGGCTTTGCTTGCTACCCCTTGATGGTTTTTTTGTTAGCCAGCTGCCTCAGTGGGTTTAAAAATAATTTAATTTATCCAAATCCATTCACAACATTTCTGTAATGGTTTTTAATTGTGTAATTAGTGTAAAGACATATAATCATGTAATTAGGCTGTGTAATTACAACATGTAATAATATTGTAGTGCAGTTATGCACCTTTTTTAAACACGGGGGAAGAAAACCCAACATGCATCTAACTCCAAAATCTCTCCAGAGTGTCTGTAAATATTTCCTTACATATATTCTTATGCAATCATCAAAGTTTAAATGCAGGGATAGATGCCGTTATAAGACTGCCAAGGAGACACCAATTATTTTTGGAAATCAGCTCCATTAAATTGTGTGGTGTCAACACGAAATGGTTGTGCACAGGTGGACACGTCTAAAGGCAGGTGTTAAGGAAGGATGAGGGAATTTAGCTGAAGATGTGATTATAAAGCACACTTTATTCCTTCATGGATGACCTTATTGCAAAGAACAATGGTGCTTTCATCATGCAGTCTCCTTTTCTCATGGTGGAATTGGATGCAGGATTGATCTAGCTCTTGCTTCAGGCCAGTGAAAAAGCTCCCAGTGGCTTTGGCACAGTAGGTTCACCCCACTGTGTGAAAGGCTCTAGGGATACATGTACCTATGGAAAATTGGTGTCTTATCCTGATCCCCCCTGCCCCTGCTCTGGCAAAATCAGCCTTCCTTTAAGGGTGTAATGAACTTGGATTCAAGCACTTTTCTAAGACAGAGCAATGTGTCTCAAAAAGAAAGGGTTTGTTGGTGGTAAGTTTCATCAGCTCCCAAGTGGACCAGACAATCTGTTCCATTATGCTGGAAACTGTTTTACAGTTCACAGAAATAAAGTACAATGGGATTAATTGTTAGTAATTACTGACTCGCTTTGAGAAGTTCAGGTGAATGTCTCCGATGTTCATCTACATTTTTCTCATTTTTAGAAAAGGATGGTAAATCCCCAAATGAGGCAGATGCTGCAGGTTTCTGTACACGACATCCTTTACCCCCAGCTGTGAAAACAATGCTGTACCTGTCACTGGTTTTGTACAGAATTAATGAACAGTTTGAAAAACATATCACATCCTCAGTAGTTGATGGACATGTTAATAATGTCTTATTTAGTTTTTGCAGAAGCATGACCCAGTTTCATTCACACATTGGCACTGCAGTTAGCTACAGTGAATGCAGCATTTGATGCAAACAGGTGCCAATGCTGGAAGGCTTCTGTGCACTTACCTGAATGGAAAACACCTTTTAATCTCAGATGAAACTGGACAACTGGCTAATACTTGCTTTACAATATGTACTGATCACTTCAGGATGCACCAGTCTTTCCAAATGGTCTGAGAAACTTTTAAGGTCAGCAACCAGCCATGTCAAGTGTGTTGCCACCACCAAGATGGTTGTGTGACTCTCCCTGCTCCTACTCCCTCTCAAACATGCCATGTGCTGTGCAGTAACAGCCTGGGTGTCCCTGGAGCTGTGGGACACTTCTGTGACCTGATGACTACCACTACAGGAATATATTCACTTTTTTTTTTGCTCTATGAGCTCCGAAATGCAGCTCAGCAGCCATGAGGAGGAGGATGGAGCCTCCACCCAGGGGCAGAGGCTTGAGGAGATGAAGGCATCTGGACCTCCTTCATTTGGTGGTGATGAGCTTCTGGATCAGCTGCTATGCAACACATGACATTTGTAGAGTACCCAAAGCACCATACTGTGCCACAACACAGTAATTGCTAATGGAGACTATATATTCTAATGGAGACTAAAAGTGTATCTAAAAGATAAACAGACTTACAATAAATCCTTATGCTAGTTCAGTTACTAGAATGAAGATCTAATTTTGTCTCACTCCTTTTAAGAAAAAGCTGCTTCCTCTCTCCTCAAAGTGAAAATAATAGTGGTTCAGACCAAAAGCCATGCTGCAATGTATCAAAAATAATCAGTTTCTAAGAATTTCATATTTGTTTGTAACTTCATGTGGAGTGTTTTTCTTCTTCCTGATAAAATATCTGAAACTTTTGGGAAAAGGAGAAAAAGAAAAATCAAAGATTTCTTACTAACATGACAAACAGAAAACCTCTGCAGTATGTGCAACTATTTTGATTGGTCTTTCTCTTTCTTGGACTTTGCTGTGAGTTAAATGATCACTGATATGAATACTCACAGCAGACAAAGACTGAGATATCAAAGCAACGGCATGAGTTTTATTTGTGTGTATCTTGGTGAATGCTTCCTACTGACAATCTCCAGCAGTTCAGACAGAACAGTTGCTACAGCAGCTGAAGTTTCTCATGGCAATCCCTCAACATGCACAGTCCTGCTCAGCCTGCTGATCGATGAGACACATTTTCCCTGTGCTGCACAGGTTCAGGGGTTGCTGCTTGCATAAGTGGAAAAGGAAGAGCCCTGAGCCGACCAGAGTGCAGAGGAGCCTGGCACAACATTGTTCTCACAGCAGTGAGAATGTGGCAGTAATGAGCTCCAGCCCTCAGCCCTCAGACGCCTGGCAGCCTCCTGCTGAGCCACCCAGCACCACAAGGGACAGGTGTTACCTTGTCCCTACCAGCACTGCCATCCTCCCATCACATCCTGACCTGCTTGCTATATATAGACACATCTCACCCCTGTGTTTGCCAGAGCAACACAGGGCAATTTGGGATTACAGCCATGCTGTGCAGACATGGCACCCACAATTCTTGGCCTTGTCCTCCCGAGCAGACAAAGTTTGTGCTGTTCCCTCTTTGGCTCTCTCTTAGGTTGTTTGAACAAAACAGCACCTCCTTTCAACTTCCTCAGTTTGATCAGAGTTATTTTTAACAAATTGTTTTTTTACAGTAATATACACTTTTATTGCATAGAGAGGAACTCCAACCATTTCAGAAGTGTTAGCTGAGAAATCCTTTCAGAAGATGCTGGAGGCAAGCAAATAGTGCTGGAGCCTCTGCAGAACAGGCAGGAAACTGAGGCATGGAGCAGTTATGTGCTTTCTAAGTCACACAGAACTGGAAATAGCCTTTTGACTGCCCACTCCTCCTCCTCTAGCCTCCAGGCAAGGACTGGTTCCAGCTTCCTCCTGTTCTTCTTTTTGGGTGCTTTTGAACAAATACAGTGTTCATTTTGAATCCAGCCAAGTGGAGTTGTTTCAGCACTGAATTACTTTTCCTTTCCTGTATTTCTTTTGATTGCAGAGAGCTGGTTGAGCTCTCCACAAGTCAGACTGGGCAGTGATGCTGGGGGACACTTGGTGTTTGCTCATCACAAAGTAACACAACACTGAGGTCCTTGTGCAGCTGCCTTTGTCTGAAAGGGGGGACGCAGCTGTGACAGGGGGTTAATTCTGCACTCAAGCCCATAAATCCTGTGTGTCAATTGAGTTTCTTAGCTCAACCAGTAGTGCAATAATATAGCTATGAGACTGTGAAGATCTGAGCCAGGCTCTGCCCTTTGTGAGCTACTGTGAGTTTTGAGATCTGTGCACTGTGTTACATTAAGTGATACACATGTGGCTGAAGATAAAAATATTCAAAATGCTCCTTTCCAGATGGAAATAGGGAGTTATTAAAAGAATAAAGGACATGTCTACAGAGATGAGAGACTGTACGGGAAAGGATGGATGTTCAATGGAAGATGCATTCCAAACCAGCTTCTCCTGTGAGTTTGGCCCATTGGATGCCCTGTTGTCTATCAAGTTGCACTGGGACAGGTTTGGATTGGATATTAGGAAATATTTCTTCTTGGAAAAGGTTGTCAAACACTGGTACAGTCTGCTCAGGGGAGTGGTTGAATCACCATCCCTGAAGGCATTTAAAAAAAACATTTAGATGTGGCACTTGGAAACTTAGTTTGATGGTGGATTTGGCAGTGCTGGGTGAATGGTTGGACTTGATCCTAGAGGTCTCTATCAACCCAAAGAATTCTGCTGTTCTGTGATCCTGTGTAACACCATCTCAGCAATATCTGGAGGAAACAACACGCAGGAATTGGAATGCAGAGACCAAACCAGCAGCTCAAAGCACTTTCACTTGGCACAAGGTGCTGTGCAGATATAGCTGAGTCCTAAACCCGGGACGGCTGTGTCAGCGCCAAGCTGTGCTGACGCACGAGGCATCTGGAGCTGGTGCTGGTACAGAGCCACACTGCTGCAGCTGCCTCCAGGCCTGAAACAGGCCACGTTCCTCAGGGCCAGCAGCTCCAAACTCTACCATGGTGCCACTGTGCCCCTGCTCTCCCTCCTTCCCAAGCCAAGGCAGTCATGTGCATGAAGAATATTCTGCTGCAGGCCGAGTTCAGCTGTACTGATGCTCTTTTAAAGCTGTCTCAGCATGTACAGCAATTGACTCAAGAAGATTTTCCCTTGGTTTTTGGGTACCAATAACTTGTCATTCTGCCCTTTTTTTTTTTTTTTTCAGATGCTTTGAAACAGGAGTTATAACCTGACTCCAGGTTGATCACTAGGTTTACTCAGCTGGACAGAGCACAGTGAAGTTTTTGCTTCAGGAGAAAAAACTAGCTTAATGGTTTTGTTATAACAAAGATTACAGACTTGGTTCAAATCTTGCTCAGTAAGCAAGTTCAAATCTTATCTCAGTAAGTGCTGAACTTCATTGCAGCCACAGCAGGAATCAGGTGATGTTGGTTTATCCTGTATGCCCACTCCACTGGCAAAAGCCTACTCATGCCCCCACTGTCTGTTGGAGGTGCTGTGTCTGGGTTCACACTAAAAGGTAACTGGGGTCTGGACCAGAGGCAGCACACTCCAGAGCAGTGCTGACAAGGCAGCACAGCAACAGCACATACTTTTATTCCACATTTTCCTTAGCCATAAATACTCAAATGCTGCTTTGTCAAAATTCTGCATTTCCTAGACCAGCTCTTCTTTATCTTTTACTCTTTAAAGGAAATTGCTGCAAAGGGTTGATTGACAGGATTTGTGAATATAGCTTTTTGCTTATCTACAAACCACTTATACTGTGGGCACTACCTGCCCATTGCTCTATAAAAACAGATAATACCTATTTTCTGGAAGCTAGAGATTCCCCAGACATGGTCCATGGTCCATTCAGCTTGTCAGATGCAGCAAACATCCCATCTTTAATCAGTATTGTAGACTGCATCTCATGAACCTGGCGCATGAGCCCTGGTAGCACTTGGCACATTTGAACCATAATCTGTAGATGAGTATTGATTATTTTTTATGCATCAGCCTTCAGGAAAGTTTCTCACAGCAGCTGCTGAAATGATAGCATCTCCTAGAAGATTATCATTGGCAGAGGCAGGTTTGTTGGTTCCACTTTGTTTATCTTTGTCTGAACAAGGGAACAAATTCTCTGAAGCACAGGCTGAGATCTTATCAGCCAAAACTCGATAGGCAGTGCCAGTTCCCTTGGCACGTTTTTTGAGCTGCCCCCACACCAAAGCTCTGACTGAAAGGTACTGGCCGTGCCTGTGTTGCAAATATTTTAAAGCATAACTGTTAGGTAAATAGCCAATTTTTCAGTTCAATGGCTGAAGCAAGCAGTGGAAAAAATAGTTTGGGGAGGAACTGAAACAGAGTTTTTGCAGTTTCTATTGAAAAGTGGAGTTCCCATGACTTCCCATTGTACTGCTTTCTTTAAAGTTAAACTGAATTTTTTCACAAAATACTTTTTGAGTTACTTATATACTTGAATAGCCTTTTTATTGGTCAGCTTTAAACAGACCTAATGTTGCATGAGTGATACAAGAAATCAGTGCTTGACTTTCAATGAACAGCATGCATGCTCCTTCTCCCACATGGACGGAATATAATGACTCAATTTCTTTGTCATGGGCCCATGACTCCTGCACAGCAATACCCTGTTTCCTCTTAGACTTCTGCTCCTTCTGTCCATGATTCTTGTCTTTCTCATGTCCTCAGATCCCTTGCTGGTACTTCTGACTCCCTTCCTGCCCCAGACATTTCCAAACTCCCCTGCTTCCCACGGGCCCCAAATATCTCTTGGAGCCTCTTTGCTACAGGACTTGTCTTTACTTTCCTCACACTTTTAAATATGTATATATATATTTATATACAGACACACACTCATGTGCCATGTGTACCCTACCTACTTTATTTAGCAGGACAGATGATCCATGAAAGGCAATAAGAGTGGCATATCTGACTTGAGATTAACCGAGTGCTATTAAAAGGACTGAATCTCTTTCATGGCTTTCCCTTAGTGGAATCACACGCTAATTTTTTTAATTCGAACATTAATCTTCAAAACACTTCTGGGAGTTTTAAATTTTTATGATGTTAGCCTTTGTTAAATTTTGCTGAAATTAGACAATGAGTTTAAAGGTTATTAGAGAAGGGGATTGATAAACAAGTGGGCAGATAAGCAGTGTAATTGCGTAAGGAAATTATTCTGGTGGGGAAATTAGGAATTTTTGCTTTCAGATATCAAAATGAAATGTACTAGCATAAGAAACCCCAGCTAAGTCAAAGCTTAAAATCAAGAGCCATCCATTAAAAGGCTTTACTTCCTGGAACACTATTGGTCATTGAAATTGCAGGTTTTTAAAAAGGGTCCATTCCAGGGTTGATATTGGTTTAAGATCAAGCTGGTGCATATCATGCCACAAGGAGTCACAGTGAAATTGATGAAACTAAAGTCAAATTTCTGAGTATATTGATTGTTGGTGAAATAGTCCTTCTGTCACTAGAAAATGGCAGGCAAAGGAAAATCATAACCACTGGAGACTAAATTTCTTGGAAACTTGGAGAAAGAAATGTCATGTACTAGGTCAATTCACTTGACTAATTCAATAGAATTCAAATGGCAATGTGGAGTGGGAATGCCAAGAGACTGCTGTACTTTTCAAGGCAGGCACATGCCCAGGAAAGTTGACCTTTGGCTGTCCCACAAAGCCCTGCCCAAAATGCAGCATCTCTCTGCTGACGTATTTACATGGCACCCATGTCCATCCCATGCCCAGTCTCCAATGACAGTCCTCTCAGGAGCATACCATGAACATTGTTCAGAAGAGACCTCACTTTTTGATTGCGTTATATCTAATATTGACAACCTGGTGTTCAGAGACCTGAGAGGCACGTTGAGATAAATTCTCTTTCTGGCAGTAGGCAGTAGATAGCTAAAGGTAACAGACCAAGGACGAAGGTATCCAAAGCTACACATGTTCTGCATTTCCCTGTCTCCCCAGTTAGAATGTTTGCTAGCACAGGGTTAAGATACATGTACTTTTTTGTTATTGGATTAGTCTACTATCAACTGTGCAGAAAAAAACCTTTTCTTACATACTTCAGCAATCAGTCATTCTCCAGATTCAGTTTTCAGTCAATTTTTGTCAAATATCTGCTGTGCTTGAGTCAATGATCCAGAAATGAAAAGCACCAACTACCTCAAACTGTCAAAGCTATCCAGTTCACAAATTCCACTCTTATAAAAAGGCACAAAACGTTAACTAGACTGGACAAGTGATGAATTGCTGCATTCTTCTGTTGAAAAAATGGAATTAGTCAATGCAGTGGGCTATAGCTAAAACAGCCCATGCACACTTTCATATGGTAACATTCACTTCCTAAAGCAGGGTAAGAACAATAATACAATTTTTAACATTTTTATTGGTAATGCTAAGAAAGTAATATTAGACATACATTAAAAAACCCTTTAACTTCTGGTTTTCATCTGCGTAAATGATGATACAATCTCTTCCCCCCCCCCCCCCCCCCCCTTAATTATGAAAACATAAATTGAGAAAATGCCTGGTCCTGGGATTATGAAAGTTGAAGATATTAAATAAAATTGAAATAAAGATATTTGCTAAGCAAATGGTACATAAAGATGCTCTACGAAAAGAGAGGGGAGGAAGACATTGAAAAACAAGAATAAGGGAGAACTAAGGTGGAAACAAGGCACAGCCCAGGAAATCTGACAGAAGAATAAAAATGAATGTTTAATATTACTTTTAAAATGTCTAGTTTGAAAGAAATTTACTTTCTTTCTCTGCAAGTTTTTTGATAGAAACCTTAATTTACATCAGAAGGCAACCTAACTATAGGTCTAGACAAACAAAGGCTGATAACTGTGATTTCAATGCTATGCAGAGCTTTAGAGAACATTCTGAAGAATAATGGGACAGAATGCAATGCAGCTGTAGCAGGGATAGATGGTGCTGAACCAACCTGATGGGTTTTAGGTGTAGCTCCAGAATATTAAAAAATAATCTAAGTAGCACACAGTGTGCCATGGTGGGGCTGATGTCACCTGCCACCAGGATCCCTCACAGTGCTCCCCCATTTCCCTGCCAAGGCAGCTGTGCCTGTGCTCCCTGTGCTCCCAAGGGCCCTGCTCATTCCAGAACCCCTTGAGCACCTGCATTCAAGGCTTGTGGGAGCACTCCACAGAGGCCACTCTGGGAAGTGAAAAGCACAGAAGATGGTGCAACTGAAAGCATGTGTGCTCATAGCCATAGGCATAAAGCAAGGATTTGGGTGGAAAGGGAAATAATATGAAGATGTCTCTAACCCTTTCAGGCTGACCACCTGGACCCAGACTCAGACTGTTGCTTGCTGTTTTACTACTGGACTACAGCACCATGAACTTCACTTCCTAGACTTCTCTTCATATTTCTTCATTAAGTCAGATCTAGACTTAGCCTAAAAATGGGCTCCCTTCCAAAGCAGACACCCTGTGAGAGCCATAGAACCAAGAAGTGGCCTTAGCACTTTCCTCTTTCATGCAGCTCCAGTTTCCCCAGAAGTTTCCTGACTGTTCTTTCAAAAACAGTTTGTACAGAGAACAAAGGTCAGTGTTAGCCTGTCTAAAGAGGTTTTTTGAGACTATGTTGGATGAGCACATACTCTGTATATATCTGCAAGCACATCAACTAAAAAGCAATGGATGGGCTCCAGTTGGACTTAGGGAAAAAGGTGACACCTTGGCAAATTGTTTGAGACTTAGATTTTATATAGAAATTACTCTGAAGTATGAAATCCTATCAGTTCATGCTGTAATCCTCCATACTTAGCATTTTTATAACATTTTTATACCTGTATTTGTGTCTGAGTACAACTGTAGTGCCTCTAACCTTTGTGAGAACTGCTTGATAAATGAGCAGACACAGGCTTGAATGTCAGCTGCTCACTAGTGTATAAATGATTGATCAGTGTATAAACCTGCTCATCTTCTGGCATCATTGTAAACATACAAATTCTAATCATTTCACAGAGCCTTTTTAGGGATTTATTTAAGGTAAACTTGTCAGTCTTCTTCAGGAAAAGAGTAGGGCTGATGGTTATAGGGGAAGATTTATTTTACTTAATAGTGTGTCATCTTTGTCCATATGGGCTAAGAATTAACATCTACAGAGCAGCAGGGAGCATGCATACAAAACTGAGGCAGAAAAGCAGGGCAGTCTTGCTCTTCAGACAGCTACTGCCTCTGCTTGGAAGTGCTGAGGCTACACAGCACTGAATACCCAGAGATTTTTAACCATCTTTTAAAATTCAACAATAGGATTCTACAGGCTAGTTCTGAAAGGACACAGAAATTCCCCCTGATAGAAATTTTTATTCTCCCAAGCAAACTGCTCCTTAACCATTTGGAATTACTTCTTTCCATTTTGCTAAATCCAGAATTTCTATTAAGGACGCAAACACTGTTTTTGTGGCTCTTCCTACAAGTATAGCACTTTTGTATTTTGCCAGCATGGCTTCTGTACTGAATTTCCAATCACCCCATTGACAATTTTTTCTTCTCCTTAACATTTGAAACATGTTGAGTGATTTCTAGCACATTTCCACTTTCTCCAGTAGACCAATATTTGTCCCTGCAGGATATATGATGTCTGATCTTCATTGGTTTATCAGTTTTACTTGCAAGGGGTCAGCCAGTTGTTTTTGTTAGCATTGATAGTTCTTGAAAGGAAATGTGTATTTGATACACATCAAACATTAAAACATCCGAAAAATGTTTTTTTGAATTTCTGTGGTCAAGTATTGGTATAAGTAAGGTTCATGACCATTTAAAAATTGTATGAATTGCTCTAATGGCTAAAATTTACTCTCACCCTCTAAAATTTTTACTAGTTTCACAGGATGAAGCCTGCCCCTCTCCTCTGCATAATCAGGTCCAAAATGCCCAGTGAAAAAAAAAAGAGAATTTTGGTTCAATAATCTACTTAAGAATAAAAAGAATTGTAGTAAACATTTTGCATAAAATGAGTCTATTTTAGTTATGCCTGATGAATTTGGTTTCTGAATGTGCTCTTTCTGAAGTAATCACTAAATAACAGAATTACTTGTACTCTGCAGAGATTCCAGATGTATCCATTTTAGCAGACATTTACATAATACTGCTATTTTTCTCAACTCTTATCTGGTGTGCTCTCATCTTTAAAGTATATTGTTATGTTAGAAATGTAAAAGTACAGCTAAACTATTTCCCCTGTGCTCAGGAAGCAAGAATATTTCTCCCTTTATGTGTCATTAGCAGTGCTGGTGGATTTCCTCAGTATTTTAAGAAGGTTGTCTACCAGTTAGACCCTAGAGTGGGCACTGAGGGTCTCCAGCTGTACCAGACAGTGGGGAGCATCCACACTGCAAACATCTACCTTTATTGACTGAACTGTCCAAAGGCAGCAAGAAGTTATGGAAGCCTTGGAAAAGCAGGAAAGCAAAGCAAAATTATAGGAAGCACAAAGTGTCCTGACCCTGTTAATTGTGAGAACTGGGTTTTTGTGTCTGAATTCAGCACGCATGCAGAAAAGAGAGAAGGTGGCTGCCAGTCTCCTGTGCATCTTTGCATCTCATATTAAGAAAGGAGATTATAGACCTACAACATCCAGATTTTCTCCAGATTGCTGGGTGCCAGAGGCAGTGTCCTTTTTCTCTCTCAGGAGTAAAGAGGCCCAGGGAACTCCTCCTGTGTGTTGCCAAATGGCTCATTCTATAAGCATGGTGTGATGCAAAAGCTACATCAAGGAGTAAGAAACATGGCCCCACCCAGGCAGAGAGCAGGTGAAGTGCCAGCTGAGCACGAGCCAGAGCGTGCTGCAGACAGAGGGGCTGCACCAGAGGAAACACCGAGCAGGAGCAGAAGGGCTGTAACTCCCCTGGGCATGGCAGAGTCAGAACCACTCCTGAGACAGTGTCCAGCTCTGATTCCACATTTTATGCAGTGCTGATAAACTGGAGGGGACTCAGGACATCCCACAGCTGGGCTGATAATGGGGGGTGGCTGAGATGGCCACATTGATCCTTTCAGCCTCTATCAGGCACAAAGTCGTGCAAAGAGCAGTGAGGTTTGTTTTCAGTGTGCACGAAGTAGAGAGGAACAATACATTGCAGTGATTAGAATAGAATCAGTTGGGAACATCAGAAAGTGGGAACTGAGGAAAATAGCATATAGGAACCAGAGTAATGGTCTGTTTTGTGTCAAATGCTGTCACCTAGATGGGTGCAAGCACTTGGAGATGAAAGAACATTTTAAGATGAATAACTGTGTGCAATGATGTCCTCATGCCAGCTCATTATCATCCTGAAAACTTTTGGATTTACAAAACTAGGGTAAAAGTGATTTGTAAAATCAAATGTGCTGTGGTGGTGTAAATACATTTACTCAAATGGGGTTGGATCTAAACATTTATTTTAAGTTTTACCACGTCTGTTGAGTATATTTCATGGTAAAGGCTCTTGAAGTAGGTGCACAGAAATATTTCTGACAATGGGAGTGCTTGCATGACAAATGTCTGAAAAATTAAACATAATAATCACATAAAATGAATGAAATAATTGATTTATTTTAAAAATGTGAATTAGAAAAAAAATAACCTCCAGTTATAAGAGCTAGAAAAACTTTGTTAAAATGTCTCGGTATTATAATTTCACTTTTTTTTTTTTTTTTTTTTTTTTTTTTTTTAATTGTGTATCTTTCTAGGAAATAAAGCCAGGACATACCTACAGCAATCTTGGTGCAATATTACATGTTAATATCACATCTGTTTTCTCTTCCATGGCTGTTTTTTCGTATTCTATCAAGCAAATCTGTACAGACTTATCAAAGTCAACAGACTCAGAAGTCAAGAGCACAACTCTAATTTTCAGTTGCAGCAAACTTGGGCTAAGCAGGGTCGTGATGGAGACAAGGAACTAAAATATGTGTATGCCCTAGTCTGGGCCTGTCCCAGGGCCAGGCTTCTCAGGCAGCCAGGGAGAGATCAGTGGGAACAACAAACTGGAGCTCACGAAGTTTGTCATTCAGGAGAAGGAGGGACGCAACAGAAAATCCAGATCAACTCTGTGAGTGGTCCAGAAATAACATGAACAGTTTTAAGGTTCCAGACTAAAGTAATATATTAATGACTGGCTAAAAAGTTCTCCACTGTTAGCACCAAGAAGGTCAACTTTTGTTTTATACTGTAGTAGTTTGTACCTGTACAAAAAGCAGGAAGAGCCAGATATCTCAAACAACTCATTATCTATGAGTTGAATGTCTCTTGGAATATAAGTTTAGGAAAAAGGGCTGTTTGCTTTGCTTTCATTTGGATTTTTTTTTTTTTTTGATAGCTCCTTTATTCTAAACCTACTGACAACAGCCTTTATTTCTGTTGATGCTATGCTCAGAAAGAAGGAGGTTGCCTTCAATTATTTTCAGGTGTTTTGCTTGCAGATAGAAAATAATTCTGGCATTAGAAAACTGCCGGAGAAGGATCACAGTAAGTTGACAGTGGAATGAGATATTGAAACTAATGACTTTTTAAATCATGATAAAGACTTCCAAGAAAAACAATGGAACTTATTTCAAGAAGGAACAGTTAGAACTCAATGCTACAGGCTTCCTCTGTGTATGATGACAAGACATCAAGGCTGGTCGAAACATAAGGACAGCCCAGACAGCTCTTGGAAGTGGCAGGTGGACTGGACAGCAGAAATATCCTCTCAATAGCTGTTTCCAGTCATAGTCCAGATTCTTGGCACAAACCTCCATTATTTTGTCTGCATGAACACTTTGTTGTAAAACATTAATTCAAGGGCAGCTGAATCATGAGCATCCTCTGATGTTCCTCCTACAAATATGGTTCCTGTCAGTAAGGAAGAGGGATAGTGGAGTATCATAATTTTTATGACTGACTAGTCCTACATGGAATGAAATATGTGTCAGCTACTTCCCTTTTATATTTCTATATTGTGAAATAGCCCAGACTTTATTGTCCAAACTTCAAAACACCATTTCTAATGCAACTACTAGTGGTGTCATAGTCAGACTTGTTGCCTTCTAGCTCAGTAAACATGCTCAGTAAACAGGGCATAGGCTTCCTTTTAAGTTAACAACACAGGTCTCCTGATCTGTCCAGGATCACTATGGACTTGTCTTGACCAGGCTGGAGATTTGTTTGTAGCTTGTAGCAGCACTGTCTATTGTCTTTATCCCCCATTCCCCATGCATCCTGCCCCTCTGCTGCACTACAGAATTTTTCAGCTAAGCACAGAACCTGTTCAATGCATTGAGTTACCTATAGTGTGTAAAAAGCATTTTTGAGGCTGCCTAACTTTTTTGATGCAAGCTTTCCTATAAGACCCCATCCTTTAAGTCCAGCATATCATGAGCTCATCAAATGGAATCAGAATTTCTTTAACTGGGCTATTGTATGAGAGTCCTTACAGAGGGTATCAGCAAGTGGGATACACCTTCCTATGAGACAGAAAGCAATTCACTGTGTTCTCTCTTCATTAATCAGTGGGGAACTAGGACTCTTTATTCATGGTCTCCAACTTCTATAGTTAGGTAATTAATGCATGTGTTTAGCACTAATTTTACTTTCTCATTATAGAAAGTAGAGCTGGAAAGGAACTGTTGGATCAGCTGATGTATCAATCAGTACTATTGCAAGATTGACCTTTATTTAATAAGGTATCTTAATCAGCTTTTGACTTTCAGTCTTGATGTCTCATTTGCCTCCCCTTAAGAGTATCATGATTTAGCATATTGGTAAAGTAGTTCCTGGGCAAAATACTTTATCAGACCTTAATCTTGGAATACATATTTTAATAATAATTTCACCTTCTTCTAATTTATCTTTTGTTGCTGAACCACAACACATCAACAAAGTCTGTCTCATTCCTTCCCATTTAAAAGACAGAGAGATGTAAAAATCAAAGGATAAATCCAGTATGAGAATCAGGAATCAAACTCTGCTTTCTGAACAACACCCCAAAACTTTTGTCTTAGTTCCATTCAATACCAGGAGAAAAATCTAACTAGCTTATCACATACATATGCATGTGCTTCTCACAAGTTCATAAGATCAAAACCAAACAAAAGGAAGACCCTAAAGTGTCTTCTAAGTTTGTGTCAAACCCCCTCGACTTCTGGCCTCATTCTCCCATTTATTCCCCTCAGTTTCTATTAAAACCTCCAAAATACTTTGGCATTAGAGGTCAGGGCTGGAGTCTGAAAATCTACCTAAGGAGTGACCACCCTCAAACCAGTGGGAGCAGAAGATCAGTGTCCTACACAACATACTGTAGATTGCTGTGGAGGGGGGAGCCAAAAAGGCTCTGGCTGGTGATGCTCTGCTTTGTGTTACAGAATTCCACACTGAGCAATAGAGTGCATGACACTAAGACACTGCACAGGAAGGTTCTGGTTGTGGTCCAGTAACTGTTCTTATACTCTTTGGATGGAACTTGATACTGTGGGCATAGATCCTACAGCAGTGCTATGAATACCTCAATTCTGGAGAGAGTATATTCTGTTTGATGCCAAACACAATAGATACTCCACTTTTATCTTTATATTTTCTCTTTTATAATATTATTTAAATAGTTGAAATCACAATAATACGGTTGCTATTACCAAAAGAAGAAAATTTTATGGGAAAAGTATAAAAAAATCTATTAGTTTGGCTTCTAGTTTCAGTTTTTTAGATGAAATATGTCTGGTGCTACCTGTCTACTGTTCTTTTAACTTAGAGCTACTTGGAGCTCATTGTGGAGGTGATACCTGAAGGAAAATAGGTTGTAATTGAACAATGAAATTAACAAGTGGATCTAATTGCAGTGGTGCTATGCTTGATGAACCACTCACCATCTGAAGCTCAAAGAGAGCATGTGAGCTCTTCACATCTGTGGCAAACTTTATTCTTGGCTGACATGGCAGGGAGTCATGTTTTGAAGTTAGAAATGAGGGCCAGGAATCCCTTGCCTGGAACCTGTGACTGTGGGCTTAAGAAGAGTTTGATTTTGCCTTTGAAAAGGAGGGTACCTTAATACTTTTTATTTTGAGGCAAGAGGATAAACCCTTTACCATAGTCCCAGGTTCCTCTGACCAGCTTAGCCTGGCAAAGAGCATGTGGTGGGCTATCTACAGCAATCTATCACAGATCCCTCCCCAATGAGCTTCTCGGACATTTCCCTTCTCAAATGGGAATTCAAGTGGTTGAATTTGTTCTGAGTTCATAATCACCTTAAATGTTTGATCAAGAAGCCACACACCAAAGAATCAGGAGTCTAAGTGGGTAACTCTTGGACTCTAGAAAAGAAGGAAGGGAGACTAGCAACATGAAGAGAAGCACCACTCTGAAAATGGGAAGTGATTAACAGAAATCTTGCCTTTTGTATTTGAAAATATTTTTATTATTATAATGTACACCCTAACTGCAATGAAAATGAGCATACACTGACTTTTTATGTATCAGGAGGGGTTGGGTACATCGTTGGGGGTACATAACTTTATGAAAAAGGAACTATATAATTATACTGGAGAGAAAACACGAGTATACAGGGATATATATGGTATTCTGTCTGCATTTGTATTCTTTATTACTGCAAGGACTGCTCTGAGAATTTTTTTTACGTGTTATAGCTATCTGTGGAAACTTAAATTGGGTCTCAATATTCATATTAATATACCTAATTTTGAAGAAGTTGGCCTGAATATTTGTGACTGCATGCCATGGAAACAACATGCTGACAAGCAGGGCTTTGCAATTTAGCTTGTGAAGCTGTTCTGTCCATTGGAAAAACCACAACTGTTCATAAAGTGCATCTTCCACCTGCCCTGACTGATACTACCAAACAGGATAGTGTCTTCTGCATGCTCTTGTATTTATCACTCATAATGTAGAACATATTACAGCTTTTTACCATAAACATAGTTGCCTTGCACTCTCAATTTGTTTTGGAAACTTCTCATTTGGTCGTGTCTACCTCTGGCCAAAATATAAATTTTCTGTCATTAAGACATTACAGTTCAAAATGTTAGATCATGTAATTACACAGCACGTCACGGTTTATGTCTGATGTTGATGGTTCACTGAAAATGGTGTTGAGGAAGTTTAAAGCTAAGATTAATTCTGATTAATTTTGTTAGTGCCCTTTATGACATTAATTAAATGACATACAGGCCTTTAACTCATCACCATTAGGTCCTATAAATTAAGGAACACCATGTAATACTGTTCTCTCCCCTCCTTTTCTAATGGCATAAAGGTAACATGAAACTCTTTTTATAAATATCTCTTTTTCCTTTCAAATGACATTTTTTAAAATAAAAAAAATTTAAGAATTATTGTGTAAAATTTGTAATATTAGGAAATTGCATTAAAGAACTATAAGCTGAAGAAACTTGAGTTACAGTTCTGGAATGTGAAAGCTGCATGAAAGTTTGCTCTCACACCTAAGCAAATAAGAAATGAGCAAGCACTATTTTTATCATGTAGTGAAAAAGGAAACTTCCATTTATAGCTAAACCACAGACGTCTTCTGCCATGAATAATTTTAACAGTAAAATTCCTTATTTACAAGCATTCATTAACCTATGTAAATATACAGAACTGTAAGCATCAAAAGCACAGAGCAGGTGGACAATTCAGCATGGTAATGAAAATTACAGAGAAGTACAGCTTTTTCTTTTTCTGTCATCTTCTCACATTTTTGCCATCCTATTGTGTTTCATATATATTTAACTGTTTCCTTGCCAAGAATCTGCAGACAGCTGTGGCAACAGGGACTTGCTCAGCTATCATAGACTCTCATTGATGAGCCTGTGGGAGCTGATCTGCATCAAAGCCTCCAGACAAAACTACCTGGTTAAGAAAACAATTGCTCAAATGTCTGATCATTGCCTAATAACTTCTTGCTCTTGAAGTTTTTAAACACATAAATGAACACTGTTGTGATTCTCATACTTAATTTGTTGTGTCTTACCCACTGCTGAGCTAATGCTTCATGTCACCCACATCCATGGGGCAAAGTCCCAGCAGCAGA
Organism: Zosterops lateralis; assembly: GCF_965231275.1. Taxonomy (NCBI): domain Eukaryota; kingdom Metazoa; phylum Chordata; class Aves; order Passeriformes; family Zosteropidae; genus Zosterops; species Zosterops lateralis. Next base: position 61,039,256 of record NC_139765.1, read on the forward strand.
AGATGAGCTGATATGGAAAACAGCTGTTCCTCTTAGGTACAGTGTTGATTGCTCTCTAGGTTCATTCTCCTGTAAAGCCATGATGGAGCCATGACCATCCCTTAAAGGGATCCTTTTCTTATCACAGGTTATGGGACATCCACCAACACCACCACAGAGGGGAAGGAGTCACTGGGATCCCACCCAGTGGACAGCCATGACCACCCAAAAATAGATTTTGTTCCTTGGAAGGCAGCACCAGAACAGGGGTTCCTCCTTGAGAAAGAGACATTTCTCATCCATATTTGTTAATCCAGAGGCAGAAGGCAGCACAAACCTGAAGGGAGATCTCATGTAGATGAGGAGGGGGAAGAAAGGATGAGAGAGTATCTAAAACTCATGGTTACTTGTTATAAGAGCTTTGACTTCAGATTATAGGAGCAACTTGGAAAGCTGAGAGTACTACTGTGAATATCAATACTCTCATCTTTTTGTTTATATGGGAGATATGCTAGTGCTATTTGCATGTAGCAGGATTTTCACATCCCGACTATTTTCACTATCCCGACTATGCATGGATACTCTGCATGTGAACTAATGCTGATGAGTAGCTCTCCACTATCTCTTAATCTGAAAGGGGGAAAGGGGATGTAGTCTATGAGGTAAATGTCAAAGCAATCATGCATGTTCAGTGCTCAGGGGTACAGACTGATGTCACTGCTGTGCTCTGCTGGTTCTCCTTGAGGCTGAAGCTGTGCCTGGTGGCAACACATGCAGGTGGTTTGGGGGGCTCAGAGGGATTTAGACTGCCCAGTTGTTGCTTAGCAGAAGCTTTTTGTGACAAGAGAGGAGAGAATGTCCTTTATAGAAGTCAAGTTGACTCTTTTTCACTTAATTTGGAAGACAGTTTTAAAAGTGGTGATCATTAAGCTTGATTGTGAAGGACAGAGTGGGATAGATCCCTCTTTGTTGAGTTCTGGTTTGTTTTGAAGCCAATAGTGTGCTATCTTTCTGTGTTTGATTCAAGGAAATTGAGCTGCTGAATGATTTTTTCTGACATGCTGAGGACCAAATGTTCTGGCATGGGTTTGTGCCAACGATGTGAGGGGTGATGAGGCTCCAGAAGCTGTTTTTTGCTTGTAAGGTGCCAAAGCAGATGCATTTCTTTGATATAAGCAGTTATTGGGTACATGAGCTCTATATGGTATAGACAAATCAGGCATAGTGGTGATGCCAAAAGCACTTGTGGCATAGCTGTGAATGCCCTTCTGATAAGTATTTTGATTTTCAAATGCAGATGAATATTATCCTTACAGGAAAGGGTCCTGGGGATAGTACTTGAGGGAAAGGATCCTTTACCTGCAGGATAGAGGCACACATGCAATTGCAGACAACACACACTTTCCCTAACTCACAACACTAGTAGACTCCACCCAGTCTGGAATCATATGGGATATTCAATCTTCAAGTCCATTTATCTTTGGGCTGAGTGTGCTGACTGCAATCCAGCAAGCAGGGCCACTGTACTGGTGCTGTCAGGTATACAGATAATGGTCCTTCTGGAGCAGGACTGAGGCCAGCTATTTTCACACAACACAGGCTGCCAAACAGCAATCTAGTGGTGAAAAGCTCCTGATATCTTTGCTATTATTAGAAGCAGCCCGCAAAATTACAAAGGTGGCAGATGAGCTGAACACAGAATCCTGCTCTTGGGGACAGTCAGTGAGACTAGCAGGGGATCAATTTGAAACAGATAAAAGAAAGTACTTCTTTAGCAGCCAGTAGTGAGCTTCAGGAACTTGCAGCCATGCAGTGCTGGAGAAGCTGACAGTATCAGCAGGTTTAGAAGGGATTAGACAGATTCAGGGACAACAAGCCCATTAAAAAGATAAGGCAGGGACATGCCCTCTGTGGTATCTATCACATCAGATACTCAGCCAGGATGCCACAGGAGCACAAGGGGAAGGGGCTGCAGAAATAAGTCAGGGCTGTGCACACTTACTAAAAAACATCTCTCTTCCTGCATCTGTGTGACAAATTACTGGTCCAAGCCAGTTTCACGTACTTAATCTAGATATGAGTTTTATCCCCAAAGTACCGCCTGAGTATTCAGTTATTACAGCATCCTAGATTCCCATGAGCTGACTCATGAGCTCAAAGCAACACACTCAAGCAAGAACTAGGACTCTTCATTCCAGGCTCTGATCCTTTGTCCAATTCCTTGCTGTATGGCCAGTCCCATTGCACAGCTCATTGCCAGCCCCCAGCACTGTTCCTTACTGTGTGCTGTGCTAACACATATGCCACATTAGAGACATCCATATTACATTGCAAAATCCTAAAGGAACCAAGAGAACAAATCTGGGATACATAAAAAGATGGAGACAGTGAAAATTAAATGCTAATGAAATACTGTACAAGTGAGGAGCACAATAACATCCCATCTACAGGTCTAAAAGCTAAGGATAATTCATGCATAGCGCAGAAATTACAACAAATTTGAGCTTTCCTAGATTTTTGGAGGCTGAAGGGCAAAACTACCTCTGCCTCTTGCATTTATTCTTTCCCAGCTATGTAGGAAGTAAACCAAAATGCCAACTTTTAAGCATAAACCAAAATGATATTGAAACTGAATATTGTTTTTAAGCAATTGCCCTTGAGGCCACCCAACAATAGTGTTTCTAAAGCAGTCCTACCTTTGTTTTCCAACTTGAGCTCCTCTGCTAGCAAGCTGTCTTGTCTGTTTCCAAGTACAAAGGCCAGAAATGAGAGGATCAGGGCATCCAAGATTCCAATAATTGCCAGGATATACGCCCAGCGGACTGAACAAGCCCCCAGCGTGTACTTGTCTGTCTTTTCACCACACATCCGTTTTACCTCATCTGAATCCCAGCCATCAGGAAAAATCATACAACCCAGGACGAGACAGGCAGCTTGGAGAAAAAAGAAAAGGAGAACAATGGGATAATGAGACCAACTTTTCATTTTGATGCAAACCCACAAAGTTATCATTAAAGCAAGAAAGAGACTTTTTCATCCTGAACTCCAAAGCTAGGCTACTAAAAAACAAGTCACAGAATTACATGCTGTGATTAAGTATTTAATATAAAAACCTAAGATGCAATATCAATTGCACACATTGCTTAAAAAGCTGTTACATCCTGAATCCCTGGTCAGGTTTTGCATCAGTACAATCAGATTTTCCTTGCATGACCAATTTCTTCAATGAAATACAAAAGGACCACAGAAAACCAAAAGGGAAAATGGTTAATAACCTGGATATTCAAAGGTAACACTGGATTTTTCTCAAGTCATCAGGCAAACAACATTTTAAAAGAGAAGGAAAGAAATACCTATCATTTCTGGTAATCTGCCCTTTTATCCTAACCCATAAACACTGGACTTGGTCACTATCCAGTCAAAGACTGAGCTTGATACATTCCAAGTGTTGCCTCATAGAGGGCAATTCCACCCCAGAGCCTGCCTGGTCTGTCCTAAGCACTGTATAGCCCTTCATGATGACATTCTAGTCATGGGAGCTATCCCACCACATCTGTAACTGCAATGAGATCAAAGCCCTGTGACTGCACACAGATCTCCAGCTCCTCCTGTTTGTTCTCCATGCTGCAAGCATTGGTGTAGAAGCGCTCTATAGAAATACTTGATTGTGTCAATATCCCAGCAGGGGTGCAAAGGGATCCCCAGTCCTGTCCTGTAGTTATGTCTTTGGCTGCCTCTGCTCTGAGATGCTTCTCTTAAGCCTTCTTTTGTTACTGGGGTGGTTGCCATAGTTCTCTCCTTCCCACATCTGGTGTCTGTCAAACCTGGCTATGTCCCCATTACCCTTCAAATCCAGTTTAAAGCTCTCTCAATGAGCTCTGCTATCTCTTGATATAAAATTCTTTGGGACCAGTAAACCTTATTTGTTGCCAGTAGGCTTGGTGTTGTATAAACTGACCTATAGTCAAAAATCTCCAAATTTTTCTGGTAACACCTGTCTTGAAGCCAGGTAGAGTCACCTTCAGCAGGAAAGGATAGCATACAAAAATAAAGTAGGGTAAGAAAATTCTAAAAAGAATGATTATGTTGAATGGATTAATTCCTCAGTTTTTATTGCATTTAAGAGAGGCAGGAAATCCATATGCTTTCAGTAATTACATGTAGAGCCTTTTCTGACTTGCAAACAGGCACATTTCCCTCATTAGCCCTTCTATCTTACTATGGCTGATGAGATACAATGGATCCTAAACCTTTTTTTATAAGTCTTAATATTACATTGATGCAATATGCTCAAAATTACAGGCAAATATGCTAATTGAAAAGAATGTGTTGTGCGGCTTTCAGCCTTTTAAGTTTTGTTGAGTCAGACCTCTGGAAATGACAGTTTATACACCAAGTAGCTTGTGCAACCTACAGCTGCTGTCACTGTGGGATTGGTTTCTTGTCATGGTGACAGGTTTCTTGTCTCTTCTGGACAAGCATAGGCACTATCATTTTGCATACTTCTAGTATGTAGACGTATTTTTTGGTATAGAAATTTTGTGGTATAGAAATTTTATTTTGTGGTATAGAAATATTTGCATACTTCTATACCACAAAATAAAAACAGACTTACACTGGATCAGTATGATGAAATGCTGGAAGAGGGATGTGTAAAGAGAGATCAGGAATGGTAGTTTCCTTTTGACAGTTACGCAATTGCTATAGGCAATGTCTTGAAAGCATGTCTGCAGAAAACATCTGACATAGGGTAAAAGATGTACCCAAGGCATTTGATGAGTTCCTCCTGAACAGCTAATTTGTGTGAAAATAAACCAGCTTATAATAGTTTCAAGGACAATTAGGCTTAGAAACCTGGGTGATTAGATAATGACCAATCTACTCAGAACATGCAGGTTGGACAAATTGCAAATTACGTATTGCCTGCCTTAACTCATTTGCACAATTACATAACATCTTTCAAAGGCCTTAGAGTCAGTATAATAATTTATTTTCTCGAGCTGGTTACACACACTTCCAGAAAGTGGAGTTTCCCTCACACTTAAGAGTTTCCCTCATACTTGCAAGGAACTCCACTCAAATGATGCAGCAAATCTGCAAACTTTTTGTGTTCGTGAAAATATCCATATTTACCCATCTAACTGTTGACAAAGTTTTGTTTACTATACTATGTAACAGCAACTACCAAAACCAGTTTACTTTTATTAATCATCTTCAACATTTGAGAAAGCTTAATGCTCAGTTAATGATCAATAGATGTGGAATTTTTCTGCCAATTCTGCATGAATAATTAGCAAATACCAACATCTCTGTCAGTTTTTATTACACAGCAGATCAGACACAGTCTCAGTACTTCTTAAAAGTAATTTAACTTCGTTCTTTTGCACATAGGTAATTGAAAAAATGGACCCTTATCTCAGGAACTCAGTGTACAGCTTCCCAGCTGTGTTCCTCAGATTTCCAATTAATTAATCTTTCCTGAATTCTGTTCCTTCACTCTTTGATATACTTGCTTAAATTTCTGGAGTCATTCTGTTTGTTGCAGTTCGACTTCTCTGGGTAATAAGACACACATGTAAATGGTGTCTGCACTAGACAAGGAAAGGATTGCATAAAGACACAACAAAGAGGGGTTGTTATTATTATTTTCTCTTTTCCCCATACAGTTAAGATACTTTCTATTAGATGACTACTTAGTCAACATCTTGAGGTGCAGGAGTTATACCTTACCTGTAGAGGGTAACATAAGTAAGATTAGTCAACCTTGAGTCTTTATTTGTGGAGGGAATATTTTGCACTGGATGCCTTTAAGAATACAGATTTGCTCAATAATATAAACAGGTAATGATTCTTTTATCAGCTACAAGATTAAAAAGACAGATATGAAATCCACCTACATATCTACTTTGCATTGCTAGAAAATTTTACATTTAAATTCTGCTAAAGACTTTTCTCTAAAAGGACATCACTTTTATGTTTTATACAAATTTGTAAAATGGAAATAATTTTATTCAATTTCAGTGAAACTACTAAGAGATGATTTTATTACACTAACATGGGTCCCATATCTTTGTCTAACTTCCACTATCTGTAATGGCAATGTTACTGAAATGGAAATTTAACAAAAGCTGCTACTGTTTTACTACTAAGTAGTAATAGTGTTCTAATGAATTCAGAAAGTTTTGGATTTGAAAAGTTCACCGACTAAATGAAATCCTTTCAATCATCAGTTCCTACAGACTCTTTGATTCAGGTAAGAATAAATTTAAATCTATACTGGTTAAAAGCAGCCTTCTGTGTGTGATCTGGATATATCAGATCAGCACCACCTTCCTGACAGACAGCCCAGCCCAGGACCTCTGTAGCTAACCAAGGGCCTTCATGGTAAGCAGCAGGGGGAATTGATAAACGACCAGCTGCTGCCAGTGACACCATTCGGAACCATTTGGGTAACCATAAAACTTACAAGAATCATATCCACATTCTTTTCCCTTTGGATGCTTGAAAAAGATCCTAGCTGGATAATTATCATTGTAAGGGTGGCCCTGGGTTTCCTCCACTTCTTCCTCTCCTCTGGTGACAAGGTGACTCACTGTGCTGGAAGGGACTTTAAAGACCATCTAATTCATGCATCATGTTGCTCAGAGCTCCATCCAATCCAGCCTTAAACATTTCCAGGGATGATATCTTTTAGTTTTCTGGGCAACCTCTTCCAGTACCTCACCACTCAAACAGTTGCCTTCTCCAACATATTGGAGTCTGGTGAAGCTTTTCAAACTTTAAAAAATTTATTAATAAACAGTAGTTAAACATGCCTTATATATTTGCTTTTCTTCTTGAGCAGTTTTTTTTTCGTTTGAACAGCTAACAGGAACTGTCACATGGTTTTCCTCTAGGGCTGTGAGTGACAAGACAAATTATTCATACTAGGAGAGAGAGCCCAGGATTTTTACCTCGTGGGATGAAAGGATGCAGATACAACACTTTCAGAGATTGGAAACAGACACTGAATTGTTGCTGGCACTGACAGACTTGTGACTCTGACCAAGCTAATATTATCACAGCCTGTGCTCTGTGCATGAGCTCAAATGGTAATTAGCAAACAAGTAGCTCACAATCCTATGGTTGTGCCAAATACGGTGACAAATTAATATTATATCATTGCATGAAATGAGATTCTATTTATAAAAAAAGCTGACTGCTATGCAGGAAACCAGTGCTGAGAAATTCCCGCTGGCAGGACTCCTCTCTCATCTTCATTCTTTTCCTGACAACAGACCAAATTTGCTTGCGTGTAGAGTATGATGACGGCAAGTTTCCTGATAAAGGAGCAAAAAGAATTGAATGGGAATTGTGCTGACCATCTCTTTTCTTTCCATGCTCACACATGCAAGAGTCCTCAAACCTCTGTGGTTCCAAAGTGCAAAAGATTTTTTGTTTCCTTTTTTATCCCTCCATAAATGGTATTTACAGAAACAGTGACCAATTAAATCTCCAGTAAACCGAACAGAGTTTTTACCAGCCATGTTGGTGATTAGGATTAGTCCTTCAGGAGCTTTTAGCTGGGAAGGAAGGAAATGCTGAGTGGGGGTGGCTGAAGACACAGGGTCAAACACAATCCTGAGTGAAGACAGAGGCTACACACCCATCCACTGAGATTGTCTAAGTGATGTGGACTGCAGTTCTGAGTGGGACAATAATCCTCTGTGTTTGTGTTTATGTCATGGCTTGGAGGAAATGTGTAATTTTTAAGCAAATGCCATTATTCTCTCCATTTACTGATTCCATCCACAGAAATAGTTCTGCTGTATGCAATCAGGGTATTTCTGGAGGAGCCTACAAGTTAATTTCCAAAAGTTCTTTAACACTGAGTGGGGACCTTAAAATTCTGGCTCAATCTGTGGGGTTCATCACCAAAAAAACCTAAGAGAAAGCTCTTGAACTATGAAAAGCCTCCACAATACCTGGAATAGTTCTTGTGCAATGCAAAAAGGCAAATGTCATGTATGATCTCTTACTTTATCCTGTGTTTGAAGGCTGCCAGATACGATGTCCACTTTCCAAAAGGCTCCTCAGAGAGGTGCCAGCTGGCTCCCCAGGGAGATGACACAGCCTGTTAATTTGTGCAGAAGCAGATTGAAAATTCCTCATGGTGCTCATAGATGGCTGCTAACCAAATGACTGCTGTTGAGTACAAGGCAGTCAGTGAGAAAAGTATAGTGAAATTTAAGATTCAAGGGCAGTGTTCTTAGAGAGCTGGAGTGATAAAATCCTACCTTGGACTTTGGTGACCTGAGCTTCCATGTGGGATGAGGGAGGTGCTCTGTGGAATTGCTCCAGGACATTGATGTGATGCTCCCAGCAACCTCCTTCCCAAAAGTGAATGGGAAAATGTTTGTGGGTTAATCTTCCTTCAAAAAACTTCAAGCAATATGTATAATGGGGGCATTGGGTCCAGGAAAAAGAGCTATTTCTGATTTGAAGCAAAACCCTAAGGCCCCATGTGATGAGGATGCAAGAGGCTTCAGCAGTAACTACTTTAATCTACTTATTCTCTTATTTCACGTCATCTTACTTGGTAATATAGACAAGCCTGAATCTCCCCACAGCTTTAAGAATATTTATAGACAGTGCTAAGGGGGAGAAAAAGTAGATGAATCTCCCACTGCATTCCTGTGATAATATTAAAGACATGATGCAATTATGGCCATTTGACTTATTAGGGCTTGGACTTTCTCATAAGAAATCTGATAAGATAATACATATATAAATATATATGTATATTTCACATGCCGATTTTAAGAAAAGAGAAAAAGAAGACCAAGAATTCGGTGAATGGACAGTAAAGATAAAGAAAATAATGTTTTAGAAAGTGGTAGTGAAGTAGGTGTTATTGTCAGGGGGAGAAGACTGGCTGAGTAGAGAGGTAGCAGATATTTTGATGCTTCTTAGTTATGCTTAGGCTGCAAAATGAAATAATTTGATCAGCTGTTGCAAGATGTGAAGCTGGATATAACAGAAATAGGACTGACAGCTATATCCAAAGATGAGCACTATAGAACATGAATTGTTCAGAAAGATGGAAACAATTGAGAAAGTGAAGTAATATTATATGAAGGAATGTGTTAAACTGTAAATAAGTAGAAAAGAATAGCAACAGTAGTGCAATCTACTTCAGTTAAATCAACTGTAAGAGAAATTTCACTCCACTAAGGGAACCTGTTATAGACCTCATGTGTTGGATTCATGTTTGGATAGAGAATTCTTTGATTTGGTAGAAAGAGAAATTCTATGTGGGGTTGTATCATCTTGGGAGCATTTAACTTCCAAGTTTTGATCATTAGCCACGATAATTAAACTTTGAGATTAATGTAGTTCTATGAATAATTTAGTTAGTACAACAACTATATTAGCTGGAGAATAAAGATAATGTAAGAACATCATAGATTTTTATAAGTGTGTGGCAGGTGATTAACAAGGTGGGTCCCAATAATTCCTTGTGAAAGAACACAACTTCTGGTGTTCCAGCCATGGTTATTTGCAATAGGTATTTATTGTGCCTTGTCATGAAAAAAAAATGGAATCTAGGGATAATTAAAGGATGCAGGCCTAATCACTATGTGGGCAAAAAATCCTTAGAAATGTCATGACAACAAATTGCTAATAGCTGTAGCCGAGGTAGATGACTAACTGATGAAGAGTGGGTAAACTGAAATCATGTACAACAAGGGATAAAAATACTTTACCATGAGTCAGGTATGGGAGGTGATACAGCTGGAAACCCACAGGGAGATGAATGTCAGAAGTTACGCTGACACTGTATCACCTCCTGTGGTGTCCAAAGGCCCTGGGTCTAATGATTTTTTTCTTCTCATTTTCTCTTTAAAGTATCTAAAATAACATGAGAACGGTGTCACAACCCACTAGAGTTTTCTATAATGGTGTCTTTTTAGCACAGGATGTGTGTTAGGTCTGTGTGTCAGCTGGGGCCCATGCCCAGGGATCCCAGGATAACAAAGGGAAATAAATGCCTGTGCTGGGGCCCTGGCTGTCAGTTCTCATGCAGACAGGTTCTCTGATGCTGTGGCCATATCCAAAACACTTTTCTCACATGCTAGACTTACCATTGGAAGTGTTTATTTCAAATGCCGTCACAGAGGAGTATTACATCTTTCTAATTTAATGTTAACTTCTCTTTGTAAAACTTGCCAAAACATATCATGGCATACTGACATGCACTATATCTAATTAATTAGCAAATTCAACACAAGTACTGTGTAGGCAACAGCAGACTGGAGAATAGGTGTTAATATGAATGGCATAGGTTAGACATTTCTTGAGATATACACAGCTGACATTCCACCACATTTGATCCTATTGATCAAATAGTGGAGATATTTTAAACACAGTTTTGGTAAAGAAAAGGAAGAGCTGAAAATAACCTTACTTTCAATGACCATGAGTCAATTCAATTTAAATAAAATGAGAATATGAATAAAAATATTTCTGAACCTGGGTTTTAATGCATATTTTAGATGGACGAACTTTTTAAAAGGCTGAAGAAACTGCTAACAAGTTAACTAGACTGAAGAAGTTCATACTAATTGTAGGGCAAGCCTTCAAATTTTTTTGGACAAAGATGTAAATTTTCTGAAGTATCTTGACGAGATAAATTAAATTCCAGGAATACTTTCAGCTCTGTATCAATGACTAACAAACTATGTTTCATTCTGCCCTCATTATCTATCTTCCCAAAGAACCCCTGGGGAAAAAAAAAAGATGCCAGCAGAGACCTTAGAAATTCCAGGAAAAGAAACTTATTAGCAAAGAAAGATAGATTTTGAAGGCTAGGCAATGCAAGTGGAAAAGATAGCTTCCCAGAAGTCAGGCTGTGCTAACTTTAAGACAGATTGAAACAAAGAGCCCAATAATCTTCAGTGAGGTTGAGAAAGAAAGAAGAAATGCAGATATGGAGTTGAGCTGGGATTAGAGCCTTGTTCTTTGCCTCATTTTTCAATGAAGAGGATGATAGAGAAGAGGAGGATGGTGCCATGACTGCTGGCCATGAACATTTGGAAATGGAAACTCCTCCCTCCAAGTCCACAGCGTTGAAAACAATCATAATAGGCTCAAACTGGAGGACTGCACCTTCCAACCCCAAACACTGAAACAACCAAGACTTTAAACTGCAAAGATGTTAGGAAGGGTTTTTTAAATCAAATTTATTATTGAGACAGTGGTGAAGAGCATATGCATTACCTAAATTTTAGGGAAAAAAGAGACAAAATTGAGAACTGAAAAATAATTGGAACAACCAGTCATCATTCAATTTTATCTTGGTTCTTTAAATAATTATTGAAGGAAAGGATAACTAAAGACATGGAAATAAATACAAAGTAACACACTTTTCTGAAAGAATTTGATCTCCTCTGTATGTTTCTCATACAGAAACACTAACTGAAAAATGCAGAGGTTAACATGAGAATTTAAGGTGCTCATGCATTTTGTTCATGGAGAGCTGTCATTTTTTGCTTGAAAAAGAAGCCCCCAGCTGTTCTAAGGATACATTGGGCAACTCAGGGGTCAGCCTGGGTGTCAATCTTTTAGTGTTTTCATTAGCAGCCTTGGCAAGAGTAGAGCTTTGGTAGTGAAATCCACTGATTGGAGGCACTACCAATGCTGAAGACTATTGGGACAAACGAGGGAGAAAACATATATGTTGGTCATCCCTTGGAGATCATGAGACACCAAGCAAGTGAACTAAAGGAAAAGAGTTTTAGCAGCATTAGGGAGAGTTTTTTTTTAAGCATAATGTAAGCACTAGACTCATCTGGTGCTGGTGGTTTCTAAGGTTTAGAAGAGTGATGTTTGCAATGACCTGTTAATCAGAGCAAGCTTATTTTAGGATGCAAAGAGGTATTTTAGGAAGGATATTGCACGAAGATGTAACTGCTCATGATAAGGGGACTAGATATGAGGATTTAGTAGTTCTTTTCCTGGCCTATGTTCTTACCAGGAGGCTGAGAGATAAATATCTTTGAAATTAATAAAGAATGAAACCTAGGGGGAAGAGCAGCCAAAGAATTAGGAGCTTGATGGAACTACAAAGCAAAAGTAATATTCTTTAAATAAAACTGAAATTAAAATCTAACCAAATAAATGGAAGTAAAAAACAAAGAGCAGCTCATTGCTGGGCTCTCTCACTATGGTCTGTATATAAATTTATCATTCCCTTCCATTATTAGAGGTTTTAAAATGGGATAGCAAAAAAAGGGAGAGGCATAAAGTGATCTTCTTTTCCTGTCAGTCCTCATCCAAGCTGACCTGACTTCCCTGACAAACACCATACCGCAGCCTGGTTTTAGACTTGGGCAGTGCATATCTCCAACTTTTATCTGAAATTACTGCAAATGCAAGTAAATCTAAACATGCTGGCAAGAGAGGACATCTGGGACTGCATCAGCCACCTTTTTTGGGCTAAAAATGGTAAAATTCTGCAGGCTATAGAGGTAGAAACAGAATGAAGAAGCAAAATATATTAATCCACAAAAAAATTCCTACATCTAAGCCTACAGTGGTGTCCATAATAAATAACAGGTTTAGTCTTTTGTTTCTAAAAACGAACAACTTCACAGCCAGTAAGCACTCATTTGCACAAAAGGAGGTGAAAACCTTTAAAAAGCCATGGTAGTGTTGCCTACAAAGCAGATCTGCATGCCTTACAGAAAACTGAAGAATTTTATGATTACTCTGTATAAACATAAGGGAATGGGTCCCAAAGAGGGGGAAGAGCTATTTAACTGAAAGGGCAGTCTTGGCATCTGAACAAAGGCATATAAACCATCCAGGAATACATTTAGGCTGTAAAGAAGAAGGCAGTTTTGAATTGTCAGGGGATAGGTTCTGGCACAAACTCAGTAGCTGTGGCCATGCCAAAAAAGTTTGAAGTTGTCCAAGTGTATGCTGTAAATAGTTATTAAAGATAGAGTTTGATCAGTGTATTAAAAATTTATTAGGATGTGTTTCTCTGTGAGGCTAAATTTGACTATTCAGGGCCTTTAAAGTAACTGCAAGAGCTCAGAGGTTTTGCATCAGGCATCTTCAGAAACCCACGATCATCTCTTTTCTCAGCATATGAGCTTTGCAATAGCTGTAGAGCTGGACACACAGACAGTGCAAACAGCACTCAACTGAGCCCTGGGGCAGGAGCAGCACTGAAGTCAAGCTCCAGGCTTGAGCATTATGGGCATTTTGAGGAAAAGCTTCAGATTTATTTCCCTTTCACCATAAATTTAGCAAATCTCTCTACATGGCTAAACCCTGCCCTGTACTGTAGACAGCAAAGGCCCTTGCTGACTTCTCTCCTACAGTTACATTCTGTGAAACCAGTTCAGCCTGCCCTGCATAACTGTGGAGTTAACCAGCAAGGCTTCCTGACACTGTACCCAGCTCCCTGCACACCCCTGCCACCTTGGACTGTAGGGGGTTGTTTGCATCTCACCTGGTCTGTGCCACCTGCCACTAACAACAGTAGTTTATTAGTACTGTGTTAAGGAATCAGCCCCCACAGACTCCTGCTCCAGAGAAACATCTGCCATGACACCCTGGTTGTGTTCACAGTTTCGTTTACATGACCACTTGAGGGTGTTGACAGCCATAATTAGGAATTGTTGGAAAGTGGGGTAACTCACCCATCCAGTACATGAAATTGCGCAGGTCAGCACTCAACAGCTGAGACAGAGACTTCAGAACTGCCACCAAGAATTCAACCCATTGTTATCTGACCTCCACTTTGTCATCATGCCATGAAAGGAACACGAACAGTAAAACCACTCGCAAGAAGGAATGGAATAAATTATGCTGGGGGTGGGGAATGTAGTTTTCTTAAAGATTCATAGCCTCTTCTCCCTCTGTATGGCTGCCCTCGGGGTGCTGGTGCAGAATGCTGACTCAGCACAGGGTGGCAGGTGGGGAACAGTGAAACACCTGCAGCACAAACAGCTGCCAGGCAGATGCCTGTGTCTGCTCTTGGTCACTGTCCAGCAGAAGAAATCCCTCCTGCAGAAGCTGATGGAAATATTCAAGAAATTGCTTGGCAGTGGCTGAGATCAAATCGGTGAGATTTCTCCTCTGTAAGCCCAGGTGCAGGTTCATGGCCTCTGTGACATTCTCTGCCAAAGCATAACTGTGATTCCCAGAATATGATGCATCATGACCGAAAATATGATTTAATGTTGAAATAAGAAGTGTTTTAAGATTAACAATTTATAGGCATTCAACCCCTGTTTCTGGGCACGACAGTCACACCCTGTACTCTCACTTGGAACTTTGTGTTCCCCATGTACTTTAGTGGAGAATGTGACTTTTGAGAAGGAGTGACTGAAGTCAAGTAGAGAGATTATAAGATGGACAAATAAATGTTCTGTCATGAGCAAGACAAAAAGAAGCAATTGTAAGCCTGGGGGGTGAAAGGGGAAGGCTCTTGCTTCTCTTGTCTTTTGCAAAGCATTAATGTTCTGCTAAAAATGCCCTACAGCTGAGCCAATGCCATGCTTTCCTTGACATGCAGGAATTGCACTTGCCTTTCTTGAGACAGTGGGCAGAAGACTATTGAGACAAATGATCCAATTATTAAATTTGGTCAGGATTCACCAGTTTCCCCCAGCTGGGAAACCTTCCATGTACTCTGCCAGAATGCTCCAGCTAGTTCTGTATGGGAAGATCTACCTCGAGACTGGTTTCATTTTTTTTTTTTTTTTTAAATGAGCAGCCTTCCCAAAGCTAGAGTCCACTCAGCTCCCCATCTGCTCTGAATGAGGAGACCCATACTTGGACCTCAGTGGTTTGTGAGGTAGGAAGAAAGTGGGTGAGGGTTTGAAGCACCCTTATACTGCAGGCAAGGGGGAGTGGGCAACGCAAAGCTAAAGGCCTCCTGAGGGGATGACTGGAATAGGAGGAGGAGACACTGAAAGGCAGTAATATGGGGGAGTCTCCCCTGAACAAAAAGGTGGAAGTGGAAGGAGGCCAGTTTGATATCGAGTTGGAATGCTAAGATTAACTAAAATCATTACAATCACTTAAATCTGATTTCCCAAGAAATGCTAGATGATATTGCAAATGGGCCGGCAGAGAGGCAAGACAAGTTCTGAAGAGATGATAAAGGCATTGACTTTTGTATAATTTCTTTCAATGCCCCTGAGGCACCTGCATACATCTTTATGCCTGCACAGCTTGTCATGTGCTATTCTTCACTTATCTCTGCTATAGCTCTTCCTGATCCCTTAGCAGCTTTCCTTGGAAGAAAAGAGAAATGGACAAAAGGCCCTGAGACCACTCAGCTGCATTTCCTCTTTATTCAAGTTGACATTTGGCAGCAAGGCTTTGCTGCCTTTCAGAAGCCAATGTCCTATAGAACCTAATTGTAGCAGAGGTATCAGGGGCTTTGCCTCTCCCACTGAGCATCTGAGCCCTGCATGGTGGGAGAGCCTTGGGGACTGAGACTGGTAATACTGGAGATGTTTTTGTCTTTTGCCTTTTTCTTCATAGAGGGAGATCTACTCTTACCTAGGGCCAAGCCTATGAGATTGCTGAACCTTCTAAACACATTGCTTTTGACATAGCAGACTTGATAAATTTTGAGATACTTGAAGAAACATGGAAGAATTCTACATGTTTTTCTAATATATCTTATTATAATATCTCTTTATTGGCAAACATATCTCATATTTGCTATCAAGTTGGTCTGATCAGTAACATGTCCAGCTTTGTTCAGTACTACCACAGCAGCCCTTTCCTTGGTGCTTTGGTAATCCTGATACTCCTATTAGTTCCTAACTGGAAGGGTTAACTTTGGAATTTCACTTCTACAGAAGTATATTTCTGTGCCTGTAATTTTTGATTCTTGTCGATTAACTCCAAGATTTGCACTATACAGCAAAGTATACCAGTATAGTATTCAGCAAACCCTTGTGTGTATGCACATGCAAATTCAGGTCCTGACTATGTTTATGATATCCACATATAATACATTTTTGAACATTTTAGAAGTCCAGGACATTTGGTATTCTAGTGCTGCAATGCCTCTGAGGTGAAGTAATTCCTAGTACTTCCAACACAGCAAACAACAGCGCTGACTTCCAGCACTGATGCCCAGAAGTCGCAGAAAGTAGATCTCCCTCCACTTAAAACTTCTGGCACATGCCTATTAATATATCACTGCTGGTGATTTCTGCCTTAGAAATTATGATGTATGGTCAGACATTTAAAGGACTGGAACAATATAAGGCAAAGCAGCAGTGCAAGGCAAAGGGAAAAACCTGACAAGGTCACAAAACCCACTGAGACTGACATGGGCTGCCAGAAAAGCAGAGTGGGTACTTGCAAAGTGGTGTATGAAGCTTGAGGGCTGGCTAGGTGACCTGTGGAACCCCTCAAGAGCATGCTGCCCACTGGCTTATTTAGAAGAATGAACCAGGAGATGTGTTGTTTCAAAAGGGAGTAAGAGGATTTTAACCCAACTGGATCCAGAGATAGAGCCAGAGGAAAGAAGAGTTTAACTGGGATTGAAATATCTCTGTCTTCTTTCAAAAATGTTCGTAGGTCCTAGAGCTCCATGTCTTTTTTCTATAAATAAATAATGGCTGAAAATGTGTCTAATAATTTTTTTTTCCTGAAGCAACTGCTTTAGTTTCACTCTGGTGGGCATTAGAAAGAAATTCCACGAGATACTCATAATGTTCCTCAGTGCATCAGGCAGCAAGTGCTTCTATCACTACACTGCAAGCAATTGAAAGACAGCATAAAAGGTATTAGAGCATTTCAATAAATGCACAGAAAATATAGCATCTGCCTTGTAAAGAATCCAGTATCTTGTAATTCAAATTACTTGGTTTTTGAAAATAAATATGTACATGAGACATAAGCTTCAAAAACTCATCCCATCAGAATCACTAGTGGCTTCAGTAATTTAGCAATCTTTAATGAATCATTCCTACCTCTCCTACCTCTATTACCCATGACACCCATGAATTAATTTCTCAGTCTCACTGGTCTATTTGCATTGGAAAGTGGTATTAAAAAGTGACGAGGTTGAAAGCTTTTGACCTATCCCAAACAAATGTACTGGGATTATACCAAATTTACTTCAGAGTTCATGAAAATTTCTATGACAATCTTTAGTTTGGGGAGGTACATTCTTAAATCTCTTGACAAACACCCTTATCATGATGATGAAGACATGAGCATATCAAAAACAGGTTCTCTAATTCTCTCCAAAAGTCCAAGTTCAAAGTATGAGGGAAATGAGAAGATGGAGTGCTTAGACCAGCTGAAGCACAGCGACTCCAGAAATACAAAGGGAAGTGCACAAGATGTCATGCAACTCCAGAGGCATCAAATACAGAGACTGTAAAATCAAACTTCCTTACAACCTGTACAGCAACAGTCATTCTGTATGGACTCTGTATATTTGGTATTAAAGACAAAATACCACATCACAATTTGCATCTCATTAAGCCCAAGAGAAACATAAAAATCACTGAGACAACCTGCAATTTGTGCAGAACCCAGTGAAGATGGGACTCTACAGCTTTGCAATAACCTGAGACCAGAGAAATGGACATCTAGTAGTGTCAAGTAACCTCAGCTGTTGGTATACTCTATATATTCTGCTGGTATATCCTATATATTTAAACTGATAAATAAAACACATAAGAGCTACCTCATTGACTGGAGAGGCTAGGCTGACCTTGCCCAGTGGTAAACTGGACAATAAGAACAAATAACTTTTATTTGGATTCATTGCTAGACTAATTTTTGTTTAGCAAGAAAGTGCTATGTTGAATTGTACTAATAGGGTGACCATGGGTAGTAAGGTGCTGCTATAAATTTGGTGGAAGGAATTTGAGAGTTCAATAATGATGTTTTTATGTGTTAACTTCTGTGTTCCCAAAGCTGAATGTATGAATTACTGAAAAGGCACAGTTAAGGACTGGTTCTTTGGAGCTTTGTCTTGTGTGCCTGTGGGACTCCTGTGATGTCCCTGTACCAGCTTGGGGGTATCTTGCTTCTGCCAAGGAGGGCTATGATAAGCAGGGCAAATAACTATTTATAGTTAACTCCTTATCTCACCAATTCAAATAAAAAAGTCTTTCTGCTTAAGCAAACCATTATTTCTGTAATAAAATCCTTGTGGCCAGTCAGGAACAAACCTCAGAAAAGTAGTTATTCCAATTTACTATAACCAACTTGATTTGACAGTGAGCAAACTTTCTGTCTGATTTTGTGCAAAGCCATACTTGGAGCCTTGTGCAGAAAGGCACAATAATATCTTCACCTACTTGGATTTCAGCTTCTCTCAATATAGATATGTGGCCCTGACATCCTTTGCCAGCCAGGGCTTCCAGGGCTATAATGCCTTCCCTCTCACCAGGTCAAAGTACCTCTCATTTTTGGTACTATTGAGTGAAACATTGCATCTGAAACTTTTTTTGCCAATAAAGAGTGAAGCAGGTCAGTGCAAACATTTCAAATATTCAGGTTGATCAGTGTGAACTCTACAGACTGAATACAACCCAAAAGCATTTCTGAGAAAAACCGTAAGTGCTCTGTTTCTATTGAGAATCTTTCAAAAATAAAGTGCATTTTCATCAGAGGTAGAAAAGATGTTATTTGAGGTTTATTGACAATTGATTTTTCTTGTCAAGTTTGCTACCATTCTTTTTTATCAAATTCCTGTTTCCTTTTAAAATTATTCTCACCACTTTTCCTTATCTTGCTGACCTTTCCTAGTCACTTGGTTATCTATAAAATATTTTGTAATTTTGTAATATAGCCCACATTTTCTTGTTCTGTGTGTGTTGGCTGATGCAAGATCTGACTACTTTTTTTTCATATTGACAGAAGATATGATAATTTTTCCTGTGTTTTCCCTTCACTCCTGTGTCTTATCCATCGGCATCTTTTTCATCCTCTTTGTTTTATTGATTACAGCTTTCTTCACCATGTTCTCTCATGCCTTTGGTGTCTTCTTAATCTTGATTAGGAAACTAACTAGATTAAGGTTATCACTGCTCAGACAGTTATCACGTCACCTACCATCTGGTGCTCAGGATATTTGTCCTCTCTGCCAATCCTCTTTCCACACAGCACACAATGGATGGGGTTTATACATCGTCTGCAACACGATTATATTCAAGGTTCAACATCTACCTATATATTTGTCTGAAATAGAGAAGCAAAAAACCCCTTTTTTCTTAGAGATGGGTGTCAGTATTACATATTTTTGGGTATCTGTGTCTTATCTGTGGTGGTGAAAACACCCAAGCAGCCTGTAGTGTGAACAAATGCCTGCTGAAGACTCAGTTAACCTGTGTCTCATGGATGAACCCCAGTTAAAACTGCAATTCAAACTCAGCCAGTCAGGATCCTCTCATGATCCCTCCAGTACAGGAGTGCCCCTGTATTGTGCCCTTATATTGAGTGAGGCAGGTAGGAAGGAGCATTGACTGGCTGCAGCTTCCATGGTTTCCACAGTCCCTGCAGCAAGACCTCCATCCGCCCATGGGAGCTGAATGGGGACATGGAAATGAACCACAGTTTTGGTATGAGCAACTGTGCACTGGTGTGGACCCAAGATGTAAGAGATTTAAAAGGGACTACAGTAAACACATCTAGAGTACAGAAGGGTGGAATAAGAGGTGGCATCTGAGGGTCTTCCCAACTTTGGGAAAAGATCCTGAACTCTCATTTCTTTCTTCTTGGTCTTCCAGTCTGGTCCTTGATTTTTCTGTGCAAATGTTTCCTCTAACTTCCCTGCAAGGATTTTCCACACTTCTCAGTGAATCATTTCCACATGTTTCCTGCAGATATTTCTCAGTTTTCTCCTGTCTGTTTTCTTCCTCCTTGAACATGTCAGCAACATTTGCAAGCAGATTACTCCCTTGTCAGTCACTCAGACACATTCCTGCTTTCTCTTTCTAGTGAGCTGCAGATGCATAATTTTTATCAAACCTTCCTGTTGGGACCTTGCTTTAGTTGGCTTTATTTGGGATTTGCAGGGCTTTATTTGTATCCAAATGCTTTACATGTCTATATATTTGGGGCCTGGGTCACTCTAACTATCCCTATCCTCAGTTGTTCATGCATCAAAATCCTCACAAATCAGTAACAAATATAAGTGCTAAACAGTTCTCTGACAGTTTGTGTTAAGATTGCAATTCTTTCTGTTTCAAATTATTAGTGCACAGGAGGCACCTCACTGCCTCGCTCACCTTGATGGCAAAAAGGGGTCCCACGAGGACACCCCTGTTCCAGTGCCAGTAGGCAGGAGCATTGTGTTGTCACAGCTCTGTCACTTCCAATAAGGCATCCAGCAACAGCCCTTGCTGATATGAAACTTCTTTGTAACAGACTCTGTAACACTTGGAGATAAGGCCTGTAAGCTTCCATTTGAATAAATGCCACTCTGATGATATGTTTTAAAGAAAAAGAATTTCTTTTGACAGCAAATGAGTATATATTATTTAGCTGCCTACTGCCATTTGACTGTTTTAGCTCCTTTGAAAATCCACTGGGATGGGTAATCTAAATATCTTTACTGATCTGATTCTCCACATATCTGTGTGTGGACAGCCAAGAAAGAGAGTGTAATTGAAAAGTTCAAAAGAAACCATAACGATATAAATTTAGATGCACTATGTCAGCATTTTCTCCTTGTATCATTATTCTTAAGGGATATAGGGGATATTCCCCTATCCCCACACCCTGTCCCCAGCAGTGGGCAGCAGCACATCCCTGGGGCATTCTGCCAGTCTCATACAATCTGCAGTTCAGTGCTGGTATCTTGATACATAGGGACACTTCATGATTTTTTTCTTCTTCAGTTAATTTTCCCATCTGATTCTTGTTAACTTTCAGTGTCCATAATATCCTGAGGTAAAGAGTTCCACGGGTTAGCTATCCATCAGATGACAGGAAAAAAAAATATTTAAAGAATTTCACCTGCTAGTTTATTTTAATGGTTCCAAATTCCTGCATTGGAAATTGCACTGGAAAATATTCTTACCCATGTACCTCCCACTTTTATCCAGACCCTATATCTGGTATATGTCATGGTTTTGTGGGGATGAAGAGTCCTGGCCTCCTCAATCTGCCCTGGTATGGAAGAGATTTCCTGCCTCTGCTTATCCCTGCACCCCATGTTGGAGAATTTTGCAGATCTACTCTACTGAACCATAATTTCCACTTTTAAAATCCATACTGGCTATCCCCAGTATGTATGTCATGTTTTCAAGTGGTCACTAATTCAACATTTCTATCACTTTGTCAGTACAGCCACCTACAGTCAGTACAGAACTTCCTGTTCTGCAGTAACTTTTTTCTCCTCTTAACTCTGAAAACTGATACAAAATTAACTATCTCTCAGCTTCTAGTACCAAAGAAGTTTTAAACAAGTGGTTAGACAGTGCTGTTGAAATGTGGACTACATCATCTGTAAGTTCTCTTAAAACTCTGTTACTGCTCATCCTGTTGATGTGTTCTCATGCATTTTTCCATGAACTTTGTTATCTCTATTTTAGTTTGAAAAAGAGCATCTGATAAATCTCCTAGAAGAAAGACGTCCAGTGTGGGAACCTCCCCAAAACTCCTCCAAAGTAACTGTGTGTACAGAAGATTTATTTTAGATTATTTTCCTAGAACATGTCTGACTTTTTCTGAGACTTTTATCAGACTTCTCAGACACTTTATTCTTTGATTATCTTCCTGGACTTCTGGCAGATTTCCTCCTTCTGATGTTTTTTGCAGAAGGATTAGTAGTTTTATGTGAACTAGACGTTCCTCAAATCTATTTTTTTTTTTTTTTTGTTCTCCCTCATTATGCTTGAATTAAAAGTCAGATTGCCAAGTTCAAAGATGTCTTTGTTTCCCAAGCTCCAGAGTTCACAGATAACAGCTGTAGGGCTGATTCAGAGGGAAATATTTGAACTTCATAAGAGCCCAGTCCTCCATTTGCTCTTATGAACAGACATAGTGAAGATTTGCAAATTCAGGTGATATTGAGTATTTGCATCTCCCAAGAAAAATCAGTAAATTTGCTCTTTCAAACCCTGTTACAGAAGATGCAATATTTTAGTCCATGATTGCTGCATTTTATCTCTGCTGATGCAGCAGTCATAAATTCTATGAGCCACATTGATAAGTGAAATGTTTGTTTTAGAGCATGAGAATAACTATACATTTCCTCCTGCTGGAGAAGAATCATGGTGCCTTCAAACATTGTCTCTGGCTGACTGCATGGGATATTTCTAACACATGGGAATGCTGTGCCGTAGCCCCTCAGGGTCCAGCAGCAGCCTTCATTCCACACACTGTGTCTGTGCTGTCAGCTCTCAGGATCCCACTGTGAATCTCACAGTGTGTTTAAACACTGAAAGATTTCAACAATGTGAAAGATTTTGACATTTTCTTAAAAAGGAGTATGAGAAGCACACCTGAAGGGTCATATGCAGATAAAATGATTTAAAGTAAATTGAAACAAATCCAACACTTCCAGCATTCTGCTGGGAGCCAAACTGAGGCCAATGCACACAGGAGCCTGTTCCCAGTGTGGTCTCCCAAGGCCACAGAGACCTGTGGATTGGATGTCCAGCACAGGTGCTCAGCTCCAGCAGGAGAGCACTCCTCACACTTTGAGCACTGTTCCTCCTCTGGGCACCAGGACCTGGCAGTGACATCGAGGGTCTGCTCTATGCGCTACACCTTGTTCCTAAATCCCACTTCTGTTTAGAAATGGAAACTTTCAGGTCACCGTCGTTTTGAACTCCAAACTCTTGACATTTATGGTAGAAAACTTTCTGGTTCCAGCATGGACCCACCGTTTAAAGACCATATTTCAGTTCTACCTTTAAAAGCCATCCCTGGAGGCACAGCCTTTTCTCCGGATGGGCAGTCCCTCTCTGCCACTGCCATGGGGACCTGCTGGTGGCAGCACACATAGGGCTGGTGTGCAGGACAGCAATCAGGAAGAGCATTATCACAACTTCACTTTCAAACACTGAAACTCACTCATTGTTCTTTTAAAGCCCCCCAGACCTGAACTGACTGATTTCAGGCTCCACACATGGTTTCTAAAGCTGTTATGTAACGAGATATGTTTGAATGCACACCTTTTTCCCTCTGCAGTGTGAACCAGCTCTCTGCTGTCAGACTTCTAATCTGATGTATTTAAACACCCTGATAGAGTAATAATAGTGTCTACTCATAATGCTGGTAACGGCTTCAAACTCCAGGCAACATTTCCAGATTATCAGTACATTTTACTTACTACGTAGATAATATTGTGCAATTTGCTCAAGGAAGATTTGTATTAAGGCTGACACTGATGAAATACATGCAAGATATTTAAGGTTTGTAAATAGATATGCACAAGACCTGAAAAGCTGCAAGCATGAATATTGTCAAAACATTCTCTCCCTTATACACTCAGGTAATATTAACTACTCAGACTGTGCTTCACAGTGTGACACTGCAGTACTTCAGTACATTTGGCTGGGAAGAAATTTATTAAGTAAAGCTGTGTATAAAACATAACCTTCAACATCAAAGGCTGCACCTGATCATAGATTTTACTATGTAAATACATCATAGAGAAAGACAACATGTATTAACCAGCCTGAGGCACTGAGAGTACAGTTTCTCAAAACAAAGAAATAAGGGGTTTAGTTTGCTTGTTTGTTTGTTTCTAAAATTGGATAAACATTTCACTGAAAAGCACCTGGGTGTAATTTCCTCTGGATTTTCTTTCACCGTGGGCCCATCTTTGCTTCTACTGAAGTCAAGTGTAAAATTGACTGAATGGCACCAAGGTCAGTCCCTCTGCAGATATTATAACGAAATAGGGAGTTTGATATATAAACTTCATATAAAAATTGTTACAAGATGCAGTTTTCTTCACCCAAAAATATTCAAGATGAGCAGTTATTCATGGGTACATGTAGGACCTTTTTGGTACTTCAGCATCCAGGCTCAAGCAGCAGAATTATGATCCTTGTCTCAAATACCAGAGCTTCAAAGGCTCAAATGTGACTGTATCCATTCTGACCCTCATGCCCTCCCCAAGCCCATGCAGGGAGACTAAAAAGTTTTGAGATGTATTTGTTCCATAAGTGAAGCGTTTTGCTATAGCCTCTGGCCATAACCTCTGCTGCAGGTACATGGCTGTGCAGCTGTGTTAGTTCTCCTTGGTCCATGACCTGGAGTAGATCCATATCTAGTAGAATTACAGTGAGTGACTAGGAGGAAGGATGCTTTAAAAATCTTTCTCCTTGATCTACTGACACAGCAATTATCTCTATTCATCAAAGACTCAAAGTACATGATCACTATTGTTCTTAGGTTCTTTAAAAACTTGTGGGAAATAAGGTGCAGAAATACACAAAATTACAACTGGTGATTTTAGGTATGTCAGTTTTTGGTGCTTCAAACACTCCAGGCAGATCTGGTTAAGCAGCCAAGCTCTCTAGCTATGTAAGAGGTTCTTGCTCATATTTCCAAATAGGATTGATTTCAGGGTTTCTTTTAGCTCTATTCAGTAATTCAGTCTGACATGAGTAAGAACAACCAGCAATCATATCATCAGTGTACACAGAGATTAGGACAGATAAATTGAACTGTTTACACTTCAGCTGCAGTCCATGGAGATGTGGTCAATACAGTCAGTGGTGTCTGGGTGGCAATTCACTGATCAATTGGAGGTGCCTGCTTCCAGGTAAGCTGAATAGCTCTCAGCTCCCACTGGCTCTATTGACTGCATCCTCTGTAGCTATACAGGGACTTAGTGGACACTTGACTGCACATGTGCCCCTCCACAGACAGACATGTAAACTGAAGTATTAAATTGCAAGCTGAACCCTGCCCTGTGCATCTCCCCTGCTTTTGTCAACACTGCATTTGAGCAAATGAGGGACAGCTCTGGGTGTGTTTGGAACAGAATCAAATTATTGTCAAGAAAAAGATTATCAACTAGAATACATCCCTGTGAATTATCTGAAGTAATTCGTAAGTGAGAAAAAAATTTTTGAAGTATGCCAGTGAATTAGAAGATTTCACTTTCACTTTCTTCTGTACTTCAACTTTTGGTTTTGGTCTAATACAATATTTCTGCAGTGTAAATCCAAACTACATGAAGTGTCATGAAGGAATTTTTAAGTGCAAAGTGTAGATGATGAAGGCCAAAGTACCTATGAATTATCAACAGTTTTGTAATTATCAGAAATTTAGTCATCACTCTAAGAGGTTTTGTCATGCCTTTTCTGCCTCCCACAGTCTGGGGATTTATATTCCTCTGCTGTAGCAATAACAGGCCAGGAAATAAGGGTAGACATTTGCCATTGTAAAAAAACAAATACTTTGGCTCAGCTGTGTTAAAAATGTTATCTCTGCTCTGGTAAACAAACCGTGTATAGATGAGCCAGGACTTGGATATTCTTATGCTCTGGATAGATCATTAATACCCTAATGTGTAACCATAATCATATTAGAAGGAATTTTTAGCAGAAGCAGTGTGTCCAGCAGGACCAGGGCAGTGATGCTTCCCCTGCGCTCCGCTGGTGAAGGCACATCTTGAATCCCATGTTCAGTGCTGTCTCACTACAAGACATTCAGGTGCTGCAGTGTGTCCAGAGAAGGCTGACAAAGCTGGGGGAGGGTCTGGAGCACAAGTCCTGTGAGAAGAACTGAGGGAGATGGGAGTGTTCAGCCTGGAGAAAAGGAGGCTCAAAGGTCACCTTACCACTCTTCCAACTGCCTGAAAGGAGGTTGTAGCCAGGTGGGGGTCGGTCTGTTCTCCCAAGTAACAAGCAACAGGATAAGAGGAAATTGCCTTAAGTAGCACCAGGGGAGGTTTAGATTGGGTATTAGGTAAATTTTTTTAAACTGAAATTCCAAGGACTGGAAGAGGCTGTCCATGGAAGTTGTGGAGCCATCATGCCTGGAGGTATTTAAAGGATGTATAAAATGTGGATCTCAGGGACATTGTTTAGTTGTGCACTTGGCAGTTCTGAGTTGATGACTAGACCTGATCTTAAAGGTCTTTTTCAACCATAGTGATCCTATGAATCTATGCTTTTGCTGTTATTCCATTTGTAGTTCTTACATTATAGCATTGCCTTTTTTGACAATTTACTATTTCTGAATAATTGTTCAGCATGTCTAATCTTTAAAAAAAAGGTTTATACCTAAAGCCTACTTAAGCCTTCTTAAATATGACCCTTTTTATGTCTTTAGAGTTTACAGTTCCCTCAGCATATCTTTTTCCAAAGTACGTGGGTTTCCATTTGTATGCCAACCATAGAGAAATCTGATCTCACACAGTGCAGTCACAGTAGATTTAGTCTAATATTTTAAATAAAATAATGAATGTGAAATAAATGAAATAAAATGTTAATGGAATATGGGCTACAGTAAATTGATGTAGCTGGAAGGAATTAGAAGGCAGATAGCTTTAGAGAGAGATGACAGGTCAGCTTTGTCAGCCAAGGGGTATCTCAGATACTTTTGCTCAACAACTGCTTTCCTTTTTCTCATCAAAGTCCTCTTCACCTACGTGCAGACACTTCAGAGTTATTCAGGCAAAAAGCAGATTTCTGTCACAAAATGTATGATCATCTGCTGTGTAATAAACTTCATGCTTATACTCCTGCATGAGAGGTTTACATGTTGTGCTCATGGGAAGCAGTATCAATTAAATCAGATTTTTAGTATTTGGTTTGGTTAAGCCAGTATTTCTAACCTGGAAGCACTGTTTCAGTATAGCATATCAGAAAAGAAAAACATTACTGCAGGCACTGGCCCAGTGTTTTTGAATGTTTTTGTCTCTGATGGAGTTATGCAGGGTGTATATTAGTGCAAGATATATTCTGTTATCCTCCAGCCTTGTTAACATGCTCAATATGACCCCCAAAAGACTATTTGCTTCTGGATAAGTTGTGTCCAAACATTTAAAATGCAAATATATGCTGTATGCTAATTTCAAATTCAGAAATATCATCAAAGTTGAAGTGGAAAAATTTTGTGAACTTTGGATTTTCCTTCTTTTGATCTGCCTCCACTGCCCTAGAGCCATTCATATAATTGTATTTTCTCTTTAATTAGTACCAAACCATTCATGGTATCTTGGATACATCACATGCAAATCCTAAAGCAGATTTAAACAATAAAGCACAGTGCACTGAAATCGCAAGTGAGGTTAAGTCACAGCAGATGGGGAGACCATAAACACATTTCTTAACACTTTTTCAGTTTGCATTCTCAAAAAGTATCATTTTCTTCTGATAAATATGTGTTTTCTTTGAACGGAAAATTAAGAATAGAAAGTGATTTTGGTTTGTGAGTAATGCAAAGGTAATTCCCAGGGGTGGGACCTAAGCAATAAAAATCACAGAGATGCCAAGCCAAACAGATGTGTCCCTGCTGACAGTAGTTTGGGAAATAATTTTTTAAAAAAGTAATTATACTCATTACACTCATTACATCAGTGCCGCTTTCCTATTAAAAGATACATTTCCTGTACATATTTCTTTTAGATTATGAGTGATGTTCTGCTTTCCAGTTGGAAGAAATTATTTATCTTGGCAACAAAGTCTGTCATTCAATTTGTCAAATGCTAGTTTGATGGTAGTTATTAACCACAACATTATGATTTTGACTGTAATTCAAAGCTAGAAAATTAAATGTGAAAGTCAAGCAACATCTCTATCTCACCAACCATAACACAAATTTTGACCTGTTACAGGCAGTGTTTTGCCCATAGCACCTGCACAGCTGCAAACATATAGCTCTGCCCATGCTGTATGTGTGACACATACAGCAATGGCAAATTTAACCTGAAGATTTGTGGATTTAGTGTCCCTTAACTAATAATGTTCTTTAGTAGGATATTACTGGCACTGATGCCATTACAGCATAATGATGCCATTAAAGCTTTATGCATAAGAAGACATCATGGTGCCACTGATATATCCATATGTTGAATTTATTATTCAGGTCATCTAGACTTATAATTGAGATTATGAGAAGTCAGAGCAAATTCAAGAGCTGTATCCCTAACAAATAATTTGAAATATTTTCACATAGATGTTTCAGTTAATGCTGTAACGGAAAGAAACAGCTACATAAAGTGTTTTCAGGGGGGATGGTAGATATTTCCAATTTGTGATCTCTAATGAGGATAACCGATGAACTTAAGCTTTAGAAGCCACTCTTAATTTTATCTTCATTAACCCTTTTCAAACAGACTTTTGCCCAATTCTACAATTTATAAAGCCTACTGAGCTACAGCCATTTTCTCTAGCATTCATTCAACTATGTCCATGTACTGGAGGTTTTTTTGTACAGAAAATACAAACTTGTGCCAAATTTTATCTTTGAATAAAAAATCTCCCAAATCCCAAAACAAATTTTACAATTCTACTGTACCACATGGCTAGTTTTCCTCCTTGTTTCTCCTCTGGCCCAATAAGGGTGGACCCAGAATGAGTTTTGTCCTTGAATTCAAAATCTCTGCCTCAATGTGCAGTGTGCTGCTAGGATCAAGTGTTATGACTGTTTATCCCATGTTATTAAGCTGTTGATTAGGCTGTGGGAATTGACAATTGAGGATTGTACATCCATCAGTTCAAATGAGCTAAGCATCACTTGATTAAACAGTAATGTCTAAACACACTGTACAGGGAATAGAAAAAAAAGTGGGTTTCCCTTGTGTCAAGTCATTCCATTCAGAGCTTGTGAAATATGCAGTAGTTAGCACATGGACTCTCGTGTACATTACTCATCATAGAGCACTGAAAAGGAAAGACACTTCTGCTGATTCAGAGTTTGCTGCATAGGACTGCACGTGATCCTACCCAAGACATGGCAGGGAGATGGTAGAAGGAAAGCTGATAAAGGTGGCAACAAGATGATGGCACAGTTCAATGGGGCATGAAAATATTATCATATTTTTTTATATTTCTCTCACTTTGCATAGGTAAAATGTCAGGAATGAAGACTCAGGAGGGCAATAAGTGAAGAAAGGGAAAGCTGAAGTGCTGACAAATCCTTTGGTCTTTGAGAGTGCAATAGATGCTGCTGTACTTGGGTAGAGGAGGAATGAGAGACTGTCTTGATGGAGGAAGCTCTGTTATAAAGATGGAGAGAAGACTGGTGAAAGAAATCCAGAAAGTATAGGTATATGGAAGAAAAGAAAAATATAAAACATATTATGCTACCAAGAGGGTATTACTCAAGGACAGCAAAAGAGAAGTAAAATAGTAATGGGAATTCCCAGGCAATATCATGGGTCAATTTTTAAGTCAATGGAGAATCCCCATTTCAAACTGAACAGCAAAATAACGGCCCTTGCTATTAGTCTTTATGAAAGCTGAGTCACCATTTGAACTTTCTACCATTCTGCTCTTTTAGCCTGTATTTAAGCCATTAATTGCCATTTTTGTGACTAATTTCTGTCATTTATCTTTCCAACCTGTCTTAGTATTTTGATTTCCGTAGTTTCACAGAATTGAAATGATAACTGCTTAATAGACTGTAAGTAATTGTAGATAACTGCAATAGAATCTGTGGATCATGTTGTTCAACCATTTCAAACTTGGAAAATATTAACATTTGAGTTCTATTGAGAACTTAGATAAATGGGCAGAGCTTTAAGTAATCATGTCCTGGACAGATGCTGAATTCAGACAATTCAACATGCACAATGTGCATAACAGACACAAAAGAGGATAATTTGAGAATACTTTACCAACATCAGTATTTTGGGTGTTAGTTCTAAGGTAAGTGCTGTGAAGTGAAAAATGTGGGTGAGTGTTTAATCCAGTGCCTTTAAAAACTTGGACTTTTTAGGGAGTAGCAGAGCAAGGCAATGTTCACAGCTTTGTCTCCTGTATCACTAGCTCTTGGGTACAAGATCTCACCATCTTGAAGTCTCTTATTCCTTCTCTTCAAATTCCCCAGGCAGAAAGAGATCTCCTCACTCCTTTATCCTCTAACTGCTGACCAGATAAAACACAGCAGATGCTGCAGCTGGTAGTCAGCTCCATGCTGAGCACCATGTGTTTATTGATTTGTCAGTACACGGGTTGTCACCCACCAGCCATGGGGTCAGATTGATAATCACTGGGCTCTCACTGCTGTTTTTCACCCAGTGATTATGCTGATTTGGGTCTCTTTTGTGAAACCAGTCAGTGTCAGACCTCTCAGGAAGATATGACATTTGAGTCTCTTCTTTTGTGTTAGATCTGACTGAAGTGTGCCCATTGACAATAACATTTCTGAGAAGGATGTGATAGGTGGTTTGACACCAAGATTGCACATGCCTCATTTCAAGAGGAAGCCAACCTAAAAGTCTTGTTATACAGAGGAGTCCATAGGGTAATTTTGTTAAATATCACACAAAGCTAAACTGAAATCTGTCTGCATCTCTTTTTTTAATGTGGCATATCTAAAAGAGCTTCATGGGTTTCTCACAGGATCAAATGATGTTGATAATCTGAATGTGATCACTTAGATGTGCACTTGTTTCTAAACCCAAAACACAGGTTCCTTGAATAAATCACCCTGCAAGTACCTTTCTCTGTCCCTCCAGTATTTACCTGAGAGAGCCACCTACACAGATACAACTAGGACAAAGGAATTTGATGGGCCCTTTTCTTTTATTACTTTTAAGTTTATTATGACTTTATTTTTATTAAGTCTATTATTTGAGTTTTTAAAAATCTCTAAGGCTCTTATCCTGCCAGCTAGGTGTAGGCAATGCTCCCAATGCCTCTTGAAGACTATGAAGAGAGATTGCTTCCAGAGATACTTTTGTCTCTACTACCATCTCCTTCCTCTTCCCATTCCCTCCAGCTCTCCAGCTGAAACTTCCTCTTAACACCACTTAACACAAAGATATGCAGTCATAGAAACCTCACAAAACTCAGGCAATAACTGAAAGAAATTCAACCCAGCATAGCTAGGAATATGTGGGTTGCCCAATTCCATTGTGCAAATGGCATGGGGCAGGAAAACAGTGACTCTCAATGGTAGATGCACCTTTTCTACTGGCCTGGTCAGGGAAGCTTCACAGTTCCTTTGTAGCTTACTTCTCATGAAGCACGTCCACACATCTCCCAAGGTATGCACAAGTAGGTTGGGAATGCGCAGTACCAAAAACTTTAGGGTTTCCCCAGATAATGCTGAAGTGGCAAGTTCTGAGATGGAGAGCAATGCAGGTTGTCAGTGCCGCACCTCTGTGCAGCATCATGCTGGGTTGTACAGGTGACTTTGTGTAGAGTATCTTAAGGTGTTCCCAAAATGAAAGTGCTTAAACAACATGTCCATACCCCTGGAGTGCTCTTAGAGCAGAGGCTTGCTTTGATGGGAGGATGGACAGTTGACTTCTCACTGTGGTGAAAATCAAAATCTTTTCAGACAAAACTCCCTTGTACAGGGGAGAGGAGTTATATTAGTTAAAGATTATCAACTCTTGATCCATCACATAGAAATACTTCCTCATGATTCCTGGACAGGACATTTTTATTTATGCCTAAAAATAAACAGTAATTAGTCAATAACCCCATGCCAGGCCTAGATTTTGAAAAACGTGAAATGTTTCCTAATCCAGAGAGGTCACCTTGTTCTCTTTTAGGTAAGGAAAAAAAAATTCCAAAGAAACACATTCTTTGAAGGCCTATTCATCTTCATTTATACTTGTTTTGTCAAAGGATGCTAGACACAAGGAAATTACTTTTTGATCTAAAATGGCAGTTTCTGTCTCCTATAACAGACACATGCCAGCAGAGAAGATGTTGGTAATGTTGGTGTCAGAATAGCATAAAGCAGTTGGGAAAACTGAAGAGACCAATTTCTGTATTTTGTGGGATTCTGTAACTTAATTTGATAAAATTCATAATAAACTCCCTTTTGCCTTTCCTCATTTGCACAGCAGGAATATCTGTAAAATAAGCAAATTCACAATCTCTAAGTACAAAAAATGTTGCCAACCAAGGCAATGCTATCATACAAGTATGATGGAAAGAACCACACAGTGCCAACATTATTTCCAACCATTCTCCTGCAGTGCTTGAGTAGATGTTGTAAAACTTTCCATGTAACCAATTTCATGGTCCAAGTGGAATGAAATGTAATGTACATTAAGCATACATTACAAAAGAGGAAAAGGAATGAGATTTGTAATATTTTCAGCTGTAACCTTCTAAAATGGGATGGTCTAAATACAGCCTTTGGGCAAGAGAAATCATTGCATCCACACTGAAAGACCTGAAAGAAGCAGTGGGTGGAAGTATAAATGCATCCTGCAAGATGCTCTCATTGCTTTGCTGGCAAAGGGGGTTCTGAAGCTATTCCCTCACCACCCCAACTTGCATTACCACAGGCAAGAGAGCTGCCATCATTCATTTGTTGCTGAAGACAGAATGTAACTTACGACCTCTCAAAGTAAAATTTCCCTATATATTCAAAATATCCAATTACTTTGCTTGAGATTACAAAGATGCAAATCAAATATTAATCCAATTTTATACAAAACCTGTATCTTCAGTACTCAAGCACAATATTTTTTTCTCAGTTTCATTTCTGTGTTACAGAGCTCTTCTCTGTGGTGGTGTTGACTGGGATAGTTACACCTGCCTGACCATGAGAAGTGGTGAATGAATTGTTTTGTTTTGTTTTTGTGTACATAAGACTTCTGTTTTACCTATTAAAAGGTCTTTATCCAACCCACAAGTTTTCTCAGCTTTACTGTTCTAATTCTTTCAGGAAAGTGAGTGAGTGTCTGTGCAAGGATCAGTTTCTGTCTGGGCTTAAGCCATGACATCCTCTAATTGTTTAAAAAATACAAACTTGTACATAGTGAAATGTTGCAATTTTTATGTAATTAATAAGAATATTTTTTTTTGTCAGACAAAAGCTCACTGATTTCCTCTAACCTTTATCACAGTAAAAAGCAATAGGACACTGTGTTTAACATCAGAAATTCACACCTGAATCACAGAAAGTCATAGTAACCACGGAAACTGAACTGTGGCATGGACAGGTTTTCATTAAAGCATGGATGGGAGGAGAATTAATACGTTTATTATAGGATACTGACTTTTAAACAGTAGCATTTCATTGTAAATTATTTTGATTTGATGGTGAGGAAAAATATCGTCTCTATGGAGAAGCATTCAAAGGCAAATATTTTGGCAAGGGCTATACAGAGTTTCTAAATGGATGGGATTTTCTGTAGGTGAAAATGCCTTTGTCACAGACCATGATGGATGATGTTCTTGTCTGACAGGTGTGTGGGGATGATGCTCACAACAGTCCCCTGCTAACAGACACAGGGGCTGGGCTGTGGATTGCTACCATGAGCCATTTTCCTTCCTCTATGTAACCCTCAGCTGTGACTGAATCATGAGAATATATTTAAGATGTTCTCGGCAGCCACTTCTACAGCTGCTAATGTAGAGAAGGATGAAGCCCTGCTCTGAGAGCAGTTTCAAGTGCATTGTCCACAGCTAGTGATGCTCTCCTGTGGCAGACATGCACGCAGGCAACAATGCTTGCAGAAACCTGACACTCAGAAAAGCAAGACTGGAAAAAATAATACATATTCCCTGCATATTATTTCATCCTCCTCTTGGTGAACAAAGTGCATTCTCTTGCAGTGATCTGGTGATGTTGGATGGGGAGACAGACCCCTCCCAGCAGTTTCTTCCCCTCCACGGGCTGACACTGGTCCACATCCACTCTCCTGCTGCTCAGGCTGCCCACCAACCATTTCACACTTCCCAGCCACCAGCTTGTGGAGGGGACCTGACCTGGGCCCCATGACCTCATGGGCTGCTGGGGGTCAGCAGTAGCATTTTGCCAGTCCTTGTCTGCCAGGAACCAGAGCTACTGGTGTGGTTCTTGGCAATAGGGAGAGCTCCAGAAAGGATTACCCTGCTCAGTGGCATTTGTGCTGCCTCACATGAAGATCCAGGGGCAGAGCTTCTCCTCTAAGCCTATTGTCTGTGACTGTGAAAAGAAAGAAGCACACCTGGAGAGTGACTTATCCTGGTCAGCTCAGGATGGCAAACTCTTCAGGGGTACAGACCTTCACTCCCTCCATTACTGATGAACAAGCCTAGAAGACCAGTTCACACTATATTAACTTTCTGAAAGCAAGGCCTGGTGGAATGCTTTAGGCTTGGCTTTCTACTGAGTAAAACATCAGCTGTTTAATTCCCACTGAAATACACAGTATTTACAGGATTACACAGAGGGCTCCCACAGCCTTTGCATTACATCTGCCCCTCTGGGACATTTACTTGCAGAAAACTGCTTTTTGAGCAAGGCTGGTCAGTTTGCTGGTCTGAGGAAGCCACCAGTCTATAAAACTTTCTAAAGAGTGAAAAATAAATAATGAAGCCTTTCTGATTTATATTCTTCTTTATTAGATGAGAGAACAGCAGCTGTATGACTATGTGACTTATTTATATCACCTCAGAGGACAGCAGAAGACAAAAAAGATTTTCCCCTACAAACACCTGAACATTTAAATTTTCAGAATTAAAATTTTCCAAAGATGCCAATTATTTATGTCAACATTAAATAGAGAAAGAGGTACATGGCAAGGTTTGGACAGGGCATAGGACAATAGGGCTTAGATTTTTTAATCTGTTTTTTATTTGCAACTTTTTTTCAAATGTGGAACTAGAGAGAGGAGAAGGAATGAGAGAAGTATGGCAGAAACCCTTAAAAAGGAAGACATGAATTACAGGATCTTGTAATTCCTCATGTAAACTGTGTCCCTGGAGCTCCAGTCCCAGTGGGGGCCTTTAATTGCTATGTGAAAGGAAGTAATATTAATTGAATAGAGTATGTATTCACTTGCTGTGAGTGTCCATACCAGTATAACCTCATCACTCAAATATTCACGAGAAGCAAACACTGAGTGCAAGTCAGCCCAAAAGGATTAGTTATTTGAAACGATAAATTGATCAAAAAGAAATTTTATGTTATGTTTGACTAGTTTTTTAAACTGGAGTAGATCAAAACCTTCCTTGGGAAGGCAAATTCTTAGTATGACCTTTGCTATTCAGCTGAGTTTTTTGTAAGGGTAACAAGCCAATACAAGACCAAAACCTTGGAAAAGCTCTTTAGACATAAGAAAGATTTGTTAGTTTCCAATGCAGAAATACATCTCATTTGCTTATTTTTAAATTTCTGTGTTTTAAAATCAATGAGGAGAGGAAAAAAGCCTTTTTCTCTCCCATGCAGAAGGACAACAAGGTATCCTTTGCTTGCAATACCCCTTGGAATAATTTGTAGAGGAAATTACAAGGAAAAGTCTCTGAAAATTTAGATTCAGTATTCTCCCAGTTTCCAACAATAAAAACCATGAAAGTTTCCACTTTTGTTACCAAGTTGTTAATTTTTATATCCAAGTGTCTGAAAAGTAAAGGAACAGGTGTGCAATTTGCCACAGAAAAGGTTTTTAATCAGAATTAGTTATCTTTTCCCTTTATTTTTATACCAACAAAAGCCAACAACTGATCAGAGATGCTAAATCCCTGCAAGGACTTGGGTTACCTTTCTAGCCTTCCATCAGGCTTTGTGATGAAGTGTATTCATCCAGAAATTGCTGGTTGTAGATTATTGAGCTGAAACCTTTAGACTGCTGTGTCTCTAGGAGAATTTAGTGTATGTGTCCATTCACCCAGGCCACACATTAGCCCTGAGTTTTTCTGTTCAGGATTCACATAAAACATTGCATCTCACACTTTTAGATTGTTAAAAAAAGAAACTCAGTAAGAATCAGAATTATAGTTTCCATATAGTGAAGTCCTGGGTCAATGCAATAGCTCATTTTGGCACACAGTTTTTATGTCTTCACATCGACTTGAGCAAACTATCATGAATCAAACTCTGGCAGAGAAAAACCAAAATTCTTTCCAAAATAAAAATTGTACTCAGAGTCTACAAGACAATTACAGGAGTCAGAGGACCAGCAGCTCTGGTGTGGGTAGCAGTATCTGTCACACTCAGGAAGCAAAGGAGCCTTCTGGACGAAAGTGCCCTTCAGTGTCACTCCAATCACCCAGCTAAACAGGGAGAGCTCTGAACATTACTGAAAAGGTTAAAAAATATATCTGTAAAAAATAGACCTGAAGTAATAACTCCATGTGATAGCTTGAAATGTGTGTGTTCACCTGTTTTCTGCTGCCACACAGATAACAAAAGCTGCAGATAAACATTTCCTACTCATCATGGAATGCCACTGCCTTGGCACAGAGGGCAGCCTGGTGGCTCAGAGCACAGCCAAGCAGCCAGGAGCCTGCAGACTCAGAGCCTAATTCTTACCATAGGGAGCCAAAGACACAGTCTAATCCAGAGGATTTACTTCCAGATTCCTGTACTATCAAGTGGTAAGTGTAGTATCAGGTTTACTAAACAGGCATCAAAATTATGAATGCCACAGTCGAGCTTGTGTAATCAGGATGAATATAGCTTAATGCAATGATTACTTTGCTAGAGATTTCAATGACTGCCTGCACAGTCTGCCCATAACTTCTGCAGTTACACTAGGAAGCACTGAACAAGTTAGAATCACTATAAAAAGGGTTGCTAAGACTTCAAGTAGAAGCAGCCACATATTAGTTAGCAGATTTTCTTACCAAATAGGGTCATATAGGAGCTCTCAGGTAGCACAGAAGCACAGACTGAATTAAAACCCCAAACCAAACACACTTGAGATTTCTTC
Source organism: Zosterops lateralis (assembly GCF_965231275.1). Classification (NCBI taxonomy): domain Eukaryota; kingdom Metazoa; phylum Chordata; class Aves; order Passeriformes; family Zosteropidae; genus Zosterops; species Zosterops lateralis. The sequence goes on from NC_139765.1 coordinate 61,076,019, forward strand.
AAGTGAATATCGACCCTTACAACTCCTCCTCTATGGAGGAGATTTAGTCCAGCTTTTAATCTGGAGAACAACTGGGGAGACAGTTAGAGGATTTACGAGACACCTGCAAGTGATAGGGTTTTTCCTGATAAACATACACAATGCAAAATTGTGTGTCAAGGGAAAATGCAGGTTTTTATCCCATGATTACTTAGAATTGTGAATCTACTGTTTTTTTTCTCACAAACCATTCCATTAACTTGAGCAGTGCTATTTATATATCTGCAAGGCTTACTAATGTGAGTAAAAGTTGCTGGATTAGGCTGTGTGTTTGCAGTGTGAACTTTATTTTAGTTGCGTGGGAGCAGTCCTGAGATCGCACAGAAACATGTTGGTGTGAAATGCTGAGGAAAGAGCATCTGCTGAACTCTGTGAAAAATAGATAAAGAAATAAGGGAGAGATAGAGCAGATGAATGGGTAGAATGATAAAATAGTCTCATAACAAGCCCCAGATATTTGACTATTTATTTTGAATTATTCTAGTTTTGATAGCCCCCAAAGAGCATTTTAAAGTGCTTAATTTGCTTTGCTCCATTGATTTTAATTAATCTTGCCCTAGGCTTTCAAACTTGATGAGCATGGAGAACTTAGGAAAAAAAATAGCCTACTTTCTCACCATATAAAATTCCTTAACTGCTTCAAATCACAGGCAACTGCAGTGCAGCCCTGGACATGAGCACTTGTCATGCCCTGGGCACTGCCCTCATAGGGCAGTAATAGGGGTATAGGGGTATACCTCATAGGGGTAATACCTTATCTGGCTGAACTCAAAGCAGAAGAGAAATATTTACTGCTGAAGCCTTCTGGATGGATGGAGCTGATCCCGACCCTTTCCCTTTGGCCAAGAGGCCATTGGATATCTGCCTGCAGAATGAGTTGTTCCCACCACAGTCACGGTTCCACAGTGGCCCAGAGTTGCACAGACATCACACTTACGTACTGTGAAAGGCTCCTGCCAGCAGATGAGCTTTTGCACTGCACAGGAGGAGGTGCCTTGGCTTTAGGAAGGAAGGATGATTGACCAACAAAAAATTACAGGAACCTCTGTCCTCCCTGGAATGACTGACCCAAGACAGCCCCTTCAGTGAGACATCTCCTGGGATCTTTTATAAGGAGCAATAATAATTGATGACTGCAGCATAGGGAGAGTGTCACTGGCAGCAAGTCCATCTAATGAAGGTGAATTTGACTACTGTCAAGCAGTTGAGTGGTATCCAACCAGGTGTTAAACACCTGCGTAATTCAAAAATCTTGTTCCAGAGTTACTAAATTTGAGATTTACGAAATATTTTCTTCCAGCAACTTCCATTAAAGAGTCAGAAATCCCAGAGAGGTAGGGACCTTCTGCCTGACAGCACAGCACTACCATCATGCGTGGGATGTGTGATGGGATCAGAGACTGAAGTAATGATGTGCCATTTTCATGCTTTCCCAACCAAGCAGAAACACTATCCATCAGGTGACCAATTTGCCATCACTTCTGCCAAACTCTAGGTGTGGACACTTCATCTCTTTTTGATTCAGCCACTTCCACAAAAGCCCCCAATCCCTCAGCATCCCCCTATTGAGAAGGGCTGCTGAGTCCTGGGAGGAATGCAGGAATATCACACCATGGGCAGCACCATGGGAGGAAGGGATACTCTGGCAGGACCAGGCTGTGGCAAGGGGCCCCAGTCCATCATGCAGGGGGATAATAAAGTCAGCCCTCAAGTGGGATTTACACCTTGTCCTCCTAAAGGGCAAAACACTGACCAGCATGAACTCTTCAGTGGTTGAACTGTTACTCAGAAGCTGCAATTTAACATTTGTGACTTCTCTAATTACTTGTGTCTCATTCTGCATCTTGCCTTTCTGGGAAAGGTTATTAGAAGGTTGTATGTTTTAGACAACCATTACTTAAATCTCCTGCCCATGAATAAGCAACCTCAGATTTTTTTTGTCTGTAATTCTGAGTGTGCCTGCTTCCTTAAAAAGAGAGGAAAAACAATTTGCCTTAGAAAAGGAAGGTATTGATAATGTATATCCTCAAGAGACTTACAAAGAAATCCACAAATAAAGTAATTCATTAGGAACATTAATCAGTTTTGGACTACCCCACACTGTAGTAATCAATCATTTTAATTAAAAGGAACCATGCATTCTCTCCCCATCTTTTACCTCAGCCCATCTTTGCAACACAGCTGATCAAAGACGTCATATTTCAAAGATGCCGAGTACAGTTTCTATAATCTCCATTAAAGAATTTCACAAAGCAACAATATCTTCTGTATTGAAGTGCCTGCCTTCTTATGGAAGCTTTTGCTTTTGCTCAGGAAAAAATGATCAGATAATTGTTCAGCAGCTCCAAATGCCCATGCTCAGTGTAAGCAAGGAGAGCAGTCCCAGCTACCTTGCAATGAGGTGAACGTGCTCACCCTTGTTTCTCTGGGACAAACCTGGTTTTCACACACACCCAGACAGGCATCCCCACTCAGCAGCTGTCCCTCCCGTGTGTCCTCTGAGAGCTGGACCTCACAGAGATCTCCATCCTGCCCAGTACCTTTTCCTCAGGAGCTGCCAAGAGAGACAGCACAGAAAGAAAGGAATGATTTCATAGGGGAAGTACATAGGGATATTTCCCCATTTTGCAGGGTGTTACAGATCAGGGACTTCTCGAGCCAGAGGCAGAATTTACTGGCCAGAATGGATTTTTAATGCAATGCATTTCTCCAGTCCTTTTTCTATCTTGCAAAAAGCTGAGATAAATTCTTTCTTTTTAATTTCAGCTGCTTTGTTCTGCAATTTTCAGAACAATCTAACACTAAAAATTATTGGAAAGAATGAAATATTTTGTCTCATAACAGGCAAGGAAAAGATTTTGTTCCACTCATCAATGTGTTGCAGTCTTCTAAGATCAAAGAGTGCTGCTACTTCCCTTTTAGGAGCACAAGGAAGAATGAAGGGAAAAAAAAAAAAGAAAATGCATTTATAAAGTAGCTGTATCTTCCTTTCCTCAAGTTGATTCTGCTGCTTAGCTGATATCTGCCTCTGCCAATCATCAGGAAGTATCAAAGGATACTGGCTTCAATGATATCTAATGTTGATTTAATTTAAGATAGAGAAAGACAAGGGTATAATAGGGAAAATCAGTCAACAAAAAAAGGCATAAGTCAAATGTTGTAGCAGGGAAGATTTTTCAGCTGTCCTTTTCTAGAATAAGAGAAACAAAAGGCAAATGGATTGGTGACAACTATGATTCTTGCACTGCTTAAACTGCTGCTCAGAGAAAGGGACTCAGAGAGGTAGTTTCATTTTTCACCACCCCACGAGATAGCAAATGGAAACAGAAGCCGCTGACATAGTTCAGCAGCAGGTTCAAAAAGGCACTGGCAGAGTTCTATCTGGGAAGATAAGTAAATCATGGTAAATCAAGATAAGCAGTGATGTGGCCTGTAACCACTGTAGGAACAGATGGATCAATAAAGACTCACTTTTCTCTAGACAGAAAGTTACACCTGAGAATGAAGTTACTGACGGAAACTAGGGTGTTAATTACTACATTTATATATGACCTGAGAAAAACAGTATAGACAAATGGAAAAAAATTATTTACATTAATCAAAACCAGAAAAAACCAGGAGGGTCTCCATAAGAGAATCCTGCTGAAACAATGTGACAGCTGGCAAACAGGCAAATGTGAGGGAAGTAGTCTGAAAGACTCTTCTGCATTACTAGTATGGAAATGTAATGCAGCCACAAAAGCCTTGCATCCATGCTCAGTATGAACTTCTGCTTTCAGAAACAGTTAAAACATTAGGCTGCAGAAGAAACAGGATAAAAAATTCTTAACTCATAAGATTCCAAAGTAAACAAAGTGCTCACCCTTGCTTTTAACAGTATGCCAGTTCTGAGCTTTATATCTCAATAAAATAGAGTTTAACAGGGGAGAAATGGATAGTGCAAATATTAATTGATATAGCACAATAAAGGCAGAAAATAACCCTTGCTTTAGAGAAAAACCGAAAAGACTGTGACTCTTTTGAGAATAAGTAAACAAAAGCAGATATACCAAAGAAAATTGTTCTTTACCCTGCTATAAATCAAAAGAAAAGTAACATTTGAAGTATTTAGCACTTATCTACATCTAAGGAAGGCAGCACTTATCTACATCTGAGGAAATGCCATCTTTTTCATTAGAAAACAAAATGGTTAGTAGCCCATGGGTATCCTTATTTCAAAGTATCAAGTAACAAAGAACCTTTCAGAGTAAACAAGAGGATCAAACACCTGTAGTGCCAGCAACAGACATTGATATTAGATAAAATTAATAGAAAAACAAACGTCTATCTGTTTTCTTAAGCTAGCCATTACCTTGACCTTGATTTTTACAGTTTCTGTGGCTTCCTGGAATGTACACCACAAAGTGGGATGTGTTGGAAAGACAACTGAACAAGCAGAGACTGTGCTCCTGCTGCACACTGCAGCACTCCCTGGGCTTCACTGGCTTTGATGTAGGTGCAGCCCAGCCACAACAGAGCTGTGCTTTGTTGAAGGGAAAGAGTGCAAATGTGACTTCATAAAGCCACACTGAATGTGGCTGCAAGCACTGGAGACCACCAAGCACTGCTCTGGAACACCTGCACACTGACTCTGCTGTGCTCCACCTCACTGTAGACACACAGGCTCACAGGTACCTGCCAGACTGGGTTATGAGGAAATATGGATCAGCCTTATTTCATATAATGCTTCCCATGATTCCAAGCAGAAATCAACACTGTGTTGGTAGTAATCCTACCTCTGGACACAGACAGTGGTCACTCTATTGAGGACATAATCAGAAATAGTCCACTTCCTTCACTCTGCTCTACTATTTTGTCCCATTACAGTTTGTTTTCCTAATCAAAAATAAACAGAATTCCTCACTGCTGCAAGCCTCACTGCAACACAGTCAAAATATTTTACAATTTAATTCTGAGTTCTTAAAATACTCTAACTTCAAATGATCACATTGATTGGGGCTCTCTCTAACTGAACGACACTGCATTTTCAAACCAGCTCATCTCTGAACAAGAGAAAGACTTGTTAAATGGGAATGCAAGTAAAAAAAAAAATTACTGTAAGAAAAGAGATGGTAAAGACTGGCAGCTGTTCTGTTTTGATGGAAATACCTTGTGGATGACCTGAAAATTCATTTTGGACCACAGTATTGGCTTGAGAATGTGTGAGTTATATTGGGTGTGAGCTCTTAGAGAAACTTTTAATGCATTATTTATTTTAAAAGAAACATGATCACCAATTTTTATTCAAATAGACTTGAGACACTGTTGCCCTATGGAAGTAGGTAGGGTTGCTTAAAGGGACTTTGCACAAAAGGTACCACTCTTTAATATTTATGAGACTTTTCCCGAGTTTGCTAGAATTCAAGTGCACGTCTGTTTTTATTGCAGGAGTCATAATATTTAGAGTTAGTTAAAAATAATTTATTCCCATGAATTCTAATGTGAGCAAATAATTCTAAAACCATACAGCTAGGAAAATCTGAGTGCAAAATACCCAGCTTCTCCCATTTAGATATCCATTGATACTCCTGGTACTGCAGCATTCTTAGGTAAAAGCCTCCTCAGTGCATTAAAAACATTTATTGAAGGTAATTTTGCCTGAATATTTGAACCCAGGAAATCTCTGAGAGTCTTGATTTTCAGTTCTCAGTTCTACTTTTTGTTGCTTCGCGTATCTGTCTCTCAGGTCAGCTCAGCGTCAGTTGGGCCGCCCTGCTAGCTGTGATACGCCAACAGTACCTTCGCGTGGGTTTTTGGTTCCGCAGCCCCGTTGCCCTAGCTGTCTCGGCCGTGGTTAGAAAGAGGGGACACTCCAGGCTCAGGGAGAAAAGGTTTTATTCGGGTAACTCAGGGGGCAGTCCCTGGTTCCAGGCCTGTGCCTCTGGGGAGTGACCCCGGGCCTCGGTTACAGGGGGTTTTTGTTCCCCCAAAATCTCAGGGGTGGATACAGGTTACAAGACCAATCACACAAAGCCAGGTGGGTAAGGTCAAAATGCAATACACAACATTAACAAATCAGGTGGATTTGGGATGTGGCCCTGGGAGACTCACCAATCCCTGTCAGACACCTCTCCTGAAAGTCTGGGGTCTGGGGGATGGTGGGCATGTGGGGGAGAAGTACAATGGGATGGGGGAAAACACAATAGGACGATCGAAACCCAGGGCAGAGGATTAGAGTTGTCTTGGCAACTCTTATCAACCTCTGATAAGCACATTCCAAGACAGAAACTTTACCTGGCTAGGGTTAAAGTCCAAATCACATCAAACCTACAACTAAGAAACTTATGATACTATTCCAGCACCCCCACACCTCCCCCTTTTTCTTTTATTTGTGTCACTGGTCTGGAGTGTACATATCTGAGTCACACTCGCTGCTGGAGTCAGAGTCTGGTGGGAATTCGATGGCAGGTGTCACTGAATGCACTGAGGGGGCAGCAGTGGGGAAAATTGCATTCATGATCAGGCTTTTGACCAAACCAGAAGCAATGGCTACAATTAAGATGATGAACAGAAACAACAGTCCGGTTTTGATCCACGAGCTGGCGATGTTAGAGAGTCCAACACCTTTGAAGAGGTTATCAAACCAGTCCCCTGTTTCTTGTTTGATGGACTCGACCATTCCTCGCAGCTGCTGGGTTGATTTTTTGATGATCTCAGCCTTAGATGATAAAACTCAGCAAAAAAGGGTTAGTTAAACAACCATCAAAAACACTCCTCTGGGGGAAACAGCTCTTCTGCTTCCACTTCATGACAGAAAACCCAGGAGGGAAGAGTAATTGGGCTGGGAGGACTTGCCTCTGGGCCCGCATCTTCTTCCTCCTTTTTCCTCCTTCTCCAGGAGGCCACAGTGACCTGGGGTACTTTCATTTCTGAACCCTTGGGAACATAGGGTTTCACATTTCTGGAGGGGATCCACCGCAAACCGGTGGGAGTGGAGACGCAGGCGTATCCACGTCCCCAGGTTACTAAATCATGGGGACCCTGTATTTTCAACGTTTCTGGATCCTTGACAAGGACCTTTGGCCTTTCCCGGGGCTCCAACTGTGAGCTCCCACGGAAATGCCTTGTCACCGGCGGGTTCATGGTTTCAAAGGAACAGTTAAGAAAATTCAACGTGAACAAGGCACGGGCTAATCTTACAGACGGTGGCTCAATCTTGAGAATCGGTTGCTGCTGGCTGAGGACTCTTTTGAGGTTCTGATGAGTCCTTTCTACAATCGCCTGGCCTGTCGGAGAGTGGGGGATCCCAGTTTTGTGTTCCACTCCCCATTGTTGCAGAAAACTGCAGAATTCTTTGGACCTGTATGCTGGACCATTGTCTGTTTTCAGGGACTTTGGGATGCCCAGGACAGAGAAAGCCTGGATGAGATGCTTGATAGCATCTCCAGCCTTCTCCCCTGTGTGGGCAGAAGCAAAAACAGCTCCTGAGAATGTGTCCACAGAGACGTGCACGTATTTCTGCCTCCCAAAGGGGGCAAAGTGCGTGACGTCTGTCTGCCACACTTCACAGCTGGACAAACCACGGGGATTCACGCCTGTGGGCATGGATGGGATGGCATACCTGTGACATTGCGGACAGCCAGTCACAATCGCTTTGGCCTGGTCACGGGTTAAGTTGAACTGCCTGACCAGACCTGGTGCGTTTTGATGGTGAAGCTGATGACTGATTCTGGCTTGCTCAAAACGGTTTGGCAGAGGGGCTACTTCCACAGGGGCAGCGAGAGCATCGGCTCTCCTGTTTCCCTCTGCTATGAAGCCTGGGAGCTCTGTATGCGACCTGGTGTGCATCACATAAAAGGGTTGCTTTCTGTGGGAAATCAGTTTGACCAGCTTGGAAAGCAACTTAAATAGAGTGACATTGGAAACCTCCTGCAGCACAGAATGTTCTGCTCTAGAAACTATCCCTGCAACATAACTTGAATCTGTTACCAAATTGAAAGGTCCAGGGAACGTCTCAAATGCTCTAACGACTGCGGCCAGCTCGGCAACCTGAGGTGATCCTTCCACCTCAACCACCTCTGATTCCCACCTCTGGGTGACGGGGTCCCGCCAAGTCATAACTGATTTGTGGGACTTTCCGGACGCGTCAGTGAAGACGGTTAGAGCCTTAAGAGGCTCCTTGCTTTGGACACTTTTTAATTCCAATCGAAATTGGGCATCCGAATTGAAAATTTTGTGGGCAGGCCGATGAATAGAAATTTGACCAGGGTAGTTATCTAGGGCAAACTGCAGCGCTTCGTTCTCTTGAAGCAGATGCTCTAGCATAGCTTTTGTAATTTGACCAGATTTCAATTTGATTGGCATGTGAATGCACTCAAAGTCACAACCAGCCAGTTCCCTAAGGCGCATTCTGGCTTTCCGAATCAGGTCAGCCATCAATTCTTGTGGCTTTGTCATTCTTTTGGTCCTGTGGTGGCTCAGAAAGACCCACTCTATAATAGAGAGAGGATCTTCTTTGCCTTGGACCTCCCTTGATTTTTTGAGGGTTTTGTTGTTCCACTGAAAAATCATCCCATGGAGATGTGGCAGCTTTCCTAAGATGATGAAACGAAAAGGCAGGTCAGGTTTGCATCTGTTGGCCTGTCTGGTGGACAATGCATGTTGAATGTTATCCAGTGCAATTTTTGCCTCTGGGGTGAGGGCCCTGGGTGAACTCAGTTCGGCTCCCCCTTTTAACAAATTGAAAAGGGGGGCCAGGTCTTCGGTAGAAAGGCCTAGCCAAGGTCTCACCCAATTCAGAGCTCCACACAGCTGATGGACATCTGCAAGGGTCTGAATTTGGGTTTTGATTTCCAATTTTTTGAGGAACAATAGTCCTCTTCCCAATTTCCAGCCCTAGGTATTTCCAGGGTGGCATCTTTTGAATTTTGGATTCCTGTAGTTCAAAACCTGCATCAACCAGTGCAGCCACGGTGAGGTCAAGGGCATGTGCCAACAGGTCATCTGTTGGTGCAGAAATCAACACATCGTCGAAATAATGCTGGATTATCACTTGGGGCACCGCTGCACGCACAGGTGCGAGCAGGGAAGCAACATACCTTTGACAGATCACTGGCGAAACTTTTAGACCCTGCGGAAGGACTCTCCACTGATACCTCTTTCGTGGAGCCTCTCGGTTCAAGGTGGGCACCGAGAATGCAAACCTTGGGGCATCATCAGGATGGAGGGGAATGTGAAAGAAACAGTCCTTTATGTCAATTACAGTCAAACTCCAGTTTTCGGGGAGCATGCTTGGGGCAGGCATCCCTGGTTGCAGGGATCCCATGTCCTCAATTACCTCATTAATTTTGCGGAGGTCATGGAGGAGCCTCCACCTGGTCTTATCTGCTTTCTGAATGACAAACACTGGAGAGTTCCACGGTGAAGTGGTCTCTTCAATGTGGCCCTTTTTCAGCTGTTCTTCCACAAGCTCATTGAGCGCCTTTAACTTCTGTTTAGAAAGTGGCCACTGCTCTATCTAGATTGGTTCATCTGACAGCCAATTCAGTTTTTGTATAGGGCGCTCCTCAGTGACCACTGCCTGAAAAACCTTTGGAGGGTCAGGAATATTAATTGTGACTCCCCATTGGGACATCAAATCTCTTCCCCACAGAGGTTCATCAAAATCCAAAACAAATGGGCGTAGCGTGGCTATTTGCCCGTTTGGCCCTTCAATTGTCACTGCCTTTTTTGACTGCTTGGCTAGTTGCAAGCCTCCAATACCATTTACATGTTTGGCAATGTCCTGCAGTTCCCAATGTGATGGCCACATCCTTTCTGGGACGACCGTCACATCAGCAGCTGTGTCCCAAGCTCCTTTAAGGAGTTTGGATTCCCCACTCATAGAAAGCTTACAGAAATCTTTTGGCCTGTTTGAGCCTATCTTTTTTACCACAGCGACAGTGGTGTCTTTGTCGCTTTCTCCTTTGCCACTCTCTGTGGCACTTTCCTCTGGACTAGTCTTTACTACAAGTCCTTGCACTGCAGGGATGGCCTGGGCAATAATTTGCCCTTTTGGTAGGAAGGTGGGTGGGTTTTCACTGCTGAGCCACACAACAAATCGCTCTGGGTCAGTTGTGATTGTCCCAGGGGCGACCTGTATGTCTGAGGGGGTGAACTTACAGTCCCCAATGACCACAAATTTTGTCTCCACCATGTGCCACGTGCCGGGTTCCTTTGAGACCATGGCTGTTTGCCACTGACTGTCCCGCAGGTGAAGAGGCTCAGCCAACTGGAGCCTATATGGCTCATACCTGTCCGCTGTTGTCAAAGATCCTGATGGCTCAGGCAATACTATGTGCCTCGGTTTCCCTTGTTTTGTCAGGTCCTGTGAAGAGAGAGACAAATCTGATTTAGGTGACCTTTTTTCTTTTTGGGTTGTTTGGGCTGCCCGATTGGGATCGTCACGCTGGGCAGTTCCGCGCTCTCGAATCAGTTTTTTGACACCCTGGTGTTCTTTTTGTTCTCCCTCCCCTCATGTTCCCTTTCCTGTTTTAAGAAATTGTCAAATTGTCCCTTCAATGGACACTGATTGATCCAGTGACCGCTTTTTCCACACAGAAAACACTGGCTGTTAGCACGTGCAGGAGCGTTCTTCTTGTGTGGTTCTGGTGTTTTAGGTGTTTCCACAGCCGCAGCGGTGATTTTCTGGCGCGTTTTCCCCTCTCTAAGGGCTGGTTTCTTGCAGCGTGGGACGACGGCACTGACGGCTTGTAGCATCTCTTTGAGAGGAGGTGTCGAGCCTGGTTCTCTGGGTATCAGATTTATTGCAGCAGTGCACTCCTCGTTCGCATGAGAGAAAGCCAACTGCTGAATCACTTGTTTCTGTGCCTCCTCTCCATTAAATTGCTGTTCCACAGCTGAAGCAAGTCGCTCCACAAATTTGACATAGGGTTCTTGTGGTTCCTGAAAAATGTCTAAGTAATATTGTGAGGGGCCATCGGGCCGCATTTTCAGAAAGGCTTTGCATGCTTGATTAGCTACAAACTCAAGGACATTTTGGGGAATGTTGGTAGCCTGGTCTGAGGCTGCTTTCCAATCCCCTTCCCCTAACAGGTGGTTTAGGGTAATAGGATTGCCTGCATTATCAGTTGCTGTGGTTGGGTCCTCCAGCAAACCTGGCAATGCAGCTTTCAGCAGTTTTCTCCAAGTGACCTCCCATAGCTCAAATTCCATTTTGCTTGAGAGGCACTTGAAAATCTGCTTCAAATCAAAAGGTACAACTGTGATTCCACCAAAAGAAGTAAACAACAAGCCTTCGAAATAAGGGCTATGTCGCCCATATTCCTTTAATGCCTTCATGAGGTCTTTAACAAGCGTCTGTGACAACGCTTTCCAGGTGGCTACCGTGGTTCCCTGCCCCCTGCTCCTTCGGTATGTCACCGGAGTAACTGTGGGTACCCCATCTGTGTTTGCACTTTCGAGCTCCTGCTTCTCTCCCTCCCGGACTCCAGCCGCTGCCTCAGGTTCCCAGTGGTAAGCTGGGGGCTGCTCCCAGCCTGCCTGTGGCACGGGCGGCTGTGGCCGTTGAAAGCTTGGAAAAGCATTTCTCAAAAAAGGTGCAGTCGGGGACACCGTGTTCCCGAGTGGGGGGTAGGGCGGGGGCGGTGCCGGTGGGGCTCCCCCTGTGGGAGGTGGCTGCGGGGGGGCGGGCTGGGGCAGGGGCGGCGCCTCGCTCGCGCCGTGGGGGGGCGGCAGGAACGCGGGCTGGGGCAGGGGCGGTGCCTCGCTCGCGCCGTGGGGGGGAGGGAAGGGGCTCCACGGCGCTGTGGGGTGCTGCTGCGGCGGGGGGAGAAAGGGAGGGGGGGCCACGGAGTCCGGTCTTTTCAGCCACTGTCCCGGGAACCCGGCAAAAGCGGCTGCAGCGCCGGCATTCGGTGGGGGGAGGGGAGCGGGCGGCTGCGGTTCCGGGAAGGGCGCCGGCAGCCCCGGCGGGGGAGGGGGGGCCGGCAGCGCCGGCGGGGGAGGGGGGGCCGGCAGCCCCGGCAGGGGAGGGGGGGCCGGCAGCGCCGGCGGCAGCGGTTCCGGGGGGGGGGAAGCAGCAGCCCAGGCAGTCCCAGCACTGGGCGGTCCCAGCACTGGGGGAGGCGCCGGCAGCCCGGGCAGGGGAGGGGCAGTCGGCAGCCTCGGCGGGGGAGGAGGGGCCGGCAGTGCCGGCAGGGGAGGGGCAGTGCCTTCACAGTAGGAGTGGGGTAAACCCCACCCCTGGCTCTGAAGGGGCGGGGGAAGAGGCGGGGGAAGGGGCGTGGGGAGGGGCGGGGGAAGGGGCGTGGGGAGGGGCGGGGGAAGGCCTTGTGAGGGAAAAGGGGGCGGGTACAGGGAAGGGCCAGTAGGAGGGGGCTGAAAGGCATTCTGGGAACAAGAAGAAGGGGGAAGGGCACAAAGAGGCTGCACCTCGTGGCTGCCGCCATTATGGAGGCCTTTTCCTTTGTTCTCTGGGGAGGGGGGGGTCTCCGTGTCTCCCTTTGGGGGTTTCTCACAGCCGTTTTCGCTGCCGGACCCACCCGGGCTAGTTGGGGACTGGCGGTCTTCCTCGGCGAATGAGAAACGGACTCTGGGTTTGTTGGCTGGGGAAATCGGGGGGGTAGTGGGGGGGGTTTGGGCGTTCTGGCCAGCCAGACTGCCCCGGGAGCCTCTCGCAACCCGGCCGTGGCTGCGGGGGGCGGGGGATCCAGGAATTCTCAAAATGCTCGGAGAGGGGGACCCCGGGGGTGCCGGAGCATTTTTTAAAATACCTGGGGGGGTTTTGGGGGTTTTAGGGGATTTGGGGGGCTTGGGTGACCTGGAGGAAGGAAAAAGGGGAGACCTGGGGGGTTTGGGAGATTTCGGGGAGGCAGGGGGATGGGACCGGGGGGGTCGGGGGGACTTGGGAGAGGCAGGGGGAGGGGTATGGGGGGAAGGGACTGAGGGACGGCAGTGAGAGAATGCAACTTTGTTATCTTGCATTCCTGTGATCTCTTCTAAGGCAGCTTTTATTTGCCACGGCCAGAATGCAAATTTTGCAGCCAGGACGTCTCCTGACTTCCCTAATTTTTCCAACTTTTTAGAAGCATTTTCCCAGAACCAAATGCTGTTCACTTGGTCCGAATTAACATTCGGAAAATGCAAAAACAAATACCTAATAAACTTTTTCAGTTCCTTTTTTGAGTATTTAACTTTGGCAACAATTAAAACTCCAATTAAACTTTTAAAAACCTCTTTCTGGGTGGTGTTTAGTCCGTTTCCCATTCCGACTAGCTGTTATCCTTTTCCACCACCCCTTCCCAGCAAAACCACCCCCCAAATCCCTGTGGGCGTCCTTTCCTAGGGGTAAGGGCTTCCTTCGGGTGGACCCCCGGTCCCCCCCTGTCCCGTCCCTCCTAGGGTTCCCTGAGGCTTCCCAAGCCTCTGTGGTGAGTATCCTCCCCTCCAAATGCCCATGCTCAGTGTAAGCAAGGAGAGCAGTCCCAGCTACCTTGCAATGAGGTGAACGTGCTCACCCTTGTTTCTCTGGGACAAACCTGGTTTTCACACACACCCAGACAGGCATCCCCACTCAGCAGCTGTCCCTCCCGTGTGTCCTCTGAGAGCTGGACCTCACAGAGATCTCCATCCTGCCCAGTACCTTTTCCTCAGGAGCTGCCAAGAGAGACAGCACAGAAAGAAAGGAATGATTTCATAGGGGAAGTACATAGGGATATTTCCCCATTTTGCAGGGTGTTACAGATCAGGGACTTCTCGAGCCAGAGGCAGAATTTACTGGCCAGAATGGATTTTTAATGCAATGCATTTCTCCAGTCCTTTTTCTATCTTGCAAAAAGCTGAGATAAATTCTTTCTTTTTAATTTCAGCTGCTTTGTTCTGCAATTTTCAGAACAATCTAACACTAAAAATTATTGGAAAGAATGAAATATTTTGTCTCATAACAGGCAAGGAAAAGATTTTGTTCCACTCATCAATGTGTTGCAGTCTTCTAAGATCAAAGAGTGCTGCTACTTCCCTTTTAGGAGCACAAGGAAGAATGAAGGGAAAAAAAAAAAAAGAAAATGCATTTATAAAGTAGCTGTATCTTCCTTTCCTCAAGTTGATTCTGCTGCTTAGCTGATATCTGCCTCTGCCAATCATCAGGAAGTATCAAAGGATACTGGCTTCAATGATATCTAATGTTGATTTAATTTAAGATAGAGAAAGACAAGGGTATAATAGGGAAAATCAGTCAACAAAAAAAGGCATAAGTCAAATGTTGTAGCAGGGAAGATTTTTCAGCTGTCCTTTTCTAGAATAAGAGAAACAAAAGGCAAATGGATTGGTGACAACTTTTCCCGAGTTTGCTAGAATTCAAGTGCACGTCTGTTTTTATTGCAGGAGTCATAATATTTAGAGTTAGTTAAAAATAATTTATTCCCATGAATTCTAATGTGAGCAAATAATTCTAAAACCATACAGCTAGGAAAATCTGAGTGCAAAATACCCAGCTTCTCCCATTTAGATATCCATTGATACTCCTGGTACTGCAGCATTCTTAGGTAAAAGCCTCCTCAGTGCATTAAAAACATTTATTGAAGGTAATTTTGCCTGAATATTTGAACCCAGGAAATCTCTGAGAGTCTTGATTTTCAGTTCTCAGTTCTACTTTTTGTTGCTTCGCGTATCTGTCTCTCAGGTCAGCTCAGCGTCAGTTGGGCCGCCCTGCTAGCTGTGATACGCCAACAGTACCTTCGCGTGGGTTTTTGGTTCCGCAGCCCCGTTGCCCTAGCTGTCTCGGCCGTGGTTAGAAAGAGGGGACACTCCAGGCTCAGGGAGAAAAGGTTTTATTCGGGTAACTCAGGGGGCAGTCCCTGGTTCCAGGCCTGTGCCTCTGGGGAGTGACCCCGGGCCTCGGTTACAGGGGGTTTTTGTTCCCCCAAAATCTCAGGGGTGGATACAGGTTACAAGACCAATCACACAAAGCCAGGTGGGTAAGGTCAAAATGCAATACACAACATTAACAAATCAGGTGGATTTGGGATGTGGCCCTGGGAGACTCACCAATCCCTGTCAGACACCTCTCCTGAAAGTCTGGGGTCTGGGGGATGGTGGGCATGTGGGGGAGAAGTACAATGGGATGGGGGAAAACACAATAGGACGATCGAAACCCAGGGCAGAGGATTAGAGTTGTCTTGGCAACTCTTATCAACCTCTGATAAGCACATTCCAAGACAGAAACTTTACCTGGCTAGGGTTAAAGTCCAAATCACATCAAACCTACAACTAAGAAACTTATGATACTATTCCAGCACCCCCACAACTTTTGTTTTGTTTCTTTGTTTGCAAATGTAATAATTACTAGAACTGATGATAGAAAAATAGTTGGCAGACCTTGAAAAATAATGTATTTTATGGGTCAAGCCTACCCATTGACATTTTATGACCAGAGTCTAACTGGAGCTCTGCAACAAAAATAATAGCACAGGTACAGTTTCTACCATAAACATCATCCTTTTCCCAGTATATGCCTTCTATAATAACTTCTCTCTTTCTCCCTCTCCCCACACACCATTTTTGTGATGGCAGTTAGCCAAAGGCATGCAAGAATGAATTGCACTGTTGTGGCATTTAAATTACATCAATACTGAAATGCAGAATAGAGTCCTTTTCTATTTTATCTCTAAATTGAATGCTTTCACAGAGAGGCACTGTTATCTGCATTACAATTTGAGAGCTACATTAGTAAATCTTGAATGCTCTGAATTAGAGTATTCAACTTTTGAGATGGATGGTTGAGCTCAACACAAAAAATGTATTAAGCTGAAGATATGTCTTCATTTGGAATGAACATGTATTTTGAAGAATATATGGGATTCAGAAACCAAGCCTAAATTTCTGAACAGCCTGCATCCAGTTGAATCTTACCCCCTTTTAAAGTAAATATTTTTAGATTTTCCTATTAAAAACTATGCCTTCAAAATGATCCTTCAGGTACCATTTCCCTGTCAGATGGGTAAATTATGCAAATTCCCGCTTTCACACAATCATTGGAGCAGCCTGGAAATGCTGCCTGTGAGTGAAGAAGGTTCCCATCCCTTGTATGGCACATTGCAAGCACACTGGTAATGCTGCAAGTATATTGATGAGTCCTGCAGCGGCTAAAGAGTTGTCTGAAGAAATGAGTTAAATATCTGGGCATATTTCAGAGGTTTTAGCCTTAAGACTTCAGTGATAGCAACCTATCAATGTCCCACAGTCACCTGAAGACCCTTTTTGGCCTTTAGCCAGTCTGCAAGTTTTCAGGTTTTTGAGATGCCCCAGCTGCCAGGTGCATCCCTGGGATATGCCTGGAGGTCTTGTGCTTTCCATTCTCCAGAGTGGGTGCAGAAATGGAAAAAAAAACCCTCTTTCAAAAAAACAAAACAAAACAAAACACCACACAGAGCAAACAAGTTCAATTAAAATCTATGTTTGTGAAAAATTCATAAATAACATGATGATCAAATTGTGTGCTTATCTTGTGATAAGTGAAACGTATTCTGAAGCGTAGTCTGTTTTCTTTTTTCGTGCGTAGATGAAATTTGCTGACAAACATCCAAAGCACAGCTGCTTCTGATTAAAAAAAAAAAAAAAAGCACAGAAAGACTATTTACTTCACTTGAGCTCAAATGATTATTGCTATGAACCAACTAGTAGTGCAAAAGAAAAGTGTTCCCACAATTGAAAAAATGAGGTCAGAAATAGTTATACAAAAAAAGGTTCTTTGCCACTAAAAATTGTTAATTTGAGAAACTGATAGAAGTTACCTTACTGGAATAAAATGTGCTCTCAGTACCAGCATTATTTGATAATGCTGACCCAGAAACTCATCTGTGAAAAGCAAAGTCCTTCGTTCAAAGAAGCTTGAAAAAGAAGGAAGGACTTTGGGGAGAAAAACTGAGATGGGCTATGTTTGCAACCTCACAAAAAGGAAGATTTGAGAAGAACCCCAGAGATCTCTGGTCATGGCTGGAGATGGATCAAAAGCACTTGCAGCACAAGGAGTATGCTTTATGCAGTTGCAGGAAGGTCAGGGCTGAGGCTGGAGTTCCACCTGTCCCAGGGAGAGGTGTGACCTGGCATTCAGCTGGAGGCCACCAGCTCTGCCACCTGAACTCAGGCTCAAACTTCAAGGACTCTTGCCAGTATTTTTAGCCCTTTTCCTCAGATATCACATGACAGCAGCTGATATTCCTCTCTTGGTAGCTCCTTGCACCAGAGGAGCCATGCTGACCTTGGTGCCATGGTTATGCTCCAACACCATGCCTGGGAAAGAAAAAACCTCCAGCCCCCAGCAACACAGTTCAAAACCAGCCTGCAGCTCACCCTGGTCCCACCCCAAGGAATTAGATTATTTTGCCAGTGCATGAAATAGTGTTACATGCTGAAGTGCAGAACATCCCTTTTCTTTCCCCTTTGACTTAAAAAATCCTGGAAGGGTTCATGTCTACATTTCAGTTTAATGAAGAACCATTTTTTATTGAATTCTGTCTGCTGGTGATGCCCATTAGGGAATCTGCTAGAGGTTTCAGGTGAAGTCTTGATCCTTTGATCTTGAGTCCAGGGGATGAGGAACAGGTCACCTTACTTTGATCTGAAGGAGATGATGTGGAATCACATTCATATGCTCCTTGATCTTCCTGTAACCAGAAACCTTGCTTGCAATTTTTGTGCAACATCAGATATGGTTCTTTCCTCAAACAAATCTATGGAGCCATCTCCTAGGAGAAAGGAATGGCGTCTGCCAGGGCAGGGGTTGCAAATTGTTTAGTTTCTCAAAGACCTCCTGCTTCACCTCTCCTCCACCTGTTACAGACAGCAGTTGAAAAACAGGATTTTCAGATGCTCACACCAGAGAGTTGCACAGGAGCCAGAAGGAGAGACTGCTTTTCTGCTAGGATTGCACACTCATTTTCTGTAAGTTTTCTGTATACAAAAAGAACAGTTTTAATGCATCACTGGTATAACTGAGCATGTGATACCACCCATGAAGGATCTGCCAGAAACTCTTGTGTTTCTCTCTCTCTTCCTGGCAGACACCCCTCAGCTGTGACATTTCTATTCTAAGATGAACCTGATAGTGTTGTTTGTTAAAGCATATGGAGGATGCGATGCATCATAATTTATTTATTAATTATTTATTATTTAGTTGCTTTAAAATTATTTATTTATTATTTAAGGTTTATTAGAAACTAATTCTTCACTAGGAGAGTGATGCTACACTAGAACAGGTTGCCTAGAGAATTTGTGAATGCCTCATTCCTGGAAGTGTTCAATGCCAGGTTGGATGTAACATGAGTAATGTGGTCTAGTAGAAGGTGTCCCTGCCCACAGCAGGGGGTGGGAACCAGATGATCTTTAAGATTCCTTCCAAACCATTCTATGATTCTGTTTGACCTAATCCATTGCCATTATGTGGCTGATGATGTCTGGGCCCCTCCCTGCAGGAAGCTGATGTTTATGTACTTGTGCAGCAGATAAATTTTATCTAGGGTAAAGCACTGACCCTCTTAGCACCTGGATGCCTTCCTGCAGGAGTCTGCTCTTCCACACCTTTATAACTGATGGGATAACCTTTATCTGGCTACTAAAAGCTGGAGGTAGGCATTAAGCCTGACCAGACCTCAGCTGGTTTGTTACCCTTTTCTCCCCTCAGAGTCCCTGGAGAGAGAGCAAGGCAGGCATCTGGGGGGATTGTTCTGAAACCCTCTGATTGTAAAAAATAAGGCCAGGTGCTTCTAGGGCAGCTGCAGGTCTTTAAGGAATAATTTCACAGCACTTCATGCTGTATTTAAAGGACATATTTTATTATTTGATCCTTATATATAGGGACATCCCCCCTGTTTATTCCGAGCACATGGTGGACCTACTGAAGGCTTTGGGGTTTGCTCCTCATTGTTCTGGTTCCCTGTGTGGGGGGCATCATTCCCTGTGTGATGTGGACCTCAGATAGAAATCAGCTTGATTTTATCCATTCATTTTGTCTCTTCCCTGTGCTCCAGTTTTCAAAGGATTTGCTTCAGAAATAATTTAAGTAACTACCATCTCTCAACCTTCAAAGCAGCTTTGTCTTCCCTCCCTTAGGTTATCTATGTCTGGAAAACTCAAGAAAGTGTGTTTCAAGAAACCAGCTACCTTCTCCTGCACTGGATCGCACCAGTCAGCTGGATTTGTATCTCTGTTTACTACAGACACAGGTCATGGTGTGAAATAGAGGTGGTGTGAGGGTCTCTGGCTACTCTCCCTCATG
This sequence comes from Zosterops lateralis, assembly GCF_965231275.1. Lineage (NCBI taxonomy): Eukaryota > Metazoa > Chordata > Aves > Passeriformes > Zosteropidae > Zosterops > Zosterops lateralis. The sequence continues at coordinate 61,095,310 of NC_139765.1, forward strand.
GTGGTGATGTTCCCAGATGTGGCAGATGACTGAATTACACCATTTTTCATGGACAGATCCAAGGCATAGCTGCACTTGGTATCTGTTGTGCTGTGGATAAAGGAGAGGAATGGTTTCCAGGAAGGATGGGGTAGGTAAAGGAGAACCACAAAATTCTCCAGAAGAGCACATCATATGGGGGTGAAGAAAGAGCCCTCCTTTTGGCTTTGCCTGATTCCCTGTGATTCATGCACAGCAGAGGACCAAAACTGATGGGAAAATCTCCCCCTACAGAAAGTACAATACTTGGATACAGGCAGACCCAAGACTGAAGCAGTTCTGTGTTGTGGTACTGTTAATGCATGGAGTGATTCACTTTGATTTGGCACAACAGCATAGATAGGCATGAGATTAGTGTGGGGCTAAAAATAGGTTATAAACCTCTAACTGAAATTTCCAGAATGCCAGTATCTTGTAGGGTCCCACCAGGTAGACTGCAATAACAGAGACCTAAAACTGTATTCAAAAGCTTGAAAACAAACAGATACAACAGAGCAGAGAAAGGTAGCAATGTGAATGAGTGAACACAAAGTGTGACTAGTAAGGAAGTACCATACTCTGGAGAGATAACAAGTCAGCAGAATGTAAGGTGAGGTCTAAAGATGAAACTGATGGCATCATATGTAATGAAAGCCAATCAAGCTCCAGGAACATTTTTTATATTTCTTGTGATCCATCTCACCAAAAAACATAATTATTGTAGCAATTGATTTACCCAAAGCCTGTTTTCTTCCCCCTCTTAACAGTTGCCTTTTGGAGCCAACAGATTTTCTTGGATCTCTCTGAAGAGCACAACTTCCTTTTAAATTGATTAATTATAGAGCACAGTATCCTGCTTTCTAAACAGTACTGATGAAATGCTTTCAACTCCACAAATCACGTATCCTCCTTTTGAATGGATTCTGTCAAATGTGAATCTGCTTTAATTGGTTATTGCTAAAGGAAGTGATGTATATAAAATTAAGAAGCTAGTGTCTACCTCAGGCATTACTCTGCCTGAGTTCCTATAAAAATATTCAAGGCTGCACTAGGCTTTGTGCTCTGGATGCTTCCCCACCCTAGATATCCCTGCTAGGCTGGTTCAAGCCCAGGTGTGTCCCAATGGGCCCCAATGGCAGCAATGGACCTGAAAAACACAGGATATTCCAGAAGAACTTATCTAATTTATTTAATTTTGTCTCCTTTCTTCTGAAAATAGAAATGTGCCACTTCGTTTAGGACAAACAAACGCATATTCCCATATCCTACACAAACATTTTGTTACAAATGGGTGTTTTCTTCAGGTGTTACTTTGATTTCACATGAAATCTCTTATTTTGTGTAGGAAATCAGAAAGACAAAACTTTCTTTTTTTACCAGTGCAACGGACATTTTACAATTCAGAGTTGAGAAAACAAGAAGAGAGTAAATTGTATTCATATTTAAGTATCAGAGGGTATCCCTCTTTGATCTTATTTTGGCTAGGATCAAGAACACCCAACAGGCTAATGACATCAGTGGCATTTATTGAGCTGGAGTACTAGAGAGACTTTTGCCTTCAGCACCTCTCCCTGCTGCTATAAAATTTATGAGCATTATATGCTACCCGGACCAGAAGGTCTCCAGTCTTGTAGTGTTTATGAGCTTTGCAGGAGAGCCAGGGAGTGAGGAACTCTGAAATCTTACAGAAACTATTGAAATTCCAGAGACATAGACTGAGAAATTTGCAATTCTTATAACCTTTTTTGCATAGGAAATAGATTTCCATCAATCAGGAGGTATAGGGGCATTCCTATGGGAATACCTAACTGAAATTAGCCCAACAATCTCACTCTAAAATAGTAAAAGGCTCCAGTCTGAGCTAACATAACAAACTCTAGTTATTAGGTGTAGCTAGCTTTGAGATAAGATTTCTGTTGCCTCTCCTCCAGCTATTAATAGCAACATGGAAAGATGAAGGTTTATGTCGTTTTTTCCCAAAGGTTGAAAACTCTGGTATGTGCTAGGGATTGTAAATGTTGAAAACTGCTGTAGAGTAACCCTGAGGTTCCTCCACAGCTACTGTGACTGAGAAAAATTTACAATTAATTAATTTAACTTCCACATGTATTTAGGTAGATTTGTTATGATAATAATCACAAAAAAGTCCCAAATCACAAAAAAGGAAAGATTTTTGCCCTTTTGCAGCAAGTCTCATGAAGCAGTCATAAGGAGAACTTGAAGAAGTGACACACAGTTCAGTTTAACCCTGCATATGCCACATGCTTCTGTGTCCCAGACAGCACTGAAGTAATGGCAGACATATTCCTGAAACTCACTCTGACAGTGACACCTGTAAAGTGACTGATATCCAGGGGAGAGAAATAAATTAAAATCTAAACTGCTTCTTGTTTACTGCAAGCAATCTCTTGAAGAAAATCCAAAGCTTACACTCAGTATGCTCTTAAGTAATTTTTAAAATATCCAAACTAATTTTGCAAACTGGATTAAATATTACATTGAGCCTCCCATGTGATTCAGGGGAAGAAAGGTTTTAACTACCTTAGGGAGGAGAAATCTTCAGATTAATAAAGTTGTGCCTCCCCAATTAGGAGCTGTGTGGCTGCTGGGGCAGTCAGGACCAGACTAAGAAAACAAACACCACCAACACAGCAAGGAGAACTAATCTTAAAGCAAAGCTTGTGAGCTGCAGTCTCATCTTCCCTGACATCGAGAAATGAAAGCAGGACTGAGAACATGTCTGGCAGGTGAACTGAGGTGCTAATTGTACAATAAAGCAGCAAATTCACAAGAGGGAGAAGCACCTTCGAAGTCCTCAGCCAGGAAAAGCGGGATGGGGGTAGAAAACATTTAGAGACATGAAGGAAGGGAAAGCTTGAGTGAAGTGCTGCCTCCTGTAACTCATCTCTGTGCTAAAAATGTTTCTAGAGGTACGTCCTCCAAAGGGTCTGTCAGCAAATTACTTAGGAAAACTGGTTGAGTCTTCACCAGCCCCAGCAGCAGCAGCCTCTGGAGGAGGAGGCATGGTTTGGCTCAGCTGGAGTTTCACAGCTCTGCCCTGAGAGGCCTGGTAAAATGTGCCATACTTTTCTACATCTTGAGTGATCTTGACTAGCTTATTTATACAATTTCAGCTTCCAGCAGATCTGGAAAATGCTCATTCTGGAGACCAGCTCCTGGTTATTCTCATATCACTCTGGACTGCACTGAAAAGCACATTTTCGTGGACGCTCAATTTTCTGCTCTATTGTCCAGTTTCAGTCATGTTGGACAATAGAGCAAAAGTCTTGGGGAGCATCAGGATCTTACAGACTCCACAAAAAGCTGCAGGCTACATGGAGAAGACACCGTGGTTCAAATACCCACAGGCTTACCTCAGCCACTTGTGAGCCTTGAAAGAGGTGTGCAGTCAAATGTTTGCCTGTATACTGCTGTCAAACTACTCTGCAAGAAGAGACTGTACCTACATGTGGGGATAACAGAAAATCTTACTATAATTCAGTCCTAAAGCAAATCAAGCAAGACATGTAAATCTGCCGACAACTAGGTTTTGAAAGAACAGGTGCTTGAAAATCTGTTTATTATCTAATTAAATTTTCTTTCCATTCTCTACATGTTGTTAATAATCTCCATATGATTGTATATCATCTGCCTGAATCTACAGACCAAAACCAGTAACTCAAAATGCACAGAATAAAGTTAATATGTCAGTACTGCATGTTCCTCTTGATGGTGTACTGCAGACTAAATTCTTTAGTTGGGGTAACCCAGCTGGCTTCTCTTCCTGTACTGGCTCAAACAGGAGTTTCATCTATGAGGTGTTACAATGGGCAGTGACAGCATTAGTAGTGGTTCAGCCTGAACTCAAGTTATCAAAACCAATGAGCGTGTTCTTAAACGAGTGCTTTGGAGTTTGGCTAAATTAGGTAGTGGTCTTGATTATAACCTAAAAACGTTATGACTCAATTTAAAAAAAAGTCAGATTTATTCAGGTTGGGTAGTTTGGGCTGGATTAACATTTAAGATTAGTTAAAAAAGAAATATACAAGTTATATTGCTTGATATTGGACTTGGATTTATCAGAAAGGATTCATTTATGTGAAAGCACACACCTTACTTGTTGAAAAATCCCAAAATAATAATGAAGGCAAAATCACTACTGACTTCAGAAAGTCAACATTTTTAATTGCTTCATATCAAAATTCAATGATTTTCTGGCTGACTTCTGATGCCTTCTGAAAAGGGAGAAATTAAGGGTTTCATATTCACAAGTAAATAGAGAAAAAGGAAGAATTTTGGGGAAATTAGGAGAGGTTCTTTGCAAAGTCAGAAGGAAAACCATGAAGGTATGATTTTGAAGGCTGACTGAAATTTGAAAAGCAGAAATGTCAGACAACTCCTTTTTCAAACTGGGAAGATTAATTCCTTGTGTAGGTTCATTAGGAGTAGTTGTGGTGTATGGTAGCATCTCCCCATTTATGAGTACCATAATTAAAACTGTTACTTATAGATGAATTTATGTAAAAAGAGTGGGTATTTTCCCTTCCCCATGAATTTTGAAAAGCTGTCAAAAGGTATTTTATCTGTCCATTAGCTCTCATCACAGCCCAATTGCATCAAATTACAGACAGAGAGTTTTTCATGATTGCATTGAAACAGAAGTCTAGTGTTGAAAACAAACTGTGAATATGTAGGATGAGTACATCATGTACTGTTTCACATACAAAGTAAATTTTCTATTAGGTGTAAGCACTTTAAAATTTCTTAGGATATAACTTGAGATCTTGCTAGCTCAAATTTTCTTCCTAAGTCAAAGAATTAAAAATCGTTACATTCTCTGTCATTTAAATGGGAATTTTAAACAGCCTGAAATGAAAATATTTCATTATTGAATTATCAGCTGCACACAGCAGAATGAAAGGATTTGCTTCTGCATCATAAGACTTGCTCTGGGTTCTCATGCAAAGCTTTATGTTTCGGATAACTTTGTCTCTCAAGACCTGAAGGTCAGATGTTGTACAATATTTCTCTGTATTTCAGAGAACTATGCTTTGCCCTCTTGGAAGCATGAGAAGGCAGAATTGCTGTCAATTAAGAGCCAAAATACCTATGAATCTATCAGAAAAAAAGAAGTATAAAACTCATTATTAGATGTCCTAAAATGTATCCATTATGCATCTAATCTATATTGGATGAAAGCCACAAATAATTTTAAAAATAGAAATGCAAGATTTCATTAGACATTCTTAATTATACAAATATACAAATACCCTAACATGAGCCTTTACTATTTTCTTAACCAAAATAAAGCTTTACATGAAAAAAAATTCATAAGCAAGATGAATAATTTTCACTGAATATCCATAGCTTCTGAAAATGCCCCAAACCAAACATTAACTTCTTTCTAAGAGAATTGCTTGCCATCAGTTGTGGTTAGTTGTGCAAAGGAACACCATAGCTAAAAAAGAATGCAACTGTGGAAAAGAATTTTTGTGTCCTATTCCTCTGTTAGAGATTCCAAATGTGCCTTTTGCCAATAAAGGACCTGAAAGTTGACAGAAAAGCATTAGACACAACAGAAATCCATCACTACAGAAAAGCCTGGGAAAAGGAGATATGACAAATTACATGGGATAAATCTGAGCAGCCTGGAGTCCCTGCAGATCTTGTGAAAAATGAGGCGTGTGGATTGACAGTACAGGTAGCAGAATGTCTCTCTCCTGAAAGGTAGACATGATCCAGCTCTCAACCACTTTTGTGCAACAGACAAGCGAGGCCAATAGTTGTGTAAAAAACTACCATGAATGAGATAAGAATAAAGGGGAAAATGTCCTTTGGTTAATTGCTGCACTTTGCAGGAGGTACAGACAAGCCATGTTAGTGTGGCTGCCCTAGTACAACAGTGCTGTGGTGAGATGAGACCTGGGGCTTCAGCTGCTCCCTGGGCAGCAAAGATGGGCAAAGGGAAAGTGGGCACCTGCCACTGAGAGGAGCAGAGAACCCAACTCACTCCCCACAGAGGAGAGGGATGATGCCCTTACTCTGCCCAGAGAAGTTCTGCAACCAAAAATGTGAAGGAGAGAAGCTCATATTTTATCTGGTACAGCAAAAAACAGGCAAAGAAGGGTGGAACAGCTCACTCAGGATGATACAGAAAGCATATGGCAGCAGTAGGTTTTTGGAAAAGGGCAGTTTTCCCCTTAAATCTCTCATTTTACTACCTATTTTTGGCATAAGGTAGCACAAGTTTATTCTCTAGGAGTTTATGCTGTGAGGTCTCTTGTGTTGAAAAAGAACTGGAGGAAGGAACAAATGGAAAGACACAGTAGTACTCCAGAGCAGCTCAGGCAGAAATGCAAACTAATAAAAATGATGATGATGTTAATAATAATACGATATGTGAAATAACTACAGCTGACATATGATCTATTGATTAAAGTCTTTCGTATGACAGGATGTCAGCCAGCAGAAATAGGAAATCAATACCTCATTTAACAGCAAAGAACCACTCAACCTCTGCCAGGCAAAAGAAAGACAGGGCTGCTTGAGCAGACAGTATGAATTTATTTGATCTACTTTTGTGAAAAAGAAAGGTTTAATTATACTAAAGAATGTGTTTCCTTGAATCCAGCAGGGAAGGGGGAGTTGTTAGGTAGCTTATGAACAATTAGTCAATCTAACCAAACAGCAATGTTCATGCAATTCAAGGCATGTTTCTGGGAAGTCAGGGTTTTTGGATAAACCAATAACTGCAGATTCCAGTAAACATGAATTTAAGTACATATAACAAAGGCAGGAAAGGTAATGTTTTCAGGAACTTGCATATTATTTATATATTTGCTGCAAAATGCAGATTCTGCCCTAAAAATTGAAACATGTCCATGTCCATTCCTCCTGATGGAGGAATGTTCTTCACATTGGATATGAGAACATTCCTCCAGGGAAGAGCACAAGGGTGTATCTGTTTCTATTGTTCCTGTTGATCTCCTGGACCACAGGAGTTTTCTAATCCATGTTTCTAGACATGCACACAAGTGGGAGATTTTTGTCCCATCTATTTTTATTTTTTTTTTTCTTTTTTTTGGGGGTGGGGCGAGGGGAGAATTTTAGTACTAAGGGTTTTAGTCTTAATTCCTACAAATGAACCTCTGGCAAAAACAGAACTAGAAATGACTCCTGCATTTTTAATGGGGAAAGCAGGATAGCCCAGGAATACAGGATCCATGGATGGAGTAGACATCACATAACATTTTTATAATTGGGTTGTGTACAACGGATCTGCTACTTCATGAGCCCAAAGTTACTGAGGTTCACTAAGGACTCAAAAAGAGAGAATTCTATGGTTTGCAGATTGTAATTTGTAGGCATCTTATAAGGAATCATACTTGCCTTATTTCTCTTCCTATGAAGAGAATAAAGCAATAAAAAAGACATGAATACAACAAAGCAGTTTGTAAAACCACACAGGAAAGCATTTCACTGCACCAGAAATATTGCATTTTCATGCATACAAACCACAAGTGATCTGCAGAAAAAACTGATTCTCTACAGTTTCATAGAAAAAACCTTGTTATACGTGTACTTTCACAAGAGGAGGTTTACCACAAGCACACTTGTACCTCCAGTACCTCCCCTACCATTTTTATTTTCCCCCACAGCTTGCTCCTCATTACAATCCTGAAGGAAGAAATCCTTCAGAGGCATGTTTGTTACCCAGGAAGTACGTGTGAAAATGTAACACTGAGGGATGTGAGAAATGAGCACCTCAACACTACTGGGTGCTCATCCCTGGAGGGGGAAAACTGACAACTTCGATTAAATCCTTTTTTTTAAAACTTTTTCCACAGCACTCAACCTTGCCATAGTGTAATTTCTGCTCTCTAAGTTGCCAGGATGGTGGCACCTCCATTCCCAGTCAATAAGAAGGGGTTGACGAAAGGACTGAAAAATTTCCCACCACTTTTGTTTTTTTCTATGTACATCTCCCCTGAACACTGATCCTCTCCTGAACAAAGCCAAATTCCAGTTGTTTCTTTTCAGGAACCGGAATTAATGTTTTTTGTTTATTCTGATAAATAGTCTATTTCTTGTTTTAGCAATTGTACCAGATGGGTTTTATTTAATATGTTATTTACTACCAATACAATGGTCCCTTGATAACATGGCTGTAAGCGATCTTTTCTTGCAGCTTTTTTGACAATCTCAGTGAAGAGCCAAAGATCAAAAAGAGCAGGAATGCTAAATAATTTGTTAATCAAAAATATTGCAGCTAAAATTGACTGGCAGTGTATTCTGGGGAAATCCACAGAGTCATTGGTAATCCTTGTCAGTTCTCTGTTTTAAAAGAGGCATTTGTTTCCAGAGCAATAAATGGTTCACAAAAATAAATTAAAACCAGACTATGGGAGAATTAATGAATTCATAATTTCAATATGCAGAGATAAGGATGAAAGCTCAGTGTTAGGAAAGCATGCATTTTTATTCTGCTTATTTTTGTAGCATGCCCAACAAAGAGTTAATTTATTCTTGGTTTAAGAAAAAAAAATTTAAGCACACACTCTTCACTTGATTTTGAAGTTTTCCTACTAATATAAATGTTTTCTATAACTATCAGTACCAAGCACCACATTCAGAGTATTGTACATTCTCAGTATTTGGTACAGCAGAGTAATTAAGCCCTATTCCAGACTCCTAGGAAATGCAATAGCCCAATCATGTAATAGGCTCACTGGTTATGAGGACAACACCAGGTCTCTGGGGACCTTGGAAAGATTCCAGTCCAAGTTGTCTTTTCTTAACAAGTGATTAGCTCACAACAATGGTGACCAGAGTCCATGTCCCCTGGTTTCAGGCAGGGCTGTGGTTCAGAGAGTTCTCTCACTGCAGCCACGTGTCCAACATGCAGCAATGTGAATCCTCATGATGTGCTGGCACAAGCTGGAGTGCCACAACCTGCTCCTCTAGGGATGGGTGAGAGGACTCAAGCCTGAAAGGAGCTTTGGACCATCATTTGAAGCATTGCCTGTAAAGCCATGTCTTCTCTTGGTTTTTGCAATCCATTTGCTGCAACATTGCAAAGAGTAACTCTGTTTTTTAGCCTAATACAGGCAAGGCTACTGCCTTTAAAAGTCCCCAACAACACTCTTATTTTTGTATGGCCATCTAGAGATTCAGGAACACACAAGCTGAAGAGTGTGGTGATATTGCCTCATTTTAGAGACAAAGCACATGATTGTTTTAGTTTCACCTCTACAGCTCAGGCAAACCAGTGCTGAAGTGGAGGGGAATCAGCCAGGGTAGCTAAGGTTGGGATACCCCAAGCAGAGCTGTTATAAGTTCCCTAAGAATAAGTACTGGATCTGCACAGAGGATGAAAAAGGTGACAATTATTTAGAGCAGGAATGAAAACAAATCCTGAGCTGTTATTCAAGGCCTGAAACCTGTGAGCAGGTGCTAGCTGGGACATGGACATTCAACACAGAGACTTCCCTATCACAAAATCTCTCTGTAATAATGTCAAGAATGGCACAATTCAATGACACTAAGACATGGAAAGCTGTACTTTGCACAATTCAATGTTCATTTCTATTCTAGAAATTTCTGTAGTAGGTTACAACTTTATTAATTTTAAACCATCCCTGTCATGGAGATATTCTTCTCCTTTTACAGCTGAGAAACCCAATGTATGTTGACTATCAATCCTGCATCATGTTTTGCTCCAGGCTGCCTGATCTGCCTCCCAAGAAACCTGCCTCCAGCTCTGCTGTCTCCACGGAAATGCAAAAACCTTTGGGCAAGTGCCACAAGACCTGGAAGCCCACCAGTGCACTCTGCCCCAAAGGTGTCTCAGCTGGGACAACAGCAGCAGTGGAAGATCTTGCACATGACCAGAGCTTGGACCAGTTCAGAGTCCCTCGTGACCCTAGTCACCACCAAGCTCAGGTGCTCAGGTCTCCAAGCCTGGCCTGGCAGGTTCTGTAGCTGGGCCAGTCCAGCCACACCTTCACCACAGAAGTATGATCTTCTCAGTGCAGAAACTGGGCATGATGTGAAATACAGCAATGCCCAGTGAGCAGCTACCTCATCCTTTGGACCCTTTGTGACTTTCTAGGGTTGTTCTTGAAACTGTACAGTTTGAATATCTCATGTTGTAACACAGCATACCAGCTGACATCTGAGGAGGAATTTTTGAATTCATATAAATTAATTATCCCTCCTCTCCTACCTGCAGATCATTTTTTCGGCAGGCTTGGACAATTTGTTCATTAGCTACCATTTTAAAAACACCTAATTTTTCCCTTCAAAGCTATTTTTCAGTTAATATTGTGTATGAGTATTTTCTGTGTCCTCTTCCATAGATCAATTATTTTATTTACCATTTCTTGAAGCTTGATCTAAAACACCAAGGCTAGACATAGAATCACAGAATTAGGCTGGAAAAAAGCCTCCTTGAAGGAGACATATAAAATATAGGGACAGACTTTTCAACAAGGACTGTTGCTATAGGACAAGTGGTAATGGTTTTAAATGAAAAGACAGTAGATACAGACTACACATGAGCAAGAATTTTTTTACTGTTAGGGTGGTAAAGCACTGGAACACATTGCCCGGAGAAGTGGAGATGCCCCTGACCCAGGAAACATCCAAGGTCAGGTTGAATGGGTCTCTGAGTAATTTGGTCTAGATGAAGATGTCCCTGCTCGTTGCAGAGGCATTGGACTAGATGGCCTTTAAAGCTCTCTTCCAATCCAAACTATTCTATGAATCTATGATTCTGACTGATGCCAAAAGGCATATGTATCATATACTAAGATAATGCCCTTTCTGGGTTCAGCAAATGAAAGGCTGAAAGCGGCTGCACAGGGACTGCAGATGGCACTAGGGAAGAGCAGGGCTGGGATCAAACACCAGCTGAAAATGAGAAATGGGAAGGTAGAAAGCTTATGGGTTTTGCTTTCATTACAGGTCCAGCCCTGGGCAAGATTGACACACACTGTTAAAGTGTTTAAGTGTTAAAAGAGCTTGCATTGTGCTATACAAAGTGTACATGCTGTCATGGCCATGCACAAGTCAGAAATGAAACTGAGAAACTAATAAATCCAAATGTACCTGCTCTATGTCTGAACAGATAAAATCCCCTCCAGGGCCCTACCAGCACACTTGAACTTTGATAACCCTGTGATGTTCTGCCGAGCACAGGCTTCCAGCTGTGGCAGTGACTTTCTACCAAGCTACGAAACTCCATAAAAATCTGTTAAGGCTGGAGCTGGATGGATTTTCTCAGGACAGATGTTAACTGTCCTTTTCTAGTTGGAGTTGAAGGGAGAAATTAGCCAAGTATTGGCTGGGATTTATGAACCCTGGGGTGTACTGCCTGCACAGATCTGCCTGGTGTGCCAGGACTGCCACCCTGTAACATGCCTGGGATGCACAGAAATTCCCCAATGAGAGACAGAAAGGGCATGAGTGAGAAACACATGGCCAAAGGCATTACCTTTGCATTTTCTAAAAATTTCACACAATGTCAGCAGTTAAATCCATGAAGCAATCTCAAAAGGTGGGACTTTTTTCTAAGGCAGAGACAAATTGCTGAAAGTTTTCTTCTTTCTCATGCTCAGAACAAAGGGCTGTTGAGGAGAATTTGTGGGGCAGATAGTGAACCTCCTCGACAAAAGTGCAAGGCTGACTTTAATGTATTCCTATCACAAGCAGTGAGGACGTTCATTAAAGAGCACTGAACTCTGAAACCTGCTTTAAAGCTGTTAAATCTGATCTTTGGTTCTTCAACACAGTTAAATACATGAAGCCAATTGGCTGCACAGCAGCTGCTGTGACTTCTCTGTGCAAGCTAAACTCCTGCCACCACCAAAGTGCTTTGCCCTGGGAAAAGCACCATCCAGGCAGCAGCAAATAGAAGATGGGCACCATCTGCCAAGACCCAATTTCTCATAGATCAGTTCTTTGTAGTTAATGACACAGAAGGAGATGGTTGTATTTGGTCACCTCATGCTCCATGATAACATCTGGACCAGAACACCAAACCAGCCTGCACTACACTGCAGCACAGTCTCCTCCTCAGTTTACCTGCCTCAAAACAGGGCTGGAAGGAGGTGATGTGAGTGGGGAACAGGGAAGGAGGTATTTCTAACTAGTTTGAAGCATATCCTGGGATTAAGCAGCACATATATGGATTTAATTTTCAATTTTGGTTAAACTATTTCCATACTCAGTTTTTTTAAAGAGGACTATATGTCATCTACAGCCAACTTTCATCAAAGTCTCAGCCTAGGTAAAAGGCTACTGGAAAACAGTTTAAAGGAAAATCTTGATGTGCCTTACAGGAAGGCCTTCAAAGCAGGACTTTAGATTTGATAGTGGCAATAACAGATTTTTGTCTGGAAAATCTTATTGGATCTTTCAGAAGAAATCAGTACAGAAGAGGGAGTTAAGCTCTGTCCATATAACTGTGTGTCATGCAAAGCACCAACACATATTTTTAAAACAACTGTCTGCCTATGCTGAACATACTCCCTAATCACAGGAGTCTTTGTGCCCTCATTCCTTTTGCAAATGTCAAGATCACTAAGGGATTAACTGTAACATTTTATAATCATTTTTGCTTCTCAGCAGTTCATAAAGAAATGCTTACACCATGGGAATTTTACTTTTTAAATTTTTTTTTTATTTGCCAGATTGTGAGATCAAACAGAGCCAAACCAATTATCTGCAATTCTCAAATGACAAACATGGAAACAAAAATATTTGCAGCAAAGCAAAGGAAGTGCTGAATTTCTTTGTAATGCAACAGAAAAATGAGAGTTGCAGCATTTTTAAGGGCTTTGATTAAAACTCTCGATGGGACAATGCGTCAGGTGTTACTGCAAGGTCAGCTCTGCTGAATGAAGCTGAACCATATTCAGTCTCTGATTTTGCAGTTATGTATGTCCTTATGTCACTACTTGGGACTACTGAAGCACAAAGCCGAAGTGTGATGTGCTCAATTTGTCCTTCAGTTGCTCCATAAAGCAGGAAAAACAGCCCCAGGTAAGGCACAGCCACACTGTGAGATTTGTGGAAGGCTTGGAAGAAGCTCCTGAGCTTTCTCTTGGGAGTACTCTTGGAGGACAAAAGCAGCAACATGAAAAGAGTGGTTGCCAACAGAAGAACATGGGCAATAAAGCAGCTTCCAGAGATGAACCAGTTACAGTGATGGCACATTGTCACAGTTCATATGGTTTCAGGATTTGTTACAGCTGGGGCAGAGTGGCTGCAAAGCTGCCTCATGGAAAAGGACCTGGGGGTGCTGGTCAACAGTGGCTAAACCTGAGCCAGGATGTGCCCAGGGGGCCAAGAAGGCCAATGGCATCCTGGCTTGTATCAGCAATAGTGTGACCAGTGAGACCTGGGCACTGATTGTCCTACTCTGCTCAGAATCACAGAATCAATCAGGCTGGAAGGATCCACAGTGGGATCAAACAGGGATGTCCTGGAGCACAGGATTGCATCCAGATGGTTCTTGCATATCTCCAGTGAGGGAGACCCCACACCCTCTCTGGGCAGCCTGTTCTAGTGCTTGGTCCCCTGCACAGTAACAAAGTTCTTCCTCATATTCAAGTGGAAGGTCCTGTGCATCAGTTTCTGTGCAGTGACTCTTGTCCTATTGGTTGGCACCATCAAAAAGAGCCTGGGTCCATCTTCTTGGCACTCCCCCTTTGGATACTTAGATACTCAGCAGTGGTGAGGCCACACCTCAAATCCTGCGTTCAGTTTTGGGTCCCTCACTACAGGACAGACATTCTTGTGCTCCAGTGTGTCCTGAGAAGGGCTACAGAGCTGGGGAAGGGTCTGGAGCACAAGTCCTTTGAGGAGCAGCTGGGGGAGCTGAGGTTGTTCGGTCTGGAGAAAAGGAGGCTCAGGGGAGACCTTATCACTCTCTACAACTGCCTGAAAGGAGGTTGTAGCCAGGTGGGGGTCAGTCTCTTTTCCCAGGTAACAAGTGATAGAAGCAGAGGAAGTGGTCTCAAGTTGCACAAGGAAGGTTTAGATCAGATATTAGAAAAGAATTTCTATACTGAACCTCTGTAAAGCATTGGAAGAGGCTCTCCGTGGAAGTGATGGAGTCACCATCCCTTGAGATATTTAAGGGACATCCAGATGTGGGGCTTAGGAACATGGTTTAGGGATGGACTTGGCAGAGCTGGGTTAACAGTTGAACTCAATGATCCTAAAGGTCTTCTCCAACCTAAAGATTCTATGATTGCAATGAAGAAAGTGCCCATGATCAGCCTGGACCTGTGAAAATATCCACTTTCAGTGCAACTTTCTGGCTGCTGCAAGTAGAGCACTGCTGATCTAGAGTGCAATATGTAGTTATGCAGAAACATTGTTTGCACCCTTATAGCCCAATTACATAATGGCAGTGCTATATAAAGAGGTTCTCCACAGGGGACCCAGCAGGCACACTCAATAGTCACTTCTTACATGCAAATTAAGGATTTGAAGGCTGACATGCAGTGAAGCTTGAAATGTGAAAACAGCACACTGAAAGTTCAATATGCAATTAACCATAAAAGCAACACTGCCTCAGTTTTTAGAAGCATTTATAATATAGTGTCTGAGCTGATTTAATAGTATGAAAAAGATAGCAACTGACAATGTCTCCCAGAGGAACAGAACAAACAGGTGTATCTAAGTCACATACACATAATGAAAGTTATAAGTGGGAAATAAATGATCAAAATGCTCAAGATTTTCAAAAGTTGACTATCATTTTGAAGGTATTTTGTTGCAGTCAAGTTGCAATAGAGGCCTGTTTTCAGAAAGTGCTGAGTAACTCTTCTCTGACAGCAACATCACTGTACATAATCTTAAACCATGTACCCAGAAACCATGACATCCTCAGTGACAGTGGTTTTTGATGACAGCCACCAGAAGGACAAGGTGCTGGGAGGCAACTGTCTTGGGTCACAAGAGTGCTCAGCTCCACATTTGCTGGGATACAGACTGCTCCTTTGCCTTTTCTGTGAGACCCAAATGCAGCCTGAGCTTACCCAGTTACCAGACTCAGTTTAAGTAGGGACACGTTGAATTAATTTTGAAGAATGTCCTTTCAGGATTGTTCCACTTTTTTGTTATCAAAAGAACTCAGAACTGCATGGGAAAAGACAGTTAACACCGTACCCTCAACAAATATTTGATAATTTCTAAAAAGGTGGAAAAATCATATATGCAGAATACAGAAAATCAAAAATATGAAGAGCATCAGGATAAGAGAAATTTGTGGAAAAGCTTCTGTCTTTGAGTTCCAATAGAAAGACTGACAGCTTCAAATTTTGTGAGATAATCCAGATTAGCTTCTGTTCATTCTCTCTTCTCCTCTTCTTCCCTTCCTTCAACTCTTTCAGCCTGCTGTCTCTTCTCTAGCACAGCTTAAACTTCAAATTCATCATTTACTTCAAGTTCTCACACAAGCAAGTTTATTTCACTCTTCTGAATGGAAGCAAATGAATTTTATTTTCATGGCTTACTCTCCCAATGCCTTCTGCATGGTCTGATACACTAATGCAGATTATCATTCTGTGCACTTTTTGCATTAATTCTCAACTGACTGACCCTCTTCATCTGTAATTATTACCATGACGGTTTTGAATATCATTAAACTCTTCTCACCGACTGCATTAACTTTAAAAGGTAATTTGATTAATTCTGCAAGCCACTGGTAGATAGAGATTTAACGCCTCATGGAATTTCTGCATTATCAGTATTTTGCAGCAACTAGATCTGAAAGATAAACAAAATCCTTGGAGACCAGATGAAAAAGGTTGGTTGTTTTTGTGAAAGATTTTAAGTAATTTTGTTAAGCTTTAAAAACAGTGTTCTAAATTGTTTTTCCCAGAATTACAAATGGATCATTCCTCTGCATTCCCCCACAGTACTGATTTAATAACTTTTCATTTCTGTGAAACGCATATATTTCCAGAGCTCAGCCAAAGGTTCTTCACTTGGGAAAACACAATGTCTGTGAGGCAGCGAAAGTTATCAACTGATAAATTGTAGAACAATATAGCCTGCCAAAATAGTCAACATGTAAAGACTTCACCTAAGTTCAAAACTTTGTGGAGAACAAAGACGCATGCTAATGCAGCATCAGCGTGGTGTCACATACAGCTGCTGCTGGTATGTTTAAATAAAAGTGCTGGAGGATGGTGAGGATGGTAATGGTCTAAAATATGGTTATAGCATTACTGAGCAGCAATGGATTGCATTAATGGCCCAGTGTAAGCAACTGCAGATAGTAATTCTCTAGCAGATATTTCCTCCTTCTCCTTAAGCATGTCCAATGGCTGTACTGGAACAGCACTTTTCTGTGTCTACTACTTCAAGGGTAGCAGAAAGCAATATTCATTAAAATTTCATAAATGTTAGCAAAGGCTCAAATTACAGATTAGAGTAATGAATTAGGGCTACATGATTCCTTGCATGGCATATATTGAAGGGCAATGGAAATAGAAATCTCCCAAGGAAAAGGAGTTAATGGAGAGGCAGCAGCCGTAGAGACCATCCTTCTGGAGCACATCAGCTCCAAAGACAAACTGCTACACCAGCGAGGCAGAGCTGCTAGGGAAACGAGGAGCTGAGTGGTTTGTTTGAGGTCTAGTAATAAGAACAAGTTTGTGTCCTTCATGGCACAGGTATCAGAAAAGGACCATCACATTATCAAGCCCTGTGATACTCTAACACACGACCCTGACTTTTCAGAGGGCAGTAGTCAGGGCCTTTGTGTCTCCTTGTATCAGGGATTTCTCTCATCTCTGAGGTTTGGTTGCTTGGGTCAGACAAGGCTAGAAAGGCTGCAGGTGTCCAGCTTCAAAGAAAGCTGTGGGAAGCCTTGCCACAGGTCCCTCTGCTCTGCTCAGGAGCTGCATTTAATCAGAGGATCCTACCCTCATTGTCTGTCAGTGTTTCTGTGCTGCAGGAGAACCTGTCCCCATCTCACAGCTAGGCTGGCTACAACACTGCGGATGCTCCTGTGCTGCTGAGACTGATGACAATGTTATCCAGAAGGGCATGAAAAAGGTGCATAGGGAATGATATTTTTTCTTTTTCTAGTAACACGGTTGTGAAGTGGAATACTGGGAAATCATCAAGCAGGATGTTTTCAGCACATAAAGGGAAGGATTCTTTTCCCCCCTACAGAATGAATAATTGAACTGTGAATGCAACACTGCAGAATGCTGTAAAAAATGAATATACAGATTAGAAAATAGACAAGACAGATCAATTTACAGAGGATGAATTCCATATTCCAGACAATTGGACTAGATGATCACTGTGGTTCCCTTGCAACTGAACTAGTCGATTATATTTTTTTCTTTTTTTTTTTTTTTTTTCTTTTTTTTCTTTTTTTTTTTTTTTCTTTTTTTCTTTTCTTTTTTTTTTCTTTTTTTTTTTTTTTTTTTTTTTTTTTTCTTTTTTTTGCTACAGAACTGGGGTGAGGGGGTTAAGTCAGACCAAAATCTGGTTTTCATATTTATGTTGAACAACTTTTCAGTGGTAACACTGATTCATGGACACAACTTACCACATTAGCTTTTTGAGATAATAAGCATTTCTTCCTACAAAACTTACACATTTGCATATGAACTGTAGTTTGTCTAAGATAATGGCTATGGAATGCCCATCATCTGGAGGAGCACAAGGTAACAGGGCTGGCTAAATGCTGGGATGCTTGACATGTGGGTCTGCAGTGTGAAGGCCCCACTCCAGCAAATGGGACCCAACCTCAAAGCTTTGATGGTACAAGTTCAATAAGATCCCCAGCTTCCCCTGCTGCCCACAGGCAGAGTTTCAGCTCCATCCTCTGATACCCTCTGTGGGTGTTCTAACTACTCTTGTAGTTGCTATCACTACAAGCCAATTAAACATCTGCTAATGATGATCCTATCGTTAGATCAATGAGGGAAACTGACCTACAAAAAGCCAGGATTTCTCACCAGTCACCCTGGCTTTGTTCTCACCTCAGGAAATGGCATCGTGTGTTTGTGCTGCCCTGTTCCAAAAGTCTGCCTGCTTCAAACTGTGCTCAATATCCACTTGAATGTATAGACACACCAACTGTCATAAACCAAAGCCTCAAAATGCATAATTATACTTTACTTATTGTGTGCACTTCACTGGCTAAGCTCCACAGCATTATTTGTATTTCTTAACTGGACCAATGTAAATGATGTATTAATGAAGTACAAAAAACTTCAGAGACAAATTTTTGGATAAATAATGCTGCTTTGTTTGATAAAATGTATTTTTAATTGATGTGACTTAGGTCATTAATTTTCTGTGTTGGTGCAGTGAAATGGACCAAAGTCTTTCCCAGGCCTGCATTTCTATTATTCTGTAACATCTTTCTGCATCAATTAGGTCTTGGAAGTAGTAATGCGTTGGATCTTTACAGACAAAAATATCTATGACAAGTTTGCACAATTAGAACATCATTATCTTAATTAAACTTCAGTGTTCTTTGAAATTTCCGATGTTTTTAAAAGTAGACACTGTGAGAGCTACATAGCATACTTAGAGGATACATAACTTATACAAAAAATATGATGCTCTTGAGTTTTCTTGAAAAACTCAGGATGATATTTGTAAGATTTGATTTATCAATAAATATCTTAATGAGTGGAAACTTATTTCCAGTGCCAATCAGTCTGCTTTTTTTGCCAATTCCACTGCATATACACATACATTTTTTTTCAAGCTCCAGCTGCC
Source organism: Zosterops lateralis (assembly GCF_965231275.1). NCBI lineage: Eukaryota > Metazoa > Chordata > Aves > Passeriformes > Zosteropidae > Zosterops > Zosterops lateralis. Next base: position 61,114,093 of record NC_139765.1, read on the forward strand.
ATGGCACTTAAATTACACTGCAACAAAGATTTCCCTTGAACAGAGAGGGAGAGAAATATAAGAAGATCAAAACGAAACAGCAGAATGCTGCTTCCAATACACATTTCATCAGGGTCTGCATTAAGAGTGGGCTGCAGCATGACAGGGGAGGACAGAGGAGACGGGTCAGCTGCAGAAGAGGCCACAGCCATGGCTGTCCTGCTGTCCTGCTGTCACAGGGTTGGTGACACCCACAGTGACACTGAGAACCCTCCCTGTGGCTGACCCCCTTTCACAGAATGTGCTCCCATTTTTACATTCCCCTCTTTATCTTTTTCTTTTCCAGTAAATCAGAACAGACACTTTCCAATTTACCTGCTATTACTGCCTGCATTTCTAAAGCCCTTACTATTGCCTGGGCTACCTCAATGCACATCACATAAATTAACCATGGGCCAGTTTCCCCTGGTCACAGTGTGGGTTAGAAAAGGGAGTTTATAATTCTCTCCACAACCTCAACATCAGCAATGAATCCTTCCCTTAAAACATTTTTGAGCATCATTATTATTTTTTAATGCTCTACTGTTACTCATGGGTGTTACCGGTGTTACCACACTCTAGTCAACTTTAAAACATTTAAATTTGGAATTCACAGCAGATGTTTTTGTAATGGAAGATAAATGAGTGAGAACTAATTTTAATATAATTTATTGAATATATGCAGGGAATGGACTGGGCAACAGTAGTATCACAAAAACCATAACATTTTTTGGTGCATTTTGTGATACATACATGTGTGTACCTTGCAGACAACACCAAAATTCAAGCTAGCATATATGGAAGGGAGGCAAAACTGACACCAAAAATCCCTTTCAAAAATTTGTGTCCAGATGGGTGAGGAAAATAAACCATGCTCCTGAGGTACAATAGTGTACCTAATCTCCCTTAAAAGTGGAAGCAATCTCATCTAAAATAAGAGTTTTTAGGCTGGTTTAAAAACAAGGCAGATGCCTGTAGCTGCTGAGAGAGCCAGAAGCAGGAAAATGAGCAAAATGTTGGTAACAAAGCATTTATGCAGCAGCTGCACTGTGCTGCAAAACAAGCACAGGTCGTTAATTAGCAAAACATCTTCATCCATGACCAACACTTTAAAATTTGAGAGATCGTTTACAAATAACTGAAATATTCAGAATATTGAATATGTTTGTTGAGATTTATTTTTCATCCTGTTGGTTTTTAAAGCTTGTGTGCTGTGAGAGGCAGGCAGATATTTGTTGCACTTCACTACTAGAATCTGTGAGAGTAAGGTATGAATACAAATACCTCCAGCACTAGTCATTCAGAAACAAGAGTTCCAAGGCATTTTCATAGGAGAGACCTTATCAAGGGTGTCAGTGGGACTGACTAGACCCCAGAATACTTTTATCCCTGACCAAACTCATGCACAAACCCTGTGGAAATACATTCTGCAAGGTCTTTCAGGTAAAGACTTGGGTGCATTAAAGGATGCTGTATTTAGACATCATCTGAAGTAAAAAATAAATGGCTCCATTTACCTCTGCTGGGATGGCCAGTTCTCTCCATTTCACTTGAGTGCACATAAGATTTTCATCAGAACTACAAAGGTAGATTTTGATAGGCCACAGAGTGCTCCAACAACCACTAAAACTCTGTATCTGTACTATATTAAAGAATGCTGATAAGCTTAACCTGCATTTTCTGAACATTAGATACACATAAAACCTGACAAAAATACAGGGAAAAGGAAGAAAACATAAGGGGGAAAGTTTGTTCCCAACATAACCCAACAAGTAGAAAGAAAGGGAGTGAGGATGATGGAGAAGACATGATGATAGACATGTGAGTGTCACACCCATCTCTCCATAGTTTTTTTGCTTTGAATGCTTCACAAAATAGGGCATTTTCTGAGAACACTATTTTTTTCCTAGAAACTTAAAAAAGGGAACCCTTTGTTTCACTCTGCATCTTATCATCTTCTACTGTAGTTACAAGTATGGTGTTGATATTTCATAATCCAATGGCTAAATTTAGTAACTGTTGTCTTTTCATGCTTGGAAGCAGGATAGCAAAGTTCCCTGACTTCAAATCTTTGGACCTTAGAGAATAATGGCGTTATCTAAAAATATGGAGCTTTTCAAATATAAACACATTTCACTTTGTCAGCATTTTGCCAGCTTTTTCAGTGCACTGACACCAAACTTATTTTCCTTAACAAAGTCTTTGCCAGGATGGAAATCAGTATTCAGCACTAAAAAAAGCACAACAGCTTGCTGAGTCTCCTGACAATAGAGGAAAGCACAAAATCGCATTTTTATTAGTTGTATCTTTACGAGAGCATTTAAATACACAGGTGAATTCCCAGTATATAAACAAATATTTATTACTAACACAATAAAATATTTATAGGGTTGAAAAGCTATTCGAGAATCTGGAAACCATTGTAAGCTTCAATATCAGGGAGCTTGTAAATGAATGCAAAAATAGAAAAATTATGCCTTAATTTAAATGCATTCGTTATTTAAATGTTCTGCAGCTTTTAAATCATTTTTTTAAAAAGCTAATTGAAAGCACAGAATATTTTAATAATTTAAAAGAGCTTCCTGATTAATTTATAGGATTTATCTCCTTTCATTTTTGCTGTAAACCTTGCACAGGTGAGCTGAGCAATTTGCTCCACAAATTATTTCAGATTGCTCACAAATGTTTTCTTGTCTGGTAAAGTTTGAAAAAGCTAAAGATCAAATGGTTACCTTGAATCAGACATGGAACATGAGCAGCTTGTATTAAAAGCCATGTAATTTTTTTTATATTTATGGTGTTGCAAAAGAAGCAGAATTTTACACATGCCCATTTTGAAGATCACTTAATGGGAAAATAGCTGGGTTTTGCACTCTGAGACTACCAACATGTCTAGTCAGTGGAGGCTGTTACTGAGTGTTCTTGTTGCAGAGTCAAATTTTTGTAAAAATGAATAGACTGACATTGGCTGCAGTTTCAGATATCTTAGACATTTAGTCCCATTCTCAACTAAAGGAACTTATCACATCATCATCTGAAAATGGGGCAAACCTCAGAAGTCCTTGGAGAGATCTCCCACAAAGAGTGTTCTCAGCTGCCATTAAGACAGCTGCAGAAAAGAACTTGGTGCTGGTGAAGTTCAGGACAAGGCCCAGGGGAGGAAAAGATGGAAGTTTTTGGGATAGGTTCCTGTGTCTGTGCTGGTGGTGCAGCAGTGGGACAGCAGTGGGGAAGAGGAAGGCAGAGCTGTTGTTTGTCAAGGCCAGCCACAGCAGGGGAAGACACTCAGTAGAGGCACTGGGAGGTCAGACCAACCCCTCTTTGTGCAGAGGCTGTGGTGGGAGCAGGCAGCACCAGCAGGCCTAAAAAGGGATTAGGCAGGATCATGAATAAATGAGAAGTGGAGTAGGCAGGGAAGCTGGAGAACTTCAAGGCAGCAGCAGGAGAAAGTGGCCAGGCTCATGTGCTCTCTCCAACCTGCTTTGCCATCACAGAGCTCAGAGCATGGGGTAACACAGACCCCTTTTCTGCCTGGGATGGCATTTCTTATGTTTGTATTTTCACACTTGAGATGCCAGAATGAAATGCTACAGAGCAGAAAAAAATATATATCACAGCCTCACAAGAACTAATTGGAGTTGGAAACCACAGAAAACAGCCTGGATATTCAGCAATTTTCTGTGAGAGAGCCCTTTACTGAGGCTGGTTAGTTGTGCATGCAGATGAACAGCATAGCTGGCCTTGGTGGGAAACTGCTCCTGCAGCAATCCCATCCCATCCCATGTAGTGCAGGATTAGTGGTACAGATGTCTCATCCACTCATAGTGCACCGTCAGCTGCTCAGTTATGGGAGACAACACAGGAAAAACACTTTTCACTGCAAGAGAAGCCAGTCTGCAAAACAGCTCTAGACTTGCCCTTGCTAAGACGTGTCCTGAGCAGTTCAGACATTGGCCAGAGAGAGACAATTACTTTTCTTTGGTCCATTTATCGCCACAGATTACAGGGAGCAGGTGATTTAGAGAGTTCCATCCAGTTCAAACCAGAACTACAACTACATCATCCAAGCCAGACAAGGCAAAATTTTCCTTTCATGGGGGTGCCTTAAAAAATCCAACTTGACAGCAGTAAGGCAATTGATAAACTATATTATCTCACTGCTTTTTTCAATCCTCTGAATACAGTCATCCACTGTCTTGTCTTGCATTATACGTGGCTGCCTTTATGCCCCATGTCTGTGCAGTACCCAGTCCTGCACTGTGATTAGGGCTCCTCTGAACAACAGAAAAGCCAAGAAATAGTAACAAGCTGTGTCAGAAACACAGCGTTTTAGCAGGGCAGAAATTACCAATCACTGGGAGTAACTCCTCTGCTATGCCACAGGCTGTGGGTGAACTTCATGAAAGTATAAACTTCCCTGTTACTGACTTTTGCGCTCCCCAGAAGTACAGCATGATTAATTCTCTGCAGGCAGTTCAGAAGTCTTAAAGAACCTTTCAGAACTCCAGGTGACAGAATAGCAAGAGGAATATTCACCTTTGCTATTACCTTGCTAAATACAAAGGGACAGACACTGCTCTTGAGGTTCATAGGACTCTCTTTGCCTCTCCCACTGCTGGTAGCCCTCCCACCCAAACTGGATGTCTGAGCAAAGCAGATCTCTGCAAAGCACAGAAGAATTTTGATGCTTCACATTACAGCTTTAATTTCTGTCTGAGTGCTTAGGAGTCTCAGGCCAGCCTAGAGCTTTCCTTGTGATTTAAGACATTGTAATATATTTGTCATCCTTTGGGCTTATATGCATCTCTGAAGTCATGCAAGTGATCTTTTAACTTCTAAAGTCAACTGGGAGCTAAAATCTCATGAAGTATCTCATATCCATTTGAATTAAAGAAAAATATGTATGCTTTCAAGTCTACTTTTAGTTAGTGCAGAATTTATTGGTTGGCCATATCTGTATTATTAATTTTTTGTAGACAGACAAACTTCATTTTTTACTTCTCAGAATGCACTAGTCTTTTTTTCCATACTATTTCAGTAGCAGTTAGTAAGATGTATATTATCAGAAAGCTGAACATAATGTGAACCTTGGAGCAGATGTGAAAAGTGCTTTACTCTTGGAAAAACGGTTTGATATTGAAGTCTATGGTCAGAGGTAAAGTCTGATCACAGAGAAATAAAGTGTAGAGTGAAATGAAACCCAAGGAAAAGTGAAAAACAGGGTTCTGGGAAGGGAAAATATCTTAACCTATGAATGTAAGTCACAGGAATGAGTGAAGAGATGGGAAAAAAACTCTACCAAAAGCCTCGAAAGTTTTCCTTCCATTTTCACTCTGCATAAGTCAATTTATTGCAGCTAGGTTGTTCAAGTGTTAGATTTGCCCTGGAATATTTCTAACCCTCCTAGGCTGCCAATTTCAGGGTCTTTTTGACACATTCCTGCAGCAAACACATACACAGACAGTCAAAAGGATTTCTCATATTGCGGAAATAGCAAACAAGCCTTAAGAAACAAGATTCCAGAGTAATTGTAAGGCACAGGCTTCCTTCACCTGGCCCCTGACACCAACCTAAATAAATACCAGCCCTATCTGGGAGGCACCAGCTTGCTTGGGTTTTTTCTCCTGTGGTTCCTGGTAACTCCTCCTGCCCCAGCTCTTGCCTCTAGTGTTAAACCTCAAGTTTTTGCTTCCTTCTGGTAGGAAGTGCCCAACAGGTTTGTGCAGTGGGGCATAGATACTGCTGTGGTGCAATGCCATAGGTGTCAAAGATAGAAAGCTTTGTGTCCCTAAATTTTTGCTTCAACCCTCAGGATGCTCTGCCTACACAGAAAAGTCACCTAAAAAGTTACAGTTTTCATATTTTTTTTCTGGGAAAGCAGCCCAGGCTGTTTTCTGGCAGTAATGTTATGGCTGATGAAGAGTCTAAAGGAAACAGCCAGAAACTCCCTGCAAGGCCCAAATGGTCCTCCTAAAGCCTCAGAACCATTTCATTATGGGCACTAAGTGAGATGGAAATCAAGAGGGAAGTTTCATCTTGGTCTCATCATAATTCAGTGATGTGGAACTTAAGGGTGCCTAAAAAATTGACTTTGTTCTTTTGCCTTTGCAAAGTCCTTCTTCAATTTACTCAGTTCCTCTTATTTTTTCCCCTACATTTTCCATTTGCTACTATGTCCTCTTTTTCACCCTTTCATTTTCTCTCTGACCTCTCTTCACAGTCCCACTGCAACTGCAGTTTCTATTAAATTTGAAGAAATATACATTTCATACTGGTTTTTGCAGAATAAATTCTGTATTGATTGAGACCTGTGAAAAACCTCAAAAAGAAAAAAGTTTTTAAAAAAATTAGAGGAAGTAGGTTCCAGCTATGATCCTCTGCCCTGTGAGTACAGATTATACCCACCAGGAGAGTTTCTTCATCGTCTTGCACAGAGTTGCCTTTGCTCATTAAATTGGATCTGAATTACCTGAATTCAGGGTGATTCTTAATATAAAATAGTCCCTGCAAAGAAGTTGGCAAAGGATGAGGACATTACATGGAAATTTGACAGCAGTATCTGATAAAGGATGAAAAATCAGTTTCTTCATAAACGTGGTGCTGAACCAGAGGAAAAGTAATGTCATATTTCCTGGTTTCAACCTCCTACAGAGAAATTGTTCTCTGTTGGACATTACAGTCCTCTCATACACTTCTCTTTAGAGCAAAGAGTTTCCACAGGGAGAAGTGGAACCTTTGGGAACATTTTTGTGTAGGTAGGGTGTTAAGCATGTGTCTCCTCATGTCTCCTGTCTTTTGCAAGGCATTGCAGGGGAGCAGGAGATACATGACCCTGTGGTTCAGATCAGGTTGTCTGGATCATGCTCCCTAAAAGGTAAGCACTGTAGCACTTAACTGGTAGTGCCTCCTTCTTTTCTGGATCTGGTCCAAATCCTTTATTACAGTTTCAGTACTGGAAAATTTTCTTCTAAGGTTAAAACTTACCTTCTGTAGAAGTTCAGCTTTTAAAGAATGGTGACATGCATTATCCTAATGCAGTGTCCTTTTTAGGATACAATTTCAAAGATGAATCATGCTCATATGCAAAAGGTGAGAGACTCAATTTTCTCTTATCAGTCCTGTAAACAATACACCTTCACTGTGTCAAAAATACCCAATTAAAAACTTAAAATAAAAATAGATCTTAAAATAGGCATTAATCCTGCCCATGGTTCAGTGCTGATGCTGTTTCAAAGGCCCAGGAGACTTGCCCTTCACAGTCCTCATGCCAAGCAGGAGGAAGGTGGAGGCTTTAAACACAAAGGGACAACCTTTGAAAGGAACAACCAGGAGCAGCTCTCAGCCATCAGTGTGACCTCAGGAACTTGCCTTTCGTCCAGGGACTGCCTCATGGCAGCAGCCTATGGACAGCAGGGCAGGCATCCCCTCCTTTGAGCTGCAAGTGGAGGTCTCTTGGGTCAAATCAATTCTCCTTTTGCTGCTTCAAAGCAACACAGCCACAATGGTAAGAGTGCTTGGTGGTTCACCCTTCTCCTGAAGATAAGACATCTGGGACTAAGTCATCCACACTGGAAATTCTGGGAAATTCTTGAGCTTTTGGCTGTTTGGATTCAAGGATGGCAGCACTACCTCCTGCATCAGGAGAAAATAAAACAAGACAAATGGAACCCCTGTGAGACCACAGAAGCAGGTGTACACATGAAGGTGTGGTACATCCTGCAGTCACTTCAGCCATAGGGATTTTATATATCTCCCATTTTGTACAGTGTAGGAGCATACGTGGACGGCAGGGAGAAGGAACTCAGCAGACCTGAGACATTCTAGAAACACGTGGTTTTATTGCAAGGGTTGTGGGTAAAAGGGGCTTTGCCTTCAGCCACCAGCCTCGGCTGAAGGGAAGCCCCAAAGAGAGAGGGAGAGAGAGAGGGTATGAGGTGAGGGAGGTAAAAAAGCTAAGAGGGGTAAGAGAGAGAGCTAAGAGCAAGAGAGAGGTAAGAGCAAGGTAAGAGAGGTAAGGTTAGAGAGCGAGGTCCTTGTTACAATACATTATATCTCCTTTTGTGTTGAATATTCAAATTTACAGTGACCGACTGGCGCAAGATACAAAACCTACAAACTTTGCAAGCAGCCTATGAGAACTACTATATTACCATATCATCCTATATTCTAAACTCTAAAGACTACTTTTCTTATCTACTTTTTCCCTGATGCCTTGGCAGGGTGGAGAGGGGCTACATTCTTGTGTCCTTTTGTTTTCTGTCTTTCAGCCTGACTCCAGCTAATCACCGTCTTCCTGCCTGCCATGATTACTGGTAGGCAGGAAGAATCCCAAAACTGGCCTTCATTTCTATTTCACTCACAGGTTTTACATCTCCAGCATTTACCAGACAATCATATTCACAAGCCCTTTCTGTCCCATCTTTCCCAACACTACAGGAGATGGGTACCAAACTGCACAACACTGCTGAAGCTGAAGCCATTCTAGACATGTTCCTGGCTTCAGTGAAATTGCTCAAGTGTTAACAGAGAGACCCATAGAGATGGGACAAGAGGATTTACACTCTTGAACCCAGGAACTCAGTCTATCTAAATTCCCTAAGCTGCCTCTGCATCATATGTGACTGTGGACCTATATGAAGCAGAGCTTATTGCTTAAAGACACACACAAAATGAGAGAAAAGAAGCTTCTGCCAGACAGAGAAAGGACAGAGAAAAGAGGACAAAGGAAGAGGATAAGGAACTAGCTTGAGGAGATGTGTACATGAGAGAGACTCCTGTGATCTGAAAAAGCTACAGGCTGTAAAAGTGGGACCTGGATATCACAGAGGTCTCCAGCCTGAGTTAAAAAGGATGGATTAAGAAAATGGTGGGAGCAGATATTTATAAGCTGTATTATGTCCAAATGTCTCATGTTAGCTCAGGTAAAGCAGTAAATGCAAAAATTAAGAGTAGGTTAGGCACAACTGGTTTTATTCACAAAGCAAGTTCTGCCTGAATATAAACCAATTAGAACATAAGAGCTACATGGTTATTTGGAATAGAAACTAAAAACTTCTCTTCTGACTAGCACAGGCTGAGGCATTTTCTGAAACCAGCACTCCAAATATTGCACACTGCCACATTTGCCAAAATTGCAAAATATTATAATGCAAAGATCAAAGTAATTTTTTCTAGGAGAAGTTTGCTCTGCCTCTTGTGTAGTTCTAAATTCATCTGCAAACTATTGTTTCTATTACAGCTTTCTTCTGCTATCACAGAATCACATTGTGTTCCTGAGAGCATTGTCCAAACACTGTCGAACTCCGTCAGGGTTGGTGCTGTTCCAGTGCCCAAACACCTTCTGGGTGAAAAACCTTTTCCTGATCTGTGAACACAGAGGCTTGTGAACAGTTTGGCTTGTGCATTTAGTGTGAGGGGTAGATCTTGGCTGGATACCAGACATCCACCAAGCTGCTCTGGACAGGGGAAAGAAAATCAGATGGAAAATGACTTGTAGGTTGGGATAAGGCAGTTTACTGAAGGAAAGCTGAAAGTTTGCATGTGCACAAGCAAAGAGGAAAAAAAATAGGATTGTTCTCTACTTCCTGTTAGCAAGTGATGTTCAGGCACTTCTCAGGAAGCAGGGCTTCAGTATGTGGAGCAGTTGCTCTGGAAGGCAAACATTGAAAATAACAACTCCCTCCTCCTTTCCTTAGGTTTTATAACTTACTGACATTGTTTGGTATGGAATATTCCTCGGTTAATTTGGGTCAGCTGGTCTAGTTCTGTCCCTTCCCAGGGCTTTGTGCACCCCCAGCCTACTGATGAGAGGCAATGCTGGGGTGACAGCACTGCTACTCAGCAGTTTCCAAAGCACTGGTGTGTTATCAACACCTGTCTAGATATCACTGCAAAGCACAGCACCGTGAGGACTAATATGGGAAAAGAAACTCAATCTCAGACAGACCCAATACAGCTGGGATGGCTACACTGCTGCAAAACATGTTTAAAGAATCAAGTTAAACTGATTAAAGTCTCTGCCTTACCTCCACCCAGGGGTTTGTTGGGTTTTTTTGCCTATCATTTTCACCCGACAAACCAAGTCACATGGGCAATTTAGCACTGAAACTGCAGTTGCATGCATAAAACTGAATACCTTTTGGACCTCCTTCCTCTCATGCAAATTCCCACATTATATCACATGGCTGCTCACTTCATTGAAATCTTGTTGACAGTAATGCTAAATACCAGATGTTTGGGGATTACCTACAAGGGGGCCTGATGTTGAAGAGAGAGTTATGAGATGATCTTTCTCCTTAGAAACTTTCCTCCTGGCAATGAAAACAAGTCCCAAATCTCAATGATTTGCAGTTTTCCAACTGTTTATTGTTAGCTTTAAATTCCAAAGTTCTACTATTCCAAGTTTCATCCATACAAAGATGCAATTTGGTTTTGGATCCTGCTAAACTCTGCTTCAGTGATTTTTAATGGCACAGAAATGTAAATTCTCATTCTTTACCATAAAAGAATGCATTTCCTAGTATTTCTCTTTTTAATCCCCTCCTTTCAGGTTCATTGGTTCATCAACTGTGCCCTTCTATTTGCTATTTCAACTCCTCTGTATTACTCCTATTTTATTTTGATGTCTACTCTTAAATAAATAGCCCTTATATAATTTAATGCCTTCATATGAGATTTTTCCTTAGTTGTGTTTGACAAGCAGATCTCCCAAATGTTGTCGAGGACAATTTCTCTTAGTAAATTATGCTTGGGCCATGCAGGGCCCACCTAATGGTTTGGCAAGGTGCATCACCATCACATTCAGAGGATTTGTCCCCCAGAACCACAGATCATTTACTGAACCTGCATCATCCTTGAGTTCACTGAGGATGCAGGCAGATCCATGGTTTTGGGCTGAATTCATCAGAGCAGCAGTATGCCTATTCATGTGCTCTCTGGAAAAAATAATGTGATTCTCTGTAGGAGAGCCAACCCTGGTACTGGTCTGCTGATTGTTTGTTTCTCTGTATGTTACACACCACCAGTGACTATTGTTATTCTGTTATCAAATACTACCAATAATCAGTAATAAAAAAGTCAGGAAATATCTTCCCTCAAATGAAAGCCAGTGGAAGCTATCAGTAGGCTGTAAATGTTATTTCTTCTTTTCTGTTTGTTTATTGGTATTCTTATAGTTTTAAATGAAGGAAAGATTTCTGGAAATACTTTCATCCCTTTTCATCATTTTTATTCCCAACACAAATAGTGATACACTACACTGGTTCTTTGAAGAACTGTAAAGTGTATGAAAAAGATGAATGAGAGTAGTGTGTCCAGATGCTAAATAGAATTTCAGCTTCCTAAGAAATAACACTGTTTAATTTATTTTAATACTGGTAATCACACTCTATGCGATCTAATGCTGAATCTAGCATCAAATCTTTCCATTTGGCAATAAGCCCTACAAAATGTGTCAAGAATAGTTGAATATCCTAACCAGAACTTGGGGATAAAGAGCTCTAAATGCATATTTTCCTTTGGCAAATTTCTGCATAAAGGCAAACTAATTTTCTCAGAATTATTTTCCTGATACCTGTTTCTTCACCCAGCCTTTGTACAATATGCATTTTGTAGAGAATAAACAGTATTTTCTTCTTTAATAACTATTGTATATAACACCCAGAATTTTAGCTCTACAGTAAAGGAGGATTAGTTGCTCTATTAAAGAGTTTAGGATTTGTGAATTTTTTTGGAACAAGTAATTTGTCTCCCTCAAACAGTATTTCTTCAAGACTTGCACTGTTTGGTTTTTGGGTTTTTGTTTGTTTGTTTGTTTGTTTTTCATTTTTTCATTTTCTGCTACTTCTCATAGTGCAGTTGCTCTTGAATTTTACAAATTCATTTATAATTTTTTTTTTTGAGGACTCTGTTTTCCTGCAACATCTTAATTACTCTGCTGGCCTAAACCAGGATTACTGAGGAGACTGGAAAGGAGGAGGCTTTAGCTGAATCTGAGTGCTTACTACTTGTCAAAGTACTCTGTAATCCTTCGTAGGATTACTCTCTGCAGTGTTTCCTTGCTGCTAAATGACAAACAAATAAATTCACTTTTTCAATACAGCATGAAATGTTCTTTCACTTTTAATAGGCAATATTTGACAAAGATACCAGAAGGAAGAAGAACAATGAGGAAGAAGAACAAAGGCAAGGGTATCTCAGATTCGTGGTGAGCTTAATCCTGCACCCCAAAGAGTTAGACTACAACAGGTCTAACTGTGACATGTCTGTTTCATAGAGATTTTTTTTTGATCTTGAAACTGAAATATGTCTTTGAGGTGGTCAGACAAAAATTCTGCATGCTGGGAGTCACAGTCAACACTAATTCAATGCCAGAAGAAATGTCAGGGAAGGCAGTAAACATACATAATAGCTGAAGAAATCCTTAAAAAGGCAGCCCAGGATAGATGTTTTGGGTGAAACTTTGGTGTGGAAGACAGACACTCAATTTGGGAAGACTGGAGGGTGAAATAGTGAATTAATAACTCTCAGTGCAAACAGCTGTCATTTTTCTAGGAAAAGTTGAACTGCAACCTACAGACAGGTAGTGGAGTGATGGTGTTTTACCAAGCTATGGGGTTACTTTCCCTGCACCAACCCCTCCATAGCAGTCTTGGCCAGATGTGCTGACTTACTGGTGATGAAGCTCTGGACCAAGAGGGGCACACCAAGATTTACACCTCAAAATACTTAATGAGATTCAGAAGAGGTTATAAAACCACAATTCTAATTTTATTTCAAATAAGTACTGTCATGAAACTCTGATGACTTCCCTGTTTTTGTGGTGATGTGTAACAATGATGGACATAATACAGAAATCCACACACGCATGCTTTTGCAATCACATTCAGCACATCTTCCAGCTAGTTTTATCTCCCAGGAACCCACAAATATATTTTTTATCTGTTTTGATTTAGGGACATTTTACCATTAGTGATTTTTTAGGGTTCCAGGCTGAGTTTACATGTATTCCTGGATCATTTTACTGTTGGTTAGTCTGAGGAACACTGCCAGAAAGCACACTCCACCTATTTTCCTGGGTTTCAGGTGTTCTGGTGAGATCTCAGTGCTACACATGCCGCTTCCCAGAGTACTTTGTTGGTATCTGCACCTGTAAGTGCAGCTTGTCTTTCTCTTTGTAACACTATCACCACATTTTCCTTTGTAAAGTCTTCATACAAAAGAATTACAGTTTTTTTCCCATTTTTTCCCCCCAGGAATGCTCTTCTTGGTCCTCAAGTGCTTGGTGTCCTGCTCATGCTTTGTGGCATTTTCTTCTAGATTTTTTTTTTTAAACCCTTGTATTAAAAAAAAAAAAAAAAAAAAAAAAAAAAAAAAAAAAAAAGCACTATAGCTTCTGGCTACAGTATTCAGGATATTAAATATAGAGTTCAAATGCACACTAGTAACATACTCAGTTCATATGCTTTATATGGTCATGTTAGTAAAAGCCACAGATTTTTTTTCTTGCTATAGAGAAGGGAAGCAATATGTGTGAACTGCAGCCTCAGTATATTAATCTGCATTAAAAACAACAAAATGGTCCTTCTTCCCAATGGCATTTAAATCATAAAACCCATAGCAGCAGTGAAGGATAAACTTCTGAATTTCTTTAGAAAATACACATCAAGACTGTTAAATTTTGATCAAAATCATCTAAGCCTTTAGAGCACCCAGCAGTGAACTGTGCATGTTTCCTGGTCTGGGTCAGGCTTGCCCCTAACACCTCTAACAGCTGCAGTTATCTGAAAGAAGAAAATTCATTCCAGACATCCACCCATACTCAGAAGCTCCTTTAGTTGCTAAACCAAGAGACTGATGGAGGGAAACCTCTTGTTCTACAGATTCTGAGATTCTGGTGGTGATCATGCTGACAGTGAACAGAGGCAGGGCTGAGGCAGTCAGTCTCTTCTGTACCTCAGCCTTCACCAACAATGTCTCTGAGGTCCCTATGTAAGGAAAGGGGGTCCAGACTAGAACAGTCTGTTCCTGAAGGACTGAGCTCTGTGGAGGGGACCCACACTGGAGCAATTTGTGAAGAAATGCAATCCATGGGAAGGATTCACATTGGAGGAGTTTGTGGAGGACTGTGTCCTGTGGGAGGGACCCCATGCTGGGGCAGGTAAATAGTGCAGAGTCCTCCCCTTGAGGAGGAAGGAGCAAGAGAGGCCAAGGGGGATGAACTGACCACAGCACCCATTCCCCATCCCCCTGTGCCACTGAGCAGAGGAGGCAGAGATGTCAGGAGTGAAGCTGAGCCCAGGGAGGAGAGAGGGGTGGGACAAAGGTGTTTTAAGGTTGGTTTTATTCTTCATTACCCTACTCTGATTTGATTGGTAATAAATTTAATTTACTTTTCCCCCAAGTCACCTGTTTTGCCTGCGTAGGTAACTTCTGACTGAACTCTGCTGGGCCTTATCTTGACCCATGAACCTCTTGATATATTTTTTCTCCCCCATCCAGCTGAGGAGGGGAGGGGTAGAATAGCTTTGGTGGGTACCTGGCACCCAGCCAGGGTCAACACACCATGGGAAATAACCCCTGACAGGGTGACACAGGGTTCATTGAATCAGTGCATTGACTTACATGGTTGCCAGTGTGGATCTAAGAATATCTGCCCTAAATTTGTTTTAGCACTCCAAATACTAGAAACACTCATCCCAATTGCTTTCCAAAGGGATTATTTTTCTCCACTGAAAAGCAGCCAGTTCCACAAAGCTGCTTGAACTCAGTTATGGCCCTAGCCAAGTTGATTTTTAACATTAAATAATGTTTCTAAATTGCTTTGGGGTTCACGGATGACAGTTCTTAGGAATTTGCAAAGAAGGGTTTAATTCTGCAAACACCCAAGTCACACACAAGCAATACTCACTCATTGATACTACCTCTAATTTTCACTGGGACCATGGATTTTTTGTGTGACTATGCAATATCAGATTAGCAGCCTATCAACTCTAAATCTTTCAAAAATGTGAGTAAATCCCATGAAAAATAATGTCAGCTTAAAAACGATGACATTTCAAAGATTCTTTTACCATGCTAATATTCTATTGATAATTACACTTTCTAACTTCATTTTTTAAGCATAACCTTGAGAATAAAAATGACAAAAATCTTCATTTTTTAAATACTAAAAGTTTGCTTTGGAATGGCCTGCTCCTCCAAGAAAAGAAGCCTCAGGATAAATACAACAGCAACTTAAGTGCTGGTAACACAAATGTTTTGCTTAGGATAAAGCCTGTTTTCCTGTGGAGAGGAAGGAGAGGTCTTTGAGAAATGGGCTAATCTCTGCCAGATCCAGTTAGGTTCAGTGATACTTAAAGTCACTTTCAACACACTGGTATCTGACTTTTTATCAGGACTTGTCCAGTGATGGAGATACTGCAGTGTTCCTCAGCATACTCCTCCAAAACTTCAGTATTTAAAGATAAAACATTCTTCCCTTCTCTCCATTTTGCCAAATTGCTTCTTATGCAGCTTATGGGGGATACAGAGCATCTTGTTCCTGGGAGAGGCAGCAGAAAAGGGGAGAGGAGATTCCTGGTGTGAAGTGACTCTTGGCCTCCATGGGTTATCTCCTCACTGGACTAAACAACCAGTTTTCTCTCAAGCTTTCCTATTACACTGTATTTTCTGAATCTCTAATTTGCCTAATTGTTTGCTTTTGCTGCTCTCCAGTGTAGCCCATTTGTTTCGGGAACAGCAGGGCTCAAATCTGGAGAGATTACTCCAGCTGGGTTTTCACTAGTTCTCAGTGGCACATTTCTTTCATTATTTATTTAATGTCTTATTTACCCATAATGGCTCTGCATCCTGCAAAGGTGGTTGTTTCTGTTTTTTGGAGAATGAAGACACTGCTGATTTGTGCTCTGCTTGAAAACCTCTGCATCTCTTACATTAGTTTCTGCCACCTAGAGGACCCTGCTGCCACATTTTGGACTCTTGGTATAACAAAGTCAGAGTTAAGCAGGATCCTGCTCAGTGCTTTGTAAGAGCTGCTGCTCCTGCTGAAAGATGCTGCAACTGTGCAACTGGATCATGTACTGACAAGCTGGATGTCTTTAGTTTATGAAAAGACTGACACAGGTTTACACAGACACACATATCACTGTATGGAGGGCCATGCACCTGGGGAATGCTCAAATATTAAGACAAACTGGACAAGCCAAGCAGGCAGTGTGGGTCCAGGTAGGGATTGCATGTATTGAATGTAGGTAAAAAGATATGCAGCTTTGAAGAACATGAAAGAAATGCACAATACAATGTACATGGAACTCATCAGAACTCATTAGGAAGGGAAGCTGTGTCTGGGTTGGTTTTGTTTCCTGAACGTTTTGGCTCAGCGTGTTCTGCTCAGTCTCCTGCAGAGAGTGAAGCTCACCACTCACCACACTGCCTGGATAAATAAATCCAAGTGATGGGTCCAGTGCCAAGTCAGAGGTGAGCAGACTGGCTCCCTACCTGGATGAATTGAATTAGAAAGAGGACCTGGAAAAGGCACCTGTATCTGGAAGGTGAAAAATGTGCTGTGCAGCTGGTGGCTGGGAGAAAAAGTTATAGAAACTTGCCAGTTGTATGCTACATATCTCTGAATTTTGCTCCAATTCAGAAGATCAGTTTGAACTCTAAACCTGTCCTCCTTTGTTGCATGTAGATTTTATAAGCACCCTCCTTAGCCTTCCATTCCTATAATTGATGTAAGCACTGAGGAGTTTTAAGCTCAGGACCGCCTTGTGGACCTCCTTGTTGGAAATTAAACCAAGGTCTTCATTCTGTGAGCATGGCTATGGGAGCTGGTGCTCTCTTGCCCTACCAGTTTCCCCTAAATGAAACTTCCCTGTCCAGCTTGCTTTGAGATCCCCATGTAACACAGCATAAAAGTCTTATGTGATGCCCCTTCCTTTCCCCTCTCTCCACAGTCTCCTGCCTTTGTCCTAGGAGGGAATTATTTTGTTTTGACACGATTTGTTCAAGGCAAATTGATGTTGGCTTTTTCTTGACACTGGTTTTATCCCTCTGTAATCCATTTCAAACACATGACAGAACTCCATAAATATATAAATGAATTAACCAAATATTTCCTACCTAATCTTTAATGCAGTCTACTCACAGTTCATAAAAATATTTACGCAGAGACACATTATTGTGTTTTTCTGATCCTTTCTGAGCCTACGTAAATGCTTAACATAGCTGCTCTCTGCACAAATTAAATAAGATAATTCCCTGTAAATGAAGTAAAAAGCTGAGACTTAATTTGTGAGGCCAGTCACTCACAGAAAATCCTAGAGCTGTCTTTTCCAAAGGCTGAGGAAGGTTTGGCTCCAAAAATTAAAACTCTTATTTTTCCCCTGAACTCCTCTGAACATTTATTCAAGTGTTGAAAAGAATTTAAATGATAACATCAAGCAGAGCATTATCAGCAAGGTCTGTAAATCTTTTTGGTAAACTTCAGGAGTTTCAGGAGTGTATTCAGCAAGTACATAGGAAATATTTAATAAATTTATTTATAAAGCATTATAAAGAGTCATGAATGGTTTATGGGCATCTAATAAAAAGATTAATAAGTGTTAAGGGGTATTTATCAAATTAATCTAACCTCCAAATACAGAGTTTAATTAGCATTTCTACAAAGTCTCCTGCTCTCTTTGCCATCACACTGTAAATGTTACACTTCTCAGCAAGGCTAGGATAAGATGCGATACTCTTCCTGGAGCATTTGTACTACAGCAATAATTCATAGTTTGGATGCCAGGATGCTGGGACTTTGATTAATGTAATGACATACTTTATGGTATCCCTGGCAGAAGCTAGGAGAGATCACAATTTATACTGAAAAGTGGATTCAGGATTCTTATTCAGAGCAGAAGGTTTCAAGATAAATGATACACTACCCTATGGCTCCTTGCAATGGTTACTGATTGTATTTTATTACACAGTGGCGTAACTTGACCTTAAGAAATACTGCATACATTCAAGATCCAATTTATCAGGTGGCTTATGTATCAAAGAAAAAACTCTCATGCCAGCACTCAGGCATTAAAACAGCCCTCAGAAACCACAGCCAGACATACACCATCCCCTGGATGTGTGGGACTGTGAGACAACTGCCCCAAGAGCTGAGGTTTCGTCCCATCTCCCCAGAGATGCTGCCAGAGCAGAAGGATCTGTTCTCCAGCCCTCCACAGAACCACAGTGAACTCACCCAAAAGACCTCTTCTGTGGACAGGAACTTTCAAACCAAAATAAATCCCAGGTGTCTCTCCAACCTTCAAACCACTATGTCTTAAACACAGGAAGGCTTTTTGTCTCTGATACAAATGATAATGATGTAGTCTTTTTTACCAGAGCAACTAAACAATATTATGTCACTGCCAAAGAGATGGGGAGTCATTGAAAACTAACACTGAGTATCATAAATTATTGTTTATCACTAGACAAATAAATGGTTGTCTTTGAAAGTGGACCTACTTGTATGGTTAAAGTTTAAAACAGCATTTATGGTAGCAATTTGAACTCCTAAAATATACACTTTAAAAATAAAAAGACTTACTGTAATGTCCCTCAGCTGCATTTCTGCAGAATAGTCTTAAATCATTCCAATTACTTAATGCAGTCTGTAATTTATCAGCCCAAATACGTCAGACTTCTCAAATCCAGACCCAGATACATGTAATTGTTAAATTACATAAATTTCATGTATATTATGAATTATTCAGGTATCAAATGGACTCTTTAAAATTAATAAGTGGTTTCTTATATGCAAACAGCATATTGATTACATATATCTGATTTTTTCTTCCTAAGACTTGTAGAGTCTGAGGAAAGAGTTATCAAAACAGGGCTTGGAATAAAGGTTGTAAATTAGGAGTGAAGAAAGGAAAAAATAAAAAAGCATAAAGCTGCTGCGATCCATCAAGGCACACATGGAAAACTCACCCATGTATGCAGTGAACATCCAGAACTCTCAGGGAATTCAGAAGTTGTGATGTATCTGAGTCATCCCTTTGGCCCACACAGACAGTCTCTGCCCACACAGACACACTGCAACATTATACTCCTCCTACGATTTTGGTAACATAAATATTACGATTTAGAACTTGAATAGTATTTTCATTTTTGCATTTCTTTACAGTCATTACTTAATTAATCCACCCACCAGACCAGAGAGCATTACTAGCTCTGTTAATCCACGCATAATTATCAGCAACAGTCCATTAACATTACACAAGAGGTGAGAAGAAGAATTGCAAGATCCCATTGGGATCCAGGTGATCTAGAGTGCCCTCAAAACTTGTAAGGGTATCAGACTAGCCAGAGGGCAATTTTGGGGACTCATATTCAAGGGTGACTGTGACTCTGCTGTCAATGAGAGACAGTTGTGATGGTGCCAAATGACATAGGACTGACTAAACAAGAACTGAACCCCCATTTCACCTTTTTGTTCATATTGCTCTGAATCTTTTCCTGCTGGAAATCATTATACATACAGGCTTTTTTCCAGGTTTCATGCTGCAGTGTTTGAACACCAGATTTCACTGAAGTAAAGAATAAATTTCCATTTGGTATTACAAAATACAATAGAAAAAATAATTTCTGTTGTAATAACGAGTTCTTACCAAAGTTTCCTTTGTGCATAAAACATATTACAGAATTTTAGGAAACACTTAATTTGATTAACAGTCTTCTACATTAATCCTTTGCTCAGTCACTCTTGAAAGCTGCATTAATTTAACAGAAGCTTTGCCAGGCTGCCTGCATGGCCATGGATCAATATCCTAAAAGGCAACCATGCATAAACTTTGATTGTGACTTTATGATCGAGTAAGAAAGTCCATCTAATATGGATACTAACTGAAATACCCTAACATTTATGCCTACTTTTCTAGTTTACAGTGTTTAAAAATGAGCTATTATCAGAGGCTAAAACCCCATATTACACTTTTGATATTGTTTCTGACTATGAATAGAAAAGTATTTTAAATCTTGCATACTGCCCCAAGTTTCAGGCAACAGAGATTTACTTGATCCTAGAGGCCAATATTGATTTTACAGAATGAAGAGCAGTATTACACAGCTATATTTTGCAAAACTTACACCTCTATTCAGCCATTTACTCTTTACTTGGGGGTAATGGAATTGATGAATACTATCCTGCCTCTTCCAAGATCCCCATCAAACACCTCCCCAGGAAGAAGGAGCAGAGCTCCTGGAGGAGCCTTTGAGAAGAACTCTTTTGTGTTTCTAACTAAAACAGTGAGCTCCTGGGGAAGAATAGTGGTCTTCCTTCTTCTAAAGGAAGCCTTTTCAGTATAAACAATCACAAATGTACATTCACAGCGCCTAACTGACATTACTGAGACTTCAGGGTCTGTAATTGCTAAATTTAACCCTGCAAACCCGTCACAAAGAGTTCAAACCAATACAGCTAGGTTAAGCACATGGTTAGGAAATTAAAAATAGATGATGGCTATAAAGAAGGGAAAATAGATGGAAGGAATTAAAGAAGACCTGATCTTCACAGGAGAGTGTTTAGATCCTTTACTGAAGAAGGCCTTAGGGAATATTTGCAAAACAAAGATTAGCATTACTGCCACTGTTCTTGGGATTCATTATTCACAGTGAACCTCTCTATAACTAACACCTATTTAATAATAAATTGTGTTTCTTTGATGTGGTTAATGACTGATATTGGAACAATTATTACTATTGAATTTTTTGTTAGGGGTTAGAAAACCTAAAAGGGGAGAGAATGGAGTGCAGAAGCATGGAAATGCTCTGTTTGAATTCAAGTCTTAGAGACTTCTGCTGAAGTATTTTCTTGTTTTCTGCTACTCTATTGCACAGATGGAATTTAAGATGAAGCACAATGGAAACTTTAACATATTGCTTAAAAATCCAAACACTGAAATTAACTAGTTTGTTGAAAGGTTGCCTTCCCACTACAAAGTGTCAGTCTCACTGCCCTTCTAAACAGCACTGGATTCTGGACCCAGTATCATGTTCAGAACCAGGAGGAAGGTTTAATGTTTAAATGAGCTAACTCAAACTGATATGGATCTGCATGTAAGGGCATGTTACTCTAGTTCCCATCAGTTTTACAAGTAGAACATAGTTTTCTTCTGTACTTTCTACTATTTCTCTACTCCCCTTTTCCTTTGTGCTTTGGTCCTGCCTTTTTTATTTTTTTTCCCACCCCATTGTCATATTTACATTCAAAGCTTGAATTCCATAGTTTTTTCAGTTGTCCATACTAGGTTTATTTTCCTTTGTGAGTGCTTTTCTCTGACACAAGTTAGTTTCTCTCTGACCAATCTAAATCTTCAGTTTTCTTACACAGTTTACTCAAAGTAAATTTTGCTGTAATGTTAAATCTCTACCCCACCTTCATACACTCTCCACCTTGGTGTACTGAGTGACAAGTAATAGCCAACCAATGCCATTTTTCTCACCCAGCTGTCTCATTGCTGCTTTGAACTGACAACCAGACAAGCGGAATGCTCCTGTTCCTGGGCAGACAGAGTGCATGGATAGTGAGGGAGGAAGGTGGTCAATAAGCTGAGTTTCATGGACCAAGACCCTACTTAGAGCAGATGGAAAAGATTATTGTAGTGCAGGAGAGAGAGAACAGGGCGTGCAGCAGGATTTGTAGACCAGAGGACCTGTATGAGCTTTCTCATGATATGTTCCACAAATGTGAAACTTTAATGTTTATACAGCTCTTCAATCACTTGACTTCACATTTCAATCAACTGCCTTTTTTTTTAACTGCTCTAATTCTACCTCTCTGAGAATGTACAACTTTTGAATGTGGAATAGATAATTTGATCCATGAAGTTTTATGAGTAGATTCAGCTAAATGCTGCTAAGCCCAGGAATAAAACCAGCTTAAAGATGGGCTGTACCATGTAGTTATGATGGATAGGACAGAAATTTCATGCAGTCTGCTTCCTGAATCTCTTCACCAAACACTTCAACTTCCTGGCAGTGCTCTCTAAAACAGCTTGTCCCTCCACACAAAAAAGTCAGATTCTCTTCTACATTTTCTGCCAGGGAAAAAGTAATGGGATCTAATAGAAAACAGCACCACTATTTCATGTTGTTACTTTATCCCAGAACATGACTGTTCTATACAACATCCTCTGAAACCTGCAGTGACAAGCACACACAGATGTGCATCCTATCTGTCCTGTTTGTGACAGGTTAACAGGAAAGAAACACAAATGTCTGTTTGCAAGACCACAGTGTATTTGTACATGACTGTCCTTCATTTTCACACTACCTCACTGTGGCCTCACAGTCCCTATTATTCAAATCCACCTTGTACCAAGACTGCAAAGGTGCTCCTCTTCAGATAGAGGTGCCCTTCAGACTGGTGTAGCTGCTTCTGCTGGAGATCTGTTCCCCAGTGGCACCTGGAGCACCTGGTCATGATGAGAGAGACTGGAAAGCACTGAAGGGTGTCTCCTGTTTCTTAACACCTGGAACTAACTTTATAAACTGGAGACAATCTGACAAAGACCCAAAAGCAGCCATGACATAAAGTGACTCCCTTTCAGTCTACACAACTGACTGTTAGCATGGATAGCAGTAGCTGTGGAACTGAAAACTCCTTGCAGCAAGCAGAGCAAACCCACCAGTGTTAGTGGAAACTCAGGATTGACTCCCCAGTTCTCTTAACTCTGTAATCAATACTACCTTTTTTTACAAAACAAAGGAAATGCCCTAAAACCCTGAATATTCTTGGAGGAACTAAAACCAATACACAGAAGAATGTTTCCTAGAGGGACAACTAGACTAAGGTCTGGGCTAATTTTGCCCTTCTGGAGAGCCTTCATTAAGCCTGGAGGCAGCACTGTACAGAGGCAGAGAAATTGATCTCTGTATAATGGATCCAGGCCATTTCAGATATTCAGCATGGAGAATATCATGGCATATATCACATCTTCAGAGTGGTAACAAAACAAAAACTTGTTGGCATGTTGGACTGAATATTTAAACACTGAAAAAACTCCATTTGTTATAATCTAGTACACAGTTGGGATTATTCTTCCACTATAAATGGGTTGAAATATACCAAAGTATTGTAAGTTTTTAAGGATAAATTAAACATAACATAGGAAGCTACAGGGACACATGCAAGGCCTGTGGATGAGCACCCAGATGACAGACAGATGCTTAAGGAGCAGTGCAGCCCTCACAGGTAAGCAGGACCCTTCTCAGATTTTTGTGCCAACAAAGTACTGACTGCAAAATAAAGACATTTAAAATAGATATTTTCCTTGGTATTGACAGTAATGAGTATTTTCAGGAAACAGCATACTGAAACCACTTACACATGTTTAGGCTTGGAAATCAAGTGCGGAGCCTGCACATTGTGAAATACAATGGATGTTTGTACCAACTATAATTGTCTATTTATTTGCATGCCACTGAGTATCATCAGACACTCATACAGCCAGCAGCACAAGGCTAGGAAGACAATAATAAAATGTCAAAACCAAGACAAACCATGTCAGCACAAATGATATACTGCAAACCAAAATAAATTGAACATGAAGTCTTAAGACAGCAGGGAAGGCAAGCTCGGAGAGCTCACAAAATCAAGGAGCTCTGAGGATATTCCTAATTACTATGAGAAATTACATGTTAAGAGCATATTTGCTCATCCACGCTTCACCTCATGTTCATCTGGTGTGTATGCTAGGCAACCAAGGTAATCAATGCAGGCACAAAAGAGCTTCCAGATCTCCCATTTTGGCTGTGACGGGTCAATGCCATCTAGGAAGAGACAAATGCCACTGAAATGAATGCTTCCATCAGGGTTAGCAGATTATTTAGCAGCTTCTTCAAAGAGATTTCAAAGCCAGGGTTGGTCCTGCTTGTTCACTGCCAAGCTCTGAGAAAGAGAAGCAAATAACCCAGAAGTAGATCTGACATCCAACCTGCCAAGCCCCTGCTCCTCCACCTGCAGTGGGTGCCTGTGATGTCACCCCTGGGATATCAGTCCTTACACAGGAACTGTTTTGCCAGACAATTCTCCTTCTCCACAGCCACTGAAGTTGTAACTATTAGTGTTTTGCTCCAAGCTCTGATGCAGCCAGCTGGGGCACCTTCCCTTTAAAATAAATACACCTGTCACGGCTTCCATCTTGTAGGGAGAATAAACACTTTCAGCAGGGAATTTCTTATATTTGGTTTCAGACCTCAGAGCAATATTTTTCTTAACATCTGAACTTTAGATGTTTTTGTTATTTTTCTGCTGGGAGGAAGGGACACAGAAAGACATCCTCTGAATGCTGAAAAAATATTTTTACGACCTTTAGAAAGGGAACAGGTCTGCAGCTTGAGGTAAGAAATCAAATTCTTCCTGAGAATAAAGTATAATCTTCAATTCAGTTAAAAATACCAATTAATCTTCTTTCCTTTTTGTACAAGACACAGCCTCCTTTACTGATTTCACTTACAAAACATTTGACAATACATTTTTCATACAGACATGGTTTGCTAATTGTCATGGTGAATGATTCAGTTAGCTGCATTTATTAATGAATCTTTAAAGCATATTTTTTCTTGTAATCAATATATTAATTGATTATCATTATATTTCTGAAATATTTTTTGTTGGATTGTTTACTCTCCACTGTACATTGGAAGTCTTCTAAGGGATTTTTCTTCTTTCAGACAAAAAAATAATTTTACCTATTTCATTGTAATTATTTAATGAAGTTAATAAGCATTCATATTATTGCTGAACTTGCAGAAATCATTGCAGTAACCTCCCAATTTCTTTGCTCAACAAGAGAGAATTAGCTCATTGTTTCCATGCCCATGAGCAAAACCTGGGGAAAAATCCATCATTTTCATGAGAAATGTGTTCCAGAGATGAAAGTAGGGGAGAAATGCAACATGGAAACCCCTGAAACATTCACTGGGGAATTGTATGTGCCCTTGTTAATCCAAGTGGAAGTGCAAAAAAGTGTGGCCATGATGTTGTTACACATCCGTTGCTTTGCTTGTTCTTCTCCACTGCTGCAAAAATGGCTTTTTGTCCCCAGGTAATTTTTTTTAACGTAATAGAGGAGAACAAGTTTTCTCATACGATGAAAATACTAATACTAATATCAAGGCTGTGGAAAGTCATAAAGGGAGGAGGTTCCTGAAAAGATAAATAAGTAAATCCAATTTTAGCATTAGATCAGCTGAGGAGTACTAAGCTGCCTCATTTTTCTTTTCTTATTAAGTCAACAGTTCTCACAGTTATTGTTTTTCATTAATATCTGACTTGTGAAGTCCTATTACTCTGTAAAACTCAGTTTCTCTCATTTTAAAGTTTGTTACCCTCTGAGAGAAAGGAAAAGTAAATATCAGTTCAAAAGCAAGGGGTAATTTAGTTTTTAAGTTATTACAAATTTGGTATTATAAATATAATCTCATTAGTTTAAGCAATGTACTATTTTTTTAAGTTCCTCAGGGCAAGGCTTAGCAGTCCCCTGAAAAAAGACATTTCTAGGAAAAGAAACTGTTTATTGGTTTGTGATTCATCAAGGCACTAATTTTCAAATGCACATAAAAATAAATCCCTAGAACTATTTAGTACTGAAGTACTTTTATAATGAGTAATTTTATTCAATAGATGCAGCTATCTGTCTCTGTGCTATCACAGGCAAGGCAAATGATTACACCCAACATTATTATATGCTGCCATGATTTTGACTAAAATCTGTGTAGCTGGAAACAGAAACCACTGAAGCCACAGAGCTGCCTCCTCTGGGACATTGTGCACAGGTGAAATAGGTTTGTTTATATGAAGAAAGAGTATGGGAGAGAAAGCATCAGATTTTTTGCAACAAAAATTCTACAGCAACATCCTATATCACTCTGGGTCAAATGGAGACCTCTGTTCAGTAAGTGAAAAGGTTTTGGTCATGCACAGAACATTACATCTGACCAGTCACATCAGAGGCCAAGTTTATCAGAATGGAGACAATCAGTACAGTAGGATCACGTCTGTTTTTTAGTATAATTTCACACTTTTATTTCCCCCCCAGCAGTTTTAAATCACATGAAACAAATTCTGGCTCCCCAATTTCCCTTTCCTTTTCCTGGGGCCCCCATCCTTAGGATGATTTCCTGAGGTCCTGAGCTCCATCAGCTGGGGACAAACCTGGGAAATCCCCTTCTGTAGGTAAACACTCAAAACTGGACAGTGAAGATGAGGGGCTGAGCCCCATTACTGCTCTATTTGGTGCATCTGCTTTGGAGGAATGGGAAGGTTATTCATCATTTGTAGCACAGAGCCACGGCTTTGGCATTGTGTCAGTGAAGCCCCTGCACAGCAGACCCTTGAGAGCACTGACAATGCTCACAATGATGAGGAAATGGCCAGTGTGGATAAGAGAGTCTCAGACCAGATCATTTAATTGTTACTAAATATACATAATATTGTCATTAAATGTATTATAAGATGTATAAAACCAGAACTTAGATTTTGTTTTGGTCTTATAGCTCTACAGCAACTTTCTGGACATACCAGAGCAGCACTTAATGCATATTTCACCCGCTGTCTGCTAACTGTCTGAGTTTCTCCTGTAATTGCTGTGAAACAACTACTTTTCACTTCCTTCTGTTGTTTAGGGATAGAGACAATTCACGTCCAGCAAACACAAACCCAGTAATATGCATTTTGGGGCTGAAATTATGTCTTCCATGTTCTGCAGTTACTATGGTTACCATCCCACAGCATCCCTGCATGCATGGCTACAAGAAACAGAAAAAAAAGAAAAAAAAGAAAATGAAGAAAAAAAAAAACGTCCAGGTTAGAAACAAAATGAGAGTCTGGGCCTATTAAGAAATACAAAGTACAACTTGAGGAATCTAAAAGACCTATTTTCCACAATGACAAAGGAAGATGGATGTCTCCATAGTCTTGTTGATAAATTTCCCTACTTTGGCTTTAAATGCTGGAGTAAATTTTTGTCCCATCTAGAACTGGGAAGATGGATGAGGCACTCTCATACTCCAGAATGCAGCCAGTGTCAGTGCATGACTGGGAAGAGGAGAACAAATGTTGCTTTATTCCAGTTGGAAAGTAACTTCCTGGAGCCATGAGCCACAACAGTGTTAGGGCTCCTAATGCCAGCCTTACAGGAGTTAGGAGAACATCAGGGGTTATAATGAAAGCTGGGAGCTCAAGCCCTGCTCTGGATTGGGCACACAATAACAAAAGGACTTGGTGGCTACAGCGGAATTTTGTTGGAGTTCTGTGTCTCAGACCATAGATGCAATATTCAACATCAGGCCAAACCATGAGAAGTGCCTGCATCTGAGTTGTTGCCCACAGTGAGTGCTCTCCTGGCTGTATTTGATTCAGTGCCTTCTTTGGACCTAACCATGACCAAGAACCTCAGCCAGACCCTCTCCAGCCCTGTGAGGAGATGGGTGTAGACAACTTCTCTGGGTGCACCTGGCCCACACTGTACAGGTAGAGATCTCTGTACAGCAGACATGTCCAGATACCTCTCCAGGAATGTACTTTATGTTGGTGGAGTCAGGGACATTCCTGACTTCTTCCCCATCCTGAAACATGATGGGTGACAGCACTAGTTCTGACCAAAGAGGGAGACCTGTGTGGGTGATGGAAATGCAATTCTCAAAAGACAGAAGGTGCTCTACCCCATAGGAAATGCTGGCATTTGGCAGGAGGTAACTGGAGACCAACTGGAGCAGAGAGAGTGACCAAAATGTAATCTGTCTCTCTGCTTGCCAAGGAGGAGGTGACCCAAGTTCCCACCTTTTCACAAGGCCAAAGGCTTCACATTGCTGTGACTGAGTGAAGGAGGGGAGAACCTTCCCTAGAGGTGAGTGATGTGAGTCTGACCAACCCACAGGCTGACTGACCCTCTGCAGACTGAACACCTACCCTCAAACTCTGCTCAGCAAACCACTGCACATTTGAGAAACGTCTACTCATCACCTTCAGGCAAAGACATCACTAACTGAAAGCCATGACAGCTGGGATCTGAAGACAGACATTAGGCTTGAATACTATCATTTCAATAACTGAGCAACTTAATAAAAAACATCCTACATGTGGAAATAGGATTTTAGAGAATCCCCAGTATTAAAAAAGTCACACATTTTCAACTTTGACTCACCACATTCTAGAAAATACATTGAATTAATGGCTGACAATACATTCTTTATGTACCTACCTACTCACTCTAATTAATAACAGGCCAGACAACCAACTCCATTGATACATCAGTGACATCACTGGAAAAGCGAATAAATCATCTTCTTACAGTCAGTCATTTGGCATGGATGATTTCAGAATAGGTATAAATTTACTGCAGACAGTAAATTTACATGCACACAACAGTAAGTGAAGGGGAAAGACTCCAGCCTTCCTGAGCACCAGGAGACAGCTGGAAGCAGAACTTGCACTGTCCTGAGTCACAGCTTTGACTATTATGACTTCTGCTGGGTTTTACTGCACACCAGCAGGATAAAAGCTTCCATTTCTGGTATAGAAAATAGTCTATTTAGAGTGATGATGATGTGGAATAGTCCAATTTATGTGAAACCTAGATGCTAGAAAGTAATGCTGTTATTATACTGCACCTTGCTTTTCCTATGTAAGCATCCTTGTATCATAATTTTCAAAGTTTTCACTGCAAAAAAAAATGCAAACTGAATTCTACAGCCTTATGATACTGAAAAAGAATTCCTACTTATTTTCTTCTATGCTTGTTGATTTGAGATTGCAGCACCAAGAAGGTCACTGCATTTCAGGGTCACCTTCTTTTTGTATTTGATCTACAAAGGTTGATTGAAAGCAGAGCAACATCTGAATGGTGAGCTCTTCCTTCGGTGTATATCTCAGAGGCAAGGTATGAACAAATGACAACAAGGAAAGTCCCTATTCTTCATTAACAAATGATTGGCATGAGGTGCTGTGAAATGTGATGGAATAAAATATAATAAAAGTATGAAAATGAATCCTGAATTCCCCAGCATTTCCCTTCTGTGTCCTTAGGGCATTTCAAGACCTACCTTGGAAAAAAGTTTTGCATAATAATCACTGCTAAGATTAGCGCAGTGTTTCACATTATATAATACATACAATTCATCTGATAAACATTGCAATAATTATTTGCAATTAAAGTTTCAAAATGTTCCAGCCTTAGGATTTTTTCTTCTCTACCAAAGTAACCCCATCAGTTTTCTCAGCAGCCCCTCAGTACTTAAAAATAGGAACATTCTTTAAAATTCCCTCTGAGTGATCACAAATTTGTAACAGCGACAACACTGGCAGACCCAGGGCTACAAGCAATTCACCAGCAGAGGTTTACTGTTCATCTAAGGAGTGAAGTGTGGGAGCTGAGTAAACTGGGTTTAGAAGTAATGAAACAATGCCCACATATAAGAGACAGTAGATTCTGACCTATTGTAGACTGGCAAGCCAGTGAAGAAATGGCAAATTGTGGTACATGTTAGTAAAGGCAAAAATGATCATCAACTTCAGGCAACTTGGGATACTGAAGATGCTCTGTACTCCAAGACTTCAGGCAGTGGAACACAATAGAGCAATGGAAGGATGAGCACACCACCAGAGAAATGGATGGAGATTAAAAGGTTTGCATTTGTATAATTTTACCAATTCGAACTAGTGTTCATTATGATCATCATAACTGGAACAATAATAACTTTCACTGGGCTTTTAAGACTTAAGTGGACTAAGCTATTGGCTTTACATCTGATGTGGGTTCCTTTTGCACCAATCAAGTCTTCGAGCTTAACAATCTGGTAGGAGGATTTCAAGCAACCTTTTCTGTAGCTGGGGAGCAGTGAGCTGGTAACAATTGTCCTGAGGATACATTGCCAGCAGAGTGAAACCTGCAGCTCAACACCACAGCCACGCTTTCCTGGGGGAATCTGGCACTACCTACTGGGAATTCAGGTTCCCAAGCTGCAGATGGACATGAACAAGCCTGACATGAGGATCCTAAGACAACACATGTGTCTGACATAATAAAAGCTAACAATGTGGTGCTTCCAAAAAGTGATGAGATACAGTTCAGAGCCCCTCTCTTCCCCATCTTACTGAATTATATTTGGCTGAACTGTATTTAGAATTATTAATTTCCCATATATAATTCTCCATGAAAAATAAGTATGTCCTTGGAGTCCTAAATCAAAATACTATAGCATATTTAATTATACAGTATTCTTTTGCAACTCTATGTACATTACTTGATTTTTTTCTTTTTAGCAGCATTTATTTTTCTAATTTAAAAGCTTGTAAGAAAGATTAAGTATTCACAGCAGTAAACAGTAATTCTAAAGTCATTAAGGACTAGCTGTTTCTCAGTACAAATGCTAATGTAGTTTAAACTTGATATAACCTTTCTAGATTTAAGATATCAGCAAATAAAATGTTAATAAAATCTTCTGGACTGTATCTAGATTTCTTTTTGCATTAGTAAGCTGGCTATTACAGAATGAACAATAATCAAAATCTATTTTTCTCAAATGGTTTTTACTACAGTAAATAACAGTAAGAGAAACAAAAAAAGTTTAAGTGAGAAATACTCATTCATTTGAGCTATGAATGCAAAAAAGACATTGCATTCCAGAATATTAACAACAAATTAGCAGGCAAATAATGTTGAATACTCTTGAGAAATTTTGAGCTTCACATATTTAATATGTTTACTGTCATTTTTTGTTGTGTTTATTAAGATAGAATGAGAAAAAGTACATGTATGAAGAACAAATCCCATATTAGCAAATACCCTACAGTCTGGCAAGCAAAATTTAGAGATGAGTGGAAACTTCAGGAGTAGCTGTAATGCAGCACTGCCAAGGACCATGGTTAGGGAAATCCATACACTTCCCTGTGTGCTTGTCCTATTACAAAATCACACCACATTTCAGTGGAACTGTACATGGGAACTGTAACTTCAACCTGCCAGGAGGGAGACCAAAGTACACCTCAAGAACACCTTCTCCAGGTACCATTTCTTTCTCTCTTTCATGTTTAAGCAGCTTCCCTAGCTGGAGGATCTCGTGTGCCCGTTTTGTGCCATCAGCTGCAAAGACCATTCCTGGTGGTGATGCCATGCGAACATCATCGTGATGCCTGTCAGGTGATGCCATGCAGGAGCTCTCATCACCTTTCCTGGTGATGCCATGAAGGAGCTAGCCAAGAGCTGAGAATAATTTCTGTCTGAAAACAAAAATGCTAAAAACCCCTTCTTCCAGTGCCAGCTGCAGAGCGAAGGGGTGTTGTCTAGTTCAGGAAGAAGAGCACTCACAGAAGGACCACATTAGGATAACACTGAAGTTCAGCACTTGTTTTCTTGGTGCAACATTAGGGAGAACATTTCATTACTTCTGAAGAGAAGTTTTTGGGCATTTTAAACCCAAGTAATCCCATATTCCATCTCCTTTTTCACAGCAGCAACCTCCATGATGTGAAATAGAAGCTCTGGAGGTTGTGTCCCAGAAAATCCAGACTGTCACTCCCCAGTTCAGACACAAGCCCTCCACTCACCATAGTCCCTGTCTATGGAAACACAACTGTGCTGTGAGGTTTAATTATATAATTGCAGAAATAGTTTTGCCTTGTTAATTGAAAATCACTGTAGCTTTTTCTGTAAAATGAAAAGGCCTAAACTATGGAAACAGGGACTCCAGTATACAAATTCAGATTTATATTACAGAGACTGTCTCCTCCTTTTCATGTTATGAATGTATCCCCAGGCATTCTGGACATTTTGTTTGCTTTGGTGAACAAATACAGACTTATGCACCTGGTATCTTTTATGACAAACTATACAGGTGTCATTCTTCCTACAGCCCCATCAAAAACGACCTCAATACTTTGAGTAAGTACAAACATATGCCCACAAAAAAACTCCAAAACCTCAACCAGCCACAACAGAATCAGAATACAAACCCCAAGAACTAGATGTGGTTCAGTAAAGTGAAGAGAGGTTATGAGCATCTTTCTTTGAGGGGCTGGTGTTATACCAGAGAGAGAAGTGTGGCTCTGCCACACGTAAATTATTGCAGTGGAGATGGAATGGCCAGTTCAGTGGGAGGACAGGAGTACGGGGAATGACATTACTGGATCAATAAACTCTTCCTCCACCTCCCACACAGTGCATCACCTGCAGTGCTACACAAACTGCCAAGATCAATTTCTTGAGTTTTGCATCAGCTGCTGAGATCTAGGAGACACACTGAGTTTTGCTCACCAAATCCAATAATGTAATTAACACAGTAATGGAGAAAATAAGAATAAATCCTGGAAAATCAAATTGCATCCTGTCTATATAGAATTTTGAATTAAAATATTATTAGTAAATTGACATACAGTTATTATTGCAGCAGACTCCTAGGGCTCCAGTCTGCCAGTGAAGCATTGGCTGGGGTACAATAGAAAAGAGACAAAAAGCTGTCTTCATTATCAATTAGCCAAATATGGAGTTTGTACAACTATGGCAAATCCTTAGAGCAAAATCATTCTGCCAGTCAATACTCTACTTGCTATATGAGCAATCGTGTGGACATAATTTCTTCCTTATTTTCTTAACTCTACTGACAATGATGGTTTTTATTGTCATAAAGGGAAACTTTTTACTGCAGCACACACTGAGAGCAGGCACACTAACCCTCAGGAAGAAGTCAAGATTCCCCCATGAACAAGCATTTTCCCCTAAAATGTGCCATTTAATTGCACTTACAACTGTGAAAAATAGATTAGTGTGGTTTCCTTTTGTGGCATTTAGTTAGTGTAATTCTGAGATGTTTGTTTGAAAACAGTACTCCATTTCACTGCTTCTTGTTCAACAAAGATTTGATTAGCAAGAACTATGTTGCTCTTGCA
Source organism: Zosterops lateralis (assembly GCF_965231275.1). Lineage (NCBI taxonomy): Eukaryota > Metazoa > Chordata > Aves > Passeriformes > Zosteropidae > Zosterops > Zosterops lateralis. The sequence goes on from NC_139765.1 coordinate 61,147,040, forward strand.
AAACTTAAAGCTGTATTTGGAATTAGGACCTTTTTTATTAGTATGCATTAAAACCTGTTATTGATCTGCTAGAGGTGCTAATAAAAGTGTCTTTTGCAATGCAAACCCAAATTAGATTCTGATCAGGTTCACAGTGTTCTATCAAAGACTACCTAGCAGCATTTTTAAATGAAATGCAGTTTGTGTTTGGCATTACAGATCAGGTATTTGATTGAAAGTCAGGAAGAATTCCCAACAATGTAGCATCACTCTTCCTTTGCTGAACATCTAAAATGTATCTAGTATTCAGCTGCTGCACAATGCTGCCATATTGTGTTGTACAGTCTAAAGCACTTTGACATTTAATGTACACTACAGTGGCTAACTAAAAAGGGACCACTGCACTACATTAGTATAAAAAACATTTCCTAAAAATTTTAAACCTAATTTCTTTATAATTAAAGACTGACGTGTTCATTAACAGAATGCAAACATATAATGCATCTCTGGGGTATAGTGCCCAGGTGTGAAGGTGAGGGGAGCACAGTGGCCCATCAGCACAGGCTCACACCATGGCCAGTCACCTCAGCTGTAGGCATAGGTCTTGTGTATGCCAGTGGACATCAAAGGGTTCACTCTGGGGTGAAAAACAGAGCTCAGAGACACTGGGACAGTGCATGAATATGAGCCAACACTGAGGCAGCGGAGACCAGAATGCAGCTCTTCAGGGCGTTCTTCTATTCATTTAAACTGATGATATTTTTCATGATTCAGCTTTGCAATAGATCTACTTGCAGAACAGCAAAAAGCCTCTAGGTTCTGCACTGCAACTCTGACAGGCAGCTGCTGCACGTAGAGATTACTGCAGCCAAATAATAGTGTCAGTGGTTTAGTCTGTTTATTCAGATTTAGATTAACTCAACTGAAAAAAAAAAAAAAAAAGCCTATGTGGCATCACAGCTAAAATATAAAATTAGACAATATGTCACATGAAAACCTGGTCAAGGAAAAACTCAAGATCCAGTGTATGCCAGATCCTCTCCTCCAAACACAGTTGATTCCTGCAGTGACATCTCCTGCATTGCAGGAGCACAGCCCCCATTTTAACAATGACCTCACAAGTAGCTCAGGATACTATTTCTAAACCATTTGTGATTCCTTCAGACACCTTGTGGTGCCAAACTTTGCTCAGATTTTGCCATCCTTGTACAGCAAGTGGCAATTAAAAGTGTGAGTTTGTAAGTGACATTAAACTCAGCACACCTGTCCCCAGGCATGCTGCTTGTACCAGAGACAGGGTGGCCAGCAGGACCAGGGCAGTGACCTGGCACTGGTGAGGCCACACCTCGAGCACTCTGCAGTTCTGGACACTTCACTACAGGAAGGACATGAAGGTGCTGGAATGTATCCAGGAAAGGGCAATGAGGATGGGGAAGGGTCTGGAGCACAAGCAGGATGAGTGGTGGCTGAGGGAGATGGAGGTGTTCAGCCTGGAGAAAAGGAGTTTCAGGGGACACCTTATCACTACCTGAAAGGAGGTTGTGGCCAGCTGGGGGTAAGTCTGTTCTCCCAGAGAGAAGTGACAGGACAAGAGGAAATGTCCTCAAGTTACACCAGGGGAAGTTTAGATTGGATAGTAGGTAAAATTTCTTTATTGAGAGGGTTGCCAGCCATTGGTACAGGCTGCCCAGGAAAGCAGTGGAGTCACCATCCCTGGAGGTATTTAAAAGATCTGTAGATGTAGCACTTGGGGACGTGGTTTAGTGGTGGGCTTGGCAGTGCTGGATCACAAGTTGGATTCGATGATCTTAAAGATCTTTTCCATCTAAAGGATTGTATAATTACATGAAAATACAAATCCATATCTGGTACATAGCATTTCTTCCATGTTTTCCTCTAATGCAAAAGCCAAAAAACCCAATGACTGAAACTGTCTCAGTACCAACAATGCCTTCCCAACATTACCTTTTCTAAATGCTCCAGGGTGCTGGGAAAACTAAAGGACAGTGATTATGGCAAGTCTCACAGAAAGGTCTAAGTATTAAAAGGTTTTGATTATGGGTGAAATCCTTTGCCTGTACTACAGAGCAGCCCCTATGTCCAGGTGGTGACAGAGAAACAAGAGCACACCACCCTGCCTGAGCAGTGTGTGAGGCAGCATCAAGCCTTGCTGGAGAGGGATGCTGCATCATTCCATGTGCCAGCCCTGCTGCCAATGGGATTGCCTGGAAAACACAGCTCTCTCTCCAGGAGCTGAAAGACACCCAACACTAAAAGCATATAGTCAGATCCCTCATCCGTGCCCTGCAGGAATATGAGCAAGGAATGCCAGGGTCAAAGGGTGGGAGTGAAGCAGGGAAAGAAAAGCCCTGTATTTCCAAGCACCAGACTGAAAGGGTCTTGTTCCAAGCCTAATCAAACTACTAATTTCAAATAATGCAATTAAGATGTACCAATTTAATTTGGTTTTTTATTAACCATAAGTCAATCACTAATCAGAAGTCAACCTGCTAATATCATTCATTATTGCACAAACACATGTGGCTTACTACGTCATGCTGGAAATAATGTACTATGCTGGAAATCTATGTACTCTATGTAAGGATAAGGCTGGACTCACCCTTAAGACAATGGCACTGAAGCCAGTGACTCCAGGATCCAGCTTTACCCAGTTACAGACTTAGATTGTAACTTCTGAGGATTGCATCAGTCCTGGGATACAAATGGTGCTAACACAAGTATGGAAAAAACTCTCTGTTTTAAGCTACTGCAGCTTTACTCTGACCTGCCTCCAAATGGAAACTGTAGGCTGCCAAAGTTTTAATATTTGAGTGTTTTCAATTGGTTGTCACACTAATAATTTACTTTGAATCATTCTAAATAATACATATTGTGACTGAACTAATTTGGCAAGCAGCCAACAATTAATTAAGAAAAAGTTAATTATGCACTTGTCATGAAATACGCTCTATTTATGGCAAAAGATGTTGACTTTAAGTCAATCTTCATATTTACAGTGAAATTAAAAGTTATCATAGAGTTTAAGCATTTATGTAAAGGACACATTGTCTGCAGGGGAAACCAGATGGCAACAACTGAAAAAATGCAAATAAATTCCAGCAGATGAAAGTGGGGCCTTTCCAATGAAACCTGAGAGCAGCCCTCTGGGTTACCAAAAAATTTCCTCAAAGATTTATTCTGGGGTTCAATTTGATTAGAGACTGTAACCAAAAGCAAGAGGGTATTAATACTTTGCTGATGATACCTAGTTAGGAGGAGTTCTGTCAATTCAGAGGAGAACTGGGATTGCACACAGTAATAACCAGATGACCTTGAGGTCTGAATTAATAGAAATGGATGGAAATCAATTGTGCAAAGTGCAAAGCCATACAGCTAGGGACTAATAATGAGTATTTCTGGCATAAGCAGGGAGCTCATAATCTGGAATTGCTAAGGGACAGACACCTCTCTGTCTAGACAGATGCTTCTAGATATCCAGAAGCACTGGGTGACCACAGAATCACTGCAAAGCACCAAGAGGCAGAAATGAAAAAAAAAAGATCCTAGAACATGCAAGAAGTATTTCCACAGAGATGGAGAAGCATTAACAGTATTACACAGGAAATGGTGAGACCTCCCCCACAGTCTTCTGTATGAAAATGCAACACGTCTTACAGTGTTTAATAAAAATGATCTGACAGTGGAGCAAGAACAGAGATGGGGCCCTTATGATGTTGTGGAGGATTAAGTGTTTGACTTACAAGGAGAGACTAAAAAAGTAGTTTGTTTGGGTGGCAATGGGCAGAAGAAATCTGATGATTATTCAGTATAAATACAGTAGAGGCAAAAATTTTTGTCTTTATTGTCAGAACAGAAAAAAAGCAAGGTCAAGATGAGGAGACTAAGAGAATAAACAAGTCTGAGTATATTGCTAACAGATTTATACCAAATATATATAAATATTAGAAGGGCACTTCTAATCAACATATGCACTGAGCAGTGAGGACACTAAGCCAAGTCCTTCTCAGATAGAAGGTGACGCAGCTGAAGAGGAAGTTCATGAGGTAACTGCCAGCCTGGAGGCCCCTTCGGAGAACTTTTTGGTGCCTGAGCACCACTGTGAGGTCGAGCCTTGATGTCCAGTGGGACTTTTCCTCTGTGACCTCTTTTAGATGCAACTTCATTCTATGATTGTGGTCCCATACAAAGAAGTTGTTTTTCAGGGTTTTTTTCCTGAAGGAGCAGAAATCCCATCTTTCTGAAGAAAGGAATTAATTGAATTTAGCTATTTTGTCCAATGTACTAGTTTCTTTCCTACACTAAATGCAGTGAATTAGCTGGTTCTACCTCACATCCATGTGATATAAGTGGACCAAAATACCACTTACTATCTATATTATCTATAGAAAGAATTATTTAGTGCTCCTGTCTGGAATTATTTGTAACAATTGCATCCCATAGAAGAGAGTATCCAAGCATTTTAGGATTGGAAAAGCTTTAGCTTAGATCATCAACTTTTGTCCTAACTTCACAGCCCTGAAAATCTTCCACTATTTCCAACTAGGGATGATCCCACAGAGACAAGTATCTTTGATTGAAGTTTTCCAAATTTGATACCAGAAAATTGTACCTTCTAGACTATTATTATTATTACTTATGTAGAGCATAGTTCATTTGGAGATGGTTATATGAAACCAAGTTTTCAACTTTAAGTACAATAAATATCAGATCTATGTCTTCCTGTCCATATTGCATCTAGAATGAGAACTAAAATAGCATAATAAGTGATAAATCATCAAATAATAAAAAAAAAAATCTTGTGTTGTTACAAGTGGTACTATACAGTACAATTCACAAGGTAATAGGCCTATTCATCACCAGCACATCATTCATTCCAGTTTCTCTGCTCAGATAATGCAGAGTAGGAATTTTGATGGTCTATTTTTTCTTGCTTTGATTAGGAATAAAACATGTCTTAAAAATAAGAAACTTTGCCTGCTGTTTCACATCCCTGAAACACCATCTTTGTGTTACCAGCATGGATCAAAAGTACTAAATATGCTGATCACAACATAGTGAAATCAAAGGTTGCACCCAAATTCCATCTTTTCTAAATTCGTTGTATCAAACCAGGATAAGGATCAAACAGACATCCATTGCATTTCTAAACTCATCTGCTTCGGCCCTGTGATAATCCAGGAGTTGATTGAGTACTCTGTGAACCTGGATCAGCTCCCTGCTGTAGCCTGACCATCCCATCTGACCTTTGAGACATCTCTCAGGCTGAAGAACACATCATGCTTAAATACTACATCAACCTACCTTTTGTTTTTGTTAATTTTCTACTCCTCTATGACTTGCTGACTACATCTACATAGAACCTGCTCTGCTCTGCTTTTCACCAAGTGGGGATGAAGATGAACAAGAACAGTGAGGCACTTAGATATTATGGAAATGAAACTATAAAAAAATCTTTTAGCAATAACTTCTAGCGCAGTGGCAAGCGTGCACCCTGCTCTGTGACATTACATGTTGGCTTTTGCAAGACTCTCACTAGGAGGAAATGTTCTTGCCTTCAAAATGCTCCCACAGAGATTTTGCTTACATCCCTTTCTAATTCTTCCAGAGGGCCCATTTAACTCAATTGTCCAAGACAGCTGAGACTGAAGGAATTCCACATGGGGACAACAACCTTCAGACAATGATCATTTTTAATTAAGGTCTTGCTTGCTTTTGTGCCAGCAGTAGATGAGTTAAAGGCACTGAGGTACCTGAGTGTGAGATGCTCTTTGCCTGGACTAACTGACACAAGAACATGCTGTGTACACAGCTACAGACAACTGTCAGCAGGTATGAGGACTGAAATCCTGCTGGGCCCCACGCTGCTCACCTTTCCACATGAGCCAACACATTGCACAGCCCCATGCTAATCTGCTGACTGCAGACCCTGCTTTTTTTGGGCCCGCCATTGCTGCACTTCCAGTCTTCTCAGGGTTTCCTAAATAATGAAATATCAAAAGCATTGTAATGCTCCCCTGCTATGATGGTGATACACTTGTAGGCTTCTTTGGCTTGGTCACTAAACCACTGGCACAAGTCAAAATGGTTTTACTTGCTGAAAAAGGCCAGAAATGTTGTTGCCAGAACAAGTGTCCTGCTGTGGGACTTAGGACTGCAGCACAGTCGCCAGACCGCAGAGCATCCAATGCATAATTCTGTCCTGAAATAGCATTTGAAATTTTCATTTCATGGTCTGTGGCACTTCAAGGTTTTCTTTCTATTTTAAATATGCTCGTTTCAAAAAGTACAAAAGCAAACTTCCTCTCATAATCCTGTGCCTTGCAAACTCTCACTGCAACTTGAGAACCAAGCTGAATCTTTCCTCCCATGAAGTTCCATCTACAACATTCTAAGGAGCAATGTGAGCTTTCTCCCCCTCTGCTTTTCTTAGAAGTTTCTCAGAGAAATCCCGTACCTCTGACACCTTTCTTCTTCAAGGGTAGTCTGACCCTTGTTCTCTTAAAATAATAAACAACTTTCCTCTTGTAAAAGAAATGCCACTGCCACACTCCAGGCTGGAAAAAGTTATTCTAGTCACCCTGATTCCATTCAGGGACATACAAAAAACCCTGCTGGTGCTGCTTTAGAGGGGCCCACGTTGCACAGATATCCTTCCATATCCTTTCCAGCTGACTCACAAACATTCATTAAAACTGGCATATACAATTGTCAGTGAGAATCCATTATTTTAAAGTGATTTTTCAGAGCAATTTGTACTCTTCCAGTACAGTGACTACAAGACAAGAGATGCTTCATATGTTGTGGCTCCTGCTATGGCACGATCTTCCTAAAGCTGTGAGACAGAGCAGTTGCTGTAAATCACTGTTACTTCCAGCACTCATCTGGAGCAGGCAGCTGATGGCAGTGCTGTCACAGGATGTAAACATGGACACAATGAGATGCTGTGGCTGTGCCCATGCTCCCCCACAGGCAGGGACGTACCTGAACAGGGAAAGGCACCCACAAAGAGAAGCACCACAAAATCTCGGCTTTGCTTCAGGCTGGGATTGGCATTTGCCAGCAAGAAGAAAGAGGACTGAAGGTGGACTTTGTGTGGCACAGTCAGGCAGGCCTGATGAGCCCTGGGACAGGCAGCAGGAGCATTGCACTGTGCACATAGGATGTCCTAACCAGGACATGGTACACCCTCCAATGCCCTATGTCCCTCAGGCACCTCATTTTCCACTTACTACCAGAAGTCATCTGAAGGCACAAACTAGTGAGACAACAGCAAATTAGCATCATACTCAGGTCTGACAAAAAACTCAGTCCACTAAATAACCTGCATTTTTCAAATTATATTCCCAAATAAGTGTTTATTTGATGAATGCTGCTGAAGAGCATTTTGCACTACAACTAAATAGTAATACTTGTTTACAAACCAGCCTAATTATAGAGTCATTATATTTACTGTTCTATGAGTTTGCCAGTGCTGCTGCAATATTAAAAGTCAGAATTTAGACACAAACCGCTGCTAATCTTTGACTCCACCTATACATACTCAGAACGATTTCAGTGGAACACAGGAAGGAGAACTGTGAGAAGATGGACTGACAATTATTTCTCCTTAATTAGGATTTGATCTTCTGTACATTAGAGGGAAGAAAACAAGCCCAGATACACACACTCCTATTCATTCAGTAATTCTAAATGACATGGAATTAAAATCAAAGTGGTGAATCCCTCACTCAGTATGCTCAAGCAACTCCCATTAATGATAATGGTTATTTTGCTGTGACCAGCACGTGCTTTGAATGTTTAATTTTCATCACAGGTTTCTATTCAATTAGATCTGTTGGCAACAGGACCTAAACGCTGAGAAGGAGGAAGGTGAACCAGAGGTTAAAAAAGTACTAATTGCCTATGCAGTGTTTTCCAGAACTGCAACATCTGCTTCAGTGATCCCCTGGTTGGTGAGGTAAAAGAAATAAATTTATTCTTTGCATTTCATCTGTGGTTTTGTGGTGGTCTTTGTGCCTGCCTGTGCTGGCTCATACACGAGGGGAGGAATCAGTTCCATGTGCCCTGCTCTCATCCACACAAAATGTGACACTGAGGTGCACTGCTCCTTGTTTGTGGGTCTGTCATGAACTGAAGCTGGTGTGCAGTGCCCCCAGCCTGAAGATGTCTGAGGACTCTGGGCATGAAGCTATAACTCTTCATCCCTTTCTCCTCCAACACAGAACCTTCTCCAGTGCAGCTATGGAGGGCATATGTAGCCTTTGACTGTAATGGCAACCACAAAGTGAAAAGAGCTTCTTAACAAATTTTTCTATGCCTTTTGATTGTTGAGTCACCATAATCAGGTAAAGTATAACAGAAAGATGCCCATCTGGGGGCTCTAAATGCTACAATCTCTCCTAATAAAATCAAAGATAGCTTTTCAAGGTCTGGCCTGCAAGAAAGTATTTTACCCATTTCCACAGAAGGTGGTAATAAAACAAAATTTATGATTTATTGATCATTTCACCTTACAATGTATGAATTTTATTAGATATCTTGGTAAAGACGTGGGGGCTCCTGAACAAGAATTGCTTGGAGAATGCTAAAAGCTCCTCTTCCTCACCAATGAATGTGTGGAGCCCAGAGTCATTGCTCTGACTTCATCTGTGGGAGAAGGCACTTATATAAACAAATGCAAGGAATCACTGCCTGCCCTTGGGGACCGGGAGGTTCCTGTCAGATCCCACTTGCTGCCTGTGGAATTCTGCTCTCCATGAGTCATCTACTGCCCAAACACAGCAAATGCTGCCAAAGGAGGGGTATCTTATACACCCATCAGCACAAACCATGAGCACACAGGTGTTTGTAGGAGATAAAAGAGAAGGGGAAGATGGAAACTACCCAGGGCTATTAAATTATCATGGGTCTTCTGGGTATCTATGGCTAAGTCCTTCATGTCCTATCATTTACACAGGTAACCTCATCAGAGTCCTCTGCAGTAACAAGTCAGGAAAATGGACTGGATTTGGTTCCAGAGAGAATCTGATCAAGCCAAATAAAACATTTTCATAGACAACGACAAATCAGTCAGAAATGGATTTCCTTTTCTTACAACAGCTATCTATCTCTCTATAAAACATAATATACTCTCTACATTTCCCCACAACAAACTGAAAATGTAGGTTTTGTAAACATTTGATAGGAGTACATGATCACACCAGCCTGAATCAGCAGAAAGATTTGGTAGGGCACATCTGATAAGAAATTAGATGGGTGAATTATGCAGAAGACTTTCTGTAAAAAATCTTTCATATTTTCTGTAAATTTTGATAGCTTGACAAATAATTTCAAAGTCAAGAAGTTTCCCTCTGCTTCTGAATATTTATGGAGTGGAAGAAATACTTGCTTGACACCAATGGGAATCAGGATACAAACACAGCAGCATCTTTTCCCTCTTCCTTTAGCCCTTGGCAAACTCTGGATGTGCAAGACTGACTCCTCCAGCTGTGCCAGCCTATGAGCCAGAGGTTGGGGGATACAGGGAATGGTGCTAGAAATCCAAACCTAAAGCAGATTTCTAAAGCTGTTGGATTGGCATTGTAACAGTATTTTGCACGAATACTGACTTCAATTGAGATGCAAAGAAAAATTCTTTGTTCAGATACAGCTATAGTGAACCTGAGAGTTCTCAGCACATTTTAGTTTATGAATACAAAATTTGCACATTTGAGCACATGCTGTGTTCAAAGAAATGTCAAGTAGGTAACCTAAACCCCCAAACAACATCAGCAGTAAATCTAGTTTAAAGAGCAGTGAGTATACTAACAAACTTTACATGATTCCAATGTCATTGTATCTGACCAGCCATAGCAAAATGCTACTACCTCTGAATTCCAAAACTGAAAGTTAACTATTACAGGCAACAGTATCTAATACCAGGCTGGTACAAAGCCCATTAAGATATACCATCTGTGCAAACGTCTGTCCCTAAGCACAGTTTATTTATAAGATAAAAAATAATGGGCGTGATATGAGAAAACCTAAGAAATAAAAAGGAATTAAAACTTGGTTTCAGATAGGAATGAACATTTTAAAATTAAAGTATCTAAAAATACATACACGGGAATGTTTAGTAGAAGGAAAAAAGCACAATGATCTTGCACTGTAAATCAGCCTCCTCGTGATAAAACCTCTTTTCTAAGCAAGAAGGATTCTTCAATGTCATGGTTAAGCCACAGTTGCAGCAAGTGAATGCCAGCCATACAGGTCAGGACACAGCAGTAACATCCCCTTCCACAAAGAGAACACCACATCCTGATGCAATGACAAGACTTTCAATATGTGATTTTGATTTGAGAGTGTTTTTTCCCTCTAACTTTGACCAGCTGATCACACACCAGCTAACACAGCCAGGGTGATGTTCAAGGGGAGCACAGCAGTCTGCTTACATCAACTGTGAGGTCAAGACCAGGGACTGAAGTTTTAGAATGATGTCTTTTTTAGTAAGGATACTATAAAACTAAGGTTTTAGAACTCTGAGAGTTAAAAATAGCACCCCTTTTTTGTTTTTTAAAGCTCAATATCTTCATTGCTGGTATGGATTCAATAATGAGTATTTTCACATCTCTGAGTGCCAGAGCATTGAAATGCACTTATTGCATAGATTATAATTGATCTATTAATTAGCACTAGTGTGCTCCCATGCTTTGGCTGAGTAATTTTTGTTCTGCTGGGAGACCTGCAGACCTTTGTGGATGAGGATGGCATGATGAATCCTCATGTACAATGTTGCTTAGCTGGCTGTTGCACAAGAAAAAAGCTACTATCAGCTAAGGAAAAATACAAGCAAATATGCAACATGAGGGCAGCACCTTCCTCCAGCTCAGATATCCTAAAACTGCATGAGAATTCAGGCATTATGAAAATACTGTATTAACTGCAGCAGTGGGTATGGTAAAAGGAGGAGGCATTTAGAAAGCCTGGAATTTTCTTTCCACCAGCTGTTTCCTGACTACTTGGTACCCTCAGCGCAGCACTGGCTTTCCCAGTCTCTCTGTGCAGGTGTCCCCTGGCAGCAGTGGGGCTTCTGGAAACAACAGCAATGGTGGTGTCCCCATGGGCATTTAGAATGGACTTGGGTAGCTATTTTATTCATATTTAGTTTCCTTTGGAAATGAATCAAGACCAAGATAAATGCCTCTATCTACAAAGCACAGCACAATAAGAAGAGCAAAGGAAGATGCTGCATTCCGAGGGTTTGCTTCTGCATCTTCTCCCTGGTAGCACACAGGGTTTGCTCTCCCATTGGGTGCATTCAGGTGCCAACTCACAGGTGGAAACATTACACCAAAGAGTCTTAAAACCCCCTCAATTTCCTACCTGGTTTTTGCTGGGTCTGCAGTCTTATGGTGGCTGCAGCCCTGACTGGGATAGTGGGTGGCCAGGTGAGGACAGCCAGGGCAGAGGCACTTCTCAGTACATGGCAACACAGTTTGAGAGAAAGAGCAGCAAAGCTTTCACACATTTTTACCCTCATTCCTGTCAGTCTGCAAGAAGATCAGGACATACTCCCCAAGGTCCTGCCCTTGGCTCTCTTCCCTCCATGATTCCAGTCTCCAGCAAAGCAGTGAGCTCCCAGCTGTGCCTCTGCCCAGACACAGCACTGCCACCCTGTGCTGGTGTGGGACCTGTCACACCCAGTACCCTGCCAGAGAAAGCCAGCACGAACCCAGGCCACCCTGTGGGATGCTGAGCTCCAAAACCTGCAGGACTCTTGTGTGTGCCCCTGTCAGAGAGCCCTGCTAACACCCTCCAGCTGACCAGGGCACTCTGGCCAGGAGAGGGAGAAGGAAGAAAGGGGGATGCCTCTTTGAGGATACTGGATTTGCAAATCTACATCTATGAATAATGAATAACTGCAGCTGATTTTTTTAACTTATGCTGAAGAACAAGAAGAGTTTCTAATTTGGAGCGAGACATTGTTATTTTCAAAGCTGAATATGTATCAGCAAGGACTTCTAGTAAAGATTATCTGGCAGAAAACTTCAGCAATTTTTTAAATTTGTTGATATTTTTGATGACTGACTGAGAAAAAATATTGATTGACAGGCCCAGAGATAAGTGTAAAAATGCTCAGAAAGTAGTAACTTACAAATGCTACTTTCCCATAACATTTTCCCACTTATCAAGTTTCTCATGTTTCCAAAGGGATGAGGTAATGTTAAAATCCTCTGGAACCAGAAAATTGTTTTCCACATAAGCCACATACTATCTTTCTACCTGCCTGCAATGTGCCCTGATTGCTAATGTCCTGTAGGCAAAAATGTTACATATTCCCCTTCTTAATTTTTTCATCATTTTAAACAAACTGCTCCACATACCATCACGAATTTTAAGAGATCCTTGTGCCATTGGCATTGTTCTTCATACATGAGGACATAAACATTCAGACAACCAGAAAACCCTCCTATTGTACCAATATTTTCAGCAGGTAACAGAGGCAGCTCAGGTAATTAAAGCTTGTGAGCCTGACTGATCGTAGAGAAAATAATGAAATGGCTGAGGGAGACTTGATTAATAAGGAAATAAAGATGGCTAATGTAATTACTGCCAATCAACACAGGCTCATAGCAAGCAGATTTTGTCAAACTAATTTGATTTTTTATGGGGTTTCAAGTTGCTAAAAGTAACAATGATGGCATAATAGACTTCTAAAAGCTGCTTTAGATGGTGCTTACAATATGATGTTTTGATTAACCTGAATGATACAAAAATCAACATGACATACATTAAAAGGATTAAAATGTGAGTTATTGTTCAATCTTTAGGGAATTAATCTCAAACATGTGTTTCCAGTGCGATCCTAGAGCTATTTTTAGCCCTACTCTTCCTTATATTTTATCACTGATATGCAAGAAAACATAAAATCATTACTAATAAATTTGGCAGATGGGATAAAGATTAGAGGAGTGGCCAAATAATGAGGAGACAGAGTCTGCAGTTCAGGGGGGATTGGATTGCTTTGGGAAGCAGCACAACCAACCAACACAGACTCCAGCAGACAGAGACCACGCTGTTAAGAGCACTAGCAAATCTGGGGGAAAAGGACTGGGGGAAACCAAGGGGTTTTCAGCTGAACATGCATTTGGGTAAGATGTTCTGCTAAACGAATGAATGTAGTCCCTGAATGTGCAAACACTGAATGGGATGTGAAATACTGTGTCCAGCTTTGATGCCCACAGTTCAACACAGATATTGAATAGTCAAAGAGATCAGGAAAAAAGATGAAAGAATCATGGAAGAGTTGGAAAACACAGATCAAGAGAAAAGGTTCAGGGTGTTCAAGAGATTTAAGAACAAAAAGTCTCTGCTCGCAGTCCAAGACACAATGTCAAACACAGACTGGATTTAGAGGATTCTTCAGGCTGGCAAATAGATCCAAGAACTGGAAAGTGAATCAGGAGCATCCGTTCAGACATATGGTGTATGCTTTCTATAGGCAGGATGATTTACCCCTGGAACATCTTTCCAGTTCTCTGACAAATGTCACATCACTAGGCACTAAACATTTCACAGGATTTTTCTCTAAAAAAGATGTCCTATTTCAACCTAAACTCATTTGAGTAAAACATGGCCTGTGCTATTTGGGGGTTTAGATTAGCTGATTATGGTGTCTTCTTGGAACCTGAAAACTGCCATTTTATTTGTTATTTAAATATGTCTACTCATCAAACAAAAATGAAGCAGTAATGAAATGTCCCTCAGAGAAAAAAAGTATTCTCTCTTCCTGTCCTCCTCCTGGTAAATTTTCTTTGTCCAGTTAAAAATCCTTTTCAACTAACATTCTTCTTTTTTACCCAGTCCCAAAGTTTGAAGATGTGTAGACCTCATCAGTTGTGAACACCAGTGTCCAAAAGCCTGCAAAGAAAAATGGGCCACCAAGAACAAATGCTGCAAAAATCACAGAGAGAAAGAAAACTAGTATAAATAGGATGCTGTAGACAGGAGACCTCAGTTCAACCCCTGCTCCTAGGCTATTTGAAAAAAGATTCCTCAACAAGGCCAGTTAGGCTGATAAATGCCCATTTTAAAGCTTTACATTATTACAAGGTTTGGCTGGGATTTATATTGATAATCTAGGGATGAAATGCTTTTCACCAGTATTCTTTCTCCTGTCCTATGTATCTGTGCATGTGTACACTTACAGCAAACCTTTACTTTAAAGGACCTTTAGCAGCTAAAATAATTACCTGAAAACACTGTATCACTAAAAAAATCAGTGAACTGGAAAAACAAAAATCATTAAAATTTGCTATGTAACCTGCAGAAATTGAGCAGAATAACAGATGGCTCACAGAATCCTTTCTCCAATTAATGGCTAAAGAGAAATAGCTTACTTGAGGGAAAATGACACTTTCCATTTAAACTCTGAGTATTTTAAGGCAACAATTTAGGGGAAATTCCAGCAGGCAATCAGCAGCTGTTATGACCCTTAATATTTCAGGACTTGATCTTCACAGGGGCAAAACCCTGGCCTTTCTCTCAGGATGACGTCTTTATTTTATGCTAAGTCTTGTTCCTTGCTCCCATTAAAGTCACTCCAAGCCCAAACGCATGAGATAAAAAGGTGGTGAGCAGAGATATAAATAATACGTTCACTGCAGAATAAATTCATATCTAAATTACAGGCCAAGGGGAAAAAAACAGCTTCTGCAGAAGGCTCATCATATTCACTGCTTTGCCTTTCATATATATTTCTCTACCTTCATTCCCAGACTATTTACTGTTTAATAACTCATTCAAGGTCTTGCTTGAATGCTTTGATGCTTCTCGATTGAATAGATTTTCTTTGGAACATACTCCCTGAGCTGTATGCATTACATTTGCTATGAAATATATTTTGACCAATATATTATCTTAAAAAAAACCCCTCAAACCAAACTCTCACAATTTTCAACTAAGTTTTTGAGACCAACCCTGAATTTAGCATATCAAAATTTGGCAAAATAGTCATTGTGGGGATGAGGAAATTCCTATTAAGGTATCTCTAATACTTTTTTATTCATGCCACTGAGTTTCATTTTACATGCAGGCTTCTAGAAGTTCCTTACTTTGCATGAATAAAAATATTCTAAAAACCATCCAGCAGAATTGTGCAGCCCCCATTCAAACAAATTTCCCAGTTAAAAGGTAAGACTTTGAACCTTGAGTGACAGTAAGATCACAGCCTGGTAATGATTTATTTGTGACACCCTCAATGGTATCTTTGTCTGATCAAGCCTAACTCCTGTGATTAAGAATTTGTTTCTACTGTTAGCAATGCAAGGAGATTTTATCCACCTTAATTATTCTTAAAGATTTTCAGTTTCACAACATTGAACTTCTGAACATTCAATGGCTGTTTATTTTGTTTCTGATCTATTTCTCAAAGACACTTGAAAGTGCATTTTTCTAAAGATTTTTTTCCCCTTAAATTTTTCAAGTCCTTCTGGATGGTGTAAATATTTTTCTTCCATATTGATTTTTGTCCTTTTTTCCTTCAAAAAATGCTAATTATTTTACTAGCATTAACTGAATCTGACTCACTTATGTTTGATTGGCCATTTCAACATATAAATTGCTATTATAATCCAATAACCTTGTCCACCAACATTGTTAATGCAAGCAAAACTACAGGAAAAATATTAGTTAAATTGTTATTTTAATTAAAAGTAACAGTTTCTGTTGAATCCCTTATTCTGCTGTATTGCCCTGTGAACTATAATGCTAATTATCCCAAAGTATGAATAAGAAGTTCAGGCTTGCAAAGCAAAGCATCCTATAGATAGGAAATGCCAAAACTAAAATAGGTGCAGATGCCAAATTTGAGTGTCTCAGCACCATTTTAACAGAAAAAATGGCAGTCATTAAACATAATGATATATTAAATATCCAGCAAGATTAGAATATATTCAGCAGCAGTCCTGCATTTAGCTGTACAGATTAGGATCCTTTCAAGTACCCAGTACAAAAAGGGTAATTAATCTCATGTAAATTTGCTGTTTGCAGGGCTGCCTCCAAAGTCCACAGAGACTTGTTCCACCTGCTCAAGGCTGGTGAGCCAGGGCTGGTGAGCTCAACTCTTCCCATGGGATCCAAGCCAGGGAGAAGCCCAGCACCCTGTGTTCCTACAGAGACAATTGATGTAGGGATTCCCACAGGGACTGAGGTACCTCAATGCATTATAAATGCAGTCTTTAGAGAGGAAAAGCAAGGGTTTGTGTTTCCTTCTCCAGAAGCTTCAGAGAGAGATGATCAACAGATATACAGAGCAGGTTTTACTAAGCCAAGTACAGGCTTAAGCATTGTACCATGCCAATTGGAAAAGAACAAACTGCACAGATGTGGAAAGAATTTGTCTGAGAATTTGTTTGCTTTTTGTGGCTGTGGCAAATCTAGTATGCAGAAGAAACTACTAAGAGAAGGTGCTCACACCATACTTCATGGCTGAACACCAGCAACCAAGCTGATGTTCTTAGCAGAGCTCCATCAGCTGCAATGGCTGTAAGGAGCACAGTCAGAAACCCAGAAAGAGGGGGATGAGAAAAAACCAAGTGGGTGTGTGAACCAGGATGGGCAGTGTGAGCAGTGTGAGGAATGTAAACAGTGTGAGCAGTGTGAGGAGTATGAGCAGTGTGAGGAATGTGTGAGAAGTGTGAGCAGTGTGACAGTGTGAGGAATGTGAGCAGTGTAAGGGATGTGAGCAGTGTGAGCAGTGTGACAGTGTGAGCAGTGTGACAGTGTGAGGAATGTGAGCAGTGTAAGGGATGTGAGCAGTGTAAGGGATGTGAGCAGTGTGATCAGTGTGAGCAGTGTGAGGAATATGAGCAGTTTGAGCAGGCCCCCCACAGTTCAGTTCATTTGTTCCACAGCTTGCACAGATGCCAATTGCAGGAACACTCCACCAGAAGCCAACTCCACGAGTAATATTTGTGAGGCTGATCCTTTTAATTTTTCAGGATGCAATTTCAAGCCCAATTACAAATGAGCCCTATTTTTTCTGGATTTCCACCAAAATCATCCACAGGAAAGCTGCAAGTGCAGAGAAGAATTGGAAACCTCACACTTCCTAAGGTGTGTTGATTTACCCTTTAGCTGATGGCACCAGAGCTTCTCTGATGGCCACTGTGTCTGAATGCCTCAGGCCCCAGATTGAGGTAAATCCATTCTGTTTAACAAAGGAAAACAGCTTTGCTTGGGCTCCTACCTACCCAAAAGAAAAGTCTAAGCAGACTGGTGCACATATGCCTGAATTAAAGCAACACAGCAAATATAATGGCAACAACAGCAGTATTATCTCCTTTAATGGGAGACAACTACAGATGCCACAATTTATGTGGCCATTTACTTCAAACAAAGGCTGTGGCATGTAAATCACTCCTACATCCTGTGATCTATCCGATCACTGGGCAACACAATGCCTGTGAGTCAATTAGAGAGTAAACTCATGGTGTCAAAAAGATGCTTTATATAAACTGAGGTGCTGCAGTGGGAAGGCTGGAGAAGCCTTACCACCACTATCCCAATAGCTGCCTACTCTCTCCTAACCCAGAGGGTGTATTTTATTTCTCCTAAATGATTATCTGCCTTAACTGAATGCTGTTTAAATACTTTTCAAAGGCCAATGGTTTTCTCTGAAGCAGACAAACATCATTCCTTATTTCAGAAACAACTCTTAAAATAGAACATATTAATCCTAAATTGGATTTGCAGTCTCCTCCTCACAACCTCCTTTTCTACTTGCCTAGTAAACCCATATGGGTTGAGAGTATCAGACCCGTTTGGGAAAGAGTATGACATGACGTGGAAAATTCATACATAAAATATGATATCTGCCTAGCCAATGTATATGCATTTCATTCTAGACAGCAGGTTTCCCTCTTGCGATCACTTCAGAAAAGGAGGAATACTCAGTAAGTAGTATGTTAAATCACCTATATATATTAAAAAAAATATTTTTTGCAGTGGTTTATGTAGTATGAGATGAAACTTTTGAACTTCGGGTTTCTCCTTCATTGGTATAAGCAATGACATTTCTAAGAAGTACCTATTTCGTAGCTCAGTAATTGGATAAAAAAATTATCACAGAAAAAAAGATGGTACTGAAGATACAACTTATGTAAAATGAAGTAAAATGTCATCTCAGTGTAAGGTCATTTTGTCTGACACTTCACTTTCAGAACATTGAGCAGATACACAAGATCTTTCTCCCTCCACCAGTTGCTCTATTAACTAGGCAAATAAAAGTTTTTAAAAGATCACCTTTATTCTCTTTCCTTTTAACATAGCCCTTTGAAAGAAAATTAGATCTCAGACTGAGTATAAAACATTTATCTACTGGTACACCAGGGATTACAGACAAGAATATTTAAAGTTTCAAGTCAGCCTCTCAACCAAGCCAAAGGCCCTCACTGAATCAATACAATGAAGTGAAGGCTTATCTGTTTTTGTCATCTGCTTGTAAGGTTACAGGTTAATATATATTATATATTTTCTGAAAAGTGGCTCTAAGAAATACGTATGTTTGCAATCTAGAGCATTTGGAGAGGAGTTCACCTGGTCAAATGTTTGGTGAATAGGTGTGTCTGAAATACTGTTCAGACTTTGTTTAGAGGTATAAAAAATAGAGGCAGTGAAAAAAACCCCAGACACTTCTGAGTTTTTGGAGTAGATATTTCTCATCCAAAAATAGAAGAAAAGCAACTTCTCTCTCTTGCTTAACTATAAAGGAAGATTCAGATGTAGATGTCTACCTTGGAGATGTCTTTAGACCTTGTTGTGATCATAAGGCCCATGGCCATTCTCTTCACCATACAGCTTAATTATTTTTTCTAATTATTTTTTTTGAGATGGTGGTAATGAAACATCCATTCTCATCTGTGGCATTGCTCTCCTGTGAGTCATCTGATACTAAGTCAGCGCATCCTTCTGGGTGAGCAACTTTGTCAAACATTAACTAAGACCTGGTGTACACAGGTGTCTAATTTTACAGACTGTATGGAAGTAGTGCTGGGCTTTTGTCAGATTTTAAACTTAATTTAAAGGGTTTACGAGTCCTTCCATCTCTGTCAATACATTTTCTGTTCCATGATACATATTCAATTGTGAGGAACCCCAAAAAGCAGATTTAATAGGATCTAGACTGTCTTATCACATCCTTTCAGTTGTTATTTAACAAATTTTGTCCTCACAATTTCTCCTCTCAGAAGACAAGCTGAAATTTGTTCAGCTTTGATAGTCTCTTCACAAAATGTGATAGTTTTATTTGTTGCACTTTTCAGAGAGTATATAGCAAGTTTCCCCTTTACAGTTATGTGACTTGAACTGCTTTTGATTCCTGTGTTCTTATGAAGAATCTTCTATCTTTATTTGCCTTTTAAAAGTCAAGCAATTATTTGCATCTGATTTTTCCTCCTTACATTATCAAAGGTATCATGAAGCAGTTTTCTTCAACTAGTACTTTGGATCCTTTTCTTGAGAATATCTATCTTCAGAAACATGGCACTATTAAAAATCCAGTATTTCCTTTATTTTTCTTCCTTTTTGACTTGCAAGAAAAGTAAAAAAATGGAGACAACACAATGAAATAAAATCATTACATCCCTTAGAGATGTTTGTTCTCTAGAAACATGAAAGCTATCCTGGAACATGACTATTACCGATTACCAACATGGAGCCTTTTGTCCAGAATGGATCTGGATGTAAATATTTCTGCTTTCTATTGTGCTGTAGCATTAGGTACAACAATAAGAATAATCAACATAAAATTCCCCTTATTTTCTGTAATTTTTTGAGCAAAAGTGAAGAGAGAGTATAAATTACACCAACTATGTGTTTTATTGATCTCCATTGATGAAAGCAAAATGTAGGGTTATTTTCTTTATTTCTCCTGTTTTATAGCTCCTTGCTTTCACTAGAAATTTTATCTTGCTTCTGAGAAAGCTTCAACAATAAAGGGTCCCCTAGAGATACCAACAGGCTGCATTAGGTGACATTTTTAATTCTCAGGCTTTTCTTTTACCTCTCGGTTGTAAGCACAATATTTGCTTGAGTATCTGTTGATAGGGTATTTGCCACGTTATGAGGATAGAATAGCACAAATTCAATATATTTGATGATACTAAGTCTTTGCTACTCCAATTGCTACTTTTTAAGAAGCATAAACAATAATAAATACCACTGAATGCATGAAACATCCGAAATATTACTATTTGGATGAATTTAAAAGTATCTTCCATGTAGACTTTCTATTTGATAAATACACAGTGACTAAGTAATAATTTATTTTCCTGGATGCATGAGGTGCAAGCACTGGTGTCCTGTGTTTCACCACATTTCAGATGTAGCAGATATGTTTTAAAAACTAGACTATGTTTTCTAGATATTAGCAGTTTACCTCTATCACATAACAGTTCTCATTTAACATCTTCAAGATGTTTATCAGCAGCCTTTCACCTGCACCTGGCTATTTTGTACTCTTATCAATAATCTCAACTTAAAAAATACTGTTAAGTAGATATTGACTTCTGCTGAGATGAATATCAAGATTTATTGACCTCAGGGCAAACATTTACCAGAGCAACCTACAGTCAATAATTTCTTTGTGGAACAATAACCCTTGATGTCTGTGGAAACACAAAGATGATCTCATGCAAGTGCATTAAAGTCTCCCTAACCCACACTGCCGTAGTCTGTAAGCCTACCCAAAAAGCAGATTTTCAGGCTGCACGTTCTGTACAGAACCCTACAACGGTTATTTCTCCTCTAGCTGAAAAGGAACCTCACTGAAGAGGATTAAGAAAGAGATGTCATGAGTGGCTCCTCTGTTCTCATTTCCTCAACAGAACCTTTTAAGGAACGCAGGAAAAAATGAAAACTCTGTTGCTGGACAGGGTAACTCTTACCTCCAATCATCATGTCCATAGCCACCCTTCTAACATAAACACACAAATCAGGACCTTACATACTTCTTTTTGTTTCTCTCCACAATTTCAATAATAATAATAATAATAAAAAAAAAATCTAGAAAATCTTTTTTGAGTTACAATCCTCCCTTAGAAAAGCAGAAAATATTCACCACAATTTTTGAAATAACAGAATTCCAGATTATAGATTATTTGTGTAGCAGAATTTTGCAGCATTATTGCCATATCATGCCTGATACAATCTTCCTTCCACCATCAGTATTTATACATGAACTACATCTGAAAAAAAAAAAAGTTGCAAAGAATTGCTAATAATAGTTGTTTGGGTTCTTTAAATAGAACACCCTACAATGTAAATTCCATTTGAGAGGAAAAAATAAACTGCTTTCACCAGACTCTGATTCAGACAAACAGTTCTATGGATTTCAGTGTGTTAATTTGTCTGTGCAAACAGATGTTTCAGATCTCTGTACTAATGAACTTGGCCATGGAGTCACTTACTGAGTCACTACAAGAATGTTTACAGTCATTAGTGTAAGCCAGAAAATATATGACAATGTTTAGCTACATTACCTCCTCCTGGGCTAAAATGGGCTATTCCCAACCCCTTCCATTGCCACCTGAAGTATCCTTGTCTGGTGTGAACCCCTCACCCATTGCAATGAGCCCAGATTGTCATGATGAACTCGTAGTGTTCATACATAACCTGATTATCTTTTATTTCAGCTTTGTATTACTCCAGCTTTTTATAATTTCAGTTTGGTACCTCCAGGCTACGCAAGACTCCAGCCTGAGGTTTGTACACATCACTAAACTCCAAGCACTCATTTACATTTTTGTTCTTTCAGTCTCTCAAGTTTCCAGACTGAGAGAACAAAACAAGTTACTGTCATTGCCAAAAAGCTTCCTTTTCATACATCTTGTCATTTACTGTGCCATCTCATTTATAGTCAAGTCTTCTCATTTATAACCTGATGTATAGCTGACTTTTCCTCTGCATTTTAAAAGAAATCTATCCACCTACTTCTTTATATTCATCTTATTTGAATCAACAGATAACACTCTCTTATTATGCTTCCAGAAAAATTATCTACAGAGCTTACCACAGTGTCTTCAGACACTTTTACCTCTCCCCTTCATCTGTCTCCTTGGTATTTAACCACATCTACTGCAGCTCTCAACAGAAAATACTTTTTTGCTTTGGCTGGGGAAAGGATGTTTTGACCACCTGTCAGCTCACACTTGGGGTTTAAATGCAGCTGTCCCAACAGCCACAGTTCCTGGTGCCAGTTTTTAGGACATGGCTTGACTCTCTCCACTTAAACAAAAGGGTATTTTCAAATCAGGTTAAACTTCACTGAAATCAGTAGGGTTAGCTACCATCATTCCCATCATTAAATATAACAGAGAAACGCACATTTCTAGTTAAAATCTAGATAGAGTGCATAGCAAGTATTTAAATGCTTTGGAAGAAACAACAGTGTTGAGTATTTTGAGGTGCAGGGATGGATCTATCTATCATCTATCTATCTATCTATCTATCTATCTGTCTGTCTGTCTGTCTGTCTGTCTGTCTGTCTGTCTGTCTATCTATCTATCTATCCATCCATCCATCCATCCATCCATCCATCCATCCATCTCTCTATCTCTGTGTGTATGTGTGTGTGTGTGGATGTAGGAGGGCATGGTCATGCATGTTTAAGGACAACTTTACAGGTGAAGATACAGGAGGACATCTCACAGAAACAACCTGAGGGAATGGCCACAAGGGCAAGTAAGAGTGAGCTCTGATGGAAACTCTCAACCAGAACAGTAAGAAAAGCAAAGACATCTGTGTAGTTACTGCAGACTGAGTTCCTCCTGGATGTGGATAAAGACTTGGTCAATCAGGAAATTGAGAACAGAAATTAACTAGAATAAGGATAGTTGAAAATTCACCACAAACAACAACTCTGGGAAGAAATCAAAGGATTTGAAAGAGGGAAGAAAGGCAGGGAGCCACTGGATGTCCATTTGTCCCAGTAAAGGATTTATGCTTTAGGAAGAGACTGACAGATGCAGCTTGGGACCCTGCCTTTCCTGTCAGTTATGAAACACCCAGACAGTTTTAGTACAGGGAAAAGTGCTCTAAACTAGAACTGTCTAGGGCAAACTAAAATGGAGAAAATTTGCCCTGCACCAATGAGAATTTACTGGTGTGAGAGACTGAAATGGTTTAAACATTGCTAGAACCATCATTGCAAGGACTTGCCCACTGTAGCAAATCCCAAAGAATCAGCTGTTCATTGACCATAAAGTGTACATATGCAGGCAAAAGCCCTAGTCCACCTCCTTTCAAGATAAGGGGACAGTATTGCCTTCCCTTGGGAAGCATGGCTCTTGAGTCCTACCTCAGTGTGTGTTTTTAAGATGCAGCCAGGATACGCAACAAGAGCAAAGAGCTCCTTTTCTGTGTCATTTAGGACATAACCTGTGATACCTCCTCCAGCACAGAAGGTGCTTCTGGTTAATAAGCAGGAATCATTCTCTGAATGCCATTCATTTTGCCTGTGGAGGGGCAGCAAGGGAATGAGACTGGAGGACACCAGGAGGACACCAACCCATTCCCCTGCCACCCTGCCACATAGCAATACCCAACAGGGGAAAACACCATTAGTCAGTGAGAAAATGCAAAACTGAATTTAACTACTGTCTGTGCTCATCTAGATGTTTGATTAGAAAAAAAAAAATAAAATCAGATCAGAATTGAAGAAAACATGGCTTATCAAAGATAGGACAGATAACCTTTTGAGGTCCTTTCCAACCTAGCTTATTCTATGAGTCCATGAAAATTCAAGTAATTTTAAATAAATTTTATCCATTATTAAAAATAGATGATAACTTAATTCTGCAGCAGGTTATACCAAATGAAATTAAAAAACGGTCTTGGCAAGGTGAAGTGGACAGAAAGGATAGAGGAAACAGTGCTTTCACAGCTGAACACAGGCTGCAGCAATGTACAATGACCTTTATGGATTGGGCAGTGTACTTGTCACATCTCACAGTCCTAGAGAGGCAGCATAAAACAGTGCATCTCTCTCAGCTCCCAAGTTATCTGAAAATTATATCCTAAGGTCAGCTAAAAATTCTGCAAGAATTAGGATATTTAAAACAGGTCTCAAATAAACTGAGAACTGCTAATCTGACCCTAAAGCCAAAGGACTGGTAGTTGTTCCAAAGGCCTGATGTTTATTGGAAGTACGTTATCAGCAAAAAAGCCCTTTCATCAGCATAATGAAAGGAAGCTGTTCACTAAACTATCCAGCCCTTCAAGCATTCACAGATACGTTGAGTTTTGTAGTACTACATTCCTATTATAGAATATTAAAAAAAAAAACCCCAAACTACCATTGTGAAACTGTACAGCAGACAGATTTGCCACTTTCAAAGTTGCAAAGGCTCCTGTCATTGTCCCAGTATTGGCTTCATGACAGAATAAACTAGTAAAATTTTGGGAAGTAGCAACAATTTGGAGAATTATCGACATAAGTGCATGCCGAGCTGAAGTGGATAACAATCGTCTACAGCAATGGTAATTCCAGGGGGGAAGATCATTGTACAACC
Organism: Zosterops lateralis; assembly: GCF_965231275.1. Taxonomy (NCBI): domain Eukaryota; kingdom Metazoa; phylum Chordata; class Aves; order Passeriformes; family Zosteropidae; genus Zosterops; species Zosterops lateralis. Next base: position 61,171,588 of record NC_139765.1, read on the forward strand.
AGCAACAAAGCCCTGACAGTGGTGACAGTCATAGACTATTTGAAGCCTGGCCTGTAGATAAGGCTGTTCAGATCATGGCTGAATATCCACCTTGACAACACCTGGAACAGATTCTGCAAACCTGCTTAATTGGAAAAACTGCAGCACCGCGACTGTGCAGCCTCACACCAGGAAGTTGCTGGTGCCTTGTCAAGACAGTCTTGCTGAAGTGATAGATTGCAAACACTGCTCTAAGTAGGAGACAAAAATCTGATTTCTCAAAGGAGCAAGCATACTCTGGAAAAAAATTACTGCCTCCTCTCATCTTGTACTCCGCAGAAAGGAAAATGTTGCTGATTTACCCACAGGTGATAAAGTGGGACAGGAAGACAAGAGGCTAAAGCAGATAGATCCTTCTGGTGTGCAGGAGCTTCCATTTCAGGGCTGCATAAAAACCAGAAGAAATCAGGTGCAACATCAATACTATGAATACATTTCAAAATTCTTAAATCACTGAAAACATTGGGATTTCTGTGATAGGATGACCTCTGCTAAAATAAACTAAACAATTGACACAAAGATGGTGAGTTCAAGAGGGTTTTGAAAAACATAAAGATCTCAAGCTGAAACCAAGACTTTGTCTCCATGACCACTGTCATCTGTATTAACGAGGTTCCATTTTCATGGTAAAGTGCCATGCTCTGTGTGACAAGCATGACAATTCCTGCACCTACAGGCCAACCCAGAAAAGAAATCTTGTAGTTCTCTGGGGGCTGGAAGAGCAGTAAGCAGGGAGTGAAAGTACCTGCAGAAGTTTCCATGATTTGGGCCATTTGAGTTCACTACAAGAAATTGTGTGACAGACATATCAATTCCATCTCTCAAGTTTTGAACTATTTATCTGCTTTCTGTTTAGCAAAAAAATCAAAGAAACAGCCCTAATTATGATATCTGGATTAAACTTTGCAGAAAGTGGCAAAATTAACCACTGTTTTGGCTTTGAGACAGAGAGAAGAGAGTGGAGCCCTACTCCAGATGAGTTTATTTGCAAGGGTGCACATGGGCACTTGGCCAGCCTGGGCAGAGCAGCTCTGCTCAGCTCTGCTCTGGACAGGGATGTGTGTGATAACAGAAGAAAGTGAGAACTCAGATGGAGGTGCAGTGAGACATCCCAAAAGAGATGGAAGAAAACTACCTATTCCATTGTGGGGGTGCTGGAATTGTTTTTAGGTTTTTAGTTAGAAGTTTGATGTGATTTGGACTTTAACCCTAGCCAGGTAAAGCTCCTGTCCTGGAATGTTCTTATCAGAAGTTGATAAGAGTTTCCAAAACAACCTAATCCTCTGCCTGGAGTTTCGGTCATCCCATTGTATTTCTCCCTCATCTCAATGCATCTCCCCTCCTCGCCCATCATCTCCCAGGCCCGAAACCTTCAGAGAGGTGTCGGACAGTGATTGGTGGATCTCCAAGGACCCCACCCCAATTAACCTGATTTGTTAATGTTGTGTATTGCATTTGGCATTAGCCACCTTGCTTTGTTTTCATTGGTCTTGTAACTTGTGCCCACCCCTGAGATTTCTGGTGAACAAAAACCCCCTGCAAACCAGGCCCTGGGTCACTCTCCTGAGGCACAGGCCTGGAATCAGGGACTGCCCCTGTGATCCCCGAATAAAACCTTCTTCCTGAGCCTTAAGAGTGTCCCCTCTTTCGAACCACGGCCGTGACAGCCAAGGCAAAGGTACTGCGGAGCCAAGACCCACACAAAGGTACTGTTGGGGCGTATCAGAGCTAGCAGGGTGGTCCAGCCGAACGCTGGGCTGGCCTGAGAGACAGATACGCAAAGCAACATTCCATACTGATTTTGCCATCATACTCAGCTCTGCAGGGCTAGCACATTTTTATAAGTAATTTCCTCTGCATCCTTTCAGTCTTCATTCAGAAAAAGTGCCCCAGTACATGGAATTTTCTTATCTTTACAATGCCCAAATCTGACTACATCTTGCCCTTGTTAACCCAAGACTTCATAAAGTTAAAGAAATTTACTTTTACTTATATTTAAAATTTGAATTCTTAACTAATATATGTCAACCTGTTTGGGAAAAAATCAGTAAGTTTTAACTTCCCAAAAAGGCCAGGACTCAGTCCTTCTCTGGCATAGCTGTGTTCAGTGCAAATCAGCAGGCCTTGTTCCTGGATTCCCTTCACATTAATAAAGAAAAGCATCTTAGAAAAGCAGTGGGAAGGAATTACACATGGTTATTCACTTGGCTCTTTACTGAACCCTGAGTAGATTGGTTCATTTTTTAAGAAACTTCACGTTTTATCCCTGTAATGCTTGGGAACAAAGTGAACAAACTCCCTGTTCTGCATACCTGCTTTTTAAAGAAGTCCTCATCATCTGAATTCATCAGCTCCCTAAACGTACATTTTCAGCCAAGACAGTCAAGGTTATTTTCCAAGGATATTATTTCTGGGTTAGCATTTCTAGTTTCTGCCTACTCATACAGCCAGAGCTTTTCACTAAAAGGATGGAAACCATATTCACAATCATGATCAAATCCATTGTGAAATATGTGTCCACAAACCAAACAGCTTTATCTTCCTTACCAGTGTGTGCCTTGAGATAGGCATCAGCTCAGATGGATTTCTGAAAATGTGCTCCAGAGAGGATGGCAAATAAAATCTCCCTGATTGGGGGTTTGTGAGGAACAACCAAAAAACACCATTAAGAGTTTGAGAGTTACACAAGCCTACTCAATGGAAAATAGCAGCAGTCACAACTATTAATTGCCATTTATTTTAATTATCAATCCAGGTGATGCTGCTGGCTGGGGCCCCCAGTGGGGATGGGCAGCCTCCAAGGGCCAGGCAGGTGGGGAGGAGCTGTTCTGTTGTGATGGGGGTGAAGAGCAGGTTTGGGGAGAGGAAGCAGGGTAACCTAACCCCAGAGCTCCACTGCAACCCTGGGAGGCACCCAGTACTTGTGTCACCTGGCAGGAGAGGTACCTGAGAAGCCCAGCCTGCAAGCTGCAGCTGTGTTTGATTGGTTTAGGAACAGAGATGTGCAGACTGTACCACCAGGCTCTGTATCCCCTGCCCTCCTCCCAGGGCTCCAGCTGCTCTGTTTGAGGTCTGCTCTGGCACTGGGCAGTGATGTGATCCTGGGTATGACTGCTGTGAGAACAGCTCAGCTGTGGGAAAAGGATGTGTGAACAAGGCTTGACCCAGGGCTTAGATCTCTTCTCCCAGTCTTTACTGGGATATAATCTAGGGATGGGAGCACCTGGCCATGTGCCATGCTGACCCTCATGAGTGGACTTCCCTGCCCAACCTTGGAGCTGCCTCTTGACCATGGATGTGTTTGGTGGATATCTGAACCTGGTTATCCTCGCTTCCTTCAATGTGTATGGATTCCACTGTTCCGGGTTTCTGATCTGCTGCATCAGCAAAAGAACATTCTGTTTCCAAGGTAATTCAAAATCTTTAGAAATAAATTGTGTTTGACAACTGTATAAATGGAATTAGCAATGTGGCAAACTTTACAATGTCTTCATGAATGAATCTGATGAGCAAAACAACCTGGCCTTTAAGAGGGACAGGCATAATTTTTGCTTTCAATCCTTTTATTCAAATATCAGGGTGCTTTTGCAGAGATTGTAAATTCTGAAGGACCCTTATGTGTTTTTCAGAAAACTGGACCTAGAAAAATCCTCAACACTCCTACAAATTAGCCCAAAATTATTACGCGTTGCCCAGATATGACACCAAAGACATTTACCTTTACCTAAACTCTAAAAGGGTCATGTACTTACTTGGTCCACATTTTCAGAACACTTTTAGGATTGTGTTCAGATTTAAAATAACAGGAGCCCATTATCTGAAAGACTTATCAATTATTTTTGTTTGCTTCCAGATTATTCTAATAATTTTAACAATTCAAGCATGTCTGTGTATGTAGCTTTTATATAAAATTATCTAAGTCACGAATTGTATGAAGTTATCTCACTGCAGCAGCAGCAAGTTATTTGGCCCTAGCAGGTGAAATTATGGTGGCAATTTTAAAGGTTGTAATGAAATACTAGAATGGTCTTTTGCTTTCTAATATTAGATCACATCAAATACCTCAAAAGCAGCAAGTAATTAAACTGTGGCTTCGTTTATTAGATAACTTATTTTAAAGCAGTAAACAAATCACTAACTCTGTGGTTAAAAACCTCACAACCTGCCTTTTAGATTCTTAGTTGTGGGCTTGGCTAGAAAAACAAATCCTTTTCATAAACCTTTCCGGGAAAGATAACTACCAGTGAATTACTGCTTTGTAGCTGATAAGCTTATCTCCTTTACTCCTGCACGCTGGTCTGGCGTGCATTGGAATTAATCTGGGACACACCCAAAGCGTGTTTATTGGTGCACTTCTCCCTCCATGGCCCCTCGGGTGCCGTTCTCAGGGGGGTTCCTGCTGAGCAGCAGCTCCACGCTTCACTGGCTGGATCTCTGGAGTCAGCAGCCTCCTCCAGCAGCAGCTGGGCGATGCTGTGGCTGCTTCCATCATTCCCTCCTCTGTGCATGCATTAGGCATGAAATCAAGCACACTTGTTTGCACAAGCAGCTTCATAACCTGTCCCAGATTTCTGGGAAATAGAGATATTCCTGTCCAATTCTCTTCCAGCTTCATTATTCCCAAGAAATTTGTCCAAATTTTCCTCACTGACTTTTTCTGTTCCAGAATTATTTTTTTTTAAATTCAGAATATTGCTGTCATCCTAAACTTGTCTTGCTAAATGCTTTTGCTTTCAATTCTAAGACTCCCACCCACCACCATTTATTGGTAAAACGATTAATTCAGATGAGTAATAAATCTTTTGAGCTCTTTAGTGTTTGCAGAAATGTTTATTTGCCACAAAGACTGACACAATATACAGAAAACTCACCCATTGCATTTGAACTGTTAACAATATCAACTGTTAATGCAGACCTTTCACATAAAGAAAGCCAGATAGCTTGAATTTTCCCCTTTAATCACTATTCAACTTTAAAATGCTTCTGTACGGAAGTGACAGAAATTAGGTGTATTCAGTAAAAGCAGTAGGGACCTCGTTAAACAAAGAAAACTCTTGTTCATTTGGCCTCTCATTGCCTGACTAGCACTTATGCTATCTACCACCACCCAGGTTCTCAGGTCAAGGGACAAAGCAGGCAATCATCTAAATGACTTCAGCACAGACCTTTTTCTCCCATCTGCCTGCAAACAGAGAAAAAAGAGAAATCACATTAAAAGCAATCACTGTTATTTCAGCCGTCTAATTTTTTCTGGATCTTCTCACAGCTCACCATGTTTTCAGTGACCTTACCTACTTCAAACAGAGTCTCCAGAAAAAAGCAGGGAGGTAAATAAGCTCCAAGGACTGTCAATGAGCAAAGGAAGTTGCATTGTCCTTTCATGAGTGAGCCTTGATGGAGATGTTAGTTTCTAAGTAACATGACATTCCAAGAGAAAAAAAAAATCTTTTAGGCTTTTAAAACATTTTCTGCAGCTCAATAAAGAATACCATAAATGCCTGTCATTACCCTGCAACATCTTGCAACAGAAATAGATTCAAATTGTTTTGATATAAAAGATAAAAATAATTGAAAGGAGAAAAGAAAAGTTATAGGCAGGAAAGCATAAAGTTGCAACATTTACTACAGAAGAGTACATGTTAATAAATATAGCACATTTGGGCTTTTTATGGTCACATATGTGACATTCAAAAGTCCCTGTTTAGACTTGTGTCTCATAGACTTAGATTTTGCTTAGACAAAAGAGCAAAATAACCCAAAGTCTGCAGAAGACAGAAAAGAGCAGGGGAGGAGGGAACACTCCTTATCAACAGGCAGCAGTAGCTCCTAAGGAAAGCTGTGACAAGCATCCATCACCTCTGTGTTCAACAACCCACTGCAGCAGATGCAGAACAGGCTAACGACAAACAGCCAGATCCAAAACAGGCAAAAGATTCCAATCCAACCCTAAGAGTTTTACAATAGATTATGGCCAAGAGTGATTGTAGGACACTGGAAAGCTGAGTTCAGTTAGGCATTCACTGGAGTCTTGCAGTCACTGAAGTCTTCCCTGCAATGTGCTACTTCCAGCACAAAACAATGGTTCACCATAGTTAGTGTTCACCAGAAGACCTGGGTTTATTGTTCTCTACTCACTAATGAAGTTGATTCTCATCACTTTTTAGCAACCACTATTTCCCATAATAAGTGTTGAATAAGAGAGAGACAAAGGAAATCACTGGTTTGCCCAGGCATCCATGAATAAAGACTTTATAAACTTGTCTAACTTGAGAAGCAAATCCCATCCTACACATGAAGGCCCATGAACTGATTGTTTGGGTCTGGATCCACCACAGCAAAGAAATCCGAAAAAGAAAACTTCAGTGATTCATTTCTGGAACACGATTGTGCCTAGTCCATGTTAAGTCAATGCAAGTGGCTTAAGGTCTGCTGTCCTAAGTTTTTACAGAAAGTTAAAAACAAATCCTACCATAATGTTTGTGATTAAGGCACTATCCTTTGGCTATTTAGCAGATTAAGGGTACTCTGTATGGGTACAGACTCATCTTTGAGCACCAGCTGAGACTCATTTCTCTACTGACATACAAGAAATGTAGTCAAGCAATGATGATGAAGTAATGAAACCATTGAAATATTTTTAAAACAGACATCCTTGGAAATACATTCTATTCCTTTGCTGACTTAAAAAGTAAACTATTTGGTGTAGGTACTGTTCCTACAGTACATAGCATACTGCTGGCACTACTGAAACAGAAGAAACTACTCATTCAGGTTGGATTTTATGACACTGCCTCGTGTCCAGCCTCAACAGGTCTGCAGGGTACAACCCAACAGGTTGGCCACTGGTTACCTGAATTTATTAACTCCATAAAGAACTTGCCATCACAGGACAGAAGGTAATGTGCTATAGCTGACAGTTCAGTGGAAACAAAGTTTGCCTAATGTGTGGGTCACATAATCATGTCAGCATTCACAGAAACTCCAAATTCATCATGTTTTCAAATGACCTGGTAAATGGGGGAGTATTCCAGTTAAATATCCCATATCAGTATTTAGCCAAATAAAATTATTGGAACTGCTAAGGACTGTTAGGCTCATGAATTTTTTTTAAACACTTCCATCTGGTCTATTTATCAAGAATATGCAGTAATAACAAAACAGAAAAACTCTTAAAACCAAACATAGTCACTCATGCACCAATAAGTAACTCTCACTTTTGAGTTCCTTAGAGCTGCTCCTGGTGCATCAGAAAATCCATTATGGTACTTTTATCTGAAATATTGGAGATATTAATGCAAATGGGAAAGCACTGACTGAAACAAAAAGAATATCTAAACAAGTTATTTTAATAATGACTGAATTAATTACTTAACAGCACAGGCCAAACATACTAATATGGATGTGGCCTTATGACACATTCACAGCCACAAAAAGGATAAAGCATAAAACATTCCTCTTCACAGTTAATCTGACTACAACGCCATCTATGTTATGATATGGAAAAGCTTCCAGAAATGGCTAAAGGCTTTAGCTCTTCATTATATATTTACAGGTAACATTACTTTCTCTGTGATCAAGGAAATTAATTTCCATGAGGCATGAAAATCTTTAATTTTTTTTTTCTTCAGAAGCAACAGTAATGAGATCTTAGACAGACAAAATATTGGTTATGGCAAGCTTTCCTTATTAACCTCATACAAGAAGAAGGCAGTGTAACACATCATAATACTCATAATACACCCCAAGAAATACTCTGAATTCTCAGAGAGGCCAGGAAGGACAGACATTAAATTTTGGGAAAGTTTATAGGAATGCATGGTCTTTAATGATGCCTCATTAATTTATTAATGAGAATTGATAGTAAAGGGCTTCCTGTAAGTTATGAAGCGGGAGGGGAAAAGAGCCATACAAAATTAAAGAATGGCCACTGACAAAAAGCCTTTGGCCTTTTTCATTTATTTATTTGGCCTATTTATTTCCTCCATAAGGGGCAAACACAACAATAGCTTTAAGACCTGGCTCTGTGGAGCTGCACAGCAGGCAAGTTCATGCAAGAAAATTCCTCCTTTCTCAACTCACCACAAGTGACAGGCAGGATTGCTCCCTGCCCGCAGAGGAAGGGAGGGAGCACAGGTGGAGGTGGCTCAGCCAGGGCCAGAGGGGAGCCCAGGACACCACATCAGGCTCAGCCCACCCATGGCTCAGCAAATGACACCTCAGAGCCTGCTGTGCACTGCCATGAGCAAGTGTTTTGGAGGCAAAACAGGAAAGAAGCTGGTTTATGCTGGATTCCGGCACTGCAGGATGGTCTAGTGTGTGTTGTAACCCTGGAGAGGGGATGGCTTTTCTAGTTAACCTGAAAGATGCCTGCTATAAAATGTTCCAAGAGGGGTTCATGAAATTGCTTGTTGTTAGTTGTATCGGTTTCAAAGTTATAGAAGGGGGAATTGTTATAAAAGGTTTCAAGAAGGGTTTCTGTAGAGAAGTTTGATTGATGTGAAGGTTATGAGTTGCCGGGACACTCTGGGTGTAAAGTGCCATGGAACAAGGCAAGGGGGAGAAGATCTCGTTCACACAAGTGACATCACCCTGAACCCTGATTGGTGGATGTGACAGACCAATCACTCGATGCCCTTGGGAAACGATTGGTCAGCAGTGACTCTTGTTAAAGACCAATCAGAGCCATGACAATGAACCAATCAGGAAGAGGATCCAAAATGCACCAATCAGGAGGAACCAAAGAGGATAAAAAGGGACTGTCAGTCTGTGGGGGAGGTTCTTCTTCGGAACCTTGAGGGTCTGGAGGAGCGCTCAGTGCGGTATCGCACTGTTTTTGGGTTTCTGGCTTGCTGAGAGGAACCTGGGCTTATCCTGGGTTTCCACTTTCAGTTGTTGGTTACAGTTAAATAAACAAGTGGCTTTTTTTTTTTTTTTCCCATCTGAGTCTAAGCTTCATTTATAACAATGCCCACTCCTCACATGGCAAGCAAAACCTTTCAGGAGTTTTCAATAAATGGGAGAGACATCCTGGGACAGCCATCAGGGTGACCACCAGGCCATCCTCCTGGGCAGGAGACAATTTCTAAGATTTATGTGTCTAGGCTTTCTGATTCAAAGGAAATGTTTGATAGTGGGTATTCAGCATCTGACACAATAGGCAGCCCTGGAGTATTCCCTTGGGTAATTCCTGTCTGAGACAGGAGACGCCTTTCCATTACTTTAAGTTTTGCTGGAACTGGCAGAGTGCTGGATGTGGTTTTGATGGTTGCAAGTCAGCATCTTCTAATGAAAAATCTTTTTATTAAAATTTCCAATCAGCTATATGGATCATCTTGGAATTAATCCATAAGGTTAGCTCTGAAAACAACCAATTTTTTCCCAAATGTTTCTGTGGACAGATTTGAAAATGCCTTTGCATACATTACTTCTGAACCAATCTTGTCACTAAATCCTATAAACAGACACTGGAAATGTCTCCTTATTGCTGTTCATCATTGAATAAAGCAATTGAAAACCTTTTACAATGTGAACTGATAGTGGCCAAGGCCAGAATGTGAGTGATTCATGCAAATCAACAGCTCCCAGCCATATCATTATGGATTAGGGATGTGAGACACAGCATTATTAGCAGGCATCTAGGAAATGCAGAAATGAAAAGCGTCACCTCTCCCTGAGCCTCGCACCAAGCAGCAGGACAGATGCCCTCTCAAATTGTCTACTCAAGCAGAGAGGGCACCACAGAGCACCATTAATGGGAAGGTCCATATGATTGTGTAACACTCGCCTATTTATAAGTTCAGAGGAATGCAGCATGCATTATTTATTTAGTTGTGCTACATGGTAATTAGCAGGGCTGGAGACTGGAGAGCACAGCCAGCTAAGAGGTCAGACGTGCTCCTGTCACAATTCTGCTAATCCCCAGCAATCTGCCTTGAGCTGTCAGCACCATTTGCAAGCACTCTGTTATCTGCTGCACTGAAGCTGGATAGCCATGAGTCTCCTTGGGTTTTTAAATAAACTCCCCTTTTTCTTTATACAGACTTTGACATAAAGAAAATAATACACATGTTCTAACATAAATATTCTGTGGCCTTTTTTGTATGACTTTTCCTCACTTTAGGGATTTGCAAGAAATTATTATCTTGGAAATGGAGTCAGGAAAAACAGTCAAATTTTGTACAGGAAATCAGGTTTTCCTTGGAAGCCAGCATTTTATGCAACACTTCCACAGGTAAAATTTTTTTACAAAATACCAATGGTTAACGTTGGACTTTTCTTTGGCATCTCAGCTGAACAGGGCTGACAGCAGGTGCCTCAGTGACCGTGGTAGGTTAGAGAAATGAGAACACAGATCACAGGGTGAATCAGATACGTGGGAAGGTTGAGTGAGTAGCTTGGCACTGAGGTGCTCACTGGAGAATTTTGGCAGCCCATCAGGGTGCAGAAAAAGGCTGTGTTTTCAGGATATGTTGAATTGTGGGAGGAGAAAAGTTAGTTATGATTGATGTGGCAGGACAGGAGCTCCCATCACTCTTCCATTTATGAGAATTTAGGCTTGCCTGCTGGAAAGCAAATATCAGTGGATAAAACTGTTCCCCACATGGTAACTGAAGAATGTTCATACTGCAAACAATCAGATGTTCAGATACCCTAGACAGTTATCTCAGAAAGTTACCAGACTATAGACCTTTGTGCAGCCTGTTCATTGCTGTTTCATATCAAGAGGCTTTCAGTAGCCAAGCAAACCAGGCACGTTGATCTCATGCTTCAGGCTTGAGTGCAGTCCTGCCCCAAAGGGCTGCTGAGTCATGTTCCATGAGAAGAAGGGATAGAGAAGAGCAGAAATGGGAAACAGACATCTGACTTTGCAAACAGCCCAGAGGCTGTTGACTCACTCCTCCTGCAGTGCAGAAGCCACAGGTTCTGGCTTCATGGTTCTGAGGCCCACAAGATTTGGGTTTACTAGTCAGAATCCCAGCAGGTCCTGCACTCTGGAGTATCTTTTTCCTAAGCCATCTCATCTGCTGACCAGCTCCAAAGCTTATCAAAATAATCTTAAACTGACAAGCTACTTAGATAGCTTCCTTCCACACCTCCAGGTCTTAGGGACAGAGATTCCTGCTCATGTCCCTGTGAGCACACCCAGCCTCCTCACATTCCTTTGCTGCCAGGCTGATGTGCACAGTGTCTTTATTCCCTTCAGCTACACCACAATGAAGTGAACTAGATCCATCCTGGCCCTACCCAACCCTCCAGTGTTTCTGCTTCCTTACAGCCTGATACCTATGCAAAGCCTTTTCTAGGAATGGAAAAACCACACACTAAATAGTGTCCCCTAATCCAGATCTGAACTAGAAAGAAACTGGAAAAGAAATAGTAACTGCAGGGGAAATAGCAATATTAGAAATTTTGAAATATGAGTTGGTTAAGAACCTGGTGAACTGGCAGGAGAATCTAGTTTCTGTTTCTTTTTTTCTTTCTTTAATTTAAACGTGAATTAATTCAGGGAAGCCCTGTGGGGCACATTAACCAGAAGGTCAGACTAGGTGTTCAAGGCAATCCTCTGTCATTTTGGTGTATGAAAATCAATGAAGATGGAGTTTCCAGACAAAAGAAAAGGCACCTCATTCTCTCTACCAGATTCCAGCACAGAGACCAGCCTGAACACCAGTGCACAATGTCTTAGCCACCAAAAAAGGCACTTCTCCCTTCTTACTGCAATCTCATTGCAGGCTACACTTTCAGGGTCCCTGAATCCCTGCATGCACACAAGAGGACTGTCATTTGGGAGATTTCACAGGAACAGGTTTTGCATTACACAGTTTCACTGTAACATTGTCATCAGCTGCACCAAGACCTATGGCCTTAGACAAACTTGGATTCATCTCCATTTATAAAGAAAGAAAAAGACAGAAAAGGCCATTCAATACTAAATAACTCTTTGAAACCATAGCACAAAGGTTCTCATTGATCTAGAACATATCATGCCAGGGTCACTGGCTGTGCTCTAATACAGTGACAATCCCCCCAGCAGTTCAAACACAACTCTGTATGGAGCTCCATTTAGAGGAATGTTTGGCAGCCCTAGCAGGGTTAATCTGGCTGTAAAGAGACTGGAGCTATAGGTTATGGATCTGGACATGATACATCCTTCCCAAAAAACCTTGAGCCAGTCTCAAAAACCAGCATCTTTGGACATAAACCTGAGACTAGACTGCTGGTGTAAGTTCCTCTCAGCCTCAATTTTCTCCTCATTGCCTATCAGAGTTTCCCTGCTGCTGCTGGGGTTGAGAGGCTCAGCTCATGGAAGTTTGCAAAGTGCTCCAACACTCCTAGATCAGAGAGTGATCAGAGAGTGCAAAGCAGGAAAGAGAAACCTTTTCTTTGTGAAGCCAAATAGACTTTTAACATGTTATATATTAACCTCCTGTTCTCCAACTATAATTCCCAAAGGAGCCCAACCAACACAGTGGGGTGGCATCGTCTACATGAAATGAAGCCACAGGTTATGTCCAAACACGTCCCAACTACAAAGCAGCATGATGTGATTTATTAAGCACTTTTAGAAATGGTAACACATTTCTGCAGCAGACATCAGTAGCAAGTAATTCACATAGCTGGCTTAAGGAAGAAACTCTGTGATGTGCTCAAAGCCACTAAGAGTACTTTTGCAAAGTATCAAAATTGCAATTTGGAACTCGAAAATCCTGACTTTTACAACACTGTTTGATCTGAGAGTAGGTTGCTTTCCACTTAGATCTGAAACTCCATATGCACACGATTTTTCATTCCTACTCAAATTGCTTTAGCTATTTTTAGGTCATATGAGTAGAATAAATATCATTAAGGATTTTTCAGGCATTTTTAGAATTGCTTCCTAACTAAAAAAGAGATCCTTTTCACAAAAATATATTCTCTAGTCATCCATCTACAAAAGCACTCAGACCTTTTGATATTCTAAAAACCAAATAATGAAAAAATACTGAGTTAACCACATTAGGAAGGCTGATACTGTACATTTATGGAAGCTATTCAGTATAGAAACTTTTAGCAAGCACAGGTACAGAGCTGGACTGGAGGCAGAGACAAGCTGTGCTATAGTGATTTAGAGAAAGAAACCAAGCAATTTGAAATGGGCACTGTGAAGCAAATGACATGCCATTATCACTAATATCTCTCAGTGAAGTTTGGTAGAGCATTCTTTAAAAACACTCAGCTCAATCCATGAACATTAGCTCTAAGAACCCTCCCATGACCATTTTTAGGCCATGGAGTTTAGTGGCTGGGACTGGATCACAAGTCAGGAGATGCAGGTTGTATTTCTCCTTCATCCTGGTTATCTCAACAACCTCCCCACTGCATGGAATAGCTGAGAGTTTGCCAGAATAATATCCTCTTCTGCTCAGCTGACTGACAGAAATAAAACTAGGAATGTTACCTGCCCACAGTCCCAGAAGGTGCACACAGTAAATGCAAGCCTATGGCTGAGAGCTCCCTAGAACTGCCCCCATCACCAAAGAGTTGCCCTTTCCTTTTTTATCCAGACAGGGAGGAAGACCCTGTCACAGGTGCTGAATTCAGTGACACTTGTCCTCTTGGGTGTTTGCCACAAACCATTTTTGTCAACTGCCAGAAAAAAAGTCGAAAAGAGATGAGACTTTTTGGGAAGGATTTTACAGAGAAATAAAAATGGCATGAGACACCTAGGAAACACAAGAGAAGTTCAAGCAGGAGGCAGGACATGAGATGTTGTCCTCCCTGCTTCTCTGACACATCTAGTTAGGCTGGAAGAGATGATTCTCTGATGTTTCCAGATCCCAAAATGCCAGCACTGGAGCCAGATGGCCACTGCAACATATCTGACACAGAGAACAGAGCAGCCAAGGGTGCATTCAGGCTGTAAGTTGCACCTGCTCTGCTGTCAGCCATCCTTAGCTGTCCATAATGAGCAGAAGGTGACAATGGAGAGAGGCTATGGGGCAGATGTTGATAAGTAATTTAATGTTCTCAGTGACTCTGAATACCCATAGAGAAGCACAGCCTGCTCAGACACCAGGAGTCACTACTCTGATGAGTTCCTAAGTCTGAGTTCTAAGAAGATTGACCAATTATCAAAAGAGGGAACACCCTTATCCTGATAGTTCGATTAACTGAGACATCAGCCCCACGCTTAAGAATGCCCTTCACATTGCAATGCAGTGAAGTCAGTATGGACAAGTACAATGCAACAGCAAACACTCAGCATTATTGCTGGAAATGAGGAGCCCAAATCAACCCCAAGAGTTCTCTTCCTAGGAACTGAAGAGGCAGCACTGTCTTCACCTCTCACATTAACCTGAAGCTCAGATATGCACATTTCAAAGAACTGTTCAGCATTTTCAGTATTTTTACCCCTTTCAAAAAGGAGAAAAAAGAACACAGCTTTCTAGGCTGGAAAAAGATTTCTAGTCTTGAAGCCATACAACCATTTCATCACTTTGTCCAGTGAATCTCCTTCAACATATACCAGTGTGAAGAGTAATCCCCAGCAAATGCTGTCTGTAGCAAGGGATTTTCTGCTCCACTACTTCTGAACATCGCCAAGCAAACACTGGACAAATTGCACAAGGGAAGAGGTCAGTACCATTGTGAATATTTCATCTAGACAGCACAACAAAATCCAGTACAGAGAATAGAAAGGTAGAAAAATCCGTGAAAAATCACTTTTCAATTATTCTTTTACTCAGCACTACTTGTTCTTTGGTAAAACACTGCAGAGTGATTCTCTCGCAATCAGAAGGAGAAAAAACCTCTGCTCTTGGCAATCTATTTTTGGAAACTGAAAATCTCATTCTGCTTTTTTCTTAATTCCTGCTTAGAGGAATTTTGTGATAAGGATGTAAGCCTTGTAGCTTATTAGAAATTATACAATTAACATTTAAAAAACCTGCAAGTATTGATTTTTTGTATTAAACTTTGCTTTTATAGACAATGACTGCATAGACAAATTTATCTCTCTTAGATATTTTTCCAATTTCTATCACTTCTCTGCATGCTACCACTTACTGTCATACATTTTCTTGTAGACTTATTTATCGTTTCTGCTGTTTTTCTGTCCTCTACATAAACCTTTTTCTAAAAGAGGATCATCATTCAGCCCTGTCATTCTACCTAGATTTCTAAATTTTTTGTCTCACTAATGATTTTCCCTCTAGGTTAAAGACTACTCCCCTATCCTAAAAAACATACATTTGGAATTTTTTACCACTGAATCTCAGGGTACAGTTTCTGGGGTAATTGTTATTTTGTCCCCATTTTTGCTTACTCTCAGAATTTCACCAAGAATCTGAGAAATTTTGTGATTTATCAGAAATGGTTCTTGGAGATCTGCACAAACACAAAATATGTCACTCACTAACCTTCAGAGTTCTAGACCAAATTCTGGAGATGAGATTCTGAATCTGATATGACTCTAAATGGCAATTAGTCCTTCCAAAATGTATTTGGGGTTTGTGATGCTGTATTTTCATGAGACTGTTGATTCTAGAGGATCTTGACTCATGACTCCTTATGGTTAGTTGACTCATGGTTAGTTTATAATAGAATTCGGGAATTCAAGTATCATCAATAGTTGCATCTGAATCCACATTGCTGCCAATTCTGATTCCCACTATGTTAATATATCTTCAGACCTCATGACTCTCTCCTCTGACCTCTTATCCTTACCACATCATTTCCACCATCTCCTAGGACTGCGAGGACAACAGCTGCATGTAAAAAGTGCCATCTACCATAGCACTATGGTCCTCTATTCCTTTCCAGCTCAGCCACTTGCACAACCACCAGCCCTATAACAGGCTGTGCCTGAATTCTACCAGTTTGATTAGACCCGGACAACAACAGAGCAGAGGAAGAGGCTGGATTCTATTCTGGGCTCTGCTACTGATGTAATACAAAAACTGGCAGACAGCAAAGCACTTTGCCCTCAGTCGTTGAAAACTGGGAGAGTGATAGCTATGCCTATCCTTATGTAAAAAATATTTTGAAAGAGTTGGCTGAAAGCCA
Organism: Zosterops lateralis; assembly: GCF_965231275.1. Lineage (NCBI taxonomy): Eukaryota > Metazoa > Chordata > Aves > Passeriformes > Zosteropidae > Zosterops > Zosterops lateralis. Next base: position 61,187,671 of record NC_139765.1, read on the forward strand.
CTATGTAAATGCTAACTATGTATTATGAGACAGTGCTCCTACTTTAAGGCACTTTCTCATTCACAGATGTTATGCACAAACCATCTACTTAGTCAGCCACAACCGTATTTTTTAAATCATAGGATTATCTGGAAAAAATCAACTCAGTTGCCATCTCCTGGGAAGGGAAAAGAATGATCCTGACTCTGGCAGCAAACACTCACTGCACCTCGTTACAGTTTCTAGCAGAGTAAAGGAAGCAATATTAGCATACTGCTCTGCACAGCAATAGCTTGGTAAAGCTCCATGGTGTGTGTTACCCAGTAAAGCTGACTAATGGACCTGTCTGGCATTGAAGTCTATAGATCCATGGATTCATCATATGAGGAGAAAATGTCTCCCAAAGCATTTTCAAAATTCAAAACAGGATGCTGATGATCAGGCAATCCTCCGACTGGCACTTAGTGTTGGAATATGTCGTTGCCCACAGAAAGAACAAATAATCTCTCTTAAACCTTACCAGCAGAGGAGCAACTAATACACAACGGTGGATATACTTGGTGGGAACAAGGGTTCATCAAGCCTGGAATGACATTTTCAACAGCAGACAGTATCAGACACTTAGAAGCAAGATGAATTTGAAGTGGTTTTCCCCCATTGCACCATCCTTAGTCATCTTTTTCCCCCATTGCACCATCTCACCAGTCTGCTCCCCACAGGGTGAAGCTGTGACAAACGTGCAGACCAGTACATATAACAGCCATCACTGCATCTCTTCTCTCTTAACTGTCTAATCCTTTTCTGAAGCAACTTGTGCTTCTACTTTATATATCCTTTGGGAACAAACTGGAGCAACAAAATGTGGTGCATCACAGCACCATGCTCTGCACTCTGCAGGACGGGGAGGAGGACCAGCCTGGTTCCTGATGATGGGTACTCCCAAGCCAGCTTCCTGTGTTCAGGAACACAAGAAAAGCAGGAGGATGCTAGACATGCTATGCAGCTCATTCAAAGCACAATTTAGGACAATTTTCTGCTCTTCTCCTCTTTGACCGAAACCACAAATATCCAAAAGAAATAGAATATTATGCTGAAGACCTGAGAAGTTTTCGAAGAGGCAGCATAAAACATGCCCTGTTTCCATTTCTAGTTAGTTGTCCTCCTTGTGGCACATCCATTTCCCCTTCACAGGAAAACTCATGGAAGACAGTATCAAATTACCTGCAGGTGAAATGAAGGCTGCAACAGCCACAAGAGGCTTCAGGGGATAGTTACAAGCTGGACTAATGTTCTGCCTTCAATCAGGAAGAGCACTTCCTCATGTGCCTCTTTGTGGACACCTCTGCCATTTGTCAGCAACCACATTTGCATTTTGTCAGCATTGCACATTTGTAGCTTCTGGGTCAGAAGCTACAGTCACTCTGCTTAGTCCTTGCACAAGAGTGGTCAGCCTGTGCAGCCGCCACAGCTAAAAGATTTTGGGGACCTCTGTACCAACCCCTCATGAGCCCCTCTGGGCACAAAGACTTTATTCTCTTGCATTTTAAACCATAAATTGGAGATGACAGCAAAGTAATCAGGAGAGGATCATGCTGTGCCTCCTAACTCTCCTGAGCCTCCACTGATTATATAGGAGAAATCCAAGCAGACGTGGAATTAAATCACTTCCCTTACGTTGGACTAGTTGAAACTGCTCTGTAAATGACAGATTGCTAACAGCTCCCTTAATGACATCACCCAATATGTCATAAAATCTGCTGCCAACACAATGGATTTTTTCCCCCCAGACAGAAGTGTTCTCTGGCTGTAGAGCAGAAGTTTCATTGGCAAAATGTGGCTTAAAAATAACCTATAAAAGGTTCTCAGTGCATAAGGTAAGTACCACCCGAAAACTCACTGAAGAATAAAATTATCCTTGGCACTGCTTTCCTGGAACAGTGCCCCATGTCAGATTTTTCAAAGTGTTTGTGATTGAAATTATCCATCCACCATCTCTGCAGGTAGCACTACAACTCACAACTCAGGAACAGTATCCAGATCTTTGCCAGGTTACTAGCCTTGGGTGAAAACTGTTATCTTCTTTTTGCTTTCATGCTTTTTGGAAGGCAACTCTTCCCAGATGGGTATTTGCATTAGAGAAGAAATAAATATACTTGTAGTACAATAGCAAGGATTATTTACCTGGAGTTTCACTATTATCCCTTTACTTCCAGGCTCACATCAGTTCATTTGCCAGAACTGCAAGTGACAACCAGAGCATACATAGCATCAGCAGCCTTTGAGTATTTCTCAGAGACAATTTGCAGGTTCTCTATTTTTCAGACACCAGGAATCTAGCTTGCAGCAATGCACCACAAATGACTATCCATCTTTTAAAATTTTACAGTAGAACTCACTTGGGCAGTGACCAAGCATGACCACACAAAGAGTGCTTACTTATCCCTTCCTCTAATTCTGTGCTACCTGTATTTTTTCACCATCATGCCTTGTGTGAGAATTAGCACAGCTTCATAGATTGTTTTCAAAAAGGGCAAATATATTCATAAGGAAAAGACCTCACTAAGTGGAGCCAATGGTGAAGAAGGAGAAAGTCCTCTTCTTTATTGAGAGAAACTAAATTCTGCTTAATAGTGCAGTGCACTGGAAATCTCCAAGATTTGGTCCTTCTGATCAAGGTGAGGTTGCCTCTCTCCACTCAGTTGTAGAAAATCAGTGTTGGCTGCTTCCCTGTCACTCCATAAACAGATCCTCTTCACTATGCATGCCATCTTTCCTGCATCTCATCACCTCTCCTCTCCAAAGAGTCACAGCTGAACACCCAGAACATGTATAGGAAGAAGGACAAAGTGGAATGCTAAATCTTGTGTGAACTTAAAACTAGTGCACTCATTGGCAAAGTCCCAGGATGTGGCTCAACTGTCTTTGGTAACTCCTGGTGTATCAAGTGTACATCTGTTCCCTGCAGCAATTCTTGCCAACAGAACACCCTACAGCACACCAGCATGCTGGGGATGCTGAGAACCAGTGGTCTGAACAATCTGTCACTCATGTATGTTCAAAAGAGAATCACTGTAGAGACACTTGCTGGCACTGTGAATAAATGAGCCATGAGCTACATATCTGGCTTTGCTGCAGTTCTTTTCTGAAAGAAAAAGCAAGTCAACAAGGAAGTGTAACACTCGGCTGAATGCTGGAGTGACCAAATAAATAGGATTAGCTAAACCTTGCTTATCTGTCAGTCATTCCTCTCTGTATGGAAGCAGTCCTCTCAAGGCTGCCCATGATGATGACAGCCTCAGTACCTTTTTGGGCTCCTGAACTGATGCTTTTCAAGCTGTATCATCAGGTTATGTTATGCACTCATTTCGGTCTTGTCATCCAAGGTTAAAACATGGTTTAGCCAAAGCGTTGCACCACAAGTACTTCCAGTTCATGGAATAAAAGGCTAAAATAATCCCGCATGAATTTTGTTCTGAAATTCAGATCTGCACTGCCATGACTGCAAAGTGACAGATGTCAAAACCAAGCCAAATACCTCATTAATGCAGAGATAAACACACAGAATATGCTGTTTGGAATGACAACGCAGTGTGTTTATGTATGTATGCCACTATTTATCATTCTACAGATGGTTACTCACAGTGATGTACATCCACAAATATGTTTAATTTTGCCTTTTCCTTTTTTAGGTAATTAAAATTTTTCCTTGCTTACACTCACTACTTCTAAGATGGCCTAGAGATCTCTGAGTTGCTCTGAGGGCAAGGGGTCACGTTGCACAAAGCAGACCAGAATCAGCATGCAATCAGTTCTTTGCAGTAATAACAGTTCATGCCTGTAGAGCATTTTTAAAGAAATTATCTTGCTCTCATTTTATAGCCAGGAAAGCCCAGAAAGGTGAAATGACTTCCCCAAGGTCGCACAGCAGGCTATGCTCAGTACATAGTTACTATTGTTGCAAATTGGGTAGCTCATCAAGCTTATGCTACTCGCACCACTCAGATACAATTCAAACAATAATTATTATTTCTACTGCAATTTGCACGACAGTCAAAGCTGGAGGCCACAATCAGGATCCAGCTTACGCTGGGCTCTGTTCAAACACCAAATCAAATCCAGTCCCTGCTCCAGGGGGGCTTGCCATCTCAGTAGGGACATAATTCTGTGGGAACACAAATCACACCAGTGAGGTAGGGAAGGAGAGAGGGAGAGACAGAAGGCAGTAAACCTTAGTGTAAGGTTTCACTTTAGAAACTTATTATTACTTAAGTTATTTAAGTTAGCAAGAAATATAAATATATTATTGACAGTTGCCTGGCTAGTTACTTAGGTAGCAGTTTATCTTCATAATCTTAGTTGCACAAATACTTTACTTTCACTCCTGTGGTCTTTGATTACACTGAGAGACAGCAATTGGATCCTGCTCTTCAGGGGACTGACTTACACTGCACTTACCCAATACTTAGAGTACACTCTACTCCTTAAGGAGTGATACTATACTTAATTTTACAACTCTCTAATCATCTGTTAAGGCAATTCCTACTGCAGACCTTTTTATACAATATGTGCTTATACATTTTACAGCACATGACAATTTGGTACACTAGCCATGAGCTAATGAATTAATTTCTCTCATGCTAACTTAAGACTGCTACTGATCTCTGCAGTAGTAAAACACACATTTACTCCCACTTTACTGTCTCTCACTGCATCCTAATGTGGCTCCATGCTAGCAGAACATTATTTATCAAATAACCATATAGCCATTCCTCTTTAGAAGCCTTAACTAAGTCTAGTATAAGAATTAATATCTCCTCTAAGACTGAATGACATAGACACAAAGGGATTATTTTCAAGAGTAAGATTTCTCAGTACCAAGTCAGGACTGCTGAATGGTCCTTAGAAGTCAACTCCTAAATTTTCTGGTAGGCATCTGCTACCCAATTATTTATTATACTGCATGTATTTGTATGACTAATGTAAAACAGCATACAGGAAATATTTAATTGACATTCATAACCTCGGATGGGTGGGCATTTTTTTCAGATTTCAATTAAGCCAAACATCCAAAACATGTTTCCAGTCCATCAAAGCATGTGCTTATAAATCCTTTGCTCAGCTGATGTATTCTGTTGAAACAACCAGATTTTCAATGACAGTAACAGATTCTAGAAGAGCACAATAGTACCATAATGTACTCTAGAAGAGCTTGAGAATTCACAATTTAAATACATTATTTTATAGAGCAAAAGAATGAGCATTCATTTACAATTACTTTCCTTGCCCCTATTTTCAGTTGGCTAAATCCACATACAAATTAATGACCTATCACAATGTCTGTTGAGGATACAGCATCAAAAACTAAGGCACTGAAGAACTTACATAAAAAATACTAATGCAATTTCATTTTAGACCATTCAGAGTTTTCAGAAATTGATGTTAGGTGCTCATTATTACCTGCATTTGTTCCTCTCTGCCATGCATCACTGAAGCTCAGCAGAACTGAGGTATTTACTTAAATGATTAGAACTTGACTTTTGGTACAATGATAAATGGAAGCAATAAATAACAACAGCTTTCTTTAGCAATTGCCAATACGTATTTTGCAGCTCTTCATGCACCATCCACTAATCTCCTTTAGCATCAGGTAATTCAAATTCCTTTATCATTTTCTGATACCTGTATTCATGACACTGTGGCTTTACTTTAATCCCAAGCAAAAGCACATTAAGAAGGAACTATGATTGACAGAATATTGCTAATCAGAAACAATCCTCCCTAAACTCAACTTGATAAATTCAAGACACAAGCAAGCATAAACACAGAGAGCAGGATTCAGCTCTACACTGCGAAACTTAAGTGAAAGTTTTATAGGCAAACTGAGAGTAGAACCAGGCTTTGATTTGCTTTGCCAGCATGCTGGTGCCTAATAATCACTTGGGCTGTTCTACTGCTTGTGAGACATCTGGGTGTAGATGACAGAGAACCTATAAAAGACCAGTGTCTTGCTGAAAAAGCAAAGGTCAGACAGGATCCCCCAGGCATTTTAAGCCCAGAAAATTGGATGTAGGCAACTGCTTGATGGCTTGGCTATCACAGACTGACATCATATCCTAAGGGCCTGACCAGTACTGGATGTACTGCAGAAACACTTGACTGGCCCTGCCATAGCCAGGTTACATCTGCCAAGGTCCTTTCACCCTACTGCAGTCTGACAGGCTAAGCCAGATGTGTGTAGTTGAGTATTTCATTGCACATGCTCTGGTACATCCCTGCCCTTGAATCTATGCTTACCCATCACCTAGTGAAGTGCAACATAAAATGGAGCTGACTGTGGAAGCATGATTTGCATTTGATCCAGACTTGATTCGGGGAAAAGCAGCCCCAGGGAATAAAAGAAACTAAATCTCTTGTGAAGAAACAAAAACACAGTAACAATTTCACAGACCACCTCACTTTTGCCTCGGCACAATTCCTCCAGTGTACCGTACAGCTAAAATTAAATGAAATGCTGTCTTATATGTTTAACAATCAGTTATTAAATATACCATCTTAGATTCAAACATAAACTCACAAAAATTTAAACCCAGACCCTTGTATCTGCAGATCTGTCCCTCCAAGGGTGCAGAATCCTGAACAGAATTTGTAAATATCCATACTGCATGCAAGAATCACAGACTCACAGAATGTGTAGGTTGGAAGAGACCTTCAAGGTCATAGAGTCCAACCCAGCCCTAACACCTCAACTAGATCATGGTATCGAGTACCACATCTAGTCTCTTTTTAAACACATCCAGGGATGGTGACTCCACCACCTCCCCGGGCAGACTATTCCAGTATTTAATCACTTTTTCCGCTAAAAACTTCTTCCTAATATCCAACCTGTATTTCTCTTGACACAGCTTCAGACTGTGTCCTCTCGTTCTGTCAGTTGCTGGCTGGAGAAAGAGACCAACTGTCTACAACCCCCCTTTAGGAAGTTACAGAGAGAGTGATAAGGTCACCTCTGAATCTCCTTTTCTCCAGGCTAAACAACCCCAGTTCTCTCATTCATTCTTCGTGTGACTTGTTTTGCAAGCCCTTCATCAGCTTTGTTGCCCTTCTCTGGACATGTTCACGCATCTCAACGTCCTTCCTAAACTGAGGGGCCAGAGCTGGACACTGCACTCAAGGTGTGGCCTCACCAGTGCTGAGTACAGGGGAAGAATGACCTCCCTGCTCCTGCTGGACACACCATTCCTGATCCAGGCCAGGATGCCATTGGCCCTCTTGGCCACCTGGGCACACCCAGGCTCATGCTCAGTCGCTGCTGACCAGCACCCCCAGGTCTCTTTTCTCCTGGGCGCTGTCCAGCCACACTGTCCCCAGCCTATAACATTGCAGGGGGTTATCGTGGCCAAAGTGCAGGACTCGACACTTGGACTTACTAAACTTCATCTTGTTAGACTCTGCCCATCCATCCAACCATTCCAGGTCTCTCTGCAGAGCCATCCTACCTTCCAACAGGTCGACACAAGCTCCCAGCTTAGTGTCATCCAGAAATTTACTAATGAAAGATTCAATAGATTCATCCATGTCATCTATGAAGAGCTTTCACAGACATGTACACCATCAACAGTGTTTCACTGGAAGCTCAGGGTATGCCTTAAATACAGTTATTTGATGCACTGAACACTTGTTTATCCTGTTGACAAAGTGCTCCCTCCTCTCTCTCCCTCTCTGAAACTGCCACAAGAGGCAGGAAAAGAAGCAGCAAGGACAGAATAGGGAACTCAGCATTACCCTGCAACCCATCCTGGTGTGAGCCAGGACCACTTAATGAGTCCCTTCTTTCAACACCCAACACCCTTGACACCAACCTATTCACACAAAACACAGCACACGCAGTTGCATATCAAAAAGATTAAGAGATTTGATGAGTTTCTTAACTATTTAGGAAGACTGTTTATGTAACAGCATGGCAACACAAAATAATTAGATGCATGGGAAGCTAAAAAGGAACAACTTCTCCAGGAAACATCCTTAGCAAAATTACATCTCAGGTTAGTCATAGAACTGATGATTTGTAAAATTATTTCCCTGAAACCTTGATATTTTAGAATATTTTTTTAAATTCTTTTTTTGATTGCTTTCACTTTTAGCACTTAACTAACATGATCGAAATTTTCTTAAGGAAATTTATTATCCAAGTTGCATGAAAATGCTGAAGGCAAAGAGAAAATATGAAGTACACCATTGCAACTGCTTTTGTTGCCGAAGTTTTACAGTTTTGCTGGAAATTTGAGGAAAGCCCTTTCCTGTTTTATCAGAATGCCAGGCAGGAATGAGCTTACTTGACAGATCTACAGATCTTGGTCAGTGTCTATTTTTAATCCTGGAAGTCACTGAGATAGCAGTGATACTGTTTAGAAAAACAAAAAAAATAAGCGTAGAATAGAAAAGAGCATTCAGCCAGATGAGTTTGCTTTCAGAAATAAGAAAGAGAGGAAGAAGGCACATTGCTAGAAACACTACATTCTCTAATGCCTTTCAGATATTCATCTGTTTCTAGTACGCAGCTCCTTCCTTCAGAAAGGAAGTACCTTCTAGTACCAAATCTCCTTCCTTCAGAAAGTTGCTGTAGAATCTTCCTGCTCTAATAGTTAGAAACCACCTTGTAATTTTCAGCCTGAAATTATTTATATCCAGATAATATCCATTTCCTCTTGTACCACTGTTAGCCATGAGTTTAGAATCATTAGATTTCACTCCACTGTCCATACATTCCAGAGGGTTCATAAACTACATCTGAGATTTTTAAAGTGCCACGAAGCAAAGTAGGCCAACAGTGTTCTAACAGTGTTACATGACATGTAGCGCCACCTTTGGAAAAAGTTTAGGAAACCAAATCAAGTCGAAAGAAGAATCAGTGGCTCAAACTGTTCTTTTATTTTCCTCTTGTTCTTAGCCCTTTCAGGTGTTTTTAGTCAGCACAGACATCGACCTTCCTCTTTCCACATTAAACTAACCAAACTTTCCTAATTTTCTTATTCCATGACATGTCACTGCTCACTGGTTTTCCTTTTTGAAGTTACTCATTCAGAGCTGCACATCAGTGTCCAGAATCCCACATGAAATATCACAATGCATCCCTAATTCTGTCAACATTGCCCTGAATCAGCTGGAAATACTTCACAAAATATGTGCCAGGACCACCTATACCTGTCCAGAGCAGCATCACATTGCCATCCCACTGCCATCCTTTGGGGAACAGCTCCTCTCTTCCCTCACAGAATCACAGAGCAGGTGGTGCTGGAAGGCACCACTGGAGCTCCATCCAGTCCAACCTCCCTACTCCAGCAGGGTCCCCTAGAGCACGTTACTCAGGATTGTGACCTGATGGGTTTTGAGTATCTCCAGTTACCCATCCTGAGCTGCACAGCCTTTCCCTGTGCCAGCAGTGTCCCCTTGCTCCTCAAGGCTGACAAAGGGCCACGTGTCACCTCGGCAGTGACTGGGCTGGGGAGACACACTGACAGAGGAATCCAATTAAATCCAAATGCCTGACAGGGACTAAACACAAGTGACTGTGCCTGGTCAGACACCTGCATGTTTGGAATGTTTTGGGCTATATTTTTCTGGTGTAATGACCATGCATTGCAATTTCAACCTTTTTATTTTAATGATGGTCTAATATAACTTCACCAGTAATAGGAACGCTAAATACTAATATACAGCAACCAAGTAATAATTAACTTTCTTTAGAGGAACATAAAGCTACAAGGATGAATAACTTTATTTTCATAGAAAGTCTAATACTTCTGTCATTAAATTAATCCTAAAACTTTGAATTAACTCTTTGTGAAATGACACTGAATGTCTCTTAAGTATATGCACTCAATGCATAACAGTTTTATAGTCTTCAAAGATGTATTAGCCAAGGTGAAGATATCTTTGGGAAATCTGATTTTGAAACAGTGTACATCAGAGGGAAGTTTCATTTATGATTTTTAGGCTCATGGGTAACATTTTTCCACTGTCTCTAAGTGAAAACCTTTTTTTATGATTTGTTCTACATTTTTCGTCACTTTTTCCTCTTGTCAAAGTTTACAAACATCTGTCTTTTTCAAGGTGATTACTAAGTCTAGTTTCAAAGATAACTACATTTCACATAATTTTTTAATCCAGAGATTATTTGTTGTCAATTTAAACAAAGCAAATCAGAAATTTATACTATGACACTAAATTGCAGTTATAAATTGGTTCAAATTAAAGGACTAAATTCCATGTTACCTTAACTTTCCTGCACAATTAATTATTGAGCTCCTTATTTGAGACTTGGCTACATATTGGTTATGTCTACACAGATAAATGAAGCAGTACCAGAGAGCATTCCTGGGCATTGAAACTTGACTGTCCACACTATTAAATTGTTAGAATTGTCCCTCAGCATGTGTCACAGGAGAGTATTTAGTCTGTTCCATCTCGCAATCTTCCAAAATATTGCCAGGGCACAGTTTGCAAGTTAGGACATGCCAGGAATGGTTCCCAACAGGCAAAATGAGTCTAGTGACCCAGTTTTAGAAGGTAAAAAATGTAATAGTATAGACACTGGCCAGTGTGCCAGCTGACTCCACAGCAGAGGGGGCTCTGTACCCCCTAATTTGTGGGTACAGGCACAGCAACCACATATCTCTGTTGAGCCCTGGCAAGCTAAGATGGCTCAGTACAGAAATGTCTCTCTAAGAGGCACAGGATCATTTATGTCAGTATTTCATGGTTACAGACTGTTACATCTGGGCAGAACAACCCACTCCAAGGCTCTTGCCCCATCAAGAAACTCCATGGAGCTGAGGAGCATTCACCTTCTGCAGCCACTGCAGAAGCCTGTTATTCCACAGGAACAGGTAAAAGGTCAAACTGAAGGGAGAGACTTTGCTAAAATCTTCCCTGATCTTAAGGACCCTTGTCTTATTTTATTCACTCTTCTTCTGCACAAAAGGTTCACCATGACCAGTAAACTACTGTAGGTTGCAGAGGTACAGTCTAGTACACCAGGACAAGACACGTCCTGGCCATGTTAGTTGCATGAAATTACTCACTTTATGCAGTCATCTTCTGCAAAGTAAAGGCACATGACTTTTAAGTTCTAGAAGTAAATAAAAGGCCCTCCCAAGGTTTCACAAATAGCTTTTTCTGAACCTCTGAACTCAAAATATCTGTCTTTGACCTTGCAAGTACAGCATGTCTAGTCTTCTTCTCTATAAACTTTTCCTTTTGAAAGATAACCAGAAAAATAAAGTGGAATATGTGACAACTCATCAACTGTTTGTAATAATTTATTTCAAACCATGTATTCCGTAGCTTTCTCCTTCTGATGCACTCTCAATTACTTGATTGAATAATATTCTCTGAAATAGCACATGATGTGCTTGTGTCAAAGAGGCTCTCCACAGACGCCATCAGCTACCTTTTAAAATCAATTAAATTCATAAATTTGCATCTGGCTTCTCAAGGAGAAAATAAAAGAACCTTTTCCCCCGGTAAATATGACCTTCTTATTCTAAGGCCAGCTTGTTTCAAGCCTTCTGCATCTCTGAATGGCAGTGTGAAGATGGATAACATCTTTCTTAGAATAGACAGATCTTGAAGTCTATTATATTGCCTTTTTTTAAGGATTCTAGCCATAATTCTCGCTTAGTAATTGGGAGCTACACACTGCTCCACACAGTAATGCATATTCTAGCTATTCACTGTCATGCTGCTGCCACTGCATTTTTAACAATGCTGATAGCAAGCGATGCTATCGAATTCTGCAGATTTCCCAGGTTATAGCCTTGTTAATGTCTTTTTTTCCTTTCATGATTTTGAGAAAAAATGTTTTTTATTTTTTCCTTTGTAATGCCTCAATATTGTGACCCTGCCATTCCTCACAGCTGGATTTTGTTCATTTTCAAATATTGAGTCCACACCATCTGATCATACCACAGATTTTCTGTTCTGATATGTTTGCTGTCTTTATGTTTGCAAGATCAAAGCTAATGCTGTTTATACTACAGTGCTAAAAAGGTTCACGTCATGAAAGGTAAAATAACTTTCCTGTCTGAAATCTAGCCTTCTTTTCTTCCATGCCTTCTTACTGCTGATAATACCTGTATGTTTACCTCATCCTAGCTTCATTTTGGCATATAGCAATTGTCTTAATTAAACTTTTAGAAGGAATCCCTGAAAGAACTCAGCAGCAGCTGTATCCTATGCCAGTGATGTTCCTTCAGTGGCAAGAAAATAGAGCTGTTCTGACACCAGCCACTTTCCCAAACCTCACTCCCGTTTCTCTTCCCTAACCATATCCAAGTTCTCAGCTCCCCACATTTCAATAGGTAATATTCTCCTTTTTTAAGCTCTCTCCCAGTTTCTTTCTCCCCTTCTTTCTTCCCTCAGACATATACTTTTTCCCAGTGAAATGTTATTCATCCTCAAATAGCCTGGATAACTTTATGCATTTCCTTTTGTATCTTACTATTCTGTTATCTTACTGTTTTTCAAACAGTGGACCACAGCCCCCAGGATGTTCATAAAAGGCAATTGGGAGAGTTATAAGATGCTGAAATTTTTATTACACTCTAAACCAAAAGAAAATATCTCTTCTCCATTCCCAAAACACCTTTATCCTTCAAAAAACAAATTTTGCTACCAAAATCTCAAATCACTCATACAAATAAAAGGTATTCACTTCTTACGTGATACATTTTAGACAGGTTCCCTCTGGGATCAAGAGAGATGTAGCTGTGTGATTTTGAGCTGGATGACCAATTTCAACCAAATTTGACTGATGCTACAAGCCTTCAAGACACTAAACTACTGCAAGTTTTGTGAAAAAGCTGGAAGCAGAAAGACTCCCAATTTTCCACCAGTGGAAAGACAGAAATAATTTATCTTTTAACAATCTAGATGGCAACTTGAGGACATCAAACCGAAAGACAAATAGCTTTATGCCAGGTATAGCCCATGCTGTGCCTTTGTCAACTACACAGATAGGAAGCCTGTGAGGAGCTGGAGAGTTTAGCTACCAAAGTTGTGACATCATAGGATGCAGGAGAGAACTTTTGGTACTGTGGGCACAGGGTACTTGGGGGAAGAAATTATTTAGAGATGAGACTCTGGGCACAGCATTTCTCCCTCATTTCCACTGTTCACATGATACACCTTTTACTTTCATTTTTATAGCCAAACATGAAGAATATGAAAATGTTTACTTCAGTGTAATGAAACCAAAAAAGCTGCACAGCCCCACCACTCACTTCATCCACAACTTCCCACTAAAACCTCCAGGTAATTTCTCCAGCATCCCTAACTAATCTTCTGACTCATGCTAGGACACAAGCACTTCCTAAAGGCAATACTCATCACAGCCAGTGTGACAATAGCAGAGCACAGACTACCATGGGGCATTCCCAGGCAAGGATCTAGGGGGCTTTCCTCTGGAGCTGAACATACGGAAAATCATACTGGCAGCATGATTTCTCCTCTGGGAAAAAAAAAAAGCACATGCACCAGACCTGCTTGAATTAGATATCCTCAAAGGCTTGATGAGACAGCCCGTTTGGTGACAAGGAGAGCACTTGGCTCTTTCCCTGCCCCGTGCCTGCCTGCACAACTCCAGCACCCCATTTCCCCAAAATGCAGAGGCAATACTCATCATACCATGGTCAGAGCCTTCAAGAACTCTGATTTGTCTCTCTGATGGTCCAACATTGACTACTGTTCAGAGACCACTAAATAACTTCAGTCATCTCAACCTGCAGGTGCCATGGGGGTATTAACACTTTTATTAAAATCAGCATTAATGATGAAACTCAAGCTCGAAAACCTGCTCAATATCCTGGACTTTTCTTCCTGTCTCTTTTGCCTCCCATGTGCCTCCTCACATTACACGTGGAGTACATAGTGGCAACAAAAGCTGACAGCACTGCTGGTTAGGGTCCTTTGTTTCTGGTGAGATAGTAAAGACAATTAACAAATGAAAAATCCATCTTAAAAGGTTACAAATGTACATACCTCATGGCTAATGCAAATTTGTGTAACTTCAGCTTCCAAACACAGCATTTGTCAAGCTAAGGAAAACTGCATGACTTGAAATCTTCCCCTGTAGGTCCTCTTATGCCATCATCTGTCAATTTTTAATCTTCTTTTGAACAGCAAGAAAATTCATCCTTTTAGCTCTTCTTCTTTCATTTATTTAAATCAGTTCTGAGATCCTTTCTACTTTATACTTGAAAGGGCGTCTTGAAAGATATTTGACCTAGACAGAACAGGCAGGGGAACCACTGCGGGCAGAGGAGTCCCCTTTTTTGCATACATATTTAGGGACAACACTGAGCTTTTTCATTTCAGTGAGAGCTCACATGCAGATGTCTATCTACCACAGTCTGCAATTTCTCATCTAAATAACTGATTTTCATAACACATAATTTCATAATTCCCCCATCAGCAAGATGCCTCCTACATTTTTTGAAGCGGGAACTGAACCTGAAAATGGATGTAAAGAGTAACAAGAAGTGCTTCTACAGGTGTATTAACCAGAAAAGAAAGGTCAAATAAGATGCATCCCCTGATAAGTAATGCTGGGAAATTGGTAACAATTGACAAGAAGAAGGCTGAGGTCCTCAACAACTCTTTTTGCCTCAGTCTTCAATGTTAACTATTCTTCCCACACCTCTTGAGAGCATGGAACTGCACAATGGGGACTGGGGATGCAAAATGCTTCCACCTGCAAGTACAGACCAGGTTCATGACCACCAGCCTGAACCATGGACTTCTGTGTAAGTCCATGGGAACTAATGAGATGCATCCCAGAGTCCTGAGGGAATTGGCTGCTGTAGTTGCCAAGCTACTCTCCCTGATATCTGAAAAGTCATAGGAGTCAGGTGAAGTCCCAGGTGATTGGAAAATGGGAAACATTGTACCCATCTTAAAAAGGGTAGAAAGGAGGACTCTGCAGACTACCAACCTGCCAGCCTCTGTGCCTGGGAAGATCATGGAACAGATCCTCTTAGATGCTGTGCCAAGGCATATAAAGGACAGGGAGGTGATTTAGGACAGCCAGCATGGCTTCACCAAGTGCCAGTCCAGCCTCGCCAGCCCAATGGACTTCTATGATGAGGTGACTATATTAATGGACAAGGGAAGGCTTATGGATGTCACTTATCCAGATTTCTGTGAAGTCTTTGACATGGTCCTCCACAATATCCTTCTCTCTAAATTGGATTCTGCCCCTCTGCTCTGCTCTGATGAAACCCCACCTGCAGTGCTGCATCCAGCTCTGGGGTCCCCCAGTGCAGGAAGGACATGGACCTTTTGGAGAAAGTCTAGAGAAGAGCCGTGAAGGTGATTAGAGGGATGGAGCACCTCTCCTATAAGGAAGGGTGAAGGGAAAGTTAAGAGAACTGGGATTATTCAGCCTGGAAGGCTTTGGGGTGACCTAATTGTGAACTTCCAGTACCTGAAGGGAGCCTACAAGAAAGATGTCAAGGAACTATTTACAAGGGAATAGTGGCAGAACAAGGGGAAATGGATTCAAACTGAAACTAAGAAATAGGTTTAGATTAGATATTGGGAAGAAATATGTTACTATGAAGGTGGTGAAACACTGAAACAGGCTGCCCAGAGAAGCTCTGGATGCTCCATCCCTGGGAATGTTCAAGGCCAGGTTGAATGGGGCTCTGAGCAAGCTGATCTAATGGATGTGTCCCTGCTCATGGCGGGCAGGGGGGGAACTGGATGATCTTTAAGGTCCCTTCCAACTCAGGCCATTCTATGGTTCTGTGATTCCATAATTCTGATTCTTAGAAGTCTTACACTGCATTTAGTGTATTAAAATATGGGCTGTAAGAAATAAGCCCATGTTATTATGACATCCAAATCAGTCTACGCAATTAGCTATTCTTACTATAATTTATTAGACAAATAACTATCATTTATTAAACAAATAATTTTTATGCCACCTGCAAAGTTCAGGAGCCATAAACGTAAATTACTCTCTCAACAAATTGTTAAGGATACTGAGGCTACAAACAAGATCCTTGTCTGACTCCATGAGATATCTTGTTCAAATACTGGTGCAAGGCTGGGTTTTTTCCTAGCCTTCTGGAATTTACCCCTATACCGAGATCCGTCAAAGAGCAGTAACAAAGGCTCCAAGAGCATCAAGGTCAAGCCTTTTAAGACTCTTACATAAAAGTCACCTGGTCCTGCAGACTGATTTCAAGCATAAAGGCAAACAACAAAGTTGCAATGAAGAATTCCTCCTTTTCATTCTGAAACAATTCCCTCTTTTAAACAAACTTTTAACTGTGCCATGTAATAACCTCTTCATTATGGCTCCTTTGGCCTCAAAGATCTGGCAGTTGAGTGATAGAAACCAGTTTTAAAAACTAGTTTAAAACAAGTCTGGGGAAAACCTGGGGAACCACAGAAAGACCAACACCTGCACCATATAAATGAGTAGAACTATGAAAGAAACAGTGTATATCAGAGTATGTGTACAAATATGACATATTTGTGTGATGAAAGGAATTAAGGTAGGATCAATACACTTATTCCAAGTAGATTTTCACAAAACTACTAGAGTTCTCCAAAGAAGCAAAAAATAATGTGTACCATGATTTTCATTAACAATGTTTACTTGGATTTCCAAAAGACATTTGATGAATCTATCATTCGTAAGTTTTAAAAAACCTAGACTCCCAGAGGATAAAAATAAATGCCCTTGCAAGGATAAATAATTGGAAACAGATGGTAGGACACTACTGTCAATTTTTCAGTTGGAGTGAGGTCAATGGTGGAATCCTGCAGGGATCTGTGCTGGAACTTGGGAGCTACTCACTTATTTATAAATGAGCTGGAAAACAGGATAAATGGTGAGGTGACAAAGGTAGCTGCTGATACTCATTCAGGGTTGCTACGATAAGGGTTGACTCTGAAGAAAGGCTTTATAATACTGAGTGACTAGGCAATAAAAAGTCACATGAAAGTCAGTGTAGATAAATAAGAAGTAATTTCTTTAAGGGGGGAAAACTAACTACACAAAATTATGTGCCCTAAGG
Source organism: Zosterops lateralis (assembly GCF_965231275.1). Taxonomy (NCBI): domain Eukaryota; kingdom Metazoa; phylum Chordata; class Aves; order Passeriformes; family Zosteropidae; genus Zosterops; species Zosterops lateralis. The sequence goes on from NC_139765.1 coordinate 61,204,734, forward strand.
TGATTATTAACACTTCAGGACTAAGATCTTGGGGTTATAATAGGCAGTTGTGTGAAAACATCAGCCCACTGTTCATGCCCAGGGAAAAATTGAGTTTTTCTAATTACTAGGAAAGGAACGAAGAACGAAAGAGAGAATATTATTAAGTCACTGTAGGAATGGCTGGTTTGTCTGTTTTGAATATTGTGTGTAGGTCTGGTCCCACAGACTCTGAAAAGACAGAGTAGACTGGAAATGGCTATAGGTAAGGCAGCAGGGATGATCACAAGTTCAGTACAACCCAACTAAGGACTGACAAAGAAGCTAAGGGTCTCAAAACCAGGTAACTGAGGGGATACAGCAAAGGTGTAATCAGAGCCAGGACAGGGAATGTGTCTCCACGTTCCCTGTTAACAGCCTCATCCAAAGCATGAGCTGAGAGGATCAAATGAAATGGGCAGGCACAAGATTTTAAACACAAAACCAATTGAATATTCACAAGCACATATCAAGTTGTGGAATTCCTTGCTCAGAGGCACTGTAAATGCTAAAAGTTTACACAGGTTCAAAATGTGACCAAAGTCTCAAAAAACAAAATCCAGCAAGAGTTTTTTAATGCCAAGATCCATCTGAGGAAGTCCCTGAGTACAAGTGCTGGAGAACCAAAAATATGGAGGGCAAAATGAGCTTGAGCTGCTCTGATGCTTTTGTGGGCCTATGTTACAGACCACTGCCAAAGACCACTGGACTGTGGTTTGCCAAACTTCAGAGCTTTTATGTTTTGTTCAATGGTCCTCCTACTGTGGGCATGGGCTTAGGCATCTCTTGAAAAACCTAGATATTGGTTTCATCCTACTTGTCCATGGGACACTTCAATGCCTTTCTCTTGCTTTCTTTACTTCTTTCTTTCTTATAATTTGAAACATCCTAGTAAAGGAAAAAAAGTAATGACAAATATCTAATAGTGAAAAAAAAAAATCACAACAGAAGGGAAGTGTTTAATTTACTTAACCTATAAGTATAAATCTCAAGAATTATCTTTATTTGTGAGGTCTCCTGCAAGCTCTAGGTGTAGAATAATAAAGAACAATAATACCTAATTCCTAATGATTTCAAGAGTTTGTGATCATGCAGCTTCTTAAATTAGGTGAGTGCATATGCTACTTCTTGTACCTATGATTTTGCAATTGCAGAAGAGAAGGTTAGAGGATGGAGAATGAGGCTGCTAACATTGGCTCTCAAAGTATCAAGTGTACCCTGACAGCATCATGCACATACAACAAAAAAGGCAGTCTAAGCCATGGCTAAATCATAAAACCATCTAATCTATGTTGTACTCACATACACACAGGAAATACATTTTTCGTTAGGATTTTTCTTCTTTATCATATCATAGACATGTCTAGTCATAGACATGATTAGACAGCAACAAGGATTGAAGGTGTATGTGCCCAAAAAACTGTTTGTCTTTTTCTTCTTTAAAAACCACCTTTTCAAAACAAGAGCTATATCATGCTGACAATTTATAATGACTCACGCTGGACAGACTGTGATCCAAATCTTTCTTCTAAAGAAATCAGTTCCTAAGCTTTTATTTGCAATCCTAAACCAAGCATGATCCCACATCAGAAACTTGATTCTAACAAGATTTAAATTGCATCAATTTTAAGTATTATATGACCTAACCGAATGCTGGCACTATGAAGGTACATAATAGCAAGCAAAATCAAAGCTATATTCATATGTTTCTTTATTTCACTACTTCAGATTCAGTTTTGTTCCTGTACTACACAAAACTATATGCATATGTAGATGACATTATTATATTGTTTTTTGTGAGATAAGCATTTTAGGATTATCCATTACTTATACTCTCCAAATAGTAAACTAATAGCAGAAGTAGGTCATATAGCTCAGAGAAAACTTACAATACTCCTGTCATGTACATTTTACTCTATGTCCTCCTTTTGTCCCACAGCCTTTATTTTCTTCAAAGGATGCAACCCAAAGCAATATGGACTTTCTGGGAATTTTTTCTCCCTTGAGGAAACGTTAAGTAATATACATAAGTGAACAGTGAGGTAAATACTGAATTAAGGTAAAACATTCAGCAAACAAAGTCAGGTTCTTTCAACACCCACCATTGTTCTAGTTCTTCCAGGGAATTCATGTTCAAATTGGAAAAGACAGCAAACAACCACTTGGCTATGCATGTATTCCCTTATTAATTTTGGAGGGAAGCAGTGTGAGAAGTGATTCTTCTGCTGACATGAAGGTCCTTTTATTGACTTTTAATGTTGACTTAAGCTTTGGAGATGACAAAAATTCTGTGTTGCATTGCCTGAAAATGTCTCTCCAGTCACACCTACACACGTAAGTGGTACACACAGTGTGGTACAGACTGGGCTCCAGTAGATCTGTCACATTTGATGGTTTCTTAACATTATTATTCACTCTTACAGAAATGCAGTAAAGGAATCAGATTCATTTTATCTACTTTGCACTAGCAACTCTGGTCATGAAGTGCAACCATATAAATAAATGCTGATGTTGGAAAGTGCAAGAGATTTGGAAATTGTACTGTCCTACTGCATACTGGACATGAAAAAAACATGCTGAAATGCATCAAAACAGTGAATATTCATGGCACCTTTCACCAGCAGAACCATAAGAAGAAGAGACAGTTGAAAGCAGAAGTCCTTAATGGAGCAGAGGAGACATCAGTCATGCAAAGATGGAGCAGTTTGCTCTGTGTACAATTAACCAGACCATATCGGAATGCACATTACTGAATGGACAGAGGAGCCAGCAGCATCGAAGGGGATAATGTGCAGAGATAATGAACCCAAAACTAAACTCACTGGAATTGGGAAAACCCTACCAACCTCAAGTGACTGCAGATCACTCCCCAAGTGATACAGAAAGAAATTACAAGAAAACTTCAGTGACGGAAACAGCATAAAAATGTGTAATAGCACACAGAAAAACGTTACCAGAGAGAGAAATGGTTAAAGCTTTTTCATACAAACCAGGGAATTCCACCAAGTCTCGTGGACTAGACAGCAAATTGAATAATGCTGAAATTGTTCAGTAGAAAACTCAAAAGAATTTTTGCTTAGAAACTGAAACAAATGTAGGTCAATTAAGGGGACTGAAAAAGTGATTGTGAGCCCATTTTGGTGACATTTTGCTCTGTTTCCCTAACAGATTATTACTGCTTATTCCAAAACTTCTCAATTTCAGGGTATTACCAGGAGGACATGTAACAGGTATGCTTTGATTTTAGCCCTTTTTTCCCCAAATGATTGAAGAATTAATATTTTCTATCTCGCTGAAGCTGCTTATATTACTGTCTTAATTCTACAGACCATTCTTTTCTTGTTACCCTCCCAGCTGCACACAAATAACCAGTTCTCCACTAACTCAGAGGGAAAGCTGTGCTGTAAATGCAAAAAGGGATGTCCTGGTGTTTTCCCTCTTTCTTATCATACGCTTTCCCCAGGGAGACACTGGATGTGATGGGGAAAGTCAAATGAAGTCGGGACATCTTCTGAGATAAAATCAGCAACTGAAATTAATTATTTTTCTTTACACTCTTAACATATAGTGGAAAATAAACCTTGTAGATGAGTGAAACAGACCCCGACCAAAACTCGTGCAATGCCTCATCCAACGACCTCAGCTGCCCTTCCAGTTCACCATCAAAAGCCCTCGCCAGCCCCTCCCACGGAGCCGAAGTGGGCTCTGCCTTGGCCAGGCGGAACTGGGACGGGGACTGAGCTTCAACAGGCGGGCAGCTGCCTTCACCCACCGTCGCCGGCTCGAATTGTCCCCACTGCCATTTTCTCCTGACCTTTACAAAGCCCAGGCGCTGGAGGACACCCGCCCGCTGCCGCCCGCGGTCCCGGGGGCTGCCGGAGCTGCCCAGGGCTCGTTCCCAGACCGAAACGGGGCAGTTCCCCGGGGCAGCGCTCGGAGAGGTGCAGGAGCTCGGGCTGAGCCTGACTTGGCCCACGCCCAGTGGGGCGGCCCGGGGCAGGCACGGGCACCGCTCTGCGACGCTGCCGATGTGTCACGGCACCCCCGAGCATCCTCTCCCGGCCTGCCCCGGCGGGGAACCCCCGGCCCTCGCCCCCCGCCGCTCCTCGACCCTGTTCCGAGCCGGGCGGCCCCGGCGCCGCAAGTTTGTCCAGAGCCCCCCGGGCCGGGCCGGGCCGGGCTGTGCCGGACAGGGCGGAGCGGAGCCCTCAGAACCGGGGCCGCCGCCTCCCTCCACTCACCCGAGGTCAGCTGCATCCAGGCACAGATCTTGTATACGGTGGCTGTGTTGCAGAAGAAGAAGAGGATGAAGCAGACGATGCAGGCGATGATGAGCATCATCGAGAGCCCGATGAAGAAGGACGCAGCTTTGAAGGCTCCCGAGGGCAGGCTGGAGAAGTCCGTGAAGCTGCCCCGGCAGGTGAGTTCCCGGCTGAAGCCGTTGCCGATGCAGTAGTGGAAGAGCCCGAAGTAGCCCGCCTGCGGGGTGTCCACGCCGTCCCCGATCCAGTACGGCTGGATGAAGCACACCACGTTGACGATGGCAAAGCAGATGGTGAAGATGGCCCAGAGCACGCCGATGGCCCGCGAGTTCCGCACGTAGTTGGTGTGGTAGATCTTGGCAGCCTCCTGAGCTGGGAGCATCCCCGCTGCTACCGCTCCTGACGAGCCTGCTCCTGTAGCCGCCGTCCCTGCAGCCGCTCCGGGCATCCTCGCCGAGAAGGTGCCCCCCCTCCCCTTCCTCCTCCTCCTCCTCCTCCTCCTCCTCCTACTCCTCCTTCTCCTCCTCCTCCCCGCTCTCTCGTCTCGACGCGACGCGCTCCGCGGCCGCCGCTGCGTGCGAAGCCGGCGAGCCCCTGTGCCGGGCTTCAGCGGCTCCGCGCAGCCCCAGCAGCCGCGGCAGCGGCGGCAGCACCGACACCGCCCGCCGCCGCCTATCGGGGCTCGGCGCAGCGCCGGCGGCCCCGCACCGCCCGCCCCGCACAGCCCGCCCCGCACAGCCCGCCCCCGCCGCCGGCCGCCTCCCGCACACCGCGGGGTCCCGCCGCCCTGCGCGCCACGGCGGGGGCACGGCTCGGGCCGGCCCCGAGGGGAGGTGGCCGCAGGTGGGGGCGAGGGGGCCGCCCAAGCCCTTTCCCCGGGCCAGCCCCGTGTGCGGCTCTCCTCAGCCCGCGGGCTCCGCTCCCCACGCCGCTCGTGCAGCGCGTCCTGGGAGACACGTTCAGGCAGCGGATTTTAAAGTTTAGAACGTGTGTGCGGTGTTCCCCTCGCCGCACAGAACATCACCATCGCCTCTCCAGCCGGGGGCGGCACTGCCGGGTCCCCTGCGGCGGGGGAGCCGCCGTGCCCGGCGCCTGGCGGGGGAAGCCGGGGGCGCTCGTCTTCCGCCTGAAGGGAACCCCAGCGGGGCAAACCTGGAGCGCGGGGGAGTCAGGAATCACCAGCGGCCGCTCCTCGCCTCGGGAGCGGGATGGCGGCGGCGGAGGAGAGCGCAGTGTGAGCACAGCGCAGCCCTGGGGGCGGCGGCTCCGGGCGCGGGGCTGCGGGGAGAGGGAGAGAGAGGGGGAGAGGAGCCGCTCCGCTCCAGCCGGGCGCCTGCTGCTGCCTGACACTCGGTGCTCTGGGCGCGCTGGCGTGCAGCAGTGATTAGCATACATTAGGGAGCAATTAGCAGCTGGTAATAATCATTGCTGTGGCAGTGACACTCGGATTTGCAGTCCCGAGCTGTGGCCGAGCCCGAGCTCGCAGCGGTGAGAGCGGGAGGCTCCGCAGGGCGGGCCGGGGGCCGGCGGGAGGGGGAGAAACTCCCCTGGAAACGGTTCCTGGCATTCCTTAAATGTTCAACTGTTTCAGGCAAAGTTTGATTTCTGCCCCACGACCGCCACTAACCAGAGCAGCCCAAAGGAGCTGCAATGCCAGCCCTTCCCAAGTTTCCCGCAGAGGAGTTTAGGAAGGGGCAGCGCCTGATTCCAGTTTCAGACGGCCGCGCTCGTATCGGGCAAGGTCAGGGCTTGAGGAGCTGTGGCCGGGGGTGGGAGTGCAGAGGGAACCGTGTCCTGCAGTCAGGCCGCGGGAGCGCTGCCCTCGGCACACACGGCGTGGGTGTGTTAGACACAGGCGGCACAGGCAGTGTGGACCCCAAATACACTCGCCTCTCTTTCTTAGGTAGGCGGGTCCAAATGGTGAAAAGCGCTGCTAAAATTCCCGGAGATTCGGTTCACACCCGGGCGCGCTGTGCCCAGCGCTGCCGGCGGTGCCGGGTGGGCTCCGCTGCCTCCCCGCGCTCCCGCTGCAGCCCTGAGCGTGACCGGACTGCTCATGGGCTGCTTCAGAGCAGAGATAGGCTTGTTCCAGCCTCGAGCACCAGGAGGAGTGATGGCTCTTCGGTGCTCGCTCCTGTTCTCTTCAGGCTGAGGTTTGCCAGGCCCCAGGGCTCGGTGCGGGATGCCTCTCTCCACTGTCCTCTGAGCGGCCGTGGGGCGTGGAGGTGCAGAACATACGAGCCAGTTATCTGGAAGAAGCCTGAAGTGGCACAAGACAATTTGGGAATGGAGGTCGGAGGGAGGGTTGGGAAGGATGTTCAGTGGGATTAAAAAAAAAAAAAAGGTAGCAGGGAAGGAATCTGTGCCAAATGGGGAGGTTTAGTGATAGAGGGCCTGTAAATGTGCACACATACAGTAGAGATGAACCTAAGAGCTGGTATGGCAGGAAGAAAGATATGGACTCGAGAAGGAGTCAGGAGAGGAGAAATGTGATGCTTGTAGAAGAAATGGGCTAACAGAGCTGATGAGGACAAAATACTGAGTTTGGAGAAGAAGCTGGGGAACAAGAGTCAGACTAGGGTAGGCAAGTGTGGGAACCAGTCCTGACAAGAAAAGAAAGGGCAAAAAGCAGGGGAAGAAACTAGGATTCTGCTGAAAAGCTGAGAAAAAGACTGTAGAAAAAAGACCTTTGGCTGGCAGTGATTGGTTTGGTTGTCCTAGGATATCCTCTCTGGTCTCCAGCACCAAAAAGGCACATATTTCACATGGACTTCAGGTGATACTCATGAGTCCTTCAGTTTAATGCATTCGAAATGGGAAAGTGGTGCTAGATGTCTGGTTTTGGGGGCACCTGAATCTCTCTGGCTGCATCCCTCTCTAGAGCTTTGAATCCTCTAGTCTCACTTTTTTTGTATTGAAATTTCTCCAGAAGACCTGAAGACAGGCTTAGGAGGTACTTTTATGGCTCTTACCACAATTATATGTGTGCTTCATAGCATTAGAAAATATAATAGAGATAGAAAATTGGCATATTCTGGACAGAATAGTTAAAAAGCAGCTGGTACCTCAGACCTTGTGTGGATTTTGGTTGCAGTAGTTCTAAAAATGAGGACTCAGAAGGAGCCATACTGAGGTGCTGCTTATCTATGAGAGGTTTTAAGTATTGTCCCTGGCATCACAGAACAATTCTGTGGCAGAAGCAGGGATAGTCCCCAGCTCTTCCAGACAGCTTTTGTCATCTTAATCCTCAGAAGATTATCCTTTTTCTCCAACGATATTGTACCTCCACGATTTTTCTCCCTGAAAATTAACTGGGTCCCAGTCCTGTGGCTGCCATCTAGTCTCATCTAAAAAAGTCTGACTTTTGAGCCAGGATTTTTGCCACATTCTTCTTCAACAGGTGAAATAGGATTCTCATCATCCTGATCTTTCTGGACAGCAGCTGCTGTCTCCCCCACCTGATAAGGCAAGATCCTGTTTACCAATTAGCATATGAGCATGCAATGCAGAACAAAGGGATGTAAATCAAGTGGCACAGACAGCTCTTTTTTTGGCACATCCTCTTCAGTACTGGATTTTCCAGCCATAATATTGCTCTTAAAACATTTTCATGTGCATGTGTGGTTAAAAATAGGCAAGTTTAAAGATAACTTATACAATTTTTTAACATATAATTGTGCCCCAAATTTGCCTAGAGCACGCTACTGATCATTTTGTCTGACCATGCATGTGCTCATTTTTTGTTTATATAGATCATTACACAAAACACAAAATTAAAGCTTATAATAAAAGTTATTTAATTAATGTTTCTAATCACAACGTTTCTCTTTGGAACATGTCAGTAACAGTGGTGGAGCTGTGGTGAACTACTTAAATATTTTGATTGGAGCACCATGGAGAGAGGCTCTATGTTGTGCCAGGAAACTCTTGTACACGGTGGATAAAAAGAACAGATGCATTCTGTTGCTGGGCCATGGGTAATGTCTGGCAAGAAATGCACATCTGGGAATTCATTAATATTCACCTTGTGGGAAATGAAGATAAAAACAGAAGGGGGAAGGAGTGAATGCATGATTGGAGAAGAGTTATCAAGAGAGAGGAATTACACTAAAAGAAGTCTGTGAGGAGGGAACAGGGTAGTAGGAAATTACATGTTAATGAATCAATAGCAATAAAGTGTCAGACAATGATAAGTTTTGATGACAGTTGAGGTAACTGGGAAAGATTGTTGAGCACATGAGGACAGGCTCACACAGACATAGGCAAACTTCCATGACAGGGATGTCCCTACTCAGACACATGGCTGACTCCTGCCAACCACTCTGAGCAGTGTCTCCCATCCAATCCTCTTAAAATGCAGCTCTGCCTGAGAAGTCTTTTCCCCCTGGTTCTAGGCTGCCAGGAGTGTTTTTTATCTGTAGCTGCATGCAAGGGTTCATGAACTGCTCTACCCCTCAGGGGTCTCCTCCCATTGTTCTGTGGTATCACCCACTGGCTACCATGTTCACCCAGTGCCTATCAACAACTTACATAGGGACAAATAACAGACTCATTTCATTTGGGCTGGCCTAGTTCCTGGGTCTTGAAGAGAAGGAAGGCAAGTTATGGTAGACTTGAAGCTTCTCCAGCTTGTCCAAGGGTATGTGGATATCCTGAGCTGAAGATGAAAAATCAGGTCTCATCTCTGCTCCCTCCTCTCCAGCATTCAGTGTGAGCCAAAGCTGAGGCAATGCTAAAGGTCAAGCAGGACTTTTTGTGCCATTTCACTGATGATTGAGATAACCTATGCAGGTTTTGGGCTTGATTACAGCTTAACTGCTGATAGACAGCATCTTAAGGCATGCATCAGTCCAGATCGATTTTTCCCTTGTCCCACGTTGTCTGGAGCTGGCTGCAAACAGTTGCAGGTGTGTTTGCTCAGGGCAGCAGGATGATGGCCTTTAAGCAGCCCCAATGTGCAGCCTGGTGTGTGTGTGTAGTCCTGTTGCTGTGGCAACCCACAGCCTCGCCAGTGGTCTATCACAAAGCATTAACTTTTACATTATGTCTTATTTTATTATAGTTTCTGCACATTTTGGCTTTCTTTCCCCTGGGACCCAGCTGTACTGGTGAAATGTTCCTTCTTGGGGAGTAGTAAGTGGCATTTCTTTCTATTTCTGTAGTGTTAACAACTGTGGGAGAGGCACAGCAAAGGGCTGGCTAGAATTACTGCTATTGATGTTGCTGAAACTGTTTTTGACATCACTGTTTCAGTCAGAAATGGTCCAATTTATGCCTACTGTAAAAATTAGAGACTAGCTTAGATTTACACCATTTGTCTTGGATTTAGTCCTACTGGTGGTGGTGACAGTGGAGGGGGAGTCGTGTAGGGCATCCATAAGGGCAGGGATGGGAAGAACAGTGTGGCCATTCCGAAGCCACATTCCCAGAAGGCTGCAGGACTTGATATCCCAAAGCACTGGGGAATAGTGTGCACCACCATAAAAAAGCCACATACTCCAAAGTCTACCCTGAATCAAGGTGCTGGGCTGCAAATGACAGAAGTCCACTTCAGCAGACAGAGGGGGGGAGAACAGTGGTCCGGCAAGGGGCAGTGGCTTTCCTGAGGGAAAGAATGTGAGGAAGGTGAGAAGTACCTGGGCTGTATGTGGAAGCAAAGACTGAAAGGAAGAAAAGATCCCACCAGCCTTGAAAAGAAAGATAAGCCTCTGTAAAGGGATTAAGCAGCAGGGTTCCCAGTGATGGCAGAAGATTGGACTTCATAACCCAGGGTAGGTTCACCTGCATAAAAGTGGGATGAACAGTGGCTGTTGAAGGGGAGGGCAGGTGGGAGTAGACATGAAGCAGATGATGTAAAAGTACAGGGAAAGTGGGAACACAGTTATTAAGATCCATAGTGAGGAAGGAGAGATCTTAAGGCATCATGACACATGACTCAGCTAAGACCTACTTCAGCTTCCTTCCCTCAGCCTCTCTGACTTGGAGGAGTTGCAGAATGACTGAAGCACACTGTCCAAAATAGAAAACTTTATGGACCAGTTGAAAGCTAAACTTTCCAGTCCCTGCTCTCCAAGGAATGGTTCCTCTTGAGGCCCAGTAAGCTCTGTTACAATGCCAAGGACATTCTGCACAGCCCAGTGCTGCACCTGGGCCTTCTCTGGGCAAGTCATCTCGCTGGCAGCAGCAGCCACCCTGTGCAGTGCTCTGCCTCACTAGCATAGCCTGCTTGTCAGTGCTGCTAATTAACCCAGACAGAGCTTTCAGGTGCCTTGCTGTGTTGTGCTGTTCAGAGACACCACCAGAGACTCCCCCTGAAGTGATGGAATCTTGCTGCTCTTGCTGTGGCAGCTGTTTGCCAGAGGGTCAGGAGATCCAACACAAAGGGTGCTGTGAAATACCGTGCTGCAGGCTATATGCTGTACATCTTCAAAGACAGCTGTGCAGCCTTAGCTGCTGTCTAGACATGTTTTTCATGTAATAAAAGTTTAGTTAATGTATGTCTCCTAGACTGAAATTCACGTAGAGAAGGACTTATATTTCTCTGGACCAGCCTAGTCTAAGGTAAGCACATAAACTCTTCTGCCAACAAGATGCATTTTAGGTTTCCTTTCCAGAGCCCCAAGCATCACGTAGGTAGCTAAAACTTCACTACCATAAACATTCAGTCATCTGTATAAGGATTATATGATGCTAAATATAACTTTGATGTTGCTCTCAAAAATTGTACCTGGCAGTGGAGAAGTCCCCTTCTTTGCCTTTAACAAGGTAAAATTACTGCAGTCAGGATGTGACTTACAATCTTTGCAGGTAATTTTTTTCCACCGTGGAGAATGACTAAAATATTTTGCCTCACACCAGATAAAAAATTATGCTTTAAATAGATTAAAATTCTAATTAATTAAATATGTGATATATTTATTTCCAAATATTTCTTCCCAAGAGGCTAAGCAACAGACCAGTTAGGCTCTATCAAGAGGAACTTCTGATCTCTGGTAAATCAGAAGCTGGCCAGTTACTTTACCCTAGTGACAAGCCAATTAGGATGCTGCACAGTGTTTCTGCTTGCTTCTAATTTTAGAACTGTACAATGAGGAGGCAAAAGTAGGTGATATTAACTCCTCTGGCATTGATCTGTTAGAACCATAGTCCTCCTGCAATCTAATATATTTTCATGTAAAACAGGAAAATTACCACTCTTCTAATATACGTACTAGGAACTATGCAGACCTTTCTAACACACAGGGCCTGATCAATACTTGGATAGAGGAATCTGCAGGGGAAGCCTGGGAGCTGCAGTGTGTGATTTTGATGCTGCACAAGATGATATCCTAGCATAAAGTGAGCATTCACTCTGGCACTACACAACACAGCACAACTGAGTCTGCTGTTTCCAGGGGGATTTATGGTGAAACGTTTAAATATACCTAAGTGACCTGCCAGTAAATCAGCATCTTGACCTGGAGCATGAGACATAGATTTGAAAAATCCCAGCTGATCCTTTATAGTAGATTTAAGAACATATACTGTAGAATGTATTCCAAATAGTACTTTAAAATATATGAGATTGCATTTTAGAAGACAATTAGTGAACACTGAATGCTGTATCTGTTACCCTTTTGCATATTTTTAACCACTACAAGTACTGGGAGCCTTGGCGATAGTCAGAAGAACTTGCCTAAACAGCAGAAGAACAGGGCTAAGGGTGCAGGTAAAGAAAAGAACACAAGACTCTAGGGTGGTGCGTTCCCTTGAAAATATGCCAAGAGGGCCAAAACACACATGGGAGAGATGAAGGTGAAGAGGTGAACGTCAGAAGACCACCACCACAGCCTGAAGACCACCACCACAACGGACTAAGCAGGCCCAGAAGGGCGTGGAGTTAATTCCCATACCAGGAAAGGACGGGCGGGGTCAGGGAATGAATATATATGAAGGGGGACCATGGAATGTCATGCATATGTAAGATAAGACCTCAGGGAATAAATAAGGGGGGCAAGTTCCCTGGTGGGCATGCGTGTCTTTGGTGAAATTACTCCCCACACATCTCGACATCAATAAATATACACTCTAACAACTATTAATTGGTTGTGGAGTTCTTTCCCCAGCATTTCAGAGCAGACCAGGGAATGTGATTAAATGGAGAAAGTGTGGAATTCCTCTCTCTGAGAGAATCGCTGTGGCATAATGCAGTGCCATTCAGGGATATCACAGCTACCCCAAGCAGTATGGTCACATTAGCAAGATGTTAATGTGATTAATTAGCCCTGATGACAAGCAGGTTATACTAACCTGGGCACAGCTTAAGTACTTAACTGCTTAAGTCTCCAGAGTGCTTGCAGCTCACTTAGGTTAATATAATCTAGTGACTTAATAAGCATATAACCTATTTCACTGTTCAAGCCATTAATAACAGTATTGAGTAACACCAAACCTAAGGCAGACTCGTGTGGAACTGCTAAAGATACACAAATTCAATCTATCAGTGAGCTGCAAGTAGCTATTCTTTTAAAGCATTCCTTGCTGCCTACCTATGCATCCACCTTCCGGGACCTTCACCTAAAAACTTTTCTCATCTGGCTATGAAAATATTACTTAAGAGGGCATCAAAAGCCTTAAAAAGAGGCAAGATAGAGGATACCTATATATTTACCTTTTTCTACATGTTATCCTGCAATAGAACAGAACAAATTAAATATTACCAGTTAATTCCTTGATAAATCTGTATTAGATATTCCTCAGCCCTGTTTTCTCTTCCATGTATCCATAGAAAACATTGTTTGTTTCCATATTACTCTAGAAATTAAAGCTTACCTATCTGTTACTTCTTCAGTTGTATTCTCCATGTTCATAGTCCTCCATCATCCCTTTCTGAATGAGGACACTCTATTTGTCTTTTATAATCCTCCTAATATTCTAAAACCTGTTGTCCCTCTTGTGTAGTGTAATATTGTCTCAGCCTCTTATAAGATTTACAATTCCCTCAGTAATTTCTGCAGACTCCCCTAATAAGCAATCTCATTTACATGATCTTCAACATATTCTTATTCCACACCTGGAATTTCACCTCCTTATAGTAAAGTTAATGGCACTAATCATATGATCAAATGTAACACCCAGAAGGATGGAAAAAAAAATCCCACCAAATTTAAATCCTTGTGTCACTTGTTACAAATTTTCCCTTTCCACTGAGAAATAGAACAACAATTAATGTAGACTTTTGATCCTTCTCCTGGTGAAAATGGACTTCTAGAATACCTCCCCTTTTTTTAGCAAGTTATTTGAATAAATATTTACTTCAAATGTACTGCTGAAATTATAGTTGGCCCAAAAATGTCTCTGAACTAGTTTTTCATCTTAATGGTGGTACCAAGGTAAAGAGCTGTTAAGTAAAGCCAACACTTTAATAGCTCTGAAGAAAAGGATCAAGACTTTTACAATGGGAAAAAAACAACATTCTTACACTCTACATAAAACAGTGTACAATGTGTACGATAATGGTAAAAATAGATGGAGATGGCCACCAACATGAAGAGCCTAATGAAACAAAATAGCAGAAAACAGTGGGAGTTTACACAGCATATGTTTTATCCAACATAGTTCTTGCCAGTTAAGGAGAGAGTAGGAGGGAAGTGGGATAGCATTCTGATTTTATCAGAAAACGTGATACTGCATTTTATAGTATCTTGCCCAAAATTTTTGAAGTGACTTGGATAGGTTCTTTACAATGTGTACTGAAAGCCGATGAAAATATGTGTACTGAAAGACAATGAAAATAATCAAAACCTATGTTGGAGAAATATTTAGTCATATACCCAGTGGATCCTTGTTAGATACAATTTTAATTAATAGATTCATTATCCAAAGGAGGCAATAAACATTTTGTTAATGAAACTTACAGTAGAAGCTAACTCATTATAATCACAACTAACAGCAGAAAAATTTAAAGGGAACTTATGTAAATAAAAATGTCAGAAGTCATCATCTGGGGAAAACCACAAGTTAATACAACTGGTAGAAGTAAGAATCTCCATAATAGAGGATAAAACTGTGGAGAGCAATATGTTGGAAGAGAGACTTACTTATACTGAATAGAGTTATGAGAATAATTGATTTTCCTGTTTGGTGGCCAAACTGAAAATAAATTAGGGAAAACTAATATCCAGTCAGATGCATTACTCACTTTTCACATATTTTTACTATTTATTAACACTAAACATGGATCAATTTTAGAATGAAATAGTATTAGGTAACAAAGCCAAGACCATTTCATTTAGAAAATATTGCAACAGAGCACTTCTGGCTTGTTTGTGTTCCCCTGGTACTATCACTCAAAATGAATATCTCAACATGTGAATTGATTTTTGATTCATAGTGTGTCATTTTGAGAAATGACTACAATATACCTATCTGCAAAACATAGGTTGTATTAATTCACCCAGAATGCTGTGTGTCCACACCAAAAACTTGTGCTTGGTCTTTAGGATATATGTTTAGGAAAACAACTCAGTTTGGGAGTTTTCCTTGTCAAACTACAAATCCCATTTGGCCTTATTTAAATCCTGTAAAAGTCACCATGGGCTGGAGCTTTCATGTGACAGCACTGCCTTGTTCTTTTCCAGCCACCAGGGATGGAGAAGATGGGACAAAGGGCCATCAGCATCATGCAGTTCCTTCCCTGCTGTACCATTGAGATTTTAACACAGGGCCATGTAGGATGTCTCTCTGGAGAAGCCCACAGTGGGAAGAGGCCAGAGGAGGTGCCTGCTTTCAGCCTGCAGCACCTCTGTCCCTCCCTCACCATGGGAATGCTGTGGCCAGGGAGATGGAAAGGGCTGGTGTGCCTGGGGAGACCTGGCAGAGGGAAGCTGCTTCAGGCTTTGGCTCTGTCAAATGTCATAAACGAAAACAAATCTGACTAAAAAATAATGTGGTTGTTTCCTTTGTGGTGCTTCTTTCTCTGTGTGTCCTGGGGGAGGGGAAGAACTAAGGACAATAACTTGTCAGAAGCTGAATGTGTGTCTTGAAATCAGGATGCTACACTGTAATATTAGGTCTGTTTTACAGATTTGCTCATCCAGAAAAGTGCCTAGTGGCAGCCTGTGACAAGACCCCACAGAAAATTTAGAATATAATAGAATGGTAATTATCTGTCTAGATTTAGCTTCCAGGTATTAAATTTTGTTGTAACTTTCTCTAATAGGTGCAAGAACTGAAATGTATCAGATAGTGTCTTCTTCCCACATAAAGACCTTTATCAAGTTGCTTTTTACTCTTTGAAAAAGCCAAACTGCCAGAGATGCCAAAGATACAGATCACTGTAATATGCACTTCCCAGATGTTGGATTAACTGCCTGTCTCACTTCTGAACCTCTGCCAATTTGTAAATTATATTTTGACTTTTGAGGTAGAAGAAACATCTAGGCTGGCTCACAGCACCATCAGTAGGAAGTAACGACAGACAAAATGAAGCTTCTGGCCTAGGAGCACTTGGCTGTTTGGTGACATGGTGGGTGCTCCAAGAGCTGCTCAGGCCAGGGACTCCATCCCAGTGAGGCTAAAATGTCCTTGCTCTCCCAGTCCAGCCCTGCAGCAGCAATCTGATCATCTGATTGGTCTGTCATAACCTACGGATATTTTGAGCCGTCTTTATCCTAATGGGATGCCCCAGTGTTCACAGGCAGAACCGCAATCTCTGTTTACAAATATGGTGACCATTGTCTGGCTCTGCTAAAACAAGTCATGTAAAACCCTATCTCCTCCAAAGGCAGCAAGAATCTTGGCTGTGGTAGGGTTTGTTTGTTGGTTGGTTGGTTTGGTTTGTTGTTTTCATTCTCCCCTGTGATACATGTTCCGTTTATACAGTGCTCCAGAAGTTCTTATCATGATTTGCTATTCTGATAGTGTGTGAATTTCCCCAAACTTTATTAAAACACAACAGAAACAAAAAAGACCAGTATTGGGCCAGGCATTCGTCACTACAGAACTTCTCTGAGACACCTTTTCTTAAGCATTCTTCCTAAGAAATACTCAATAAAGCATATAATAACTTAGTACTTGTGATATTGATATTGTGTAATTGATATTAATGTTTATTGATACAGTGTTAATTTTAGAATCACAATATCTCACAACTGGAGGTTAAATGCTCTGTGGAACTCTCAGTCTGACACACTAATTTGAAAAAGTCCTATTTCCCATTCCCTTGCTAAGAATGACTGTACCATTGACTGACCCATGATTTGCTGGCTATCCATTTAGCATGATTAAAAAATGCCACAGCAATTTTGAACAGAATTTCCACTTTACCAGGGTCTATAAACTTTGCAGAGTTTACTGCTTTAAATACGGGCTCAGTAATCTCGAGAATTAGAGAAAGCTTGGGAAAGCTTTGCAACAACTATAATTAAATCCCAACTACTCTATAAAACAGACAGACTTGGAATTACAGTCCTCACTACAAAACACTTCCAATTATTTATAGACAGACTCTTTTCTACAGAACTTGCTTAGATTTTTTTTTCTCCTTCAGTCTGCTCCCAGGAATGCTGGATGCTGCATGACAAAGTAAAAGGAACTGTGAAGTCCCAGAGTAGGATTTTCTCCTGACCTCACTACATTCTGTTTATGCTTTGTGTTGCAGAGTTGTGGATGCAGGGTGCAATCCACCACCTCCAAGGTCAGAACTGGTGATGGGATTGATTTTTTATGCCCAGGAATAACAAAAATGAAAATTTTGAAATCACAGAATAATTCAGTTCATATATGCTGATATGACCTTTTTGAATAGCCTTATCTGCACAAAATGAAGTAAGAAAAATAGTAAACATGTATTAGGAACATCTATGTATATCAACAACAAAGATAATTGTAAGAAATTAAACATAAGGAAGATTCCATCTCAGCCTTGAATTTTTATGATTTTTTCTTTCAAATGTAACTGAAATTGATGACATCTTTCAACACATTTCAGCATAATTGCATTTCTGGAGAAAACAGCTTCTAACTTTTTATTCTTTTCCTGTGCATTTTGCAAAATTGTAAACATACTATGCTGTTAAAAGGAAGAGACATGGCAGTGCCTGGGTTCCCAATGTTTTCTGCAGGAGTGTGAATGCAATCATTTGCCCACTTTCCTGTAGGAGTTTAAAAATGTTGTTTACTAGCCTGTCAGTTACAAATCCTTTGCAAACCACATCAGCTACATAAAATATTGAAGAAGGTGTGCCTTCCTTTCTCATGAGGCACCTATGAATAAATTATTTTGCTTAAATTGGATGAAGATGTTTATCTAATGCATCCTGGTACCTCTCAGTTGGTTCAAAGGGCAGCAGTGCTGAGTATTGCTGTGCTCTCAGCCCTGTCCCTACCTTGGGGACTGAGGAGCTGCCTGTCAGCAGCAGTTCTTCCCTCCAGAGCTGCCAACCAGGGATGGCCACTGCTGCAGGCAGAGTCTCAAACCTGCTGCAGAGGTGCAGCCACCTTCCTAAGCAGCTACAGATGTTTTGTTGCCCTAGATAACACCTTGTCCTTGACCCAGCTGACAGCTTCACTGCAGCTTCTGGTCCCTCTTCTGCATTCAGTGGTGTAGCGGAGTGCAGCGGAGCCAGACTTCAGTCTGGTGCTCTTTCTTTTATTTTTTGTCGTGTTTTTTTTGAGGGGGAAGGTTTTTCTTTTTGGTTGGTTTTTTTTTTTTTTTTTTTTTTTTTTTTTTTTTTTTTGGGGGGGGGGAGGGGGTGTGGTTTTTTGGTTTTGGTTTTAAATTTTGAGGGTTTTTTGTGAGGAGGGGGTGTGATAAGTTTTTGGTTGTTCTTTTGCTGTTGTTGTTTTGGGGTCTGATTTTGTGGGGATTTTTTAGTTGGTTAGTTAGGGTTTTTATGTTGCTATCCTTCTCAGTATATTCGCTTTTCCTTATTCTTAGATATTTTTGTTCTTTTCCAGGGCTGCACTTTCTGTATCCTTTTCCTGCTACAAAATTTCCTTGCAGCCATCTGGATGCTCAGGAAAGTAATTTCCTGAAGAGTAGGTGTCCTCATCTTGGGACGCAGTAGCTCTCAAACAAGCACCTGGGTGACTTTACACCCTGAGCCATAGTGGCATGTCCTGTGCTGCTTCTGTGGCAGCCAGTAAGTGACAGTGACATTATCCTGGGAAAGAGCAGCTGGCAAGCTAGGGGAGGACAGGGAGGCTGCAGGCTTCTCGCAATAAGCAGAACCTGAGCTGTCCCTTAGGTCTGCAGGAGAAGAAGTGAACTGTGCCTCAGAACCTGCCACCACTCAATCACACATCACATTTTTGCCACCTGGAGAGCAGGCTGATTCCCTCCTCACTCCCATATATTTCTCCTGTGGCTCCCAAATTGCTGCATGCTGGGGAATCCATACTTGTTGCTTCCTGTGCAGGGTGAATGAAGCACATTCCTGAGTTGGTTTTCCCAGTAATGCTGCAGCAGAACAGCCACCAGGTTCCAGCAGAGCTGTGCACTGAGACTTCCCAGCTTGTAGACCCATAAACATTTCCCAGGAAAGGCACAAAGCTCATGTAAGAAGTTTTCATGTTGTCACTTTTTGCAGACACCTCAGAAACAGTCCATAGTCTGGCAGTTATCAGCAGAGCCCTGCCCACCCTCATCAGGCTGTGACTTATCTAGCAGTTATCCCTCAGGAGAAAGCAGAAATCCTGAACCTCCACCTGAACTGGTGGATCTCAGTCTTCACCATAATAGACATCCTGCTTATGCCTCCTAAGGCACAGCTGTTCCCAGCAAATGTGGGTCATCTGCCTTAGCCAAAAGCCCAAATGTGGCATGTAGGTGGCTCATGACTCCAGAGCTATGGCGGCTGCAGGACTGAGCAGTTCACATGCTCACAGCTTCAGAACCACAACAAGCTACATAGGACAGGAAAAGGAGTGGAAAAAGAAGCTGTTTAGCTGATTTAATGCTGTCCCCAGAAACTGTGTCTAGGAGCAAGCTGAGCTGCCTTCCTGCTTTTCGGCAGCTTTTTCATGAATTCAAGAAAAATATAGATGAGCAAAAACTTTTCTCCCCACTCTTGTTGTTTTTTTGCCCCTGTGGCTTTTTTCCCCCTATTGTCCAGAGGAGTTGAACAAGAATGATCACATAGAAATCTGACTGCAGGGGGATTGCCTTCAAGTCTTTTTATCAGCTGCCTCTTCCTTGCTCTTTTACATGGACAGTGTATGATATTATTTGGCCCTCAAGCAGAGATCTAAATGTTTCCTACAGTAATTCAGTGGATAGACCCTCTTTTCTCAGTGTGAAGTATGGCCCTGTTCCTTGAATGATATGATGTTTAAGTATTTCATCTTGCATGACAAGGTTACTGAAATTCCTCTAGTTACTCCTTACTTTTTTTTTGTGCAGTGCAACTCCTGAAACAAAATTGTTGCAGATTTTTTATCTTATTTTTAATACATAACTATATCAAATCAAAGTACAACCCTAAAAACTCCTCCTTTGTAAGAACATAAAAGAAGAGAAAATCCCTGCTGCAACTGTTCAAAGAAAGACAAGTCACCAAAAAAAGTAGACTGTTCTTAAATTCCTACATATCACATGAAAGCAAAACATAATAATATTTGCTAGTCAGAAGTAAATTAAAGTGCATAAAAAGTCTGGACTGAAAAAGTATTTTTTTCCCCCCTAAGAAGTCACTAATTTCTTTGTGGTTGGAAAGAAGACAATACCAGAATGACTGTGGACATTAGACTAAGTTCTCAATGCCACTCAGGTACAATTCCAGCACAGTCACAGCAGCTGCCCTGGATTTTGAAGTGTTTGATGAAGACCAGCTGGAAGATTCAAAAGACTCATTGATACAACAGCAGGCAGCAGGTCGCAGGCAGGACATCAGCTCTTTCTCTGCAGCCTTCTTAAATGTGCATCTCTGAGTGAATTTTCCCTCCTGGTTGGGGAGATGTTTCCTCGTGACTCCAGGGGAAGGAGTGGGTGTCTTCTGTTAAATGGGGCAGCTGTTAAACCAGGTGGGGCAGTGTTCTTTATCTCTTCCATGGCCCATCCTCTCTCCAGGGGGATATCTGCTGTTAATGGGACATTAAGGTTCACTGCATGACTGATAAAATTACATCATCCCTTTGTGAGATGCTCCACCCAGGGGGAGGAGCCAAACTATTCCTGCCTCGATAAAATCTGAGAGTCAGAACACCAGGACAGCCTGTTTTCCACTGGATTTTTAGATGAGGACTGGACTCATCTGGCCACCACTGGACCCTCCTACAGGATTATCTCTACTCTATCAGAACCACATCTGTCATTCCAGGAGGACTTAATTGGACTGCTCCAAACACCCTGACCAACAGGGTGTCAGGTCATATTCTGATTCTGTCAGTGTTTCTAGGGTTTTGTTTTATTATGTTGGGGTCTTTTTGGTTGGTTGGTTGGGAGGGGGGAGTGTTCCTTTTTTGGAGGGTTATTTGTTTGTTTGTTTTGCTTGGTTTTTTGTACTGCTACATTTGTACTTTTAATATTCCTAGTAAAGAACTGTTATTCATGTTCCCATATCTTTGCCTGAAAGCCCCTTAATTTCAAAATTATAATAATCTGGAGGGAAGGGGTTTACATTCTCCATTCCAAGGGAAGTTCCAGCTTTGCCTGGCAGACACCTATCTTTTCAAACCAAGATACCTCCATTTTCAGAGTCCTGGGTGGGAAGTTGGTGCACTTGTTTCAGTGAGTGGCTGTCTTGATGCCTCCCTGCAATCTCTGCAAACATTATTTGCCTATGGGACTGCAGCTAAATTGAGATGATTTTGGGGTGGCGAGCACCTCACCAGAAGTTGTTATCCCCCCAGAATAGGGGGATAGGAGCTGCCCTCACTACCAAAGCAGAATGACCTCTCCTTGCTGAAGGACTTGCACATTCAATCTTTTTGCCTGCTTATCATAATCTCAACAAGATACTGTATCACTGAAAAGGCTGGTAGTGGTTTAGTCTAATAATTACAAGTCTCTTAAATACTACTGAAAGTGTCTAACAGACACCTTTTTACATGTGAGATCAATCTCTAAAAAAATTACCTTTTTGCATGACCGGTCTAATTTTGCATTTTGAATGGGAACAATTTTATGAGTAGTTTCAACCATACGGGCTCTAAAACATCTGAACATTCAATTCCTTATCTATTCTTGTCATCTGCCTTGACATCAGAGACAAAATTTAAATGTGTGGTATCTCCCTTCCATGTATGCCATAAAATTTCATATCTGTCTTGACAAGTAAGAAATAATATCATCCCAAGATAAAACTGAATAAAAACCTTGAGGGCACTAATATGAACGATGAAGGGTAATGTCACTACATTTGATTTGCAGGACTACTAGCATTAACTGCATTGTGCCAACAAAAGAAACAGGAGTTCTCCATAAAGCCATTTTCCCAGGACCACTTCCAGAGATTAGTTTTACAGAGACTCTGGTCCTTGAAGGTCCCACCCAGAGAATTCTACACTATCATAATGTAGTAGTTAGCTGTTCTTGAGACAGACAAAACATTAAGTCCATATAACCATTTCTAATGGAAACTGGAGCAACCTTCAACACATCTCTGAAAAATAAAAAAGAGAACTTGTATCTGCATCTTTGCTTTTAAAGGAATATTAATGCTATTTACACCATAGTACTTAATCTCTATACATTAATTTAGTACTACATTTAATTTTACAAATTGAAGCTATAAATAAACAACGTCATATATGAATGATGGGAAGCATCTCTACAGATGGGATTTTGGGATGCACATGCAGAAAAAAAACCCAAGTGAGAGCATTTGGCAATCATTTCACACTGTCATGTGTAATGCAGGTTCCTCAGTTAATGGAGGATTTTAATTAATTAAAAATGGTTTACATAAAGATCAGAACAGCAATGAAAGGAGAGGTCATACTTTAACCTGGAAGACCCCACACCCCAAATCTGTGTGGTTAGCACGCATTAGGCTGCAAGAGGACTCAATCAATCCTTTCCTACATTCCAAAGGAAACTTGGTAATAGATGTCTTCTTACTATTAGACAAATGGAGACGATGAGTCACTGGCTCAAAATGGAACTCAGATGAATTCTAGCTACATTTAGGCTCTTAAAAGCACTGGCAGGGTTTGAGAGTAGCTGTTGTGATTCCTGTATGCAGGAGCCCTGAAGGTAATGAACAGAGGTCTTTCTAGACAACTGTTTTCTCAAATGCAGTTCATTTAAGGAGATTTTTTTAGCCTGAACTATACAGAGCAGGTAACTCTCACCCTGCTTTATAGCTGACTTCACATATTCTTGCCCAAAGAATGCAGCCACTTTCAAATCTATTTTAATTTTCAATGCCCACTTTAAATGGGATCAAATATTTGAAACATTATTGTTGCATTTGTTTGTACTAAATGATCTTTAGGGTCACAGTGTTGTTTTGGTTCCCCCCCATATTTCTCTCTGGTAACACCCTGCCAGTGGCAATTCTCTCCTTGTGGGACATGCTGCTGCAAACCCCAAACCCAATTTTTCCAGATGGTGTGCAAAACATCCAGTATCTGAATTTCCAGACCTGATCCCCTTCAGTGAATGCCTCCAAGCTACACTCTCACTGAATTCATCACCTCTGAAGCAACACACACGCACAGCTTTACAAGATTCACCTCAACTTCAGAAGCTCGCAAGTTTATTTATGAAACAAGCTATATATAAAAGAAAGGTTAAATTCCTGATTACAAATCAAGTTCTGAAAGGGAAACAATAAACAACAAAAGCAACTTCCAGTGTACTTGTCATTGTGAGATTTCTCTGGGGCACAGAAGCTGAGGAAACAAATCAGCAGTGCTCTGCTCCTTCGGTGTTATCTTAAGGAATCAGCATCTCTCCTGTGTTTCTGTCCCCCCTCTGACAGTGACAGTTGTTGGGTTGCCTCTCGAGTGCAAATGAAGTATCAAATAATTTCCTGGGGACTTCAGTTCTCCTTCCTCCTTATCTTCTAATTTAGGGGAACTTAACCGTGTCACAGCTTTGATTAGCTCTTCTTCTCTGTGAGAATGCAAACATTGTCAGGCTTGTCTGGGACCAGGATGCACTGTCTCTATAGAGCCTCTATGCAACACTGATTTCTTATCTGTGCTTTACCTTCTCAGGCAGTTGAATGTGCAATGGTTATCTTTTCCTTCCTTTTAAAAGATTGTATAAATCACAGCTTCTGAAAAATATTAATTGTGCAATGCCCTGGGCTGGGCTGACAGTGTGTGATGCCTCACTGGGTTTTTGCAAAAATAACACCAAACATATTCATTGTAGAGATAACCAAGTTGCCATTCAGAGCACCTTCTCCCCGTCCCCTGTGCCCTTCTTTGCCACAGTTCACCATTTTTAGGCCTTTTTACTACCATAGATAGTCTCTGCCAAGTAACTGTACATAATGCTAGGGAAGGCTGTGGTACATGTCCTGAAGCTCCATTTAGAGCCCACCCTGGCTGTTGTGGAATTTTTAATATCACATGGAGAATACAGTTGCACCTCTCACTGCCATCTCAGAGGGGTCTAACAAGGGTCTTGATTTGTGTTTGCCCTCATATTTCTGATACTGCAGAGTATTTTGCAACCTGTTTGTAGGAAACCAAATATAGAGCCCTTAATGTTTATCACTGCAAAAGAAAAAAGTAGGTATCTTTTTCTGAAGATATATGGAGATCATGGTACTTTTCTACAGAAAATCCTTCCAATATCTAAAATCAACCCTGCAGAAACTTTATTGCTGTAGATCCGTATTCTGAATACATCTTATGAATACTTTCAGTAACTTCTATACCTGAGGACACAAGTGTTCAGCTTGTAAGAAAAATATCTTTCCTATTCAATAGGTTTGTCTAATTCAGTCAGGAGTCTGATGGTTGATGTGTTTTCTGGAACTGCCTCTACAGAAACAGTAGTGAGAATAACCAGCTATGTTACACCTCAAATCTGAGCTTAAACATCAGTTGTTGCTGAAATTCCAGCTTATTTCTTTTTACTGTAGAGCTGTATGCCTTTAAAACAGAAAAAAAGTGACATTCGGATCCTGAACAATTATTTACTGCCTCACCAGTTTTACAGCTAGAATAGCTCTAAGTGAGTTTTAAGGGCCCTGATACATTCAACAATTTTACATCAAAATGATCAAAAAGTATGTGAAAATAAGGTCTTGATCTTGACAGCACTTAGCTGCTTTACACCTGGAAGAAAATATAAAATTGCCATTAGTAGTCTTAGTAGGAGAAATCATAGAGGTAACATAAAGGTAACATAGAGGCAAAAAGTGGTCTTTCGTGTTATTCCCCTCCTCTAGCACCATTTAGAGCACAACTGTGTCATACCACCCCCCCACAATTTTGTTGAATCTATTTCAGTAATTGTAGCTGGGGGGATCAATGGTGCCTGCTCTCAATTCAGGCAGCTTTTAGGCCACTCTGAGTTGTGCTAGGAGATGATACCAATACCCCTGGAGGTAACCTTGTCTAACATCTGCTTAAACCTGCACTGTCATTGCCCTCATCAGTGGCCAAGTGTTGGAGCCAAGTCCTCAGTCTGCAAAGCGAGCAATGGTAAAGCCAGAAGAGGAGCAAACAATGAGGAATAATGCAATCTCCTTCCAGGGGACATGGATCATTAGCTGGATTACACCAGCAGATGGTAATGGAAATTCAGTGTAGAATTCTGTAAAATAATTAGCCCAAGAGGAAACAGCCCAAGAAATAGGTGCTAAATGGAACAAATAATACCAGGAGACTGTATGAAAACAATAATTGGAATTTTCATGTCAACAAATGCCTCAGAAAGAAAAATACACCTAATGTTGTAGCAATAAGAGGCAAGCAACAAAAAAACCCCAATGCTTTTTGTGTGTGAGCCACTTGACAAGCACTCTTTCAAACACAGAGCATTACATCCGTCCCTGCACACATCAGTAGGTTATTATTACTGGAGTAGGTACAGGCCAGGTCAACAAAGCTTACACCGGCTCTGCAAAACAGGCTATAAAGCAAAGCTAAAGGAGATGTGTTGCTTTTTGTTAAAGAGTCTTCAAGGGGACATAGTGGAAGTTTTACTCAAGAGCTACATCAATAAAGTCAATGCAGACGGTGCTTCAAACCAGTATGGGGTTAAGACTTTTTCAGTAGGAATGAAGAGGCAATGTACAAAATTATTTATGGGAGATCTGTTGGTATTTGAATTCTAACATCACCACATCTGAACAAAATAGAATTAATTAACCAGTTTTGTAAATAATAGTTTACAAAAAATGGCCAGCACTGGACATTTCTCTTCTCACAATATGCAAAACTCCACCTTGATAGTTAATGCTTTTGTTGAATGATAATGACTTTTACCCTGACAAATCTGAACTCCATAGGTTTGGAGCAGACCCCACGGATCAGTTACTGGGACCATGCTCCTGACTTGCACAGGCTGATTGGCCTTGTAGCACTGAACATGAAGCAGCACAACTTCTCTGGCTGCTGAATCTGCTTTGCAAAGCACTCCAAGGTCACTAAATAAAAGACACTAGAAAATTGTAACTTTTTTTTTTTTTTTTTTTCTCGTGTTGAATCTCTTACTAGCAAAAGACTAGTGAACAGCTGCCTGGTTTCACTGTTGAATCCTTGAACACTCCCACGTACTGTTCTTAGGTGCTTGTTTCTGTCTATAACAAAGGAAACCACTCAAATTATATTCCCACTATATTCACCATCTTTACTGAATATTGCCTCCAAGTGACTAAATCACACAAAGAGTTCATACCTGATGACATTTTCCCAAGCCACAAAGTGACACTTGTGACTTACTTTTTAATAAAGAAAGACAAATTTTAAATGTTTTTTTCTTATTTTACCACCAGTTGAAATTGAACTGGCCTGTATATCTTTACACCCCATCACCACTTTGAGAGTGCATACCAGCACTTCCCAAAGAACTGTCACAGCACAGTCACCTTTTTCATTTCCCTATTAAAATTTGCATCCTGAAGCATCAGATCTCCTGCCTCTACTGTATTGCTGGAGATTGGATGCATTAACAAATGATGGTGTATATATAAATGATTTCATTGTAAAGTCCCCAATCCAAACCCTAGCCAGGGCCAAATATGGTCCATGCAAATTTGTTGGAGAAGCCAAGAACTGTACTTCCAGGAGCCATGGAAGATTTGGGCCCAGGTTAACAGAACTAGAAGCGGTGCTTGATATGATCTGATCAAGAACCAGTTGGTTTGAACAGTACCATTGAGAGAATCAGATGGCTAGAACAAATATATGGGGTGTCCTTTGTGCTCATCTGATGCTCAGCAGATGTATTTTAAAAGTGTATGCTGGAAGGATAGAATAATGCTGTGTCAGTGGAAATCTAGGAGGAGGATGTGCTTAATGAAGTAGACCATTTTCAGCTTCACAGCAACGACCTGGAGCATCCTGGAGCATGAATTCATGCCTGGCAGAGGTGGACTGTAACTCTAGGCAACTGTGAGCAAGAGAGGGCAGAAAGGAAAGTTTCTTGCAAGTTACTCTTCACTGATCACATTCTTTTCCTCAATTTGCAAAACTGGACCCTTGTAAAGTGGTTGGAAGTTTTGCAGTGCCATTCAGGCAGGGTACTTTTCAAGATATTCTTAGTTGAAACAAGGGCTGGGCAATGACAAAGAGAGCACAGCTGAGTTTTGGATACTGTGGGCTGAGCTTCCTTGGCTTTGCCTTGATTAAAAATACCATGATGTAATTTATTCAAGAGGAGACAGATTGACAAGAACGGGATTTAATTAAGCCAAGTTTAAATCCATTTTGTATTCCCAACTTGCACCTACATGGCAAAAAGGCATCTATCAGAAGGCAAAGGAATCTGCTCAACAACTGTAGACATATCCCAGTGATGTTTCAGGGGAGTTCCCTTCTTTTCCCTCTGCTTTGTACTTATTTTTGACAATACCCTTTACTTGGAAACCAGGTTATGCACGTAAGTGGATCATCAAGGTTGCTTCTTCTCCCTCAAATTGTTGGTTGTCTGTCTCAATTTGCAGGTTAATGTAAAGTAGGCTTACCCACTTTGTTCTTTAAGTAGTTTCTGCCATCCTCGATTCCTTTTGGAATTAACTTTGAAGTTATGGAAAATAATTTAATAAAAGCAGTATTACCAAAAATTAAATGAAGGACTTGAGGTCTGTTGAGAAGAAAAGCCTCTCCATTTCTGCAGCATTTTTAATATTATCTGCACACTCTCACTTGTGTTATTTGCAGCAGGCTTATCACTGAGGACTGGGGAGGTTTAAGTAAAGAAACAACCTGCTTAAAGAAATAAATCACTTTACCCACACTTCTTACAAAAAATTGGGAAATCTTGTGGTAGCAGAGTTAGAATTTCTCCTGTTCAATTTTTTGCTTCTGTTGTGGGCTCCGTGACTGAGATTTCATCCTTTAAGACTTTTATGTGATTTTGTTTTGCATAAACATATTTCACTTCATATTTTGTGAACCAAATTCAGGCTTGGTGAGTTATGTGCCATTTCTTTTGAAGTAACTGGGCTATTAACTGCCATGGAAATGAGTAGTAAAACTAGATTTTTTGTCTTTATTTCTCAGAATGTGATCTCTACTTTGAAGAAGATAAATAATGAAGTCCAGGCACAAATAATAATGAAATCATGTAAGCAGTTCAAATACTTTGATTTATTCCTTGGACATTAAAAGAGCCTAAACTCAGATTTTGGTAGTTCAGGTTTTTACAGTATTTTGCATCAGACTCATTAGTAAAGCTTTGTGAACTTGTCGTAGAATTTACATCTTAAAGGTCCTGAACAGAAATGCAGATAGTAATTTTTTCAGCTACTTGTGATAAGAGTCTTATGATTCTTACAAGTCAATTGTTTCCCTTTGTACAGAAGATCTAATAAGAAAAACATTCACTATTAATATACCATCTCCTGTATTTTAAGTAGATTTAGGAAATCTAATCAAAATAAAAAATACATTAAATAATGTTACTGGCTGTAACCTTCAGAACTGTCCATCCTGAAGAATTTTCAATGCTTCAGTCCTGCTCCAGGTTAGGAAGGCTCCTTAGAACTGATTGTTGTCCCCAGAAGTGAGCAGCCACCCAGCACAGTCACACTGAGCCCTCCTGCAGCCTCCAGCAGCTGCCTGGGCTGGTCACCCAGAAACCCAAGGGCAGCGACTGCCACGTCCTCTCCTCTGCTCCTCAGCCAGGGGTACTGAGTGCCCCACAGAGCAAAGGGGATGAGGTGAGGGAAAGAAGAGAGGGCTTCACTTGCAGACCCCCAAATCCACACAGATGATCCCACTCCTTTTGGGCAAGGTGGAATGATTCCCCTACACCTTTTTCACAGCAGCTATTATCCAGTATTGATGGATTGATCTCCCACTTTTAATTTCCAAAATTCTGCAGAGCACTCAAAATGTTACACATTTTGGAGAAGGTGGTCAGAAATATAGAACTAATAGAAATAGTGTATCAAATATTATTTAGCATAATTAAGTAATACAAGGAAACATTCCTATTCATACTGAATATAACCCAAATCTTTTAATTCACCTGAAGATACTGAAATTTCTTTTTGTCTCAGAGCTTGTAATTTTTTAATCATGAAGTCCAGTCTAGCTTTGGTTTCCTACAGCCTCTCTAAAGCCACACTGGGAGGGAATAAAAGATGGAGTCTTCCCATCAGCCATGCATCATAATTACATTAAGTACTGCCATCTCCTGTAATTAATATAAACTGCAAATGAAGTTGTGCACAATTCCTGTTGTGAGAGAGGAGAGCAGCAACTGATGTAATACCTCCTGGAAAGATTACATTATGAGGAACTGATGTGAAAAGATGCAATAAATTATATATTTTTTGAGAAATAAAATGCTGTAAGATTCAGAATAAAAATTTTTGTAGGTTTGGCCATTAACTATCCTCATACTCCCCTGCATTCTTATGTAACTGCCTTTTTACACTTTTTGAGGACATCACTGTAAAAGCAAAGTTTCTTTGGGCTGAGACATAGAGAGCAGAGAGGTTAGAAGTGTGAGTGTGCCAATGCTGTTTTTCTGGTTCTTAAGAAAAAAAGAGCAGCACCCTTAGGCACTTTTTCTCTAACAATACCAAGACGTCTGTTGTGATTCACTGAGGAATAATTGCTTTGGGATGTTTCAAAACTGGTTTTTAAGTGGAGGATGCAAAATTGTTCTTTCCAGAGATGCAATGAATCTAGCTGACACTTTAATATGTTTATTAAAAGGCACATGAGGCAGATGAAGCAGTAATAAATAGCCGTGCAGAGAAAGATCATGCATATCTGTGGGATGCTACCCAGTTAAAAGCATCTTTGAAAAACAAGTGAAGATTCATTGATTTCTCCAAAGCTTTATTTCTGATTTATTTCTGAGACATTTTTGAAAATTTCTGGTTTTGATAAAGTGACACAAACTGAAGGGAAATACATACAAACCAATTTTGTTTCTAACTTTGATCTCCAAATGTCCAGAATACTTCTTGAGGAAACTTTTTGTTCTCTCTTCCTTTCAGCAAAGTGTAACCTCTTTCAGGTTTAAGGTGTTTGACCTACTGCTGGTGCCTCCTCAACACCCCTCTCCTCAAACAAATGAATTACTTTCCCCTATGTGTAGAAAACAGTAAAAAGAGCTGAGGTGCAATTTATTTTTTATAAGGCATTGTGCCTACAAAACCCTAGGAATCACAATAATTGCAGCAAGAGAAAATGGTGTAAGGTGTAGTGGTATAAAATCAGAGGAGATACGGGACCATAAACCAGAGAATGCTTTGGTAGGAGAAAGGCAGGCATAGGGTATGGCCAAGAAGA
The DNA here is from genome assembly GCF_965231275.1 of Zosterops lateralis. Lineage (NCBI taxonomy): Eukaryota > Metazoa > Chordata > Aves > Passeriformes > Zosteropidae > Zosterops > Zosterops lateralis. Next base: position 61,234,871 of record NC_139765.1, read on the forward strand.
CTGTAAACAAAATAAACTGGAGCACTTGGGAACTGCAATTTTGAAAGAGACAAAGTGTTAATAGGGGAGGTGTATAATAGCATAAACAACAATCATGTTTGTATCTGGAGTGACAGCAGCAGTGAATCCTGTGACGGGGAAAAAAATCCGGAGTTTCAGCTCTTGCTGGTCTAAGGTCTGAGAGCCACAGCCCAGGGCTCAGAGAGTGGCTGCAGCACCATGCCCAGACACCAACATTAGCCCCAGAAGGGGACTTTGGGGTGGTTAGAGTGGGTTTGTAGGAGATAGGAAATGAAGAGAGGTCTTTCAAGAGAGGAATATAGACCTGAAACTATATATACTGATAGGGCTTGCAATAGTCCAGGAAGAAGATGAAAGCAGCTGGAGATGCACAACTGGGAACAGGAAGAGGTGGCTTATTTGGAGGTAGATTAATGGGGAAACATGCAAAATGCAGCAAAAAAAGAGGGTAAAGACAATTTTCCAGGTGAGGGTGACTCCAGAAGGGTAGCCTTTTCTTAAGATGTGAGAGGAAATTATTTAAAAAGGTAATGGATAAGGATGTGACAGTGGGGATGCACCATTCCTGTAATTGCCAAATGTACTGTTCCTTTCTTGGTGCTGAACTCAGGGAAATGAACCCTCCCAGCTCACAGTGAGCTTAGTGAGGGAAAGGGAATAGACTTATCTGAATGAGATTTCAAATTGGCCAGTGTCAGCAAGTGATAATGAAAAGTGGAGGTGATAATAGATACCATGATAAGCAATCTGTCCAGGTAGAAAGAGATGAAGAAAAGACAGTAGGACACAGACTAAATTTTCTGATTTACTTCAGTCACTTTGTACCATGCTAATGCAAATGAAATGGAGAATTAAACCTCCACTGTATGAAGCAGTCATTTTCAGAAAAGATAAAAATTTCCTGAGGGACAAAAGGAGATCTGAATATAGCAGCAGAGCCATCAGCATGGACTTCAGAGTAACTAGAAACCAACCATATTACTGCACAAATGAAGACAAATGGTGCACTTCTGGAGCATTACATAGTGCCAGGAACACCTGGTTGCTGGTGGAAATGCACTTTGACCTGCTGAGAGAAGTCTTACAGTGAAGTTCTTTACCCAAATAGGATGTGTTGGGATGTGGTGCAACATCAGGAAGCTGGAAGGATGTAAGAATTCCCCTGTTGTCTTGCAGATGCAGGATAGTTCAGCTGGGATGAAGTGGTAACTTGAATGCACTGGTAGGGTGGCTTGCTTGGAGGGTGTGTTTTCACAGATCACCTCCTGCTGCTCTGCTGTGTTTGACAGAACCCAAAAATAGGTCAAGGCAGGTAGGTGAATGGATCCCTTAAAACATCTTAGATAGGGCACACAGGCAAAATGCAGTGTGATCCACTAAAGCTTAACATGCTCTTCAGGTAAGGCTGATGTTCCAGCTGCAGCTCCTCTATCAGCCAGGAGCACCTCCTCCCACAGCAAAAGACCACAGTGCCAGAAATCTTTGGTACCATTCACTGAGTTTACTTGTTCAGTTAAGCTTTTCCATCCTCTGCTAGTTGAACCATTTTGCTCACTTTTCTCAATTCCACCTCTTGCTTTGAAAAAGATCACAAACAGCCAAACCAAAAACCTTCCCCAACACTGAAACAAGTGACTATGAGCTATGTTTGAGCTGCAGTTGGCAGGTCTAGGTCCAAGGAGGTGCCAGTACTTTGGGAAGTTGGTACCCAGTGCAAAAGGGGGAAATCTGCTGATGTGTTCTGCTTCTTGGACCCTGATTTTTATTCTGCATTCATATGCCTTTCATACACACCATGCACATATGCCAGGTGTCATGGCAATTTCAAAATCAGATTTTCCTCTCAATTAAGAAGGCATATGTACACTACCTTAAGTGAGTGAAAGCTGGCAGGAATCCAAAGATATGGTTGCTCATCGCTGAGGATTCCCTTTAAAGATTTCTCTTGGTGAGCCAGGCTGTAGCAGCTGTTATCCAGGTAAGCAGCACTCCAGAGGGATTACCTCTGTGGACATCAGCAGTACAGTTGAATTAGGTAAACTGTCTGCACACCTGTTCATTTCACTGACCAGCTCCTGGAATTAAAGAACCTGGACATGTTCTACAATGTTTATCCTCACCATTAGACTCAGATGCTAACTTGTGTTTCCAAGTGGAGGGCAGGGTGACCTGCAGTCCCCAGTGTGGAGGTCAGCAGAGGTGTGCAGAGCAGGAAAGATTCATCTGCCACAATCACTGGCATTCAAAAGCAACAAGCATAGACTCTTGGTCAAGTATGGCATCTAAAATATTTAACATCCCTTTTCACAAGATGGATGAATAACCTTCCTGTGAACAATTAACTGAAGGATATCGCTTTTTTTTTTTTTTTTTTTTTTTTTTTTTTTTTTTTTTTTTGTAAGACCTCCAGCAAACTTTTTTGCTTTCTCTCTTTCTGGAGGACATATCTTTCCTCCTCCAAAAGGAAGATGCCTCAGGGTCTCTAATTAATTTTTTGTTTTTCCACACACTCTCTTTACCCACTCTTGCTACTCTCTTTCTCTTCCTGACCCCCATGTCTTTGTGAATTCTTCCTTCAGCACCTGATTTCCACTCTCCTTCAAACCAGCAAACAGACTCCTGTTTTTGATTTCTTGCTGTCTTATCTCTGCTACTTCATGCTTTTTCCTCTGTTGCCATCTCCATCAGACATTAAGAGGAGGTTTGGAAATACAGGGAAGACCATTATGTTGTTTTTAAAGTGCAAAATACTGACTGTATATCCATAGTGAAGAGAACCACTGCAGAGTATGAGGTAATGATGGTATTGGGAGCACAGAGATATGAAAAAGTCATTAACTACATTGGTTACTTTGTGATATTAGTAATAAAATTGGATGTTAAAAGTTGGAAGACAATGTGCAGACCTGCTCTCAGTATGCATGGATTAATCCACTTACACCCAGACAGTGTATCTGGCAGTGGATGACAGATGTGGACATTAACTGTGTTCAGCAGGAATATTTGGATCAAGCAGACAGACATCAAGAGGTATTGGCATCCTCTCAGAACTACCTCCCTGTCTGGTAAGAAGCCCATACAGACCTGGGGAAGGATTTTCTTCAGACCAATGTTAGCAGAGTGATTGCGCCAGAATGGGGAGAGATCAAAAAAAATCTTTCCACATGGACAAAGTAGGCAGAAAGTTAGTGGAAAAGGGCAAAGATGCAATCTGCAAGGAAGTGATGTGATGCTTGATTTGGCTTGAGGTTTCATGAATAGCACAGAGGAGATGGAATATGAGTCTACAGCTTATCATATGTCCAACTGAAATCACATATATTCATGGTATTTTTTCTGGACCAAGAATCAGACTGGGCTGCCACTAATACTATAGTAAATGAATACAGCCTTGAAACCAAATAGAAAAATTTAATTAATTTTTCAATGAAAGGAAAGCTAATGGCCATGACACAGCAGTAGGGTTACTTGATGGATTGATGGCTATTTTTGATAGCCTTAGTTAGAAAAAGAAAGGTATCACATAAATGACAGAAAAATACTGCAAACGTTTGGCAAAGGACAAAACCTTGGTATTTTTAGACACAAAATTACTTTGCCAGCTGCATTTGGCATTAAATAGGGCACTATTAGCTGGAAATCATGATATTATGGTTCTTTCACAAATGAACATAAAAATAATTTCAATCCAAGCTTCTCTCTGGGAACCTGAGGCTTTGCCTTATCTGAGTGCTGATTTTAAATGGATTTTAAACAAACAGAACTTAAAGATAGGAGGAACATAAATTTTATAAAGCAAATTAATAAAATAGTAATAGCCAAACTGTCACCTAAATGGGTTGCAGTTCAAGTCTAATTTGAATCTTCTGATGCTGAGAGTGAGCAGTCTCCTTGTGTCTCTTCTCATGCAGCTCTTATCTACTCATGATGACAGCAGTGACTTTCTAAACTTCTGGGGATCCAGACCAGCAGATGCAGAGATGTGAGTAAAAACAATCACAGAATTTGCCACATCTGCTGAGTGTTTGCTTTGTTAGTGCTCTGCCATGGGCTCTGCGCACACAACCAACACAGTAAACTGGTATGTGCTGGGCATCTTCGTAAAAAGTGGAAGCCATCAAAACAGCACTAAGTGGCACTGATGGATATTCAGGTTTTAGACTAGTGTTTCTCAGCCTATTAAATAAAAGATCACCAAAACTGAAAATTAAAAACTACTCGCATTTTTAATGCCCACTTACTGCTTTTCTTCTCTGCCATTCTGTTTCCTTCCTTTCAGGTACACCAATTTTGTTGTGGAGGGGTGGTCTTGTAAGTCCACATTGTTTTTTTACAAACAGATAAAGAAAAGTACACTGTGCTGCAAAGACAGTTGTTCTTGACCTGATGGTTTCCATGACCCCTGCAATTGCATGGGAGTTCAGAGTGTCCTAAGCTCCACTTCAGAGAGACAAATGAAAGAGCTGAGATTCAGGTTTTCACTCAAGATATGAAATTACCACACAAAATTCCAAAATCAAGAAATAGACCTTGGAAGCCATGGGAATTTTAAAAGAAGAGTGGTGGCTTTTTATTTATTATTTGGACATACATACTCTATGGGAAGTAACCAGCTTTTCCTGCTCTCCTGAAATTATTCTGACAGGACCTTTTGCTGCTGCTGTAGAAATTCCTATCATTACACACACTTGCCTCATCTTTCACTGAAAACCCCTGTTTTCGGCAGAAATCTGGCACTTACTGCCAGATTTCAGATACTCAGCAATTCAGGCAACCAAGCACCTGAAAGTCCTGGGTGAGCACTGTGTATGAAAGCCATTCTTGAGCCATCCTTGAGCCATCCTTCTGGCTGTGAGCAGCTCTCACAGGCAGCTGCTCTCACAGAAAGTGGGCATTTGAGGCAGAAAGGGGCCTTTGCCCCAGATCCACACTCAATGCTTGCAATTATTGTTTTACTGCTAAACTGGTTCCATCTCCCACAAAAATCCACGGCATGCAAAAGGAGTTGCAAGAATCATTGTGTTGTTCTTAGAATATAATAAATAAGTCCTTGGCTGTCATTCTCCTGAGGTTGTGAACTATCTGCACTGTTTAACAAGTTTTGTATAACAATTCAATATCTGCATAGTATATTTCTGTATGTGCACAATATGCTTTCATTTACTTCCTGTATATGTAAAGAAAGAAATCACAGTAGTACTCAACCCATCTCTCTCAGCTCCTACCAACCAATTCCATGTTTTTCACCATTTTTGTTTTATTTTGTGCAACAGCCTGTGCCATCTTGTTGTCTCTATTTTTTGTGGGCTGTTGATGCCACAGGTTCTGTCACAGCTGTGATGGAGGGATGAGCTATCTGTAGGCAAAGTGCAAGCATTGATTTGTGTGCAGATGAATGAGCTGTGCAGGGGGGTGTTTGTTGGCAGTGTGCACAGTCTGTACACAGTGGAGAAACCTTCCCTGGCAGCTTTCACAGTGCACAGCAGTGCAGATCCTACCCAGGGAAAACAATGGGCTGACCTCATTGTAGCCTTCCACCCCATCGTTAGTGGGAGTAGTACTTCTTCCTCTTTTCTTATCTCTGCCTCTTCATCTGACCCCCATTCAGGTGAAAACAGCTACATTTTGTCAAGATGCCAAAATACAAAGTCTAAATACAAGGTTATGTAAGTCATCCAAGGTCTCCTTCTCTTTCTGGACATACTCAGGCTTTTCATCTCCCATGTGTTGAAATGCAGGGGGTTTATGTAGGTTTTAACTTGCCAAACTCCTCTACATCAGTTTCAGACTGAGCTAGCCAATACCTAATTAATCTTCAGCAGCCAAAGATGCAATTGTGTCCGGCAAGGATGACCTCTCCACAGTGAGGATCTTGGGGAGATGCATTTGCCTTGTAGGTGCTTGACAAGGACCATCAGATCTAGTGCACTCCAACAATAAGTCCTTTGGACAAAGTCCCCCTTGGTTTGCAGAGCACTCCAGAACAAAAATCTTCTGTTGAGAATCTGAATGGGTTCTGGAACAGGGAAATTGCTTAATCGTTCTCCTGTGATGGGCTTAGGACAGGCTGATTCTCATGGGCTGGGCTGTCTGGGTTCCTCCGATCACTGCCTGGCCTTGGTGGGGCCACAACTGCAGCTGTGAAACACATGCAGAGCAGCAGCCATTCCTCCCTGCATACCCTGTGTGCTTCACAGGGCTGTCTGCTTCACAGAGGCTGAGGGGACCAGGAGAAATTTCAGTCCATACCAGCATTTCCCAATTAGTGATCCATGGACAGTAAGATCATCCAAAGAAATCAGTCTCATTTGCTGAGACGATGCAACCAAGGATTTGACTACCTGGATTTTTGAGTTAACACAACAGCCTATGTTCCGCTGTTTGGGCACTGTTACTTTACATGGCAAATATTGACCCATACATTAGGCTACAATGTAGAACAATAAAGAATCAGGCATGGAGCTCATTTTTCTCTCTTGACCTTTTGTATTCATTTCTATTGACTCATCTTCCCCTGCTTGCCAGCAGTCATTCTTTGTCTTCTAACTATATTTGATCACTTTTTTTCAGTACCATTTCCTGTTTGATTTCCTTTTACAAAAACATGTGTACCCTGACATCGTAGATAACTACCACAATTCCAGCTGTCTGAGCACTGATTTTTCTGTCTCTGAACTTGTGAACCATATTAAAAATTCAGGATTTATTGCAGTTGTTTCAAGACCTCCTGACAGACAGATGACAATGAGTTCAGAGAAAATAACTTCTCTGTAGTCAGCCTGTCCTGTATTCCCCTTGGCACTCTCTAAGCTTGAGAATATTAAAAGCGAAAGAAAAATGGCTCAGAGCTAAAGCAGATTAATGAGACTGCATGTCTTTTTTTCAAAATATGGAAACTACATGCAGTTGTATACCAGTACCTTCTCATTAGTGCTAAGCAAATCCATTTTGAGATTATTCCTCTTGGAGGAGCTATGTGAATTACTCCTGTAACACCACATATAGCCTCCTAAATATCAAATCCCTTTGGATTGCCTCTGAGGAGTGTGGCAGTGGTGTGTGCCTGTATCAAAGGGTGAACTCAGTGTGTGACTGTGTTGTTGCAGACAGCTCAGCTGGGGAAAGAGACTGACACTTCACCAAGTGACTGTCATGTACATGTCCTTCACCAGGTAAGGGAGGATCATTTTCTCTCCTTGATTGGCCTGCTCCAATGGGACTGTTTCCCCCAGTCTCATAGAGACAATCAAGATTGTATCTCAGGGTTCAAGGAGAAGTATCCCATTCCCGACCCAAGTTGTCATTTTTCCAGATAATCAGTGAGAAGGTATAAGAACTCAAGTCCAACCAGGACACTGAAAAAACCCATCTAAGCACCCAGGAGATGTGTTCAGGAGATTTTGGATGCTGGCTTGAGATCTTGGTCTGGTTCTTTGAGCAATTCAGCTGTAAGAGCACTGTGCATGAGCCTCTTACGTAGAGTCAGTCGATAACGTAGCAAACGTGCCACTGTGCACATCCCTGCCCTGCCTTGTGGTAATTTGCTGAGATTACAGCTTTTCTCAGGGAGTGATCACACATTTTTAGGGCAATTCAAAATGAATAGTTCTGTGCCTTCTCTCTCACAGTGATGACTAAGGAATGAGCGCTTTTCTTTAAGTATTTTCTCCTGATGAGCCTAAATTAGTCCTCTCTGAGCTCTGTGTGGCTGCTGCAGGACTGACAAGCTGGCTCCAACACTGGATCAAGCTTGATTTGGTTGAGAGAAGAAGGAAGAAGAAGTGAACTGCACAATTATGCTGCACTGTGTGATATCTTACCTGACTGTGCTCTATTAATGGGTGGCCCATCAGCTGCACAGTTTCCTCCAGCCCTGTGAGTTCAGAGTTAATGTGGACATTTCTGTTCCTTATAATCACCTCAGTGACTGCAGCAGAGCCATTTCCTAGGTCTGACTGTGCCAATGGGATGATATTCAAATACAAGGTTAGGTGGGGTCTCTGTGGTACAGGAATTGCCAAGAGAATGCTCTTTCAGTTTTTTGATCAGAAAAATGATCATCAATCAGAGCTATGTCTAATTCCTGCATGTGGTTTGTATAAAATGCTTGAAAAATGCTTGCTTTTTGGCTGGAAATTAATTCAAGGCATGTGATAGATTTGAAATGTTGATTAATGTAAAGGTAGCAGGTGCCTCTTTGTCCTTGCTGTCTTAACACTGCTCTCTTAACTGCAATGGTTTGGGGTTCCTACAGTCTGATTTAGCACTGTCTTACTCCACAGAGGCAGGATTTTCTGAAGAAGCATGGAGAGCAGAAGTCACCATGTGTTGTTGGTGTTGGGGTGGACACAGGCTCTTGTGGCAGAGGGGAGTATGGACAGTACAGCAGATCTGGGGCTCTTTTTTTATACAAAGAAAAAAGGGGGGTGTGTGTTTTAGCTCTCCTTCACTGTCCCCTGTCCCACTCCATTATTGCAGCTGCTGACAGGTAAATGGAGAAAAACAACAGTGAGTTTAATTTTTCACTTTTTGGTGGCATTCAGTGCTATCAGTTAAACCTCTTTTGTCTGATGATTACAACTGCAGATGTCTTAAAAGTTTCCATTTACATTTACCTTTAATGGGTATCTTGTCTGACGGGTCCCGGTGGCTGTGAATAGCATATTTGAGGTTTTTGTGTTAAAAAAAGGATCAAAGACAGAAAAAAACCCAACAGCGGGGCCACAGATCTAGGACAGGGCAAAGGTTACACCAGCAACTGTATTAGGCCAAGCTGTAAGGGGATGTAAGAGGAGAAAGTCAGTCCTTGGACACAACAATCACTGTGGAGTCAAATAAGGCTCGTGTCAGAGACATTTGCTGAATGTGACTGCCATCCTGGGATTCACCTCATCTTGCACTTTAAATCCATAGTTAAGCTTTGGTATTGTCAGACTGATCAACAGATATGTGTGCATTGTAGTATGAGGCCCTCTTTGTGCTGCCTATGAAATAACAGCAGGTTGTGCTCCTTCCTAAGGGGGGAGGATTTTAAATTAGTTTGACTTGTCAGGGCTGGATTATTGCAATTCTTTGTTTGCAGGAGTTACCAACCATGTTATCTCTCGAATGCAGTTGATACAGAATGCAGCAGCTCACAGTCTTTTGGGCACTCAGTTGTTTCAACATAGTACTACTCCCATTTTAAAATCTCTCTGCTGGCTTCTGATGAAATTTTGTGTCAAGATCAAAACCCTACAACTAGTACAGGCTATGTTGGATGTTACACTGGTTCCCTGTGCTGGTAGCTTGTTCCTCGCTGCTCGGCAAGATCATAATTATTATTGCAAAAGCATGTGGAAGGAGACAGCATCTGCTTCATGAAGGATATTTTGCCAAGAGCCTTCCTAATGCAAAAGGGGATCACATAAAAAGGAGAAAACCACAAGCAAGAAGGCACAAGGATGCAAATCTAAACAACAACTGATATATGAGGCAGTGATGGGAGTCAGCCATACTGACTGATGAGGATATTGGATATAATAAGGTTAATTTTGGTAATATTGTTTGATCCAGGACCTTGTCAATGAGATGATAGGACAAGAGAGGAGTCATAAAACAAAGAGAGACTCAAACCTGGCAGACAACTGCAATGGAAAAAAGACAAGAAACTAACCTTGATGTGAGCAGCCAGCAAGACAGCCTAGTTAGAAAGGGAAAATTGCTAAGAAGAAGAAGAAATTATCTGCTGAGAAAATACTGACAGAAAGTCCTTCCAGCCTGGAGCCATGAGTCTGGGAAACAGAAAAAGCCTTGATAAGATCTCCTGGCCTCTTGGAAGTGCAGCCAGAGTACCTTCGAATGCATTCCTCCAGTCACATCAGACCCTCACAATCCCTCCTCCCACCTCTGTGAGGCACTTATGTCCCCTGTATGTCACATCTATTTCTCATGTTTGGTACTGAGCTGACATCTAAAACTGCAACAGCTCAAGTACTGTGGGGGTATTCATCCATCACTATCTCAAAACCTCAGGATGTCTCCTCTTTTTGTAACTTTCTCTTTCTCCTCCTCTTTTTTTTGTTTTGTTACTCTTCTGCCACTTCAATGATATCAAAAGTTATAAATAGGTGACTCTGAAAGACACATTTGGAAGGAAAAGGTCAAAATTACTCCCCTGTCTTCCCCGTCTTTATCAGCAATTTATTCAGCTTTTACAGCCTGCTGCCTGGTTTTGCCACAGCTCCTTCATTTGTGTCCCTGGTACCCAATGCTTACAAGTAATGACACAGGCCTGTGACATTTAACTGCTGAAATCAGCACAAATTGAATGCATTCAGTCAAGTGCAGCAGAGGGTGAGACCTCACGGAAAGCTCAGAATGAAGTGCTCAGAGCAGTTGTTCAGACTTTGCCATGTGTGAAATATATCTTTATCAAAGAGACCTCTGTTGCCCTCCCCAAATCCTACCAAAGCACCTGCAAATACTGAAGCAAATGGCACTCTGCAGAAATGATCCTCCCTCACCTTCAGTATCACATAACTGATGACGTGGAAGCTGAGCCTTTTCTTTGTAGATGACATTATTTTTTTTCTAAATTACTTTGTTGTCTTTGTGGGGGCAAGTATGAAAGTAATCTTGCACATTTGCAAATATTCTAAGCAACATGGGGCTAATGCTCCATGAAGTGTCAAGGTCTGCAAGCTTGAGCTATTATTACCAGAGAAACAGCAGGAAAAGGTACACTAGGACTGTGTCTTAACACATGAACACAGTATCTTGCTGACGAACAGGCTATTTAATTCTGAGAAAAATGTTGCCCTTTTGTGTACTCAGTTCTTCAGATTACTATAGAAACACAACTTATCTTTTCAGAGGCCTGATCTGAAAGAAGAAAGAGAGAAGAAGGGAAAAGACATTGATGTATGGGAAGGAAGAAATGGCTGACTTCTGTGTATTGCCTTAAAAACTGGTCTACATATTTATTGTTTCAAAGTTATCAAGATGGTTCTTAGTGCCTAACAAGTTATTACCTCCCACTCACAGAGAGATTGTCGCTGACTTCTTTGCTGCAGTTTTCTGAAATAGATTGATGATGGATGACTATTTGTTATATTTCAGAGTTATTTGGCTTTATATCCCTAGCCAGTACAGAAACCACTATTCTACATCCTAATGTGTGATGCTTGTATAGGAGATAGTAAGATTACATGCAGAAAGGTGCAAAATTGTGTCAATAGCCTGAGATAGAAGAGTAGTTTATGTGCTTGAATGGACTAAAACCAAAACAAACCAGTAGTGGAATTGCCTTTTTCAGATGTGTTTATTTTAAAACTGCCTGTTAAAACATAGAAAAATTTTGTTGTATTCCTAAATCTAATGGAATTTAAAATTCAACCCTGCACTGCAGAGTGGAGCTGGCACTCTTCCCCCCATACCTGCACCTCTCTCACAAAACCATTCAGCCTCTCCAGTCCCATTGTCAATCTCAGTCAGTTCATTACAGAAACCCTCTCCCAATTTGTGTTACCAAAGAAGTGAACTTAATTCTCTGTGAATTATAGAGCATGGGCCAGGGCTGGATGCCTTGCAAGGAGATTGATTTTTATTTTTTTTTTGCCAGGTAGGGTTTTGCAAAACTAGGTCCAAAGCCATTAAACTTCTGAGGGTCAGTTCTAGAGGAGGCAAGACTAGACCATATCTCCTCTCCATACTCTGGATTTTCTGTCTCTTTGCCCTTGCACTCTTTTAAATTAATTTGTATTATTTCAAATAAATATCTTACTCTAAGAAACTTGACCCACTTGCCAGATACCCTCTTTCTGTTCTCTGCTGTTGCTTTACCATCTCTTCCTTCTTCCATTAGGATGTAAGGAGAAATTAAAAATAAAGTCTGTGAATTGTTTCCACCTGACTTTTAGTTGCATATATGCTTTTGCTAGATACAATGACTTTGCTCAGAAATTAGTGTTCTCCTTTGCATTTAGGGGAATTGCACTGCACCACATGATCATTTATGCCTTGGAGATGATTTGCCAAATAAATTTAGATGACATAATTACAAACACACTGTTACCCAATCCAGCCACCATTATAACTTTATTTATTATTCTTTATTTTATTCTCACTTTATGGAAGTATATGCCATTATCTCTGCATGTAAGGGCTATAGGCAATCCAGAACTGACACCCTCAGAGCAGTGGCTGTCCTTAGTCAGGTACAGAAATCAGAATCAAGAGCAGAGAGCAATGAGAAGGCAGGGTGTTCTCCAAAATAAACTTGAATCTATTTCTTAGGTCTTCCTAAAACTGGAATTCATAACATGACATTACCCATACTGACTTAGGTACAGCAGCACCATCTTCTTCTTGTGGAGACTGTTTTCAATATCATCAAGGAAATTATGATTCTGGTGGGGTGGGCACCCACACATCCAGAATATGCATCAATAGTAGGTTTCTAGAGATAAAGCTTCATCTGTTTAAAAACAAAAATTCACACTGATCCAGTTCTAAGTCTCTCTGATGTAATTGTTTTGGGAAATAAAAGCAATGAAAGACAAACCATATTCTAAATATATTCTGACAAGAAAAGTTTCTAATCATTCAAGAGAAGAGAGAGGCATCACCATCTCAGATTATGCTATACATAACAACAACAACACAACAGGGAAGAGAAGTCATTTCCCTGGGAAAGGCACCTGAACATCTTTTCATTGTTTAGCATGTACTACTGCATTTCCCGATTCATATGGTAAATAATGATAATGAGTTCCCTGGACTACTTGTACCCTACTACCCTGACAAGAGTTGGGGTTTTTTAGTAATAACTAATGTGGCATATAAATGAATAATTTCCATAGGATCGCCCCAAAGAAAATCACAGTTTAACTGCAAATGTTATTATAAAATTCTGGATGCAAAAATTTCTGTTCCTTAAAATATAAAATGACCATGCATATAGTGAGAGAAGATCTGGAAGCACAGACACTTCTCTGTGCACTCTTGTGCAGGGAGATGCAAACAAATTTCTGGTCTGAGCCTGGAGCCAGCCCTGCACTGACCCAGAGCAGGTGCAATAGCAGGATGTGTATGGGGGTTGAGCCCCATCTGAACGGTAGCTGTCCACCTTCTTGGACAAGGATCAGCCTGACCTCTATGTACATGGTAAAATTTCTGAGATGCAGATGAGGAGCAGAGACAGATTTCCTGACCTGTGATCCACATACCAACTGAAAAATCACACTGGCTCTTCTATGAGGACTTTGGTCATGCTGTGAAAACTAAGAAAATATCTGGGGTATATTGTATTGGTTATGGAAGGACATTTTGCTTTAAAACTGGGGTATATTATTTTATTGGGTATGGAGAAATGTGTTATTATTTAAATCATTCCAAGACACTTGAACTCAGCGAGAAGAGTTTTGAGAAGAAAACCATGTTAAAAATCATAGCAATTCCACATCAGAGCAGGTGAGGAGAGATGTTATTTTTAACTTACAGAGACAAACCTTGAGTGGAGAGGTTACCTCTCCATTTGATTGCTTGATGCAGCTGGAAACAGAGAGCAGAGCCTTCAGGCAAAAACTTTTTGGGTAGAATGAAAAACACACCCCTTTTTCCCAATTTTCTGCTGGTTTAATAGGATTTTACCATGATGTCAAAGGCTCACCTTGCTTATATTTTTAAATCATCACATACATGACTCCTATTTAAACAATCTTTTTCTTGAACATCTTATATCAAAGTCTATTGAATGCTAGTGAGGCCTTCTTAAGCCTCACACAAGGAAGTCTCAACTTCTCAGCAGTTTCAGAAACAAGGAGATTCATTCAGTAGCAGATCTTTGTACCGAAGAAAGACTGAACAGCATTTTTTCTTCTACAGGCAGAAAAAACCAGCAAATGTTATGCCTTAATATTCCAATCTGGATTACAGGGAAGAATTTCATATTTCATACTCTGGCCTACCAGCAAAAAAAAAAAAGAAAAAAAAAGGGTCTAAAGAGTTTTTCTTTGACATCAGGTGTTTGAAGATGATTGTCCCTTCGTGGCTGCTGACTGTGCCTTGTGATTGGGAACCCGAGCTCTGTATGAATCAGACCCACTAAGAGCCATGCAAACCAGGGTGTGAGGACATGGACTGACAGTTCAGTAAAGTGAAAAAAATAGGGAAATACTGAGTTTCTTGCGTGTCCTTCAGTAGAAAATTAAGGTGAAGCTAAAAACATCCAATTCCAGAGTTTCTGGATGAACAGCTGTAGGTTAAAATGCCGTTGTATTGGTGCACAAATGGACTAGTCTGCTGCAGCCCAAGTCCTGGCTGGCTGTACAGCTGTAATGCTGCTTGGATGACATTTTTCAAGTCTCCATGTATCTCTTGAAGATTTCACCATTGAACATGCCTTTCTGATATGGGGAAATCTGGAAATTCCCTTGCAGGTAGAATCACAGCTACTTCCCTGGCAAAAAAAAAAAAAAAAAAAAAAAAAAAAAAAAAAAAAAAAAAAAAAAAAAAAAATCTCCAAAATGCATTTATATGAAAAATAAGACAATGATCAAGACCCATAGAAATGTTCAGAATGTTTCATGGATAAATAGTAAATAACGAATACCTCCTGTAGTTGCAACAAGTATTACAGCTTTGAATTACTAAATGTGCAGCAGCAGTGATCAAAAGCCTCCTCTATTGAATTTCTCGAAGAGCCTGATGTATTTAGCTCTGCAAGGGTTCAATACCTCTGAGGGTATCCTGCACCTCACAGAAAATGACTTAAAATATTTAGTGAGGTAGCACGATTGAGTGTGTCTTGAAAAAGCAAAAAGGTTTTAATAAAAGCAGAAAATAGTACAAAACAAAAGAACAAAGCCAAACACAGTGTAGGGACAGGTCCCACACACCTGCTACAACACCCTGAAAATGCACTAAGAAGCCCTGTGCTCTCCCTTAAGTATTGAACAATTTGGATGGGTTTTTTGGCACACAGCCCGATAGAGAATAGCCACATTTCTGAGGAACAGGTAAAGAGACCTATCAGAGTTTTTGTCTTGGCCAATTGCAATCAGGAGGGCATAGAAACTTCTAGTGTCCTTCCCTTAAAAGGTCCTGGGGTGAAACTGAGACCTTTTCCTTATAAACATCCTTACAAACATGTACCCTGTGCAGTGCTACACTCCTCCATTAATAATGTTGAACGTACTGCTCTTCTACAAGCTTAGGAACAATGGAGTACTGTGCATCCTTTGTTTTTAAAATTAAATTTGGAAAAACTTTATTAGGATTTTTCATATTAGCTGAAAACAGACTGAAAGAAAAGTGAGATGCTCTTCATTGATACAGGAATCAAAATATCAAGAGTCAAAAGAATGGAAAGGCAGACTCAAGTAAATACTAATTTATGTGCTCAGCCAAATTTTATTCATGGATAGTACAGAACTAAGAAGTAATACAAAAAGCTTACAGGCACGAAACATTCTGCTACCTTCCCAGCTACTAGTGGGGAATGTAACTTGCTTAAAGGTTGTTTGATATTTTCTGAAGGTTTCTTCAGATTTCTTAGACTTTTTAAAAATCTAAGTGTGTTGAGGCCCCTCCAGCAGTATTTGATGATGTAATGATGTTGAAACACAAACCTTGTAGCATGGATTCTGTAAATTCAAGTACAGAGATTGGATTAAGGAGGTCTTAAAATAACCATTAAAATGTCCTTAGTATACTCACCTGTTTCAGTCTGTTCATGCTCTCTGTCTGTGGTGCTAACAATATATTCAAAAGACCAGGTTACTGCTGATTTGTGGCTGTTGCAGAGATCAGTGAATTACACACTGCTGAGCATTGCAGGATTTTTGTGAAGATTCTTTTTGCTAAGAATAGAGTGAAAAGTAGTCATAGTTTTTTTTTGTTACAGAGATGATCTGGATAAGATGGTCTCTGTAAAAAATTGCTGAAGATATACCTTATCCCTGTGGTGACAAGAGAGCATATCTGCTGTCAGGTTCACTTGCTTTTTTGGGCACTCAGAGAGAGCTTCCCGCAATTGCAGAGACATGTGGGTGAGGAGAGTTTCATTTTGGCTAAGTTGCCATAGGGATTCTGCAGCTGGAGCTGCAGGAGAGCAGGTTGTCACTTGCCATTAGCTTTGTTTTTATCCTAGGGGCCGGTGTGCATCTCAGACACTGCCTGGTTAACTCCTCTGCTGCCAATGGGGGAAGCACTCAGTTCCTGCCACTGCTGGAGTTCACTTGGTCATTTATGCTTTATCAAAGATTCAAATTAAGAAATGTTAAAGCTGCAACAAGCATTAGTCAGACAGTGTACTTGAAATTAGAAATCTGTTGCAGTCAGACCTATGGCATCTCATGGCCAAGACTCACTTTCATTTAAGGCCATGCAGTGCATTGGAATAACATGTTATTACAAAGAGACCAAGGGATGATTAAAGTACTGTACTTGCTGTCCACAGAAATAAGAAGGTGGCACTATAAGAAATGGTAGTATCTCTTTATTTTATTTTTTTTTTTTAATTTTAATAGCTGCCCATTCTTAAGGTAGACTTGAAAATTGTTGCTTCTGGGTATGCTCCAAGATATGTTTCTGTCTCCTATGATGGAAGTATGTCCACATAATCTAGGGCACAGACTGAAAATCTGCTGCAAGGAAAAGTTGCTGAAAGTAAATGATGATGGTTGGGCTTGTCTTTTACTTTACTTAGTTTATTTTAATAGTGGCTGATACTCAGTGCTTTGTGTGTTTCTCCAGAGACTGGGGTGGATGTACTGGACATCACATAGACAACAAAAGCTGGGACTGAAGAATTGCCTGTGTCACAGAGAAATCCAAAAGAAGAAGGATGAAATTGCAAGTATTTTGTCATCAAAGTATGGTTTGTTAATTACTCTACTTGGATGGACTATGAGCAGTCCAAATCTATGTGGACAGACAAGTAAACCCAGTGAATGGGATGGGATTTTGACATGCAATTCACTATTCTGAATTATGTAAACACCACAATTTTAAGAGGTCCTTCTTGTAGTAATGCTTGTGAAACAGTCCCCTCTTCTTCTGAGTCATTGTAAGAGGAGGTAAAGCAAATGTAGGGCAGGAGCCCTGAGCAGCCTCCAGCCTAAACACAGGAGATGGAGAATCCAATTCAGGCTTTTGGCTGAATGGAAATAGAGAAGGTGGCAGTGATGCTAGTTAATGTTTTTAGTCTCTTGCAGAGTACATATTGAAAACCTGAAGAGGACAGTCATTTCTCTTTAAAGACAGTTTTAACACTTAATGGAAATGGTAACAAGCTCTAGTGAATTCAATGATGCAGAAAGACAGTATGAAGTAGGCCCTATTTGTCTGCTCCAGAACACAGTGTCCCACCATACACCTCCCATTTCAACTCTAATGAAGACTTGAACTTCCAGGGGTGCTAGGCAGGAGTACAAACTTAAGGATCCTATTTTTTCCATCAGTAAGGGGCTGTATAAGCTTTTTTCAGAGCCCTTACCCTTGGAGGAATGGCTGATATTTTACAGTCTGAGTGATACAGGAGAAATATGAACATTAGTCTTTATCATGCTACACATACTTCTTGCTGGTTTCCTTCACATGAGGTTTAGCAACTGATATAGTACATTAAAAAAATCAGATGGTTCCTCTTAGGACTATCACATGCAGTAATTAAATCTAACACACACAAGAGTCCCACAGGGGATTTGACAATGCATTTGAAACCACTGTGTTTCAAATACAGGCTGATGCACATCAGTTCAGGCTGATCACTTTTTTCCTGTAAAGGTTTTGTCCAGGCATCCTGATGGCATTTAACCATGTGCTTTACATTAAATATGTCGGGTTCTGCTACAGGAACACCAAGCAGATGAGGCCCTCTATACACAGGTAGGGACAGCCTCATGCTCCGCAGTCCTTGCGCTCAAGGAGGATTTCAATCACTCCTGTAGCTGATGGATGGACAACACAGCAGGGCTGTGCTCCATTTGCTAGTCTTTAGCCAGCATTACATGGATGAAGCCCTAGGACAAGGAGAAAGGAACAACAAAGAGCTTTTATGGCCCCTGAATACATAAAGCAGCATTCAAAGTAGAGGCAGATTTTTACCCTCTGCACCCAGCTAGATCTTGGGTCAGGAGCAGAGATCTGGTGATCTCTAAGTGGTGTGGCATGTGGGCTCCTGCCCTGTCTGGGTTTGTTAGTGTAGACTGCAGCACAAACCATGAAATACCTAATAGTTGCCAAGTGAGCTATTGAGAACCTGACTGCAATGTAAATGATACAATAAAAACATTGGAGAGGTTTTTTCCTCACCCCACGTAAATGAAACTCAAGCGAAATATTATAGTTTTAAAAATCGATTTGCAAATATCTTTCTGCTTCAATATAATATTTTAGAAGTGAAACATAGCTTTGGGGTAACAGTGGGAGTTCCCGCTCCCAACAAATTTAATACCAAAGCAATATATCTGAATTTTGTTTTAGAGATAACTCTAGAAAGCAAAAGTGCTTTCTTGAATGAAAATCTAGTTATATGATAAAATTCATCTTCACTTTAGAGAACACTCTAACAAAGCTGAGCAAAGTTCCCTCACATTTTCTGAGCCGGAGCTGTAGATAACACATTCCTTGTGTTAGTGGTTAAACATGGCATCACTATCCCACATGTCCTGGAAGTTATCACTTGTTCTGAAGGACATAGTGTGTGCTCATTTCCAAAAGGCTTTTAAGTCTCTGAGGTATTAAGGAAAGCACAAAGCCCAAACCAACAGTCTCACCACAGGAGAATGGGAAAAGAGGTTACAGACACAAGGAAACTTTATGTTCCTGTTCTGTCACTAGTGGTTCTGCTGGCTCTGTGTAATGTGTGCTGAAATGAAGCTTAGCTGGGGGTGATGCACCTGGATGTTAGGATGCTCTTTAAAACTGTTTTGAATAATGCCATTTCCATTCTCCACTAGCACATTTTTGGCAGCTTGTAGACACCACCAAGCCCTGCACAGCACTGAAATAGGGGTCAGTAACAAAAGACTTATCCTTACCCTAAACATACAGACTCCCTAATTATTTCTGCCTGCTCCCCCATGCCTTCCTCAATGCTTGGGGAGTTTCAGTACAGAACTACTAATAAGAAATGGACTACACCTGGATCAGCTGCTAGCTACAAATTTCCCTCCTACCATGTGATCCATTAATGAATATTTTGGCTAGCAGCAGGCACAAAGCCTGAGGAAAAAAAAAAAAAAAAAAAAAAAAAAAAAAAAAAAAAAAAAAAAGAGTATCTTTTTCTTTTTAACCTTCTTGTATCTTCTGGGAATATGCAGCTATTTATAATCCTGACAGATGTTCCAAGCAAGCCTTCTTACAGCATGTATTCATCTTCCATCAATAACTTTGCATGCAGAGTGCAGGATCATCCCTGCAATTTGTACCAAGTTTTCTTACTTTTTGATTTATCTCTTATTGTCATGGATTGAAACATGTCCTTTTAAGCCAGTGCTGCTCATGCAATGACAGTGAAGGACAAAAGGCTCAGGATCCCCAGTGTAGTAGCCCAGGGTGCCAAGAGTCTAAACAGCTTCATTTTCACTGCTACAGCACCGGTCTGGCTCCACACAATGCTGCAATGGAAGTAGAAACTTCCCTTTTCCTTAACAGTATCACACTCTCAGGAAGGGAGGCAGTGCCTTCTGGAGTGCTCTGTGAACATGTGACAACCCACCAAGACATACAGCAGGTCCATAGCACTGGGATTTCTGCCATGCCCAGATTCAAGGATCACTGTTGCTTATTGGGTTTTATCTGCTGGGGCAGTCTTGGTGACAATGACAATTTAAAAACGAACAACTTTGACATACAAGTTTCTTCATTAGGCCAAGCTGGAGCAGAGGTCAGCATTCTCTTTTGAGCCATAGCCGTATTTTAATAATGACACCTACAACATCATGACTTGATTAATAAATAATTGATGTAGCTGTTATACTGTTTTGTCTTTGATCTTTTCAGAATGGAACATAATTCTAGACAAGCAGTGTCTTGAGACATGGAAACAACTAAAACTGAGGTATCAGCGAATACATATTGACAGAAAGATGGGGTTTGGCAGAATCACTAGTTTTGCAGAGAAAACAATTGCTGTAGTCTGGAAGTTTGAAATCATCAGTTGAAATGTCCTCAAATGAAAACACTTTTTACTCATAGTTGAAAGAATTCTTCTTGATAGAGCACCAGCAGACACCTTTTTTCTTTTAAATCTTCTCATCTTCTCTACTGAAAACAGATTTAGCTCCTACCTCTATTCTAGCTCAGCAATAATTCTCTCTTTTTAAGTCAGTCTTCTTTTGTACAAAAGTAAAAATCACAGCCTCTCTTTCTCACATCAGCCCTCTGAGTCATGCTGAGTTTAAAGGGTCTAATCCAGAGCTCTTAACCTGCCTGAATCCTCTTTCTTGATTTTCTGTGGGCAACATCTCCATCCTCCTGGTCACTTGTAACCTAATCACTATCATAGATCTCTTTACTCTGAAATGATGTCTCACTCAGAGCAGGACTTTTGCATAAATAACCCATCACCACACACCATCTCCTCACTCCTTAACAGGAAACATTGCCTGCATCTCTGATCAGCTTATGGTGTCAACTAACCTTATCCTTCCAATCAACACTATCTACAGTTTAGAAGGTTTTTATTCATCTCATATTCCAGAACTCTTTCTTTCCAGTTTCTTCCTTAACACCTGATCTGTCTCCAGTCTATCTGTTTCCAGTTTTTTGAACTGCAACCTCACACATCAGAAGAGAATATATAGGTCATAATAATGAAGCATGTGATCATCCCTTGGAATGACATAATCCTATGTAAAGATCCTAGGGGATGGTGAGGAAGTCTTAGTAGTTGGGCAAAGTCTGTTTTGCATTGAGGAGTGCTGACTGAATCACTCTTATAACTTAGTCATTTTGACTCAGGTGGCTGGGCCACCTTCACTTAACCCAAAAAAAGGCCATATACTTGTCATCTATACAAACTTGTCACCTATATGGCCCAATAAACAGCCTGTTGATAGCAAACTTCACATAAAAATAGGCAAATTAAGGGGTCAGCAATCACTGGACCTACAGAAGGGGATACCAAACAGAAGCTTGAAGGCGGAATATGATGCTCAGTATATGGTATCAGTGAAATACTGCATGTGGTTTCCATGCTGACATTAAACTACTCAATTTTGACTATTAAATAATAACAAACAAAAATACTCTTTGCATGTCACAAGCACAGGGCATACCTGACTATGAGACCATACTAGTAAGTAAAGAGCTGAAAAAAACATTTCTAAGTGCAGAAATTGTCAAAGGCAGCACAGATTTTTCTACAGATAAAAGCTGAGTTATAGGTTGTGTAAGTTAAGTGCTAGAATGCTTTGAGAAAAACAGCAGTTGTTATAAATATTGACAAAGTAGCTGAAAGACATGAAGAAGAAAGAGGTCAGCCCTACATGTTCATTTATTGCTACCCAAAGGGTACAGTAAGAAAAAACACCTGTATCTACCAAGGTTTGTACTGCTCTGTACAGTATCAAATCATGTATTATTTATTGTAGTTGAAAGAAACCACAACACATTAGTAACAAATGCAATGAAAGATTTACCACCTGAAATTACCTTGCTTTTCTTTGCTTATCACTTAACAAACAGACACTTTTTAATTGATATAGTGCATTAGAAATGGGAGGTTAATACATTATCACTGTTAGTCTTAGTGGTTAATTGCATTCATTTAACAAGGAAATTAATTCAGCTCAGTGCAAACAGCAAATAATTTTTTTTGCTGTCATTAGCACTAATCAATGATTAATTAGGATTATTAAAAATTGTTAGCATGGATTTTTTTTTCCAATGCAGTTATCTAAGTGCCAAATTCATTTTGCTGAGAGTTTGGCATAAGACTGAGGCAGTTATATAGTCATGGAAAATAAGCTGAAGGAAAATTTCAAGATGAGAAGTAGACAGGATTTCTTAATAGTCTATCTGACCACAGCGAAATTTAACTGCTTTTTTATTTTCCAGATCCACAAATGTGATGACTCAGTTGCTGCATTATCCTGCAGACCCAATATTTAGTTGATTTTCTTTTAAAATATTAAATTAACTTTCAATTCTATATTGACAAAAAAAAAGTTGTGTTCTCTCTCTCATAATTTATTGGAAGCTAGCAGAAAAAAATCCTCTGGAAATGATATTGCTGTGAGTATGAAACAACGATCAACTCAACCACTTTCAAAATAATACCAACCTCACCTGTTGAATGTATCAACAGTTATATGTCCAGCTTAAGGAAAGCAAAACCCTCTCAACAGATTATGCTCCCTGGGAATGTGAATTCTGTTATAAACGAGGCCAAAAATTCGGAGTTAGAAAAAAAATTGGACAATTGTTTATTGTAACAAAGGACTATTGGAACAGCAAAAGGGTCGGGCTAGTCCAGAACCCTTTACGACAAACCAGAGTAACAAAATACATATGGTACCATACAGGCACTTCCGCCTTTAGGCAACAACGTCCCCCAGAGAAAAGGCATTCCCTGAGACTGTCAGTTCCTTTTATGTCCTCCTTTCTTCCAGTGATTGGTGGATTTTGGATCCTCGAGATGATTGGCTCGTTTTCCAGGGTTCTATTGGTCCTTAGCAGGAGCTCCTCTGGACCAATCATTCTTTCCTGCCTTGGAATGATTGATCAGTTGGGTCCACCAATCAGTGACCCGGGGCGATGTCCTGATTTGGAGCCTACTGTGAGGGAAGAAGGTTCCCTTCTTTCTTCTCTCTCCCTCTGGTGACAGCCTGGCAAATACTCTAACAACTCTTTAACTTCTTACACTCCTAGTATTCAAAACTTATAGTGACAATTTATACAAACTTGCAATCACAACTATACAAAACTTTTAGTAACAACTCGTACAGAGCTACAGATGGAAATGACACTTATGAGATACATAAACATTTGTGACAGACACGTACAAAGTTACAAATGGAAATGGAAACTTATAAGATACATAGCTATACACTTATAACTAAAACGTCTAACTTCAACCGTTTATAACAAATTCTGTATCACAAATGATGCCACGAGAGATAAAAAAATCACTTTAAAATTGCTCGCTTGTCATGTCCCAGTGCTGCAGATTCTGTAACTGGGATAAAGTTGCAAGCCTGTCAAGCTACAAGGCTGTCAGGCTCTGTTCAGGGGACCCCAGCGCATGAGCAAAGATAAGTGAGTTACTCTTTGGCACTATGGGGAGTTCAATATAGATGAAAACATGTTCTGTTTTATTTCAGATCACACTGGGATCTACAAGCAAATGCCAGTTATGCAAATTCATCGAGTCCAAACTCACATGCCTAATTAATTCAGTCTATGTTTAGGCATTTAGTCAAGCAAACTGAGAATTTCCAGGTAGAACTAACCTGAGCAACGCTTTGGAAAGATTTTAAGATTTAAATATATAATGATAAGTGACAGGTTTTGGTTACATACCTATAATGACATTCGCCTTCCTTGGTCTTCTGATTTATAAAGAATATAAAATAACTTATCAAACCTCAGCAGTTTTGTATTCAAAACTGATACACTCCTGGTAAATGTTCTCTGTGAGGAGTACATACATTCCTGCAATCTTCTATGTACCTTCTTAGAGAAATAGTTAATACATTGTTAATAATATTTAATACATAATAGTTAATACTAGTTAATACATTGATTTAGCTGAGTATGTTGGTGGTAGAACATCATTTTCCCAGAAAAAATATTTGGAAAACAAACATGCCTAGAATTAGTGGAAATGTAACTAAAAATTAAGATATCTCCAGTATGAATTGACTGTTTATTGGCAGCTGGAGGAAAGGTATTTATTTTCTCTCCTTCACCTTTAGCAGATTGCTTCCCTTGAGGCCTAAATTCTAAGTAAACTGTTATGATGCCATGCAAGAGATTTGTCTGAGCAACCAGCTGCAATTTAGCAGTAATTCCCTATGGTGATATTTTTGTGAGATCTCATTTGGAGATCTCAAACTCTAGATCATTCATCATATATTTCTGTCTGCAAAATCGTCTGCATTAGATACTATGGGAGTATTTAATCCATAGAATTACTGTTTTCCATATTGATGAGTTTAAATGAGAGCTTAATTACTCCTAATTCCTTGAAAATCCACTGTTGGTGATTATAATCACTAACAACTAGATTGTTAAACATTCATCATTGTCTATCTTTAGCAAACTTAATGAGAAATTATGGATCAAATCTCAGTTTCTGATTCTGCTGCCAAGTGCTGGTGGAAGAGAACCCCTGCTGGCTGTGAGCAGTGCCAGGTCACCACTGGGGTTACCCCTTGGCACAGACACAGGGGATGAGTGGGAGTCAGCAAAAGATGTGAAGGGAATATACTGTGCTCCTGCCATTCAGAGCCCACAGAACTGTCTCCAGGGACTATTTCTCCTGATGTAACTCAAAGCCCTTTCATACAAATCTGCTTTTACAAAGCCTAACTAACCCTGAACTTTCTTGTTTCATTATCAGGACAATGAGGAGATAAGTCACTTGAGATCTTTTTATCCATTTCAAAGAAAAATCACCCTGTATATATTTTAAATAATCTTTACCTGGGAATTTAAGTGGATGATTTGTGTAGAGGTAGATAATGACACTATCCTTTCCACTTGCTCTATTGAAAGAACTGTATCATCCAACAAGGCAGGAAATGTGGTGGCAGTCATTTCTTAAACCACCTCAATGGTGCTTTCAAGTGAACATCTTTCCAAAGTAATAATTTCTTCCTGCTCTTTGTCAAAGTGCCTTTTTGCACTTTTGTCCGCTGCAATTGACTTTTTGAAATAGGAAGAGACTGCTAAAAAATAATCTGGATGCAGTCTCAATAGCACCCCATACAATGGCATCTCTGGTAAAATGTATCTTGGAAAGAAAGGGAGAAATAAAAAAAAATACTGCACATATTCTATATACACAATTCCATCTGTATAGCTCTAGATACAAACAGAACCTAGATAAATATGTATGGTCACTATACATGGTTCTATTTAAATATATAGAAAGACATATATAAAGAACATAATCCTGCAATTCACTTCAATACTGAAATTTAAGAAATTAGGAATCCAAATTATTTAATCCAAATGATTAAATATTCTATATTTAAGGTTTGCTGCTGAACTGGAACTATGGATGCAAAAACTTGAATGAAAATTAATCACTGTACTGAAAATAAGTTCCACAAAGAAAAAAAATGTTAATATAAAATACCAGACCACAAATACAGTGACAAAAGTCTATCTCCTGCTCTGTTACATGCAAGTTTCAAGCCCAGATTTACTGTTTACTTTCTCATTTTGAATATATTTGGTATCTAAGCAACTCATAGTCAGAATAAGATAAAAAGACACGTGACAGCTTAGTATAAATTAAGAAATAATTTAAAGCTCTTCAGAAATGCATATTGAGTGACATCAGTGAAAACTGTGTTTGATGAAAGATCTAAACTGAAATTCATTATGCTACACATAACCAGCTATACTTAGGCATGAATTCTATCTCTAGCAATTGCTACTTAACAGTTTTGGCCTCTTGAATGAAAATAAAAGTCACACTTACTAAATTTAAGCAGTTTTACTGGGAAGTAGAGACTTTCTGTAGGAATATATGGACACTGATACGTCCAAGTAATTGTCACAACTGTTCAGTGGTCTTCTGTGATAGTTTTTAATTTGCAGATTTAAGAGTCCAGGATTCTGTGGTAATTACTTCAGGTAAGTCCTGCAAAACCATAGCATTATAGTCCCAGCATTTCAATCAATAACAATATTCTCAATGATTGTAAATTATTAAAATTATACTTTTTTAAAATAAATTTTATCTCACGGTAATAATGGTAGTACTTTGGATTAATACACAGAATTGTTACTGGGTATTTTGTTTCAACTGCAGACTAAAAGCTAAAGGAGACAAGAGTGGGGGGTCCCACTCAGTTAATAAAGCAGGGTTTTGGAAGGGAGGCTGCAATCACTGAAGTATCTTTTGGTTTGATTTCAGCTGGACTGGTTTCCTCAACAAGCTCTCTTTATAAACCACACAAATCCTAGGACCAGAAAATGAGTGGAAGTGGGGATACAGCAGGGAGAGTGAGACTCTCCTCTGTGGGGTAATATGGATTTATGTTGTGTTGAAGTGATCTTGGGAGGGACTCCAGCCTGAACCATTGATCCTCCAACATAACCACTGAACTGAAAACTTTATGTTTAAAAACTGACCTCTTTTTTTACGATTCTTGCTCAACTCCAACCCAAATTTCAGGTTTGCTCTGTAGTCACCCACAGAACATGCAAGTTCTAAACATCAATAAGAACTGCTTCCAAAGTATTTAATCTCCCACATATGCTACACAAATGTGGACTTACTGAGATTTATTTCAGTTATTATATTAGGGATTTTTTTTTTCTGAAACATGGCCTATCTGTATGCAGAGCAATCTACCCCAACAGATTCCATGGTTATAAAGCTAGAAAAAAAGTATTTCATTGTTTTGGGAACCATATGCCTTGATGTGACACTTTAAAACATACCTATTGTTCCAAATAAAGATTTTTTTCACAAGTCAAGAAGCGGACTGAACTAGTAATACTACAACTTTTGTACACATATATGCAAATTCAGTAGCAGTAAACAGCAAGCCATTAAAAAAAAAAAAAAAAAAAAAACAACCAAAAAACCAAACCAAACCAAACCAAAACACACACACACACAAAAAAAAAAAAAAAAAAAAAAAAAAAAAACAAAAAAAAAAAAAAAAAAAAAAAAAACCAACCACAAACCCAAACACACCCAAACCAAGACCGTACACAAATTTGTATAGATAACCATAAATCAGTTGGGGTTTGGTTGGTTGATTTTGGGGTTTTGTTGGGGTTTTTTTGCTTCTCTTTATCTAATTCCATTCAAGTTGGTTCTGGTCTATAAATTTACAATATGTATCTAAAGATCTGAAATACTCTTCAGGCCAAGCTTTGATGATTGTGCATGTACATGCGTATTTACAAAAAAACCTGACTGCTAAAAATAAGCCATGCTTGATTCAAGTAAGTTTTATTTACTTATTTAACATTTCACCCAACTCTGAGTATGGAAGGAGTTTATCACTTTAGCTTTCATAACCCAGCATGCAGTTGTCACATTTATCCCTCTAATACAGTGTGCACTGCTTATGCACAGTATAACTTCAGCTGTAATTTGAACATACAGTTATGTATGTTCAGAGCTTGAGTGGAGCAGAGGCTCTGCAGACCTGGCTTTAAGCAGTTTTGTGTAAGATACATGTAAGTTATGTGCACTTTATATGTGTAAGCTAGGCTCCACTTGTCCACAAAAATCAGATTTGTTCCCTGGTGTGCAACGAGCCAATAATTATACACTCAAGAGAGACACTGATTATTTTTTCCTGAACTGCACAAGCCTTGACACTTGGTGATATTCCAGAAATCAAACACCCCAACTATCAAAACTTTTTACTATTTGTACATTTTAGCAAACAATGGAGTTATTGTTAATTTCCTACAAGTTACAGAGTTCTCTTATTAATTAGTATTCATTAGCTAATGAGTCTCTTGCTTCTCATCCTAATTAGTCTGCATGCTCAGACTTTCTCTTCTTTTGGCTCTGGGGGTTTCTTGGGTCCAAGGCCACCATCTGCCCCTGCAGGAATTACCTTTTAGCCTGTCGGAGCTGATTTGGCACAATTGGCTTTTTAAGTTTTTTTGTTATCCCGGGTGTTCTGCCAACTGTCCTTGAGGCCCGGAAATTGTGCATCCTTTGTGTCCACTGTCACTAGTACCGCCTTCTTCCCAAGCCTTGTTAAACTCCCCCGAAACATTGAATGTTTCATTTGGGTATTGAAACATTGAAACATTTCCAGCTCTTGACCTTATAACACAGCATTTTTACCGGGTAACTCGTCTAACACCTGGTCCCCACTCTGAGCTTGCTAGCTTTTCTCTGTTTCACGGATTAACTCTCCCTCCTTGTTGATTGGATTTCAAAGTATACAAAGATCAAAGAACATCCCTTCTTAAGAAAAGTTTATATATGTTTCGCATTTTGCAACACTCTCTCACGCCTGTCTCTGTGGGAGAAATGCCTCAGCCCTGGGGCTCCCACAGCGGCAGCGCCCTCTCCCTGAGGGATAACACAGGATATCCCGTGGGATACCCGGCTGGGTGAGCGGCAGAGTGTCCTGCAGCTCTCCCTGAGGGATAACACAGGATATCCCGTGGGATACCCGGCTGGGTAAGTGGCAGAGTGCCCTGGAACTCTCCCTGGGGGACAACACAGGATATCCCGTGGGATACCCGGCTGGGTAAGCGGCAGTGCCCTGGCGGGTCTCCCTGGGGATAACACAGGATATCCCGTGGGATCCCCGGCTGGGCCACTGGCGGATTCCCCTCACGGCCGCCCCGCCCCGCCCCAGGCGGACCCGCCGTGGTCACGGCGCATGCGCGGTGCCGGGGAGGCGGCGCACACGGCGGCGGCGGCGGGAGCGAGTGAGGAGCCGGTGAGCGGAGCCGGGGCGGGCGGGAAGGAGCGCGGTGAGGAGCCGACGGGGTAGAGCTGCTTTTGCTCCGCTTCGCTTTCTCGGTGGGAATCGATGCGGGAGCGAAACCGCCGCGGGCTGAGCTGCCCCCTGGGCCGGGAGCGCCCTCAGCCTCACACGCGTGGCGGAAGGAGTCCTTGAGCCGCGCTCGGTGGAGGCCGAGGGTCGTCACTCCCCCTCAGCCGAGGCATGGCCGTGCCGGCCAGGGGCTTGTGGGCCCTGAGGGTCCTCAGAACCGTGCTAATCGCTTAAATTCTGTCATTTTTGTTTGTTATCCTTTATGCTAGAGTGTGGAAAGGCTGCCAAGTGTAGGTATTTGAGGACCAGTGAGTTGAGAGAAGTCCTAGTAAATAATGAAGTCCCGCCATGAAGTTTATTTGCACCTTCCTAGTCTGGTTGGAGTCACACACAGAGCCTTCCTTGGGCTGGAATACCCTGAATTCAAGCTTTGGCTGATAACTTATCTTTGTGTTATCATTGCCGTTTAATCTAAATGAATTGTTTTGTGAACACGTTGCTCTAAGCATCCTTTCTCTTGTGAGCTCGTGAATGGAGTCCCATTGGAGGTTAAGACACCTACGTTTGTACAGCCCGTAGAGATGTAGGTTTCCATCCAGGGCCTGAAATGTGTTTGGTGAAAGTTGCCCTTTGCAGGGATGTGCGAGAAACAGACAGGGCTGGCAGATCAGCAGGCGATTTGTGCCTCCGCGGAGGGAAGTTTGCCTGGAAGTGGCCTGGAAGTGGCCTGGAAAAGCTGAAGTACTTCGTAGCTTTAGATGCATTTAGGCCATATTCAAGCCCTGTTTTCATGTAGCCAGTGGAGCAAAAAGGCTGTCTTTTTTTTTTTTTTTTTTTCCTTATATTTGCACAGTTTTTTCGGCCTTTTTCTAGAACTTTTGCCCCCGTTGTTGGTCCTTCGTTTTAGAGGCTCCTGTCATAATTTTTTTCTTTTCCTCCTTGATATACTTAGCTAATTTTTATTTTTGTGTCTCCGTTCCATTTTGAATAGATATCTGAGTAGATATGATGGAGAGATACTCAGACCCGTTCAAAGCTGATAAAAAGGTCCAAGGCTATTTGTATGATTCTCTGTATAGGGAGTAGTTTGCTTGATACATATGATTGTTGGGGTTTTTTTGCCCCTGACAGCAGCATTACTTTGATTTCCCATGCTTAACATGTGATTGACTTACAAACAAACTTATTTTTCAAGTTACTTCAGGCTTAGTTTCTTGATATCTAACTGTAGTCATTTTTATGTGTGATGTGATTACTTTCAAGTAGGTGAATTACTTATTTTTCCTTCAGAACAGTTTGTTTTCCTTTTACCTTGTTATTTCTGATTTCGTTCTGCTAACATAATCTTTTCTCCCGTGCTGTTGTACTTATAACCAGCATAGTGAATTTGTCCATAGATACTTGCATTTGAAATAGTTGGGAGTGCTTTGTTTTTTATCTTTGTCTTGATAACATACAGATAATCCTGTCAGTTGATGAGATATCTTTATTGCCTTAATGAAATTTCTGAACTTCCTTTTTGATTGTCATGTTATGTTTGACAAAGCAGAATCCAGCTGTTGAGGTTATTTCAGTTGTCTCTCTGCTTGTTGTCTGTATCACAACAGGTAAAAGTACCATCTTTCCAGCAGTTCTAGAAGTGCAGACAAAGAATATCTTTGCTTGAGGTGTTTTTCTATATTCTGTCACTAAAACTCAGCCATCTCAGTGTTATAGCAATCAAGACCTTTGTTTTTCCTTATCTAGTACTTGTCTAAAAGGTAGCTTGTCATAATATTACAGTCTTATGTAACTGGTTTGGACTCCTATTTTTAAGGAGTATTTCCAGTCTTTACCATCAACTGAATTTTCTTCATCTGCCCCTGCTCCTTTCAAGATGGGATTAGCAACTAGTAGTCTATTACTTAGTCATCCTTATCTTTCCCTATGTCCTACCACTTTCCTGTTGTTTGTAAATCCTTGTTTATTTACTCTTCAGGGAGGTGATCATCTGTGACTAATCTACTTTACTCACTTTTCTTCTCTTGCTACTTTTAAATGTATATAAAACTAGAACTAAATGTGCAATTCCTCAGTTAACTGAACTAGGATAATCCTTTCTAATATTGATTTGCTCATATCCTATATACCTTTCCATTTTGATTTGCTTTTTTGGATTTGTCTGGTGTGGAAATGTCTATACAATGCCTTACATAGTTAGGTCCAATTTTGATGAAATCTTTTAAGTCTGTCATAGTCATAAGTCTGTCATATCTTATCTAGAGCTGGAATGTCTGTTTAGATTTTATGTCACTTGCCATTCCTTTTCTTTTTGTGTATGGAAGCAAATGATAATGAAAACTTTTTATTTTCCAGGTCACTTTATTTGTTGTCTCTGCAGCTCAAAAGGGACATGCATGTTTAGGTGACAAACTACAGGACTATCAAAATGCCTAATCTTGAACATCCAGCATACCCAGCAGATGACCTGCTTCACTTGGAAAGTTTGGTGCCCTGTCGGGAATCCCAGGTGTCCACGCTGCTGTCGATATTTGGCGAGGTATTCTATGCATTGCTCTTTGTATTCTGTGTTTGAACAGAACAAAGGGCTTGCACTGCCTTGGGGGAGAATAGAAATTTCAGGGTGTTTTTGTGATGTCACTGTGAACATGCTCTGGTTGCCTCTTTGTTGAAGTTGAATTTTCTGTTACCATCTTTAACATTAGTGTTCGGCAGCAGGATCTAGTATGCTGGCAGGTTGAAAGATGCCTTGCAGCTGGAAGGACCTAAACAAACTTAGAGTTAGTTTTGTCTTTGTCTCTCTGATGACTGATTTTGCCACAACTCTGTTCTGTCTTTGCCAGTTAGTACCAGGGAGTAAGTCTCTTCCTCCTAGATCTAAAGTTCTGGGGTAATTTTTTTTCAATGTCAGTGTGGAAAGTTATTTGGTTTTGACCTGTTAATCTAGTATCTGAATGCCTGAATTCTAAGTACATTAAAGTGTTCTGATTCTTTGCAGTTTTGAGGTGAGTCATAAGAGGGAGAAATCACTGGCTTGTAATTGATTCTGTTACTGCTTTACAAAGCTGTGGTAAAAGTAATGGAGATTTTTATCTGCAAACTTATAAGCAGTTTGCTTGCAGAAATGTCTGCTTACATTCAGTAGCAAATTGGAAATTAGTATCTGTTTTCTGTCTTTATTTACAGATACTACTAATAATAACATCAAATTACAGTATTCAAGTTTTATGTGTATGTTACAAGCATAGTAGCAACAACTCAAAAATAGATACTTCAATTCTTGATCAATGTACAGGTACTCAAACCTTCATGTCTTGCACAATAGTGTTTCGTCTTGTATAAATTGACTGTTGTTTTTCATTTAAAGTGTCAATTTTGGTTTTGTATTATTTTAAGATCAATATACAAAATTCTTACAAATGAAAACACAAACCTGTGTTTTCATTACCTGTGTGAAAACCTGTTCAGAATGGGAAACAAGAGAATAATTCAGTTATTTTTCTTACACCTTAAAAAAAATACATGAAATAAACAGCATCAGGACCATTAAATAAATAGATACATCAAATATTACTTTGTGAAAGAAGAGTAAGCTTTACCATCTCCTCCTTCACACTATTTAATTATTTTCTGTTTGGTGCTAATGAAAAGCAATTTGTAGTGTTTGCAGAAGCTAGGGGAATGTATGGCTTGCAATTTGTGCTTCTCAAGATTTTGTTTCAGGTAGTTAACTAATTTGAATTAAGAGCCCACTGCTTTTCTCTGTGTGTGTGTTTTGTTGTTTGTTATGGCAGTTTCACTGGCAGTTCTGTGATACTTGGTTCTTGTAACTTACCCTCCCAGCATTTTAGCAAAGATGTAACATAAAACTTGATCTTGTTAATTCCATAATAATTGGTGTATTTTGTATTTAATGCCTCAATTTAGGAGATAACTTTTCTTTCAGGGGAAAAGTTCATTGTTAAATCTTTTATCTGTTGAATGAAAAGAAGAATTGAAACAACAACTTTTTTTTTTCCCCTTAGCGACAACAGTTTAGTTTTCCATCCATCTTTATCTATGGACATACATCTAGTGGGAAGACTTATGTGATGCAAACCCTTCTAACTACTTTACAGGTAAGAATGGTCACAAAGGATATTGAATTTACAATTTATAACCATGGGTCCTCAAAAATAGCCTCTACTTTCTCAAAATGGTTTGTTTCCTCAACCATTTCTGCCTTCCTGATTCTTCTCCTCCACTTACTGTGTCATGAATGCATCACTCTGCTCATTAGGGCATTTAGGATAAAATAAAACTGTGCATACTGAAGTATAATATAAATTATAATAACTTTTTAAAGAAAGTTTAATGAAGATTAAAAAGGAGGCAAATATTGTTCAACTTGTCTCCATGACTTAGCCTAAGTAACTCCATTGACTCCTTGTTTTAATTTTTTCCAAAACATGTTTTAAAGTCCTCCTTAAGTTGAAAGGTGTCATTACAGAAATTTCCTTCTGAATCTGTTAATATCTGTTTTTGTCAGTCATGAAATTCAGGGATTTAAATCCAATGACAGGTGCCGGCTTTTTGCCTAAACCACATTCACATTTCCACATGTAACGCATTTCCACTTGTGTGTTTCAGCTTGTCCAGATGAAGCTTATCACTTATCTGTAGGATCTGCAGGTGTTCTGCAGAAGCCCCTTCAGTAACAGTTCTGCAGGGGGAGAAGGGTAGAAGGCTAGGGAGACGGGAGAAGGTAGAAGGGGTTTATGATGCTCTTCCATGAAGCAGCCTTTGGCACCTTGCCCACAGCACTGACCCCCTCACATTGTGCAGGTGTGGCCCGGCCCTGGGGAGTGGCTGCTTTTAGCTGCAACTCTCTACAGAACCTCCTTGTGCCACATGTGGGTGTCTCCTGTGTGCTGTGGTGGGGTGAATCACATCTGAGGCACCCAGCTTTCCTTCTGCTGTGGAGGTGCAGCACTTTGAATAGCTGTTTTTTGGTGATGGAGCCCTCTTAATGGTGTTCAAAATCATAGAAAAGCTTTTTATTACATGCTGTGTGAGTGGATTGCCAGCATGTACCCACACTTCCCCACGTCTGCTGAATCATATTGTATTTTAAGTAGGAAGACTGGAACGAAGTACTTGAATTTATTTTTTGTTATAGACAATCACATTCCTGCATCCCAATGACTAATGTTTTCCAGAGGTTTTAACGTTCAGCGTGAAAAACAGCATCTGCCTTACCAGAGATTATGGAGTTGTGCAGATAAGCTATGTCTTAAAAATAGAGTTGCTAGAAAATTATCTTTTTTTGCCTTAGGCAGGTTTGTCTACTGGTACTATTTTATAGGTTATAGTGTCTTCTATTTAAAGACACATCACTGTAGATTTTCAATATTACTAAATTAATACTTATAATGTATCTCATCTCATACTCTGGGTTTTTTACTCACTCTTTGCTCTGGAAAGATCTGGTTTTCTGCAAATGTTCTGCACAATCATGCTGATCACATGAGTCTGATATAGAAGCTTACATTTTATCATTTGTGTGCATTGAATGCCAGAAACATTCACAGTAATTCTGGGGAATGTGCTGGGGAGATTACTTTCTTTGTAATATAAGGTTGAGATATCTGTGTTTTCTCAACACCGTAGTTCGTAATAAACCATTTTATGATACTGTAATGTCTTACAGTTGTCTAAATTTCTTTGAACTAAATGCTGGTTGGTTTTGTTTTTGTATATTGCTCACAAGTTTTCAACATAGTTAAAGGATGCATTGTGCTTCAGTTTTAAAACATAATTAGAAGGTATACTTCCATTTGAAGATTCATTAGCTCTCTCTTCAGTTTGTGATACATAATATTTTGACTAGGTATGTAATTGATCCTTTTTTTTTAACAAGCGTTTTCGGTTTCTGCTCTACATTCTGTTGGCAGGTTATGGTTTCTTTCACTCTCTCATATGGAAGAGAAAACTCTTTCTGGAGTATTTACACTGAAAAAGCCAAGTGCAGTTGTATAATTTTTCTTGTTCTCTTCAGCTTCCTCACGTGTTTGTGAACTGTGTGGAATGCTTTACATCACGCCTTCTTCTGGAGGAAATCCTCATCCAGCTGCAAGGCTGTTCTGGCACAGAGCAGACGTCTCCTGTGCGCTGTGATACTCTGAATGACTTTGTCCGTCTGTTTAAACAAGCTTTGGCCACTCAGGAGCTTCAGGATGAAACATTGTACCTTGTGAGTCATTTCATTGTAATGTCCATCCCATTCCTGCTAAGAGAGTGTGAGTAATGGCTGTGGATAATTTGGATGTGCAATGTGTGCCTTATCGAGGTTTGCACAAAAATTTCTCCATAAAGCAGATTCAGAACCTGTTGACAGATTCTTTCTGTTGGCTTACAGGTTTTAGATGAAGTTCTCTATTTTTCCTGGTTTTAGAATTTTTTCTACACGAAAATGGTATAGCATAACTAATAATGGATGTAAATGATACCACACATTTAAATTGGGGATGTAATAGTGTTACTAAGTCTTTAATATAGGGAACATGTATTTGCTTTATTATTAGTAAGTCATGCTTGTCTGTTTCCTTGTGAAAATAGCATCACTAATGAGAAAGCAGAGGGGGGGAATAGTGCAGAAGGGGATATGGAGAATGCAAATGACAAGGCTTGGTTGGCTAGAACAGAACTTAAGGATAATATTAAGCAACTAAAATTCATAACTTCTTCTGTAAAAGTACTTTTGAGATCTTACATCTTACATTCAGCTACGCTTGTGGCCCTCAGAGACTGGACCTGTAGTTTAAAATTTAGGATGGAAAAAAAGGACTGCAATGAGAAAAATGATGATATGCTCGAGTTTATGATATGATAAATAAAATTCCTGCAGATTGCAGAAAAAATAATCAGAATTTAGGTTGCAGGAATGATTGAATCAGTGTAATACTAGAACACTAGGATTTGGTTTAGGTCTTTGGGTTTTTTTTTTACTGTGATAATCTTAACTACATAAAGGAGTCAAAATTTGTAGACAATAACAGCATTGATTGTGCTGAGACATGAACATAGAAACAAATTTCAGTCAAGAGGTCTGATGAAAGGACAATATGAAAGCTGTAGTACCAGTGATGTGTAAATGTATATATATAGTGTGGACCTGCAGAATATTCAGACCAAAATTTTAGGCCAGCAGTAGGAATTAAGGTTTTTTTTAAAGAGTTGAAATTGATTAGTTAAGAAACAAGAACGTGGTTCAGATTGATTGGTGTTGGAAACATGCAGAGGGATTGCCCAGGGTCATTAAGCTCTCAATGTGCCCATACTGCTTCGGGGTTTTTTTGCAGTCAAACAAGAAGTTCATAATTATACTGAACGTTCTTCATTCTGTTTCACAGATTATAGTTAAATATGTTTTATTCCCATTTAAAAATACTTTTCCACTGAGTTAAATAACTTCATATCATGTTTAGTGGAAACAGTACTATCTTATAGTTTCCTCTGGGTCACAAGGTTAATAAATTTGATGTACTTCTTAGAAGCGGAATGAAGAAAATAAAGTACCAACACTTAAAACAGATAAAAAGATATAAACAGACAAGTAATTGAGCTTACTGTCACAAAGTGATATTGACATTCCTCAGCAATTCCATAAGCACAAAATTTATCTCTCTAATAACCTTCAGTGTATTTTGCATAATACTTCTTATAGTAAAGTCTTACTTTCAGATTAGTATTTGGATTAAATGTTATTCTACATGAGTAAAGAATTTTTCATGTATTCTATAAAAATTGGAATTGCTCAGAAAATTAGAAAGTTCTTGAACAATGGTTGTAGAAAATAAAGCATTAAATAACTACAAAGGTTCAATTATATCATGAAAATAGTTGTTGCCTCAGAAGAATTAAGTATTAAATTAGTATTTCAGTTACATTCTGCATGAGAACAGACAGGAATGAGAGAAATCAATTCATGTTTATTAACCTGTGTCATCTGCATTTATTGTAGACTGGTTTAAATTGAGACTGATGGAAGACCAGTGTGCTGGTAACATAAACTGGCAATGCTAACTTATTCTATTTAATTTCAGTAGTAAATAATAGAATATTTCAGCTCAATTAACTCAGAGTAAATTAAGATAAATGTTTACTTTCAAGCAAAGAATTCTAAATGTTTGTCTTAACTCAAGCATGGGTGCTGAATGCTTGTGATTGCTTATGAAAAATTGGAGTAGATATAACTTGCAGTCATTCATACATTTACAATATTTAGCACTTTACAGAAGTATCAAGCCACTTTTTTTAATGTAAGTGAGCAATCAGTTTTAGAAAGTATAGGCTTCTTTAAAACTTGAAGACTGACAAGTAAATATGGACACCAAAGAATAAAGCATAGATTTATAGACCTGCAGGAAGGCTGTTTCTGTGAACCACTTGACATTTTCCACAAAACAGAGCCACAGTATATTTTTTCTGCTGTAAGTAGGTGCTGCAGTTTCCCATTTGACTGAAAAGTGTGATCTGCTTAGGTCCAGACCTTAAAGCTTTGTGTTTGGTAGCTCCGTGTCACTGGTCCAATAATTGGTATTTTGTTAGTAAAAATACTTAGCCTCTCTTTGGTCTGTAGTGTAAAACAGTCTTCATTCCTGAAGTCACTTATTACGTGAACCAAATGCAGATACCAGTATAAAATCATATATTGTAGTTTTAAATAAATTCCCAAGAAGTGTGAGATAGTGATGCAGAGATATTCTTTCAGGTTTGAGTGGTGGGATTCTGAAATAATATTTTCAGAAAACGTTTGATTGTACACACAAAATTCTTTTCCTTATTGTGGGCAATAGGAATGATAGATGTCCTAAGATTTTGGTGGAGAGAAGATATGCAGTAGGATAAAAATATATATTTTTCTAGGGACCTATATTTTTTATCTCAACAGCAATAATTCAAAAGAAGTAATGAATTTCAGAATTTAGATTTATATTGCAGGTAGTAAATAAGCCACAAAAGAAATGTGTTTCTATTATCTTCTTTCATTCTTGTCAAGATTTTAGGTGTGCTGGGAATACGCATTTTTTACCAAAGGATATCCATGCATGTCTTCATGTTTCTGTTTTAATTCTTCAGACTCTAAAATGTTATTTGCTTAAGATGTTTCTTGTTTAAGCTGTACATATGCTACATGTCTGTTAGTGCTATGCGAGATTTGCCTGCCATAAATCCTATAAATTCCTAGGCTGCAAACTGGCAAGAAAAGTTTCTCTCAAAATTCAGTTCAGTATATGATGAAAGCTAATAGATAATAGCTAATTATTTAAAATACCAGCTCTTATATGTTTCTGAAAAATAATTTCTTAGTAGGAAAAGATAACTCTCCTAGAGTAAGCAGGTAGTTACAGTGCTACTGTACTACATGTAAATTTGAAAAATAAGAATAATTCTGGGAAAAAAAAATGGAGGTTTCAGTGGTTGTTAAAGATATCATGACTTTGTTGTGATACTCCTGACTGGACTTGAATAACAATTCTTCCTGCCATAAGGCATGAGAATGTTGCTTGTCTAGGGATTGTATGTTTTTTTAGATTCAGAGCTCCTTGGGCTTCCTGGAAGCAATAATTTGAAGCAATAATCTCTCCAATTCAGTTTCCAGCAGCTAAGAATTAATTTTAAGTCCATGTGGGAGTGGGAGTTGACTGTCTGTATAATATCATTGCTTTGTTAAAAGGTTCTGGATAGAGCAGAACAGCTGAGGGAAATGGAAGCAAACATCCTACCCGCATTTCTTAGGCTTCAAGAGTTGGTAAGTGTCTGGAAAGAAATTGTCTTTCTTGTGTGTCCTGCCTGTTGAAAGTAACTGAACATGTGGTACCTGTATATCCAGGGTCACAGATCAAGATAAGTGATTATTTAGATGAGAGAAGTTGCAAAATTAAGTCTCACCCCCCTCAAAACAGTGGTCAAAACTGGAAACCAAACTAGAATTTAAACATTGTGAGATTTTTATTAGACCTTTTATTTTTTTTTTTTTGTTGTGGTTAATGGTATCTTTTTTACAATTTCTTATGGATTTTACTTACACTTCTGAGGGCCAGCCTGGCAGAAATGTGGCTAATACTAATTAGCAAGATGGCTCTTTGAAGGTGTTTTGTAAATCAAAAGGTTTAATATGTAAAAATGCCAAAATAACAAATGCTACAGAAAACAAATAATAAGCCGCACGCAGGTGCCTGAGAAATCTCTTGCACCTTGCTAAGACACCTCCAAAAAGTGTGGAGTTTCTTTGTTCTCTCTCTTTAGTACTTGACAGCTTAGGTGGGCTTTTTGGCCCTTGGCCCAATGAGATGAACAACAGACTTTGAGTTACAGTCTCAGAGTCCAGTCCACGCTTCTGTGCTGGCTCTGAGCCAATTACAATGAGAAACCCACAGAATCTTCCAGCTAAACTTCCTAACACATCTAAAGGCAAACTGAAACTCTTTCCCTATTTGGAAGCACCTGCTGGCTGTGTGGGGGATGCTTTACTGCAATATCTGATGTGTTGTAGATTATTTGGAGGCTTGTGTCAGATATACAGCTGTCTTTTCTAGATTATTTGTCCCTTTAAGAATGAGATTTTCAGTAGACTACCAGCTGTTTAATTTGGCTGGAGCTGCACAGCTCAGCAGCTGTGAATGTGCTTTGACTTGCTTGAGAGTTTTCTCACACTTCTGGAGCTGTGCTGCAGTAAGTTTCTGATTGGAGTAAACCACAGTGTGCTTTCCTTTTTCACTTCTGAAGCATCAAAGCTTTTGCCTTGAAATAAGCAAAAATGGTACATTCCCTGAAAAGAAACTGAAGACAAAACCAGAAGTTGCTGGTACTTTGAAATGTCTGAACATGTAAATAGCTGAAATTATACTTGTTATCTCAAAGCTTTTGTGTGGTGTTCTTAATCTTCTGGTCACATTGGTTTCTCTACTGAATGAAGACTGATTCACAGCTGTGTTCTTAATCCTGACAGCTGGGCCATTTTCTGTCTCTTTTGTCTGTTCTGCCCATGTTCTGGACTAGGCTGCTCCTGAAGCAGAAACAACCTGTTCTGCAGAGAAGAGAGGCAAGCATGGGTCTGTTGCTATTCAGGGATCAAAACCCCATAGACTAAAACTTATATATGCCAGAGGAACACTCCCAGATTCAAAATTAACCTCCAAACAAGACTGTTGTCTTGAATGCTGATATTCCAGTTGCTTAAATTCTGAATTCTGGACAGAGGTTTTCTAAAAGAGTTGTGCAGCCAGTGTTGCAGAGCAATGCTGTAGGAGCAAATCTCTTGCATCTCTTCCTTTCCTGGAGTGAAAGGAGACCAGAAACACTTCACCACTAGTAGTAGTGAGGGATATCATGGGACTGGCAGGCTGCTGCTGATGGTCATGGATGCTTGATTTCTCTGAGGGTTGTGGTGGCAACTACTGAAGTTTTTCATACTGGATGATCAGTCAGGAAGTGAACTGAACGTATCTTAGTACTTCTGTCAGCTGAAACATTAGGAGATCTGGGAGAGGAAGTCAACTGAAAGAAATGCAGACAGATACTTTCTTGTTAAAAGGGAAAAAATATTTAAGTTCCATTAAAATGAAGAAGAAACAGTAAAGAATATGGGTGGGTGCCACTTCACCAAGAAGTGGGAGAAGGAAGTAAAAAAAGATTTTCACTACATTTCAGGGAAGGGATTAGTGTTTAAATTTCTTTCAAGTCATTCATAACAGCATTGACTTTCTTGAAGAGCCATATTTAAAAGTGTCTTTTATTAGGCAGAATTTTTAGTATGGTTGCAAAAATCTTGCAAAGAGGGAGAATGACGTATCTTCACAGATAGTTTTACCTTCATATTAAGTAGCTAATATTTTCAAGGCTGACCAAAATAAAACAATATTGTTTTTAATATGAAGCTTTTTGTTACTTATTGATCAAAACATTCAATCTGAAGGAGGTATTTTGTCCATAAAAACTTGGTGTCAAGAATATGTTACTATGAACAGCCCCACTGTTGTTAAGTAGTAAAACAGTTGGGAGAGTGAACAGGTAATATTACATTTTTGGTTTGGGATGTGTGTATGTTTGTTTTTAAAGACCAGATTGCCTTTAAAATAAAGTACAAGAGGCTTGGTTCCAGAGGCACTGAGATTTCTTTTTGCTTTTTAACATTTTCTGTTTGCTCTGAAAGTCTGTGCTTAGTTACTAAAGTAAATTGTTTTCTTAATTTTGGGGTGGAATCTACTTGTTATTGTGTATCACCCCACAAAGCTTACCTGTCAGTGAAATGGTAAGGACTGGAGAGAAATACCATATAATTATGAAGATTTGCAAATGTATGAGCTGCTTGATTAGGCCAGCTGAAGCTTTAATGCAAATTACTAGCATAGTAATAACTGTAAATTTAATGATTTTTGTGAAACAGAAAAGTCACAATAATAATTTTTCTCATTGATGCTCTAACATGCACTGTTTTTTTGTTATTTCTTTGCCTGTCACTCTCTCATTCAGTTTTTTTCTCTTCCCTGTGCAGACTGACAGAAATGTGACAGTTGTTCTGCTCAGTGAAATAGTGTGGGAACTGTTTCGTCCAAACACTGGGTGCTTTGAGCCATTCACCATGTATTTTCCAGATTACAGCATAGGTAAACTAATTTTTAATCTGCTTTCTGGGGATTGCATAACACTTTGTCAAAGGACATTCAAAAGTTTTTTCCAGGTTTATCAGTGTACCTTTTACAGAACTCAGAATATGTAATAGTTACTGGAATGTAAAAGTCTATATTCATACAACTTGTAAAGGTCTTGTCTCTTTCCACTTGCCAGAACATCTCAAAGTAATGTTTTGATTCCATTACATTTGCTGGTTCTTCAAATCAGTGTAGGTTTTGGTGGATTTTGTTGGGGTTAGTTAGTGATGGTTATTGTTTGTTTTTTCACAAATATGGTTGATTTATTAAGTTGGCTTGAAAGCAGCAAAATTTATTTTTGTTTAAACAGGACATCTGCAAAAGATCTTGTCTCAGAATCATCCCCCAGAATATTCTGCAGATTTCTATGCTGCATATATCAATATTTTGCTTGGTGTCTTCTACATGGTCTGTAGGGACCTGAAAGAACTTCGGCATCTGGTGAGATGAGCTTCTTTAGAGTTCCTGTTTTGTTTTGGAATGTCTTTTGCCAAATGAAAGTGTAGATTTATTGTTGCTCTGGAAGTCTAGATTTATTGTTGAATATGGACAAAGAGAAAATCAGGGATTATAGAATGGTTTGAGTTGGAAGGGACCTTAAAGGTCTAGTTCCAACTCTCCTGCCGTGGTTAGGTACACCCTTCACTAGACCAGGCTGCTCAAAGCCTCATCCAGCCTGGCCTTCAACACTTCCAGGGGTGGGGCATCCACACCTTCTCAGGCAGCCTGTTTGAGTGTCTCACCACCTTCCTTGTATCTAGTGTAAATTTGCCCTTCTAAGAATGTGTTGCTTAAAATGTAGTTGCCCTAAAAATCTGTAACAAAGGTTGCAGTTGTTTTGGTGGCTGTTAAGGACTTCCAATGTTGTGTAGTTTTCTGGTAATAAGTTGAAATTATTTGGAAAAGGGAGTTTTAACCATATAATGTAATAGTAAACAAACTTAACTGAACAAAATTAAGTTACTTGATGGTGACATTTGCATAAGCTTAATTAACAATCACAAACATTATCTTAATCCAATTATTATTTAATTAACTATACTGTGTACAAGGAAATTTTACAAGTTTGGCGTGATCAGTTAACAAATCAATGCTTGGGAGATTATCTGAATGTTCTGCCTGTGTTTCCCTCAGGAACATGCTGCTAAATTTCAGCTGAACTTATCTGTTAATCATACAGGTTTTATATGTAAATGAGATGCTGGAGACAGAAATAGAAACCAGGGTCACAGCTCTTGCAGACATGTACTTGAGTGGCTCTGCTTATGAGAATTTCATTGGCTTTAGATGCACTATTTGCTTGTGCAACACTATGAAAATACTTATATGATTGAACCCTAAACTCTTCCTGTGCTTGACAAGTCTCTTCCATAGAAGATAGTGACAGACACAACTGTATGCAGGCTTATGAACTCCTTAGTGTCTAATACAGACTCTAAATATGTATGCTGTTATGTGTGATTATTAATAATACATCGTGGAATTTTATTAGATTTATATATGGAAGTTACAGACTGAGTTTTGTATATTAGCACAGAGTTTTATTAAAGTGCAATAGGATAAAAAGAGAATGAAATCTGAGGACTGGTACTTTATAAAATTCTGTTTTTCTGATATTGATTTAAACATTTTAGAAGGAAGTTTAGATTACAGTGTTGTCAAAAATCTCTTAATCTTACTTTAGGCAAAAGGAGTTAATTTTCATAGGGAATATGTTAGCATATTTTTAAAATTATTTTTTTAAAAATAAATAATTTCTGCTTGTGTTTAAGAATGCTGAACTTCTCCTGGAATGGAAAGTTTTATCTGAAAATGAAGGGAATAAGAAAAGCTTATGAAAACATTTTTATTACATTTATAATGATAAATTATGTTAGTTAAAAAATGCAACCCTCCAGTACAATAAACAGATCTTGCTGAGCTCAAAGCCATGTAACCTGTGATAGATGACTTCTGTTTGTATTTTATGGTATAGAACTGTCACCATGTTTGACAGTATAATGTTTGTAAGCAAGTGGCATAATTACTAACTGAAAAAGGATTTGTTTGCTTTCCAAAGGAATAAATTATGCTGCTAGTTACACTCTGCAGCTGGATCAGA
Organism: Zosterops lateralis; assembly: GCF_965231275.1. Taxonomy (NCBI): domain Eukaryota; kingdom Metazoa; phylum Chordata; class Aves; order Passeriformes; family Zosteropidae; genus Zosterops; species Zosterops lateralis. Next base: position 61,278,337 of record NC_139765.1, read on the forward strand.
TAGATAGTATTTTAATACATTCTGTTTTTCGCCTTCTGTAGGCAGCGCTCAATTTTGCTAAATATTGTGAACCAGTGGCCAGAGGGGAAGGTAAGGCTTTGTCTTTAATTTGAGTGGATGTTTGAGAGAGCAGGTGGTGCTCAGTGGGTTTTGGTGAAGACTTTGCTCTGACCCTTGTGCTCGTGTGGCACAATGGTTTCTCAGGTCACAGCATTGCTTACTACAGTTGCACCCAGTCATTAGCACTTGCAGCAGAAACAGTACATGGCATTTGGTGGTGGTGTTTTAGGAAACAAAGATGGAAATACCCTGAAAATTTTCCTGCCTCCTATAAATCTCTCTCCTCACTCAACCATCAGGACTTTGACAAAATAATGGGTGAAGTTCTTTCTTTGTCAAGGCTGAGAGAAGAAAGGAGCCAAGAGGAGAGATGCTGTCAAATTGACACAGATTATCTCAGAACAGTCATGGGGAAACAACCTTGTGTGGCAGCATGTGCTCACTGGATGGATGGTGATGGTGCATCATCCTAAAGCAGGATGCTGGAGTCAGGATGTTAGACCTTGTCATGCCTGTGACTGTTCAGGTGTCAGGCATGAGTTGTAGTGTTGTGTGAGTTAAATGTTTAACAGAGTTGGTTCTGCCTTGCTGCAGCAAATGAACGCGACACCCGCAAACTCTGGAAAAATATTGAGCCTCATTTGAAGAAGGCAATGCAGACTGTTTATCTCCGGGAAATATCCAGGTAATTTGGAGGGCATAGGCTTGTTGGCTTTGTTGAGGTTGCTGTTTTTGACAACCTTCCTCTCACTGTGTTTCATGGCTAGTGTTTCTTTTTTGCTAGATGTAATCTTTTTTCTTTAATGTGCATTTCTTTCTTGCCATACGCTGTTAGAAATAGCATATCTCAGGAGGAAATTTAAACAAAATGGTATTTGTAACATATAATGGATTCAATAAGTAAAGCAGTGGCAGCAGGTTTTGTTCTCCTTTTCACTGATGCTAGATCCATTTTCTGTAATGTATAAAACTACCAAGCATGGGAATCCATCAGCAGAATATACAGACACAGTTTAAAACACACTGCTGTGTTTGTTGGCTCGCCAGATAGTCACTGTACCAAGGATGTGTGTAAGCCATAAAATTCTTGAGACATTACAGATGTTGAGTATCTGTGTTTCTTAGCTTTGTTTGATAGAACTAGGTTTGTTTGCTGACTGTGCTTTCTGATCCCTGATTTTCTTTTCCAAGGACAAATTTTTTCTTAAATGGAATTTCCATTTTTAACAGCATTAAAATCTGGTGTCCTATTAATGGCTATTTTTCTTGGTGTTGTTTTAGATTCCTTGTTTATTTTGTAAGCTGCCAGATTGCTGGAAAAAAAATATTCATTCACAGTGGTAGTAATTGGCTTAGGTTTAATGTTCTCTCCACCTTTAAGATGAGTGATTCTGATGTTACACTCTGTAAAGAGAGATCATTCAGTATTGCTTGTTTTCATTATCTTGGTAAAAACATACTGATTTCTTTCCTTTGAATGTCATTGAGGCTATAGAGTATTCTGGTCACAACCTGAGTGTGTAGTAGAAGGCTTTGCTAATGTTCTAGAGATGTGATCATTCCTTCAAAGAGAGAATTGATTTTGCTTTGTACAAGCTAGACTTCACTGTACAATGCAACACTTTCCTGTTTGGCTCAAATATTTATTTATATTCAATATTGATCTTCATTACACAGTCTACTCGGGATCTCCTTGACTTTTTATATTGTGTAATTGCTTACTCTAATTAGGTTGTAATAAAAGATTATGATACAAAATAGCTTGTGAATTGTTTCCAAATAAGTAATTTCCCTCTACTGTTTTCTTTGATTATAAATTTGAGCTTGACTTGATTTCTATTAGAAATTCCAGGTTTCTATCTAACAGTTCTAGGATTTACTTCTATATACCAGTAAATACTTGAGGAATTAAAATCACTATATCAGTTTTTCTGGCCACAGAACTATGATTACTCTGGGGGGTTTCGTCTTGACCATGTAATTTATAGTGATAGAACTTTGCTATCAGCTTTTGTGCTAACTGAGCTGAAAGGAAAATGGACCTTTTTTTTCTGCCTGTAAAATAGACATTGGATAAAACCTTAACTCATTGATGAGTTGTTTTGTCATTCATTGTAATTTATAAGTATTACCTGAGCTCTCATTATACTGTTTTTAAGTTTTATGGCTTATGGCTGATAAACTCTGCTCATGAGGAACTTCAAAAAACAAGTCAAAAAAGCTCCTTTAACAAACCTATCTTTTTGTAATCCCCTTGTGGTATACAAAATGATCCAAAATATGAAATTGCTAGCAATGTCATTCCTTAAGGGAAGTTTTAAAGTGAATTTTTTGCTATTGTTTAGGAAAACACCAAACTACTTGGGGGCGTTTTTCACTGCAGAATAATCCATCTTGATGACTTCCATTGACTTCAAAATTACATTAGGAAGTAATTATAGTATTCTTCTCACAAACATAAACAGTTATTAAGCAGATTAAAAAGAAACAAAACTATCAGTGTTTTTACTTTTTATGCAATTCTGCATTATTCTTGAAACTTGGAACACTGTGCATGTTTGCTTACTCATGGTGGTTGGATGGGAAGAAATAGGTATTTTACAATTAGATCTTTTATGCTTTAATCTAACAGTAATTTTTGCTTTTTTAATCAAATACATAGTCTGTAGGTTATTAAAATTTGCATGTGAGATAGTAAGACCTTGTATTTTTAATTATTCTCTCACTAATTGTATCCTAGCCAATGTCACAAAATTAGAATATATCAAGCAGGTAGCTTTCTCTAAAAGACTATCAAACACTACATCTTTATGTATTTGCATTTTCTGTCTTTTAGCTCACAGTGGGAGCGTTTGCAGCAGGATGGTGGAGAGCCTGGGCAACTGAAAGGTATCAAACACAGTAACTGTGTAGGGGCTTGTGATGTGAAATGTGTTTTTCAGTTTGACTTGGTCATTGTCATCTGAGAACAAGTGAATGAAACTACACAGACAAGGCTACCTGGTAGTATTCAGTCACAATTCAGGGTAATCATGATTTTTTGAAAAGAAATCCTACGAAGCAATATTTTTCCCCTATTATATATACTGGAAGTAACCTTTCCTAATATCCCTTGCAGGTAAAAGAAGTCGTCTTTACATCTGTATTTCTTATGTCAGAATGGGTGAGGAATGGCCTGAACCCTGATGGTCAAACCTCTGTGTGCCAACTGGCAGAACTGTCCAAGTGGGGAGAAGAGAATGTTGCACCTGGTGTATTGCACTGAATTAACACATTCCTAAATAAAACACCTGTCCTGGGTCCAGATTTCTCGCAAAGAGAAATGTCAGAACTGCAAGTGTTCTTTCCTTGGACAAGTAGAGCTTTGGTGGTTTTATACTTTAGACAGGCTGGAAAATCAAATCTCAATGTATTTGTCACCCTTCATTTACAATTTAGGAAGGAATACTAAAATGTTTTCCTGATCATGTCAGTTGGCCATGGTCTTTTGACCAGTTTGTTGTTTGGGAACATTTTTATATTATTTATAATGACAATTCCTTGAGATAAATGCAGTCATCAGATTGTTTCCTGTGTTTGGTTTATGATTGGTGAATTTTCAACGTTTTTGACCAAATGAGTTTGATTCAAGGTGTTCTTATTAAACTCTCTCCCAGATGATCATGAAATATTTTGCACCTGACAACCCCATGAAGGGACGCTTCATTTTAAATGTATTTTCATAGGTATATGTAGTAGGAAAAAATGTCATATTGTTAAAACAGCATTTGATAGCCACATGCTTAAAAAGAAGTTCTAATAAATAAAATTCTACCTCTAATAAAGGTGTAAATTATCAAATAGTTCAGTGTGATTCAATGTGTGTGATGCAATATTGGCTGACCAGAAGAATGGAGAAAAACCGTAGTTTTTGTATTAAACTAAATTGTGTGTCTGCAAGAGTTTATTTGGTGTTGCCTTTTATAAATAGCATGCAGTACAAGAGAATCTCTTAATCGTAAATGAAACTAAAGCTGTTCTTTTATGCTTACGTGAGAGAAAATCATTACTAGCAGTCATCTAATGCTGGGCTGCTTTTCTCTATACTGTGAAATCTGAATCATAACTTCTTTTTAAGCATGTTTAATTCTTTGATCTGTATGTGGTGATATTTGTGGATTAAACCATAAAGGTACAGGTGCTTCATAGAACAAGAAACTGTTGAAGCAAAAAACTGCAAGCAAAGAGGGCACGAGAGAGACCCTTTAATGGTTTCTATAATTAGCCAGCTGATTAAGGGTGGTTTGATGATCCTATACTTATGCATAAGCATGTAAAGCAAGAGCAGGGGACTGTAAAGGTAAAAAATACAAAGTAAAAGTACTTTTGAGCTCCCCTCAAAAAAGAGCAAGTATTCACTAGACTGTAGTTCTTGTGCGTTTTAATATGTGTGTTTAATCTTAAGTATACATGTATACAAGGGGGCAAAGTCAACTGGATGAAGTTTAAAAGTTTTAAAACATTTTCTGTAGGAAATAGAACAGTGGCTAAAAATCATTGATCACAGATGAACTATTTATTGGAAGTGCAGCACTGCTGCTTTCTTTACCATGCCATCCTTGTTCCTGGACAAGCTGTTTGGCAGTCTGGAGGAGTCTAAAGGTAGAACCTTGAAAAAAAATTGTCATTGTATTTAAATATATCCTTTCATCTGCCTTGTTTGTCGGGACAATTCCCTTGAATAAAAGTAGCCTGGAATTATTTATATCTTTTTTTTCAGGAAGATTTATGAATCTCTGATGCTTCAAGTACAGTTGCTGAGAGTCTTAAAAGGTTTCACAGAATGTTAGCTTTGTTTAGCTTTTGTGCTGTGCTCCTTTGCCCTTCCCTGAGTTTCTATCTGTGATAATGAGACTGAGAAAGTCGTACTCATTTAGTCATGGCATTAGAGCAGGAGAGAGGGCAAAGAAAATGAATGCAGGGAAGTCTTAATTTGAAGTTTGTGGATGTTCAGGCTAGGTTTTGGTTAATTCATAAACTGTTTGTATTTTTATAGGACTTTCTGCACATACCCATGTGGAACTTCCTTATTACTCCAAATTTCTTCTAATAGCTGCTTACCTTGCCTCCTACAATCCTGTTAGGACAGATAAGAGATTCTTTCTTAAGGTAACAAAATTAATTTTTTAGTGCTGTTAACTGGATTCCTGCATACTGAATTTCCTGGTTTAAAACTCTTCAACTATTTGTTTTGAGCTCTGTTTCTGTGTGCAATTAATTTGTTTTGATGAGTAGCTTTTCTGTAGATCACATACTGTGATTGGTAATGATCACTGAGTGCTTTAAATGTCTAATAAACCCAACATCATCTTCATGTGCAAATTGTGCATAAAGCTGTTATAGCATGAGCACTATGCTTTGCTTTTCTGAGTTGATACAGCTTGGTTTTGAAAAGGTTTTAGTGGGGTGACCAGTGTCCTTTGTTATAAACCACACTTAAATTTCCAGAGTAAGGTACAAATCACAACTGCCTTGGCATTTAATGAGGTAAAAATGGCTTAGTGCACAGTTAGTTTTTTATAGAGTTCTAAGTTTTTGGAACAGAAACATAGAAGCAGTTGCTTTTGCAGGAGATGTGATTACACTAGCTGGTATGTGTTGTGTTGAAATGGTGGTAATGCATGTTTCTAGTATTAATCGTTACTACCAACTCCTGGGCTAAACAGAATTTTCTGTAAGTTCTTGCCATGTACATGTTGACAGGTTTTTTTTCTTCTTTTTTCCTGTGAGCTAAATTGTGGTCATACTGCAGACAAGTGATGTGGTGCCATTGGTGGTTGTTGTTCTATGTCTCTTCCTGACCCAAGATCTTCAAGCTCCTCAAGCCTGCCTCATTGCTTCATTTTGAGTTATTTGACAAAACGTAGGTAGGAAGACAGATCAGAAAAGTGATCAGGCAGTTGGGCTTTCTGTGCATTTTGCCAACTACTATAGTATGTATTGATACAGGTATGTGTGTATGGTATTCATGATGGATGTATGTAAGCAATTAAAGAAAATAAGGGCAAGAAAAAATTTGTAAAAATATTAATTCCTCTTCAAAAAAAATCATAGATACACATTTTGAGAAATTACTGCAGTTTCTAGGGATTAAATGCTAGTATGTTTTCAGTTTAAACTCTGGTATGATCTTACTGAAAGCTATAGGAGTTTCACCCTTCTATTTAGTTCTTTCCTGAGTGGAGCGTTACTTTAGTAAGTGTAGATTTTCTTTATGGCAAGCCTTGTTCTTTGCACTTGACTGGAGCATTTTCTTTGGTAGAGATTTTTTTGCTGAAGAACTATTTCTAAACAGAAATGAGAAAGCATCCATGACTCAAGCCTGTAAAGCATGTTACCAAAATGTGCCACATCTTCCTTGCATTCACTGAACAACCTTTTCAGCTTTGTTTTTTTCCTTTCTCCTTTTGTAGTATCTCTGAGTGTGTTTCCACTCTTGCACATGAACCATATTAAGATTTTGTACAATAAACATGAATTCCTAAGGTTTTTGAAGCAGGGATCAGGAGGCTATTTCTATCTGTGCTGTCAGGTATTTTTTCCAAGAACTGGTGAAGCAGAAGTCACCATTCTTCCTATGTGTCATATATCAGTTAGCCCTTCATCAGGTCTAAAATTGAACTTCAGAAATAGCTGCATCTCAAAGCCCAGCAAAACCAACACTTTTGAGGGGGTTTCAAGCTGAGTATTTTTATGAGTCATGTGAACAGTGGAAATAGAATATGATTTTTATCAGGTTTGTAATGAGATTCAGAATAGATCACAGAAAAGTATCTTCTAGACTGATTTAACTAAGGACTAAAATAAGAAAAAGAGATGCAAACAAAAAGATGGTCCTTGAGTTGCTCATCTGCACTACTCTATAGATGCTAGGCTATACTACAGCTAAATAAAGTCAGTTTGGGGCAGCCTGGAATGCTAACAGCCAGAGAGAGCAGGGAGATGATAATTGGCACCGCTGGTACTGGTTATGTGAAAATTCAAGAGCTTTGCAGTAGGTTGAGAGAAAAATACGAAGCTGGTTTGGAAGTCTTTAAAACAAGAAAGAATAGGAATATGTATATAGGAAGTCTTTATAGAAAACAGCATTAAAAGCTAATTAAAAATTGGCTTTGAATTTCGTGGAGTTTCCTGCTTGAACAGAAATAGGATACCATATTTACCATATGGAGATCCCATTGTAACCTGCAGAACACGTGAATGCAGTTTGTTGTGATCCATCCAAAGCATGCTATGTAACCTCAAGCTTGATTACTTTCCCCTCTGAAAGGTCATTTTTTTCAAAGGCATGATAGAATGATTACTTTGCTGTCTTTAATTGTGTTTGATATCTAATAACTGATTTAGCTATTTTTTTAAATCAGACAAATCATGTGAAGTAAACCTAAGCTCTGTCTGCTTTTTAGCTCTTCAGAAGTCAGTCAGGAAAAGCCACATTTATGAAGATAATTTTGACACGGCTGGGTATTAATGAAAGTTTACATGAAAAAATAATTCTTTATTTGAGTTATTTTTTCCCTGATTCATGGAGCCTGCTAATAAGGTATATTAATATAAGTTATACCTCTCAGGGCTGTGGAAGAAGAAAAAAATCAGCAGGTGATATTTTGAGAAATGGCACTTGACTATGTTTAAAAACTATTACACCTCTTCACTAATTTTATGTCACTTGCACCTTACGCTTCATGTATCTCTTGGGTTTTTTTGTTTCTTTTTAAACCCATTTATTTGTAACATTGTTTACTACTGCCCTTGTCTTGCCCTCACATTTTTAGTTGAGCTCCAAGAGCACTTGACTATTTTCTTTCAGTAGTCCTTCCTTTTTTAAGACAATTTTTTTAAAAAGTGCAGCTTTAAATTACATTTGTTTCTTCAACACCCACCCCTACCCTTTCAATCTCCCCTCCTCCTTCCTTTTGTCATTTAGCTCAAGAACCTTGAACTACCTTTGTATTATATTGATTAAATTCCTGGTTGTCATTTTGCCAACTATTGTACCATCCAAATTCCAAAACAGGGTCAGTAAAAGGTGAAAATTGTGGTGGATTTTATACATAAATACATTTTAAAAATTATGACAGTCATCATCTGTCTTTTTATTTGATTATTGAGGATATGAGGAGGATGGTGGCATGAAGTCATATTACAAATTTTTACTACCTCATCAGTTCCTGAGTAGATTAAAAAACCAACTTCTGCATGTCACCAAAAAATATTAGCATGTTGTGTTTTGGCTTTGCACCACTTGGGACAAGGTGAAGCAAGAAGCTAGGAAACTGTAATTTTAGGGCTTATAGTAAGAGTGATTGGTAGTAACATCAAATGCAAAAACTGGAAGGGAAGAAAAGAAGTAGACCTAGAGTGACATACTACCATTTGTAGTGTATACATTCTTTATTGACTGTTTTAATTACCTTTGCTCTTGTCTATTGTTTGCAGCATCATGGGAAAATTAGAAAGACCAACTTCATGAAGAAGCATGAGAAGGTATGTATTTTATCCTTCTAAGCTGAGCTTGGTAACAGGTATTTTCTTTCCGCTGTACTTGTGGGTTTGTATTTCATTCTGTGTCATTGATTACTGTAGAAACTGCAGAACTGCAGAAATAACATTTTTTTGGTGCATTTGTTTTGTATGCTACAAATTTCTGTGAGATACAGACATTTTTATTTTATTGAAACTGTAACATAAAATTGTCTCCTAAAACCGTATTTTTGTGTAGAACAAAGTGTGTTAAATAAAGCTAGTTTAAGGACATAGTAAGTGGACTCAGCAAGGATCAGCATTTCTCTCAAAAATAATTTTATATTCTTTAAAGAATTTTTATAAAAATATTTCTATAATGATGGAAATTGCAATATAGGGATAAGCAATTAGAGATGTAGTGTTATAAATAGACTAGTTTGTTTCAATTGGTGTGATAGTTTGTGTCAATATACCTTTGCCCAGAGAAGCTTGTCTGAAGACTGATTTACAGGTCAGAGTCACCTGATTCTAGTGGCTGCCTGCATCTAAACCAGTTTATGGCCCATTGCAGAGTCAGTCGATGCAGTCATTGGAGTGTAGGGTGTGATGTGGCTCATACTAAAGCAGGTTCTATGTTCAGGCAGATGAATTGCACCACAAATTATATTGATTAGATTTCTACTGGCTATATTTGGAACTGAGGAAACTGGTTTGGCTGTCCATATCTGCTTGGCAGGAAGCTGACATTAGAGGAAATAAATCCTTCCTTAAAAGTTTAGGTATAGCAAGACTAAAAATCTATTTTGTGATTCTTAACTGTGTCAGTCCAGAGGCTGTGGGGTTTTTTTAATTAGATAAAATCAATCTTGTGAATGAGGAGAAGAAACTGACTGACCATTCTATTAATTGCCCTCTTGCTGATAAAAGCAGAATTTGTTTGGTTTCTTTGCATGGTTGCCCTGGAACAATGCTTTTCCTGTTTAGTGACAAGTGAGAGATCTTCCTGGTGAATCTATTTTTGCAGGTGAAACTTTTACAGGCGTCAGTCTGTCAGAAGATCAAATGTGTTGGTGTGGTTTTTATTGGAAATGAGTTTATCTTGTATATCTGCTTCAGTCTAGGATTTGTTTTGTATCAGAATTTATAGCTTACATGCTTAATTTGTAGAGCAACCAGAAAAGTTTGGAAATGCTTTCTGCATTACAAAAAAAGAAAGAGGTATCATTCAGTCTTCAAGTACATGCTATAAAGGTTGAGAATTCAGTCAGTTGTGGTTAAGGAGTTTCTTCTTTTTGTGCATCTAATTGAGTTTGGGTTAAGCTTTTGTTCTTTAAAGAACTCTTGGGGTTCTCATTCTTGTTTGTGAAATTTTGTGCAGCTGTGGGATAGTGAAAGGCTTAGACCAGGTAAACAGAGGGAACATGAAACTGGCACTGCAGATAAAAACCATGAGCACACAAGAATTTCAGAAAAACCATGGGCAGCTGGGCAAAAGTCTTTTTAAACAATGAATGTATTGCTTTGGTGTAGAGGTAATAGAGGGCATACAGAGTTGATTTGATGGATATAAAATGTTTTGACCAGGTTTTCTGATTCTGGAAGATAACTTTGTTTTTGGGAGATGTTGGCTTCCCTGCATTTTTATAAATACTATCTTGTGTAGCATTCTGCCTTATCTCCTTGCAGAAGATTTGTAACATTCTAATTCCTAACCATGTGTTATGTTTGAAGGAATTTCTAAACCACTGTTAGTCTCCCAAGAAGTTATTCTTTTAGAATTAACTCTTCTGCTTTTTCTAGAGGAAAGCATTTTTTTTAGATAACTTGAAAGTTTCAAACAGTCTTTTGTCTAAATAGAGAACAAGAAATTTCTGAAGTAACTGTATATACTAAACAGAGCTTCAGAGATTATTTGTGCTAACTGCATTTTCTAGCTGCTTGGAGTGCACAGATTTTAATTAGTCTGTTTGTTGACAGTAATGAATATGCTTTACAGAACTTGCACCTGTAGAAGCAGAAGGACAGGTGATTGTATATTTCATAACTTATACTGATGCTGTTTTACACTACAATGACACAGACTCCAAACTGCAGAAGCCTGAAAATTACTCCTTTTTTTCTGGGGATATGTCTCCCTTATATACTGTTTTACACAGACCAATCTGATTGGTGACAAAAAAATAAACCTCTTCAATCACATTGGTCAGACCAGAGGGACATCAAGAAGAAGTCCCTCCTAGGAAAAAGAAATGAAAAACAAAGTTACAACTACAAAAACATGTCTCTTGTCTACAAAAATTCCCTGGCAAAAGAATTTCAGAAAACCAAAGCATCTCGGGCACAAAACCAGGGCTACACTTATACCACATCTGCATTCTGCCATGCTAAAGTCTTGGCTATGTGTTTCCATGAGTTTTCACACTGCTTGTTTTGTTAGCCTAGAGGTAGCTTTGGGGACACCTCCTGGATTTGAAAAGTTAAAACATGTACTGGAAATAACTTTTGGGTTTGCTGAAGAAATGAGTGGTTGTGTTTTACTGATGACTAATGCCACAGACGTGCTGGTGGTATATTAGAGGTGTTCTTTCCCTGAAGCATTTTGAAACAAACTTTCCCTTGAAAATCCTCTTTAATCTTGGCTGCTCTGCTAGTAAGAATAAATCAATGTACACTACAAAAAAGGCAACCAGATGTCAAAGTAGAGAGAATTAAATGCAAACTTAAAATAAAACAAGTATTTCCCTTGTAAGAACTTTTGGTCATAAATCTCTGTAGTCCTAACTATGTTGCCTAAGTTGGAATACTGCCCAGTTCTGCCTTATAAACTGTACATATCCTTTTTGTAGAACTGATATTTTGAAAATGCTTAGCATTGAACAATCAGGACTTTGTATTTCTTTGAATTCAAGTGAATGCAATGTTACTACACACAATAACCCATAGTGCCTAAAATGGCCATCGGTGTCAGCTGAGGTGTGAGGTGAGCACGATGCAAAAGAGCTCTGTAGCTGTGAAGCCGGGAAAATATGCTGTGTTCTGATAACACAGGTGCCTGTAGCTGGGCTGGCAGCTCATTATGCAGCAGCTCTTACCAGCCATGAAGCTGACCTCAGGCTCAGCCATCTGAACTCTTTATTTTAGCCAGCTAAACCTGTGGGAGGCATGTGCACTCTGAGCCTTACACTCAGCGCTCTTTGCGCTGCTTCTGGAATACTCTGTCCAGTGTTGTTCTCCTCCTTTGGAAGAAATCTTTGAGCTCCCTACCAACACAAGCCATTCTGTGATTCTTTGAATGCCATAAAACACAGCCTTTCCTCTTTATTCCTTAGATTGGGCAAAGTCATTAGACAAGACAAGTAAATGTATAAATCTACTGACAGGAGATTTGGCATAAGATCCTCTGTTACACCTCAAAAATGTTCCTGTTTCTTGTGCAGTTCGAACACTTGCCGTTTTAAATAGATCTTTCTGTCTATATCTTTTTCTTGATCAATCAGCTTGTATTCAGTGTTTTCCATAACGTGTAAGTAGGCTGTATGAAAGACTACTGTGAATCACAGTGCCTCCCCAGGGGCCAAAAAGATAATAACATCATTTAGTACTCCAGAGAATTAAAAAGTGTTGTTTCTGTTGCAGACCAGCAATCACCTACTTGGGCCGAAGCCATTTCCCCTGGACAGATTGTTAGCAATATTATATAGTATTGTGGACAACAGAGTTGCTCCAACTGCAAATATATTTTCCCAGGTGAGTGTGTACTTACTCTTTAATTTGCTTTTTAGTGTCTGGAATTCACCGTTATTAAGTTTAAATGTTTTTCATAAATCAGAATTCTAATTAAATGTAATGAAAAAACAATCATAACAGGTAATTTAAATTTAATTAAAGGGTTCAGAGTGCTATTTATCTGTATTACTAGCTGTGAATCCAGTACTTTATCTGTGTAATGGTCTGAAATCTGCTAATAGATAACTTTTCCCTGATCCTAGACTGTGGTCTGTGCTGATCAGTTCCTTGATTTCTCACTGAAGCCTGTAAGCTTGTTTGCATTTCAGGTTAGGGGTATAAATGTTCACTGTCCCCTGACCAAAATTAGTCACCTTGTATCATGTATTACAAAAATGTGATGGTGAAGAAGTAGAGGGAATAAGGTGCTTCGAGGTGAACAATATTTTCTGTAGTACATGTACCTACTGTTTTTCATTTGGACAAAATTTAGGTCTTGCAGAGAAGCCTGGATATCTCGTTTCACTAGATGGCAGCATAGCTACAGAAGTGAGTGGAATTAAGTAAATCCAGTATTTTCTCAAGAGCTCTGAGTTTGTCAAGTGTATATTGACCAATTCTGTAAAAGTAAAGATGATGTTCTACTGTCAGTTTGATTCTTGGATATCATTTCCACCTTAGAAATCCTCAATTTCTTCCTTCTTTCCAGTTGTAATTAACTTTAATTTACTGAAATATTTTCCACCTTTCCTTGTTAGGTATCACATTTAACCAAGTAATATTTCAATTTATTGTCTGCATTCATGTGAGGTTCTAGGAACATACGTGTTTGTTTTTTAGAATGTTAGCTTTCTATTCTCTTATTTTTGGCTATCAAAAGCCAACACTAGATGTGAATCTATTATATAACTATTTTACAGTGTATTTTCAAAATTAGTGTAGCTGTATATTTAACAGGAGTTCCAGGTAGGACAACAAGTATCATTATTCCCATGTACAGTTAAGTAGTACTGAAACAACAATTTGTACATAGTGTAGTTCCACCTTAGACTAAACTACAGAATGAACAAGTTCAGTGAAATGCTTTGTTCTAATTTAGAGTTTGCACTAGGTGGCAGTGTTATCAAAGAATAGTTGTAATTCTTTATTTTCTGAATATCTGGAGATTAAGCTATAAAGATGTAAAAAAATGTATATAATCATAACTGGGTTAGGGCAAAGAACTTGAAATTAAAATGTTTACACAAAAAATTAAATTTGATAAATTATTTAAGAATATTTTTAGTTATAAAGCAATTTTTAAGTAGCTTAATTAAATTTTAATTAAAACTATTGAAATCCCACTGCAAAGTAATAAAAATTACAACAGAATTTAAAATAGGTTTGGAAAGTAGTTTGAACTAGGCATAATATTTAATTGCATTTCTTTCTTGAGTAGTTTAAAACAATTTGCATTTCACTGATTTTTGTCATTGGTTTTTCTGTAAATATATTTTTCAAACAAAGTAAATATTTAGGAGCTGGCTTATCCTTAGCAGTACTGATACATTTTACTGTTAGATAACACAACCTTAATTTTTTTTTTGTTTATGTATTCAGCATGGAAATAGTTATAAAATTGTACAAAAGTTTAAAATGTTTATGTCAAATATTTGGCTTCTTAACTGATTCACGATTAATTTTATGTGCTCTTTAATTTGTAAACTCAAAGGCTGTACATGAACCAAATGCATATTAATTCTCCACATGCACTATCAGAAAATAGCATGCCTTAGCTTTAAAGTTGATCAACAATCACAGTCAAGATTCAAGAAGGACTAGCAGCTGCTTTAAGATCTGCCACTTGCTGATTTTATGATATTTCTTATTGCTTCTTGTTTTTCTGTATAGTTTCTATTCACATGAAAATTTTGGTTATTAGCTTTTCAAAAGTGAAACTACTATGCTAATGAGCAGCAAAATTTCATTTTTCCTCCTAATGGTAGGTTTTATTGAAAATGTTTCATTTTTCTAAATAGATTTTCAACTGAAAATTTGAATCTTAATCTTTTGCCTTTTAATATTATACTCTTTAAAATGGCCTCTTATATTTTTTCAAACCAAGAGTTACCATGTTTATTTTACAAGTGTGAACTTTGCAACCAGTAGAAAACTAAACAACTTCTGCTGTAACTTCTTGCTGTAATTAGGTCACAGGAGATAGAAAGTATTCCTTTTTGGTTTTCCTCACTAACTAGTACAGGAGAGTAGCACAGCGGGGTTGGGGGAAGCAAATTTCCACTTCTTCAAATGACCATTTTTTAGTTGCTCCCTTAAAAGTTGAAATTTCTCTTGGCTTTGTGCTCTTTTTAATCAAAGTTTTCACACATCCAATGAGGATTTTTTGAGACAAAATTAATGTAAGGTTTGGAGGTTTTAGTTATAAGTTCTTGATCTCAGTACATACATGAATTGTTTGTATTCATTTGAGAAGTTCCCAGTGCTCATTTTTCTCCAGAAAATTCACTGTTCCTCTTACTAATTTGTCATAATACTGTTTTTTTTATCATATTGTGTATTAGTCTAACAGGTATAACAAATAAATTTGTTTAAATTTATTTGCTTATTTTTTAAACAAAGGGGTTGGAGACTAGAGAACTATTGATTTCTGGAGACATTTGAGAGGATGAGTTCTTAAAGTGTTTTTCTTCAGATAGAATTTTGTGTAATAATTTAGCAGATTGAAGATGATATTGCAATCATCAGTGGGCAGTACAGTCTGTGCTGGGACAGAACTTGCAGTTGATGGTCTCTTTGGATATATGGCTCAGCATGTGCCTGAAGTGCTTTAATAGGTGAAACACGGAGAAAATGGTGAAAAGATGCATATGCACTTTCACACAGTGCTGAAGACAGCTTGACTCTGGGATGTGCAGTCTGCATCCTACAACAACAGAGAAGTCTTGGAGTTTCTTTACTTGGTACAGCAGGAACAACCAGGAGTATTATTTGTGTCCCCATGTGGAGCCACTGTGCAGAATAGGAAATATTCCTTGTGTCCAAGGGCAATTGCAGCAGAATGGAGGGATACAAAGAAACTTTGTAAAGCCTCCTGAAAGTGCATTCTGCAAAGGTTCCAAGAGTCTATTCAGTCTTGGTTTGTATAAGAGTAGTATTTCATTTTAGGCTTCACACAGAAAATAGACAGAAATACAGCATAATGCTCTTCATAAAAATGTATGGGACACAAATGAATTTACGCACAAAGCATGGGACAAGAATTATCAGCACCAATTTAATTTAAATGAGGTCATTTTACGTTGAAGAAGACAAGGGCTGTCCGTATCACAGTAATTGAGCAAGGGAATATTTTTATGGTTTACAAGCCAAAATTTACCAATGTTTTTTCCTCTATCAAAACCATTGAGTAATTGCTTCTTCAGGTCAATTCAGTTCTCCTGATCATTTTTCATTTTCTAGACATTTTATCTTGCTTGCGCTTTCTTGTGGAATAGCTCTTCATAAAGAGGATTGATTAGATCTCCTTGTAGATTTGAGCTATGATGTTATCTAAGGTAAAATGGAATTAAGCCCTTTGTCTTGCATACTTTTGCATATTTTATTTCTGGTAATATATCCCTGAATATTTGGAAAAACATCTAGGATAACTTCTCAGAGTACCTAATAGCTGAAAATTACCAAATAGGTAACTAATCAGTTACTTCAGTTCAGTTTATATTTTTACTCTAATGCACTAAAGTTAGGTCATCTCAGTTTTGATTTTAATATTACTCATTATATTTAGCAAATATTTTCAGATAGTTGTACAGTTAGAATTTACTTCTCACTTCAGTGCATTTGCAGAGATTTCTAGGAAGGCTGTTAATGAGTATATGGAGACATCAGGTATCTTACACATATTCTATATTTCATTTATGAGACATTTTTTATCTCTTTGATGCTGGATCTAAGAAAAGTATTTGAATTTTCTTAAGAGTATCACAAATTCATAGAAATAATTTAGTTATAAATGTGTAAGAATTTGGAATGAAGGTTAACAAACCTGAAATTTTTCAATCTGTTGTAAAGATAAATAGCATTGCAAATTGTTGTCCAAAGAGTAAGAACTTTCCATCTGAAGTTAAAATAAATGCAGATATAAGATTTTGAGTAGTGTGTTAAGTGCCAGTATGATATGGGTCTATGAGAAACACACAGACCACTGATATACATAACATAGTTCCAGCTGGAGGGAGCCAGAGGAATGTAATTAAGAAAAAAGTGCCCTTCCTTGAAATGTAAGAATTTAGAGAGATTTGTTTTCTTTTTTCTTGCTTTCTTGTCTGCCTTACATGAATAGAATAGGGAATATCTAATATTTTTTTAATGTAAACTGAAGCAGTATGAGGCAATTTACCTGCAAGATTTCTTTGTCCCTGTTGTATTGGAAGCATGCTTTGACTTTCTTTTTCAGATGACAATTTGATGTGTAAACTGCCCTTTATTTGTAAATTGTCAGCTATGGTAAAACTTCAATTTCAAGATTGGAAAGATGCCTTGTTTTGTTATCTACTTACTTGATTTGTATTATGGCTTATAAATGTCACAGCCTTTCTGGACACCAAATACCCACATCCTGATTGTAGTTATAACTCTGTTACTGCATTATTTTAGATTCCCTTGATGTAGCATTTAATAAAGAGGAATTTGATTCTATAGTTCTGTGATTTGATTCTATGAATACTGTCAACCTAACAAGTTAAAAAAAAAAAAGTGGAAAGCACTTAATCGCTTCTACAAGCTCAGATTGTATTAATGCTTAAAAATACAAAGTTTTTCATTCCACATTTGACAACTCTTGACAGAATAAGAATTACTCATTTTTGCTAGATCAGCTGTATTGTGTTCCAGCTTTCCTTGCTGTTGCAGGACTGCTCATAGGAACATTTTGCATCTGGTTTTAACACTATTTTTTAAGACTAATAGAATACTCGCCATTTAAAAACTGAGCAGGTATGTGAATTTCTACAGAAAAAGGTCTGGTTTAAAGTGTGTTGTTCTCCGCTGTTCCCTAAGAGGACTTATAATGAAGCAGAACAAAGATAAGTGGAGCCATTTTTATTTTATAGTATGCAAGAAATACAGAGCATATTCTTGTACTGTCAGTACAAAATGTTGTATGTCAGTAAGTAGATTAATTTTTAATTTTTTTTTTAAATAAGCAAAATGCTGGAAAAAAGTTCCTGCTGATTCTGTTAAACCACTCTCCTTTGCTTCCCTGTTACTCTGAGATTCCACATATGTTGTGCTTTTTCTTTTTTTGGATAAATGGATAGAATTATTGCTAAAATTTTACCTGAAATAATTAAGAAGTTCATAGCAGACATTAACTATATCAGTGTGGGGGGTGCCTTTGGAAGAATATATTTCTGTCCTATTCTCAAATGAACTTAGCCCTTAGACCTTCATGACAAAAGTTTATATTGTAGTGAGATTTCTTGTTGTCTGGTTGAATGTTTAGAAAACCCCTTCCTATCTCATAGATAATATTGCAAACTGATTCAAAAGAAAATTGAAGTGTATCATGCATCTGATTTTGGAGAGTGTCTTTGCTTTGTACAACCATTAGGCGGTACTAAGATTAGGTAGACTTGAACAGATGTGTTCAAAAATGTTGATATATTTGAATAATTATTTTATACATTGTAGAAAGGTGGAATCATTGAATAGTGAATATTCAGAAGGGACATGATTGTAAAAGTCATTTCTCTTGGTGTTGATTGTGTATGCAGATTTTCTCAAATTTTGTTTCTGGAATATAAGCAAATATATTCTTATGTATTTCCTTATTTTTATCACTTCATGAGTTCTAAAATTACAAGAGAGGATGTCATCAGCCTCTGCTTCTGCCCTATTGATTTAACCTGAAAATGACTGCATTTCACTGTCCTCTTGCTTCAGAGGAAGGAGCATAAAATTGCACAGCTTAATCCATCCTGACCACAGGAGTTGTCATCTCTGGAATGATCCTGCTATAATTCCATGCAGGGGGAAGCATTTACTTTTACAGGAGAAAAAAAATGAACCATATGGGAAAAGGTCTTAAAAGCTTATTTTTGATTTTTTTTTCTTCATGAGAACTATTTAGAATTATATATAGTTCTAAAGATATTATAGAATAAATTATAGATAGAGAGGTACACCTCTCTATCTGGTGAGTCAAAAGACCTTTAGAGCTTCCCGGTGACAGGAATGAGCAAATATAAACCATAGATTGTGGGCTTATCTCATTCTCATTACTGGTCAAATAAACTTCCCCTCCTCTTTCAGTGAGTAGTGAAGATACATAAGACACATCTTGCCAGCACAGATTATCTATTAGTCTTCAATAATGTCATATGTCTCACACAGCATTCATATATAATCTGTATATCCCTGCATATTTATTGTCCAACTGGGTTTGTAGTACAACCTTTTGATCCCATGGCTTCGTGGTCATCCATACCTAAAAGATTATATTTATATTGTTAGAACATCTTTTTTAGCAGTTGTCAATTTGTAGCTGTGAGGGTTTTTTTTATACAATTTTATATTATTACTGTTGTATTTGATTCTAACTGGTTTCGATCCTGTGTCCTTTTATAGGTATATTATGCATCTGACACACTTTTTTTCCTGATCTGCATATTGGTTAGAAAGTATGGTAATCTATTGATCTCATTATATTGAATTGTATTGATCTCAGTACTCTGTTGATTTTCTGTAAGTTTGGGAAGATGATGATAAGAGGTAATAAATAACTCCCATTTTCTCATTTTCTGTTATTGGTTACTGGACTAATCTGGCAGAAATTCATGAGCTGAAATGGGAAGTTAATGTGATGCACAGCATGGTGACATAGTTAGCACTTTAGCACTGACTATGGCAGCTTGAGAGAGCCTGCTGTTAAGCAAAAAGAAAGGAGAAAACATTACTTTTAACCAAATAGCTGACTATTTTTTTCAACTTTGAGCATAGTTGTGAATAAAAATAAAAGTATGATTACTTAAAGTAGTAGTTCTAATTAAATATGGGAAGAGACTGATATGCTCGATTCCTTCTAATTTTAATTGATTTGGAAAAGATCTTTTAGAAAAACTAATAGTGTTTTACCTATATTATGTTGTTCGGCCTAATTTAATCTTATTTTCATTTTAGAGGTATATTGATAATACAACTTTAAAATTTTTTAGGAGGCTTTCTTAATCAAATTCTATTCTATTCTGAGTTCTTTCTTTACAGTAATTTAAAGTAGAAAATTTAGTTTATTGCTGTGAAGAGCTTATACTAATAGGTCCCAGCTTGGCACTTACCCTATCTTAAAAACAGTGTATTTAAGAAGACAAATGATTGAGAATTATTGAAAAGTAGTTTTAAGGAAGAAATTTTATTTATGACAAGGGAAAGACTATTGAGAGAGGAGAGGTAGTGAGGACTTCAGATGAGATGAAGTTTATAAGGAAGACAAAGTGAATTCCTAAATATCTTATCTGGAACAGTTTACTAATTTCTAAACTTCCTGGCTTTTTGATCTTATTTTTTTATTTGTGTAGCATGTCCCTAAGAATTTGCTAACCAGGAAGTAGCTGTTTAAGGCTTTGTAAAATTGATTTACAGTAAATTTGTACTTTTCAATATATAATCAAATAGGAATTGTGATTGAAGTAGGTAAGTAAATTTGCTACATTGTGATGAAGAGTTTATATATACTCTGTTTAATAACTTTCACAAAGTATTCTTGTGGCCCTGTGAACATAATGTTATATATTCCCTTGTGCCTTCCACATGTCTTAGATTGCATTCTATATAGCATAGAGAATGTGTTGTATCAACCAACAGTTTCTTTAACTTCTGTTCTCTCGGCACGTTATTTGTAAACAGTATTTGAAGCTTCAAATCTTAACTTATCTATTAAAATGTGTTAGTGTATCAAAGAAGTAAATATGAATACATGAAAGACAAAACAGAATTTTCCTCCTTCCAAACTCTGTCCTTTCCATCCCTTTCTTTACACACTTATTTAGAAATTGGTTTCATGTACTTACTGGAAGGAACATCGTTTAATACTCCAGGAACAAATTTGTGCAGTGTTTACATCAAGCAGTTGCAGCTGAAGCTTGTTAGTGATTGCCTCCCCAATTAAAAAAAATTCTTCACTGTGGTACATGAACTCCTATTGTTTGGAGATAAATAATCAGCTCATCCCCTCTTTAGGGAAGAACAAAGAATATAATAGTACATCTGGTTCGTGTGTTAAGACAGCAAAGATTAATTAAGCAAGTACTGCACAACCTCTCTTGATAACATATATCTAAAAACAGCCTGTATAAGTTTTTTAATCACTTTTCTTTAACCATTTAGTGTATGCAGAAAGTCTACTCCAGAATCACCAGCTATTCATGGAAATAAGATAGGACACAATACTGAGATAAAGCAAATTAGAGCATTAAGATAGAATTCATCAGTTCTCTCTCAAATCTCTTGTTTTAAGCTGATATGCCTAGAAAAATATGATTAAAGACTAAAAAGAACCTTTCAAGCCCCCAGGTGACATCATTAATACTCTTTATAAATTCTGTCTTTCTTAGATGTAATTTGGCTGTTTTCTCTCACCATTTGGAATATGACTGGTTTGGGACAAAGAACCATCTCCTTATCCTGCATTTGTGTAGAATCTGGTTAATTGAAATACAATTTCAAAACTAGAACTCTTGAGGTTAAATAGCTACATTGCGTGCCCTGTTTCTTCACATCCCTGGTAACTAGAACTAAAGTCCAATTCCAGCTGAAAGGCTACTAAAGGCCAATTTTGCCTGCTGTACTTTTTGCTGTCATTGTCTTTCAGCCAAAACAGCTTTACTAGCTCCTTGGTGTTGACTTCAGCAAGTTGTAGGGACACAGATATCCTGTCAAGGTCTTCATCTGACAATCCTTTGCTTATTTAATATCTTTTATTTCCCTGCACATACAGTAATGAATGCAATTGCAATTTCAGTAGTGGCAAGAAAGATGCCTGATTAAAGGGTTGGCTAAAATGTTACATTCTTTTTACTGATGTCCAGCTCTTTGGACTGGTTGTTATATGGTCCTTTGTCCTCCTGTCTCAGCCTAATGCACTCTTGCATCTCCCTACCTACAGTTTGTTCTCCTTAGGTATTTATACCTCGCTTGTCAATTCAATACAAATGATTTTGCTGTATCACACATGAAGTAAATTCGTACTGTTGTATCTGTACCTTCAATTTTTTTATGAGGTTGAAAAGTACTGAGACTGTGCACATGAACAATGTTAGAGCATAAGGTAGCAGAATGGTACATTAGAGAGTATGTTGGATCACTTTGGGGAGTGCTTGTACTATTTCTGCCCTGCTAGCTGCAGTCAGTTCTAGCTACTGACTTTGTGCTTGACACCCCTCCTCCCCTAAAGACCCTCTGCTGCTGGCTGTGCTCATTTGATAGCAGATAG
The DNA here is from genome assembly GCF_965231275.1 of Zosterops lateralis. NCBI lineage: Eukaryota > Metazoa > Chordata > Aves > Passeriformes > Zosteropidae > Zosterops > Zosterops lateralis. The sequence continues at coordinate 61,300,112 of NC_139765.1, forward strand.
TGGGGCTTGCCACAGTATCTTGGACAAAGGAAGCAGCTGCATTGAAAGAGAGGATTTCAAAATATGAAGCTTGTTCACAAAAGAATGCCTCTTGGTAGATGAGGAATAGTTAGGAATTTACATAATCTCTCTTCTCTATCTATGGAAATGAAAACTGGAAAATATTTGGGGGGAGCAATGTGGAAAATTGATAGCTTGATGTAAGTAAATCTCATTTATGGAAAGTTTATATTCTTAGTAAATGTTGCAAATATTGTTCATTTAAAATATGGAGAACGACAAAACAAGGTGAGACAAATCCTACAGTAGCTTATGCTTGGAAAAGCTGCTATAATGATGACATGATGAGTATTATGGCTGAAAATGGTGCTATATATCTGAAGTTGCATAGGTGCTGCAAGAAGTTTCCATCCTTACCACTGTATGATTTAATTTCTCACATTAGGTAGAGGAGCGTGGATGATACTAGAAATAATATGATTATTTTAGGTGAGATTGGTTCTATCTATGTATGTGTCTGAACAGTAGAGGTACACCTGAGGTAGTCAATGTGCTTTTGTAGTTAATGGAGAGAAACAGACATGCACCCTAATGTAGACATGAGCATCTAAACCCGCTCTGTTAATGAAAAATTTTAAAATCTGTATCAGGTTTTAATGAACCTTTTCCTGATGCACTGACTCCTCCTTCCTCTAGAAATGGAATCAAGACAGCCTCAGATGCAATCATTTACATTATAGCTGTGTAAAGCTATTCTATCCTAAAGGACTAAGGAGTGTTTTCTCAGTAATTATTCTGGGTTTCTTGTAAAACAAATGGAAAATCCACCATCAAATATTCCTGTTTGGATATCATATTCCTTGTCAAAATGTTTGCAGACTGGGGGCAGTGATTGATTTGTACCTCCCCACTCATTCCTCCTGCAGATTTAGTTGGGCTGTCACTCTGCAGTGAGTACTTGGGACGAGCATGCCCAGGCTACTATTGCATGGCTGGTAAGCTGGTGTTGGCCTTCTCATCCTTTTTTTGCTGGACTGCTTTTGACTTATTCCTAAGGATGGGGTGCTGAAATTCTGTCTCTTTCTGATAGAAATTTATTATGCAGAATTCTGTGGTGATGACCTGTCATTTTACGTCCTTGAACTTGCAGTCTGAACCATACAGCTTTGAACTGTATTTCAGTTACAGCAACTACAGACTAGCTCAGTGTCTTGTGGAAAACACTCTGAAAGTGATGGTTTTTGACATGACAATGCCAAGTATGTCAAGAAAGGATGTTCTACCTTTTTGTGAAATACAAAATAAAAAGAGGTTAGGGGTTAGTATGGAGTTAGGTTGCACTCTGCAAGTGCAAGTCATAGAAGACTTACCAAAAAAAATAAAAGACTGGTAAGTTATTAAAATTTCAGGAAGTGTTTCAGAGGTAAAATTTTAAAATATTACTGAGATTCAGTGTGGATTTTTGGGCACAGTTTAACTGAAACTAAAATTGAAATATTTGAAGACATGTAGTTCAGAGGAGCAGATGCGGATCAGTTGGTGTGTTTCACTAGCATGTGATGGTGCAACTTTAACTTTATTCATCACCCCACTGTTATCCATGTAGAGAAAAGTGTTTAAAAAAAAAAGAAAAACATGAACAAAAACTCAAAACCAAATCCCAAAAAAACAGACAAAAATCTCAATTCAAAAAATTCTGTACTTTCAACTCTTTTTAGGTTGTTGTCTTATTTTCTAGTCAGTAGTTATTTCTGAATTAAATTCTTAAATTAATTTTCTTAAATTTTCCTAAATTTATATATGTGGTCATTTTGAACAGGTTCTAGTCTCCATAGCAGTTCTCCTAGAATATTGAGAGGTGTCTTTCTGTGTGCGTGTTTTTACGTACTTTTTTTTTTTTTCTGCCTGCTCACCTTTCATAAATGTTTCCTGAAGGGAAATATAAATACACTGTATGAGCCTCATCATCCTATTCTGAACATTCTAAGACATTCCACTATGAAAAACAGAATATGCAGGCAATATATCTACATCTTCTGAAAAGTTCTGTATTCAGACTCTGGTTAGTAGTGAGTTTAAAAAAAACACAGGAGATGTGGTACCTGGGATGTTTTTTGAAAGGCATAGCTAGAGAATATGAAGAACCAGGTTGATCTATTTTAATAATAGAGGAGTGCTGGACGTGTTGTTGACCATCTGTGACCTACATAAAATGAACTAGTGTTCCATGTTCTAGATATCTGGGCAAGAAACATGAAAGACAATGTCAGAAGAGAAAGTAATGAATTATATACGTAAAAAACCCCTGGTGTAGTAGATAGAGACAGTAAACAGATTGACTCAAGAGATTACCACACAGACATGAGAAGAAAACTGAAGATTGTTGTTATAAAATGATCTTTTCCAGCCTTTTTTATTTATTACTAGCATATGGCCTAGGAAGACATTTTGCAACAGATATCTTCTAGTGTGGAATGGCCTCTAATGGATGTATGACACTGATGGTGTAGAGAAAAAGCTTTTTAATAATTTGTGTGACTGTAGTGCTTGTGAAAGATGCTAGACTGACAGTCTAGAAGACTGGGAGTCTGAAGTAATCTGTTCTGATTCACTGAACAGGTATAGCAGAGGCATCAGTGGCACAAAATCTCTGTATTGCTTTTTAATTATATCCTGAAAAATCTACCTTTTATTTTGAGCTGGCTGACTCTTAGTTAATAGTGACAGAGAGTTGCTGTTAACCCTACTACTTAGCTCTTACAAATGAGCTTTTGACATAGAGAAGCTTTCTGTTTAAATTAACAACTTCTGTTATAAAGTGTGCTGGATTTCCATTAGAAGTAGTGAAGGGGGAAGGATGGCTAATGGGGAACATGGGTACTGGAGCTGTTGCACAGTAGGCTGTTCTGCTGATCATCATTAGCCTGCCTTTTTCCTTTCCTCCTAGACAAATCATTGAGACCTTGCTGGTTTTAACCGTGAAGTAGGCATTTTGTGGGACTAGCCTCTGGAATGCTGTTGCCCTGCTTTTTCAGCCTTCTGATTGTTTTCATTTCTACTGGAGCTTTCTCAGGCATTGTAACAAAAACAAAGACTGATATTTTGTAAATGCATTCCTTTCCAGGGGGAAGGACAAATTGATGGACTTCTGAGTTGACCACTGGGGTCAGAGGGATGTTCCCCTCGTCCCTCAATCCTTGACCAAATCCCAAAAACTATATAAGTTGAGATCCCCAAAATAAACTTCCCTTTTCCTTTTCATCTCATATCCTGAGGGTGAGTGTGGTTCTTTTCATGTCCTCTTGCGACAGAATACCATTTCATCTGTTGATTTTACGTGTTTTCCATGCAGTTGGGACCAGAACCAAACCATCTCTTAATGACTGGGAGAAATGAAAAGGTACAAGTGGAGATCTGACATGGCAGAATCTCTGTAGCAGTAAAGAAATATACTTTTATCCATGATTAGGTTAACATTCAAACCAATATCTTCTTCTTCTCTCCCATATCAAAAATAGCCCAAATTTTAATTCTACTCAGCCTCTGGAATTCCCTAGAGTGAGCCAGACTCCAGTCCAATTTGTGGTCTCCATCTGGCTCAGGTGAAGCTTTTGTAACTTTACATTGTGCTGGGGCACAGGGGATAGCTCAGTGTGTTGGAGTGATGAGGAAAAAAGGTAGCAAACAGGATAGGGAGTCATCCATATGACAGGAGATAAAAAGTAATGCTTGAAGTCCTCATGTAATTTTCTTGTGAGTGAAAGTATTTATGCAGGTACTAAAAAAGACAAATGCAAAGAAGAAAGGTTAATTCATCTGTACTCCAAAAACCAAAGGTATTTCTGACTGATTGCCCAAAATAGATTGTGCCTAAAACCTGGAAAAAGACCCAATCATAAAAATGAGTAATGTAAACAATTTATTAGGCCCTTATGTTGTATTTTTAATAAGCTGAAATGCTGGTCTCTAGTGCAGGTAATTTCATTTTTTTTCTGTGATGGTTTGACATGAACAGAGAAGAGATTTGAGTCTGATGTTTTATTAAAACAAACAAAAGAAAAAAAAAAAAAACAAAAAACAAACACAAAAACCTACACACATCAGTGAAAAGTCAAGATAAAGTGGTAAATGCAAGCTGGCATGCATAAGTGGATATGACCTGAAATAAAGCTGTTTAGAGAAGGGAAAATAATTGCAAAGCAGTAACACTTAAAAGAAGATGTAGGCATGAAGACTGGCAAAAATTAAAGGCTAGAAGGGAATGACTTGTGAAGAAAGATTAAAGGAAATGAACACATGTAATTATTACTTATAGCTATCTGTGTGCTTGGTGATGTTCAGATGAAGAGAGATGATCCCTACACTAATTTGGCTAAATAACTACCAGGGGATGATGAAAATGTCTGAAGGTATTTATAGTCTTCAAGTGCCAAGAAAGGATTCATTTAGAAGAGTTCAAAAAAGGTCTAAGTAGGAGTAATGAAATAAGATGAGGGGAATCTTAGCTTTGAATACTATAAAAAATCCTTCTTTTGGACATGCCAAAGTGTGTGATAGTCTTCCCTGAAATTTTAGTGCAGTGCCCCACTGCTTGAGCTATTGCAAATGACAGTAGACAAAGCATTCAGATATAAACTTGAAAGAAGGAAAAAGAATTTTGCATTGGTGGGAGGAGAGTGAAGATGACTTAATAGATATTTTCCATCTTTAATTTCTATGGTCTCACATGGTATAAATTAACAAAATAAGACTCATGGTATACTACTGAAACATAATTTATGTAAATTTGCTTTAGAATAGGCATTAACCTTGATCCTTACTTCAATTCTGCATTAAGCCTTGCCTTTGATACAGTAATCTTAATTAAAACTGAATATTTCATGATTTAACTCCCTCTGCCTCATGAGCAGAACAATACTGTTATCTGTGTTACCTATAAAAGTGCAATCCATATAGAGTATCTATTGCATCAGATGATAGGTTTGCTTAAGGTCATTTTCATATGAATAAAAGTACTGACAAAGAGTAGTTTCATTTGTTTAAAAATTATTAACTCTTATTTTACAACCAAATGTTAAAAAGCTAGTTAAATAATTTTTCATGTATGTTCAATTAGGAAATGTTGACCTAATAAATACTAAATTCTTTTGGGGGAAAAAAATCCCACAACCTGCATGAATGAGGAAAAAAGTAAGTATTGGCAGATGTGATGTGTGTCAAGTGTGTCATCATGTAACTGTCAATCACTGTCATCTTTATAATGCTTTTAACTGGATTAGGTTAGGTAGTAAGAGAAAAGCTGTTCGTTTTGATATTAAATCCTACTATGTTCTAAAAGGAACAGGCAGGAATTTAAAATGGGCATGAAAGTTTGCCTGTTTTTTTAATTTTTGGAGAGTTTCTTGTTGATGTTGTGGGTCTTGTTGTTTGTTTGTTTTATGTTTATTTGTTTGGTCATGATGTTAGAACAAATGAAGGCTGTTCTGGATAAATACTGGAAGTTCAGCTTCATCTTCAAGTTGCTCACTACTTATAAATGGATGCCTTGGTAAAATGACATTTTTCAGCTTGAAAAGATGTGCAGGTATTGTCTTAGTTATTTTGTAATAATCTACAGTAGAAATTCAAGGAAAGAGGATGTAATATCAAGTGACAACGCTTAATAAATAATATATTTATATAACTTACTCTTAAAATGTAGAAGGCAAGCAAACCTTTGAGTATCCATCTGTATTGAAAAAGGCCATCTTTTTCTAAAATCCTTTAATTCTTTGTTGAATTTAAGGTGTCAGACTAAATACTTTCGACAAAAAAGCAGCTGTGATAAATCTTGATATCTGGAGTGCTTCTTTACTGAGTAGCTGACTTCAGTGGTAATTTCATACGTGTCACTGGAATCTTTGGTTATGTAAGATATATAGTGGACCCAGTGTAAGTCATCAATCTTTTTCTTCCAAATGTAAGTCTAACCTCTTGGTTAAATAGTATTTGCCAGTTACTTTCATCAGCTTTTGAGTTATTTTTCCCTCATTATTGCAGTTTTTTGTTTGTTGGCTCTAAATATCAAGTTGCAGTTGTGGTACATTGGACATCCATAAAATATTACATACATACTGATACCTTTACTTCCCCTTCAGGGCACAAGAAACATAGCAGTGTGCATTTATTGTGAATAATTGTCATATATATATAATTAATAGTGTATTTTTGGACACAGCAGCCTTCTCATCAGTTCATTACTTTATTGGATTCAACATTTACAGAGAACTCAGGGAACAAATTTGGTAAGTTGAATGCATTTATTTGCTGGAGGAAAAAAGAAAAAGTGAATAGTTGTTAATAATGTTTTATTTCTGGTCCTCCCATTAGATCTTTACAGGAGAATGTAACACTTGATCACACTGAAGAAAATGAAACTCTGGTTTTGTAGCACCATTTCCCTGCTATTTTGCCTGTGTCATCTGTGGCATTCTCAAGTGCAGCTTTTAATGGCCACAAAGAACACTGGAGCTGTGGGTTCTCTGTGGTCCCCAGCACCAGAGGATGTCATGTGGCTGGTTCCAGGGAGCCCAAAGGGTTAATGCAGTTAAGCTTTTCCTCAGCTTTCTGGGAACCTGGCAGTGGCTTTCTTTCAGTTGCTTTGTAACAGGAGGAACAATACCTGAATTCAGCCTTGGGTTGTATTGGAGAGGGGGAAGGATTCAGGTTATAGTGTCAGAGGCAGCAGTTGCACTTGGGCAGTACCAGCAATGCTTCACCCTCTGGCTGAAAAAAGGGGAATGTTAACAAGGCAAGTCTCAGATAAGCCCATATGTATGTAGGGTTTTGTTGTTATTTAATCCATTTCTCTCTGCTTGTGGCTTTCTTTTTAGCTAAATTAATCATGCTGTTTTGAATAGACTGCATTCTGCCACTGGGAACTGTAACTCAGGCACTGGTTGGTGATGAGCCAGCCTAAAAGCAGGGGACACATTTTTTCTGTGACTTGCACTCAGGCAGGAGTTTGAGAGTCTTGTCACTTGGAAGAAAATAAGCATTTAGAAAGTTGAATCCTGTGCCTAGATAATGATGATGAAAAATAACCTCTGAAAATTCTTACAGTAAGCTATCATTCTAATAGTCAACTGAATGGAAATTATGTTTCTGAATTAATGTTTAACAGTTTTTGTGGAGGAGGTCCTAACACATTTAAGGCTACTGACTGTGTTTCATCCATGATTTCTTCAATGAGCTACTGTTATTAAAGACCACCAAGATAGTTTGGTCAGAGGAGGCTGCATGGGAATCTCATGATTGTTTCAATTTTCTGGATTTTCTAATTTCTTTTAAAGAAGAATTTGGGTTATATCTCAAGAAACAAGACAAACGCAAAAAAAATCCCACCAAGAAACCAACTTGTCCTAAGGATAAACATGTCAGTGTTTGGTTTCTGAGTTACACATTTCTCCACATCCAAACATTGTTTTGTCTGGAGCAGGAAGATGCAGCAGGAGTAGCTGAGGAAAGCTCTGTTAAGGCTGCCTCACCCAAGTGCTCGCTATGTTTGAATGTGATGATCCTTAGGACTTAACCAAGACCCTGGCACAGGGTGTGGAGCGTCTTAGGCTGAAAAGTGGAGGAGCAAGAGGCATGTAAAGTATATAGTAGGGGATATAATGAGCTACAGCAAGGAGTTGCTGCTCTACTCCAAGGCAATAGGCATAAACTGAAACATAAGAAATGCTTTCTTACTGTGAGGGTGATTTGAGTGCTGGCACAGGTTGCCCAGAATGATGGAAAAATCTCCATCCTCAGATGGAGACATGGTTCTATCTGGACATGGTTTTGGGCAGCCTGGTTGACATGGCCCTGCTTGAGCAGGAGGTTGGACCTGGTGACCACCAGAGATCCCTCCACCTCAACCATTCAGTGATTCTGAGTTGTGGGGGAGATGGAAAAGCTGAGGTTAACATGAACAGAGGATGTTTGAGATTTTTGCATTGGGAAAGGCTTATGAATAGAAGTCTTTCTCATGAAAAAAATTCATGTTTTAGTCTATTAAAGATTAAAGATTTTATCACACGTTTAATTAAGCTAAAAGTTTTTAAAATACTGAACTTCTGTGCATCGAAATACACAGCTTTTTAATAAAACAAGATTCAAGGCTCTGAGGAGGGCTTCTGGCCAGAGAGTCTGTTATGTCAGATACTGTCTCAGTTGATAATGTATATTTTATTGTAACATGCTGTTGGTTTTATGAACTTGTTTCAAGTCTGGTCATAAGGCTTTCAGGACGCACTATTACAGAAAAAGGTTGCTTTAGCAATGTTTGGAAGAATCATCTAGCAATGTTTCTGGTTTTAATGGCTTTAGTTTTTCATGAAGTAGTAACTCCATCATGCGCTTCAGGCAAAAATTGTGATTTGAGGATGCAGTACTGCAATGATCATGATTAATTTGAAATACAACAAGCTTTAAATAAAACTTTTCAACTGGCATGTGGGCTAAGGCTTCCTGTGAGCAACTAGCTAACCAGTTCATATATAGGAAGAATAAACAGCAGCATTGATGGCTTGTATTGGGTGAATTTGTCCTAATTGTTTAGTGGCTTGTTAAATATATGTCCAGCTAATTCCAAAATGATAATTTACTTTTTCTTCTTTAACAAAAATAAACAAAAATGTCTCCGGTGCATCTGTATCATTTTTACTTGAACTGGAAAAAAAAGGTTTCCATACAAAAACCACTGGCAAATGGAAAATCTAAATTATTGTTAAAGAAGACATTATTTCTATCACTTTTGCAGTTGTAAGACTCCTGGGATTTAACTGTTCAACTGCTGTATGGGAAACATGCATCTTTAGTAGTATTTGGTTTAGGAACTGAAATCTTAGTGATTGTTGAGGGTTTCAGGGGAAGGGAGAAGGCACGTAAGAGTAGCCTTCTTTATATGGAATTGTAAGTTTTACCAGTTCAACTACTGGAATTATATTTTTATATCTATTTTATATCATATATTTTTATATTTTTTAATGTTAGAGCTTCATGGGGAGGTATTAAATAGACTCAGTAGTATAGGCGTGTATTTATGAAGAATGTACCATTGCAGCCTATGTTTCAGAAAGAATTCTCTACCAAGTTAAGTTATATTTGAATGATTTGGAGAGCTTCAGTTTCATGAAGAAGACAGCTTAGTGACTTAAGATTTTGCATAGCCTGTATTATGTGCATGCATTGATGCACATAAACAACACATAAGTTGTTTTTAGTACCTGAAGATAATCTTCTAGGAGATAGCCAAAATAAGCTGCATTCTTCATTGCTGAAATTGGTTGAGTGTAGTTCTGTTTCTACACTTAAACTCTCCAAGTTGTTTAGGACTGTAAATAAACCAAAAAAAAAAAAAAAAAAGCAAGGAAGGTGGTGACAAGATCATCTTTCTAAACAGCACTTCTAAGTGACTTCTTTAAAGTGATCTTTAAAAATATGAATTTTATGCATCCCAAACGCATCTTCCAACTGTGAACACTAGATTAAATTCATTCTTTAACATTTCATATGAGAGAAGCAGATGCACTGCAAATGAAGTAAAAAGATCAAAACTGGAGGTAAAATCAGAATAATTTATCCAACTAATATGTACATGTGATTAGTTTTATCTCATAGGCTGCAGGATAATACTTTTATTTTTTGTAAAATAAGAGTTTTGTGGAAATCCTTGCCTGCTTTCCTAACAATGTGATTTTCTTGACAGAATCACATGTTTGTTGATATCTCTAAGTATCAATGTGGTATTTTATTTCTGAGAAAACTAAGTTTTGTATAATACATATTCACTCCTTGGAAAACCTCCCCCACTGCTTCTAAAATGTCAAAGCTGAGCACAGGGATTTAGCCATACAAGTTCTATTGAGATTAATTGGATTTGTATGGCTAAATCCATGCAGTTCTTCTGAAAATATTGCTGTTCCTTGTATATAAAATATAAATATATGTTTACAAATACAATATCACAAGACATATTGGACAGAACGGTAAAATCAGGTTTAATTTATGTTTGGCGAGGAGTAACTTTTGGTTTTCTATAAACTAAAGGGTTCCTGTTTAAGTATACTGAGTGAATACTAAGCATGTACTGTGCTTGCCTTAGGGCTTCATTTTTTTTAAATGCGTGAAGCATTTACATAGGAGTCTTCTGTACTTCACTCAGGAGGGGGAAGAGCATTTCTGATTCATTAATCCCTTTTTCTTTTTCTAAGTAACTGGGTCCTTCACATCATGCACTCAAGAGGTGTAAAATATACAAAGAAGTGGGAGGGACAGGCAAAATGATGCCTGGCTTGCTATAAGGTATAAATTCAAAATCTATTTCTCTTTGCAAGAAGAAAAATAGCAAGGGGAAAAAAGGCCAGCACTAAATTTACTGCATGTGCTTGCATGATATGCAGGTTTGGGATAATTATTTTCTCTCTTGTTCAATAAAGTGAGTTGTTACCATGGTAACATTTATATTGCACAATTTCTCTGTTATAAAATAAATGAGAACAGTTTTAGAGTCAGAAAAGTCTTTGTATGGAACCTTTTCCTTTTCTCTATTTTTAAGTGAAGAATTATGTCTTGAAATTTTCTAGAGATGACAAAGTTTTGATGTGCTTTCCAGATAAAATTAGTCAGCTTTTAACAGTACGTAGTGCTTCTGCAGGACAAGATGTGCAAGATCTGGTTGTAAAATTGAGCTCAGCCATCAGGCAGATGCAGACTGCCCAGAGGAATGGTCTCTATGTCTTGATCCAATAACCAGCTCCTGGCAGTGACACCTTGCCTGTATTACTGTGTCACCTTGGACAAGATGTGTTGAGAACTCCTTAAAAAGCAGGTCTGAGTCTTCAGTGGCAATGGGGCAGGTGTCCAGGGTGAGTGTTCAGAACCAGAGCATACCCTACAAAGTATATATATTCCTCTTACTGAGGAATAGCAGACTGATAGCACTACTTCCTGACCAGTTGGTTCTTCGATAGGGTAGTTTATTAATGTTTACTGACTACAATGCAGGATTTGCAATGGACATTTTAAAATATCCTCGAGCAATACTTCTATTTCTGCTTACTGAAGAAATTCCGGAACCATGGGAGCTACTTGCCCATTATGTAAAGCTTATGTGAGAAAGGCTTCCAAGAGGTGGGAAAATGTTTGGATATAACAGTTGATTGGAATGACAGGTAGCTTTTCATCAGAAACTAATAGAGTCTTTGCCAATCATAACTGCCTCTCTTTGTTCAGTTTTGTTTTTCTTCTGTATTTTCTCACTACAAGTAGGCATTTTAGTATGAGGTGACACTTTAATCTGTTGAGATCAAAAGACTTCATTGCTTCCTTGATTCTATCCTGTTTTTTCACACCTTTCTATTGATCTCTTGTATGTATTTTTCAGTTTTGCGATCAGTATAGAACTTTTGGGGTATTAAGCCATTTTAAAGTGATTTAATTTTAATATTCAAAACATCCAGATTTATAATACTGAATATTATTGAAAAGTCTTGGCACAGTTTAGTTTTTATTTCACAAAATAGTGTGGCTGTCACAATTATCAACTGCAAAAAGAAATAAGTTCATTAGTCATGGAAACATGACTAATGTACTACACTGTATTCCACTGAAACTAACATAGGATGCCTTGTGTTTAATGATGCTTTTCGAATCATTAAACTTGGAAAAGACCTCCAAGCTCATCAAGTCCAAGTTTTAAACACCACCATGACAACTAAATTGTAGCACTAAGTACCACGTTCAGTCATTTCTTGGACACTTCCAGGAATGGTGGCTCAAACACCTCCCTGGCCAGCCTGTGCCAGTAGCTGACCACCTTTTCAGTGAAGAAATTCTTCTTGATGTCCAACTTGAACCTCCCCCCGGTGCAACATGAGGCCATTTCCTCTTGTCCTCTCCCTGGGAGAAGAGGCCAATCCCCCCACATGACTTCAAACTCCTTTCTGGCAGTTGCACAGAGTGAAAAGGTCTCCACTGAGACTCAGCAGTCTGGGAGGTGGCTGCACCTCTGCCTATAGGAAATGCTGTACAAACTGCCTTGCCATCTCCTGCCATACCACACCCTGTCTGTCCTGTTTGCCCACCCTTTTCACTGTGCTCCCTTAGAGCTCTTCAAATCTTCAGGTGCTCTGGTGACATGGCTCCCCCTGTCAGCCTTCCTCACAAGAGCTCCCAGGTCCTGTTGGATCTCTCTGCGTTCTCTTGGGTTTCCCTGACTCTGGGAAGTCCCTGTCAAGTTCCTTGGAGCATTTTGCCCCAGAAGTTACTGTAGCCACAGATGATGTCACCACATGCCTTCCCAACTCCACTTCCGAATGACACAGAAATTTCCTTGTGCAGCATGTCACTATTTTAGACTCTGCCCCATAAATGATTTGCAATTATGTAGGAGCAGTATAGTCAATGTTTGTGAACTACACATTTTAACACATTTTATATATAGCAAGATGTTTTTAGGACTCTTTGGAGTGGTTGTATCTTTGAATGTTTCTGTCTATCTAAATACACAAAATTATCCTTGAATACTATAAAGGCAGGCCAAGTATTAACTGGCTGCATATTGCTACTAAGAAATGTTTCCCTTTAGCAGTTATTCCTTCCCACATATCCTTTGTCTAATCCATTGACCAGCCTCGTGATAGGTGTAGCAGCACACTGGTTCACTAGTTCATTGGTTGTCTTGCTTGGCTTTTTACCCAACACACATGCTTGCCAGACAGGAGTGTCAGAAACTGTTTTTTTCCAAATTAGAAAAGCTAAGTGCTACATGGCATAACTAGCAGAATGTCACCATTGCACTAAAGGGTGATGGAAACTGCATGAAAAACAAGTGTTGTCTTAGCAGAACAGTTTTTTTTTTATTTACATGGTGATATTTCATGCTCTTTATCTGATACAACTAAATAAAACTAAATAAGAGATGGAAAACTGGTAGTTTTGACCACTTTGTAGATCTGTGCAAGGGATATAAAGATATTTATAGATATCTTTTGAAGTAGCATCTAACGTATTTAATGGGTCATTGAACCTAGATTTTTAATATTTTATGACTTTTCAATTCATGGTTGGCTGAAAGCTTTGCTTTCTCTAGAAATGGATGTTATGAATTTATAGCCTCTATTGCAGCATCTCTAGACTTATACATTTCTTTAATGAAAACAACACTTTTTACTGTAGATTACAACCATCACCTTGTGCTATTACCATAGGGATTGTTTTATTTGATTTCAAGCATCTAGAGGGCTTCTTGAGTGGCAGTCTCCGTCCTGGTCTTTCTCTTCCTTCTGGTGGGAACCAAATGCCGTAGATTTACTGAATAAGAGTAGAATATTCTCCATGAGGCTATTTGGTTTCCTGGCAAGCTCAATGAGGGAAGATTTGATAAATCCATTTCCTACCAGCACAGAGTGACTTTCACAAGTCCTCTCTTCCCTTGTGCTGTGTAATGACAGTTGGCCAAACTGGAACTGAAATCTACATTCATCCTTGGTGTTTAGTCTGTTCTCCTTAAGGGTATCTGTAAACAAAGGTTCAGGAATATGTTAAAATTAAATGTTCTGATTTTGTTAGGGAAGTGTTCCAAACAGAAGTGTAACTGTTCCTCTCAGTTGCTGTTGTACAAGAACTTTGTAGATCTTGGTTTATCTATGCTCCAACATCCCTTACCAAATCAAATTCTGATTACTGTCTTATATGAAAGTAAATCAGGTGTTCAGGGTTTTCCCTTTTTCTCCATTGGATGGCATAAAATCTAGTATGACTGCCATATATTGCTGAGAGCTAGGCAGTTTTGTTGTTTCTAATCTCTTGATGTGCAGCCTTATAATAAATTTCTCCTCCAATGTGTTGATAAGTGCATTAATGTCACAAATCAGCAATGTTTTTTAGCTCCAATATAATTTCATGCTCCTCTTATGCTTGACAATATAAGAGGAGCATGAAATGTCATGTTTCAACAGGTCAGATCCCTATGTGTGAACAATTTTATACCTAATTACTGAAGTCTCTGAAGTTAAGAACACTAGGACATACTGGGGTATGTCAGGAAATTTTTCTTCCTTACAATTTTATTATGCACTTCCCTTTGCTGGTACTTTCAAGAGGCAGCAGATTGAGCCAGGGAGGATCTTTGTTTTGTACCAATATGTTGTACTTACACTTAAGCAATTGATACAAGTTGTTTCTATTTTTGTTCTTGTTACTATTTATTCCTATTGTAGAACCATTACAATTTGCAGAGTTTATCTAGTTGCAGTGAATGTGCAGCTGATTGCAGTCTTCTGCACTGTATCTCATGAGTAGTTGAGAAGCAGCTTGCTACTGTGGAGTGTCTCTAAAGATCTGCTTTAACAAGCTCGAGATTTAAAATCAATGTATTTTTAAATTGTTATTTTTCAGAGCAGACTTCCATTTGGGACTACCGTGTATTTTTACCATTTTTCTGTTCTTGTGGTTGAAATGCCTGAGATCTGTATTTCAGAAGTATTTGGGTCAAATATTCCTGGAGTGGTTATTTTAGTGAAAGAATTTTTAATATCTTGTTTCTTGATATAATATTTGGATCAATACTCTTTAAGCACTTAATTATCATAATCATCAAAAAGTATACTCAAGACACATATCTTGAATATATCTTTTTTCTTGGAGAAAACAAGGTAATTTAGACTTAGGAGATACTCCCAAACATCTGATTCTGAGCAGTCTCTTTTAATTTCACTGTTTCTGCTCTTGCCAAGTACAAAAGACTGATTTTTATCCTCAGGACAAGTTTGAAATCCTAAGTGCTTGAACTGTTTTTTAATGCAAAACTGTATTTACAAACAGAACTTCTTCATATACCAGTAAAAGGTTCATAACTCTGTGTACACAGTTCTATAATTTACTGAAATAGCATTAAAAATTTAGGGGCTTTCTGTAAATATATCAAGTCCTATCAGTATCACAGGTTCTGGGTAGTATTTCTAACATTACTATTTTCCTGTTCTTAATAGAACTTGACTTGCAATATCTAGAAATGTTGCCATTGTGGGACAGATGTAATAAATGAAGCAGGGGGAAAATGCAAAATTTTCTAGATTTGGGGAATTAAAGTTATATGCTTGGTCAGTTGCACAAAGGTTTGCTTCTGGAAAACAGTTTTTGTGTTGCTTTCCTCAGCTTGTAAAAAAGCCTGCCTAAGAAAGCCTAAAAAGATCTTTGATGCAAAAATGAATGAAGATATGGCAGAAGGATACTTCTGTTGGCTATTGCCTGTGCCTTGAAAAATAGCCAGCCTTTGTCTGGTGTCCACTTTGTGAAGCTACCTAACTTAAATAATCAAATTAATTGTAAACATCATTCCCCAAGTGTTTCTTTGACCATCTGTTAGCATCTTCGGTTTCTCAGATTTTGAAAGTATGAACTAGAAAGGGGAGTACTTTTGAATTAACTGTCTGTAACTTGTATCTGTAGTCCTTCTACTTAAGAGTTATGTGTTTCCTAGTTGTTATGGAGTAAATTAGATGTACACATCTTCAACAGATTGCAGATGCATTCAAATCTTGGGTTTGAATATCAAAATTAATTCCTGTCATCACTTCCAGGGGTCTTAACAAAATTCTGAAAATATTTCCAAATAATCTTCAGGTACAGAAAATAATTTGATCCTTTCAGAAAATACCACATTAAGCAAATTTCTAGTGTGCCTTTCATGCCTTTATGAAGTACTTTAATTGATCCTCAAAGTGAGGGAACTGACTCAGAATACTGATTTATCCATGCATCACTCTGTAGAGATTTTATACTTCTTTCTAAAGTTGATGAGCAGAGCAAGGCAGAGTGTTGTGAACTGCCTTTTATTTTCCTTCTTATTAGGCAAATTGATTAATGCTAAAGTAAATGTGCTGAGAGAGAAAAAAAAAAAAGGAGCTTTTTCTTAATTTCTGTATTGAATAAAAATAATGAAGAGAAAGCAAATTCATTAACACTTTGAAAGATTCCTTTAATAATAGTTCCCAAATGAATAAATTATTGAAGTGCTTTTAAAAAGTGGTGTTACTGTAGCAATTTGTGGCAAGGCTAATCTGTACAAATGCTTTTGAGATATTAGGAAGGTTTTCAGGAGATGGTGGGGAAGCTGGATTTTCATCAAGTGTTTTTTTTTGTTTTTATAAAGACTGCAAAGTATGGGGAGAGTACAGTCATTAATAGTGAGAGAGCCCTTTCAGAGGCCCAAGAGAAGGTTAAAAGGGGAAACAGAGTGGTAGGATGTAGAAGATGCAGATGATGGACCTTATCTTTGATAAATGCATCAAAGCAGGCACATAAAGTGAGACCAAAAGTGGGCTTACACACTGTTTTACATCTTAGACAATAAACTGTCTGACTAAGTAACATCAAATGAGCAGGAAAAATTTAAGACCAGAAAGCATAGTCTGTGTATGTTACAACTTCTTATTACCTGCGGCTTAAAAGCTTGCCACAGATGTGGTGATCTTTGCATTCAGCAGCCCATGGTTTATTTGCTTCCATGAATGTGCCCAGTAGCTTGACTCTCTACCACTCAAAGCTCTCTACCACTGCACTGACTTTTCATAAGCAAAATGTGTTACAGATTAACTACAACTTTGGATGAAGAATACTTCCTTCTGGATCTCTTATTTGCTTTTTAAAATTGCTTTTTGGTTTCCAGGGATGGTTCCTGGACCTTGATTCGGTGTCCCCATTTTAGAAAAAATACAGTATGTTTTGTTTTTGTTGTTTTTTTAAATAGAAGTTTTGGGAAGGGAATATGTGAGGAGTAGAGATGATGAGAAAGTACAGAAAAGAGTTGAAAGGAAGCTGCACTGATGAGTCCAGATTTTCAACTAGAGAGAGTCACTAAACAAACCCTAGAAAACAGACTGCTAATTGAAGAGAAAATATTCTAAAATATGAATAGACCAAGGGTAGGAATTGTCTTCTTGAAATAGAAAAATACATTTGCTTCTCTTGAGATTGAAGAGAAAAGCCACAAGGGAGGCCAGTTGCAGGAGAATGGTCTAGAGATAAGGCAGCATCTAGTATGCAGAAAGGTGTTCTGTGGTCTCAAAGACAGGAGAGGGTGGAGTGGTGCAGAAAGAGGAGGGGAAAAGGACAAAGGCAAAATATGCACATTTATCCCTTGATTAAATGTATGAGATTGCCACTGTTTCTTGTCAAGCATCATTTTATGTAAATGGGACACAAAAGATAAGACCAAGTAGAATAAGGCAGAAGTGGTGAACAGTGATTATACAATGGAGAAAATGTTATGTGAGAAGGGTTCTAATGACCTGTAGAGTAAAATCCAGAAGAATTTTCTAGTAAAATTCAATGTTATATGCCTTGGGCTTAGTAAACTTTTCTGTTCTGAAGAGACACAAGAAAAATCTTAGGTGGTGTGTATGATACAAGCTGAATGGGTTTAACAGCAAGAAATTCAAGGTCATGTACTTGAGGGTAAATAAAGATTTCTTCTGGATTGTCTTTTAGAGACTAAAGGAGGTTTTGGCTGTCTTAATAAATGACTGAATCACTGATATGAAAAAGCTTTGAAAAAGTGAATGGAGTCACTTATTAAAATCTGTAAATCATATAGATTTGCCTTGAGTGAAATGAAATCAAGGTCCTGGAGACTTAACACAAAATAATGAAATAATACTTATGTGACAGAAACATAAAAATGCCAAACTAATCTGGGACAAAGAGAGACATCAAATGCAAACATTCATGAAGCATGTTGTAATGAATGTTTAACTGCAGACTTGAAGGCTCTCAGTAATCTGGAGAGGTGTCCCTCCTGTTGTATTTTTTCATGCATTAAAAGCCTTGTACAAAATGTAATTGAGTATCAAAACCTGAATGGTTTGTACAAGCATTCAGAAAAATGATTTATTTTTTATAATTTTTATAAAACCAATTTTTGCTCAATTGCTGTCTTAAATACATATAGTCGTAATATCTATGATTATCTGTGTGAGCGTTTCAAACTAGACTAACATATGAGCATATTCTGGCCATAATTTTCATTGAAATAATTTTGAGCAGGTTTTTTTTTTGGCTCACATAATTTGTACTAGAGTCATTGAATTTAACTCCAGGAGAGTATTGCACAGTCATTTTGACTGAAATGTGTTTTGTAAACGGTATGGGGTATTCCAAGTACCTTGTTGCATTGCAGAGGTTTTTCCATGTGCCCAAATGTGACTGCTGGCAGTGGTAGGTTTTGATCAGGTGCACAGGCTTTGAGAGCCACGGGATGAAGGTGCTGCAAAGCACCATTCATGTGACTGTCAAAGAACGTAGTACCCTTGACTGATGGTGCTGAATATGCAAAATTCTTCGTTTCTTGATATATTTGACATTCAGAATCTGTGTGTGACTGTAAGCCAGACTGAAGAGTTAGAATTAATTTTGCATCTTGGGGCAGATAATTGAATATTATAAACTGTGGAGAAGGAAAAAACCACACAGATCATCTGGTATATTACTGCTGGTTTGAAATTGTTCCTCCTTTCATTAATATTTTTCTAGTCCTGTTTAAAATGTACACTTTGTGAGATTTCAATCATGTCTCTGAGGAAACAGCTTCTCCTCCACCCCCACCCAAATCAGCATAATTTTCTGTTTAGTTTTATCCTATGAATTTGAGATATGTCCCACACTTTGTCCAGACTCTTTCTTAGGTAGTCTGTCCTTGCTTACCCAAAGTAACGATGCATTTCCCTGTGTCATGGGAATCTGCTCATGTTTTACACGTCCATGATTATTTTCTGGCTTCTTGTGGTGTCCTCAGGAAGAGCCTGGCCTTTCTCAGCAGACAGCCCTTGCTTCTGGAATTCTTCTCACTTCCACACAGCCATGTGTTCACAAAGCCAGTCTTTGTGTCTGCTTGGGGAATCATTCAAGGCCCATCTGTTAGTCCAGGCTGATAGGAAAAAAGCTGCCTTGAAGGATGGCATGTGAGTTGCTTGTTTGTTCCAGAGGTTTCAATCTCCATGTTTCACCAGTGAGTCTCCTGGAGCAATCTCAGTGATTATTTTCTTCTGGGAACAATTGTCTGCTGTGTTTTTATGATTATTCTCACCTTGGATGCAAGATCTCAGCAGCATTGAAATGCTGTTTTCTCACACAAATACATTTCAAAGCAAGTTCCTTCATCACTTATTTTAAACATTCTGGTAAACCCTGTTTCTCTACATCTTTCAGATCACTACGTTTGGGGGTTTTTTTTCTGTTATTCCTGTAGAAAATTTCATTTAATTATTAACTTTTGCTAGTATTAAATTGTCACCAATTTAAATAATTTTACGAATACCTGTAGAATATTTCTTCCAACTGTAATTTCTTTTGTTCAAAAGATTCTCAATAAATATTCTTTTTTTATATCATCCACACAGTTTTTCTGGCTTGATTCTAGTCTGTTCTTGCCAGATGTTTCTTCTCAAGCTTTTGTGATAATGAAATAGAGCCACTGTACCCATGATATTTAAAAAAACTTTTCAAAAGCAGTGGTGTATTTTTGGCTAAGAAGTACAATTAGTTTGGTGTTGGATTCATATTTTTCCCATCTGTGTTTCAAACTTTTGATGTGTCTTAATTTAAGAACATACTGCCTCTGAAGTTTTCCAGTGCCTGAACTTTTGAAGTAGTTGTTTTTCAGTGCTTAAGTTATAGGTGGCACCTGGAACTTATGAGTTAAAAGGACATAAATATTGGTGAATTTTAAAATTATGCTGCAAAAACACTGTCTTAAGCCCAGTTTATTCCACTATATCCTGCTTTACCAGGTGAATGCCCTAAGTAGGCCCAGAGAAATTGCAATTTTATGCAAAATAGCTCAGCCTCAGAAGCAGTTAGAGTGCAAGTTAGGTCTGGTGATGATTTAATACCGTACATGGCCTTTTCTTCCTCCTTCCTTTGCTCCCACCCATTATCTGTCAGACTTTCAGTACAGGTGCTCAAGCCTCTTGCGTCAGAAATGATTTGGACCTTCTGTGTCCCAGAAGACTTTTGAACAGTTTGGTGAAGACAGTCATCTTTTATTTATTGGGTCTAGGTTCAGCACAGAATTATTAGAGAATCTTAATAATTCCTCATCTACCACAGTTCGGTCATTTCTATCAATTTATTGCACAAAATAGATGTCCTGTCCATTTCTGTGGCTAGCAGCAGCAGAACTCTCCTGCTATATTGTATAAAGCAAGAAAAAATTAAGAAGTCATTGCTTTTTGAACTGGCTTGCTGGTTTTGATTTTCCCTGAACCCACTGAAAAAGCCGGGCAAACAAAGTTCCAGGCTGCTGCCCCCTCAGCAGGCAGGCTTTTGGAATTATCCTTTGGAGATCTCTGCCTTTCTCCCTGTACAGGCCAGGCTTCTGTAACTACTAGATGTTAAATTCTATTCCAAAGACTAAGAAGTTAGGTATTTTAGCTTCTAACATTTAGCTGTCTGTAGGAAAGCTGGTCCTTACTTACTCCCCTTATATATTTATTCTTTCTGTTTGCCTCTACTGAGCCTCTTTGGAGATAAAACTGTTTCTTGCCTGCATGAATTGTAAATGGCAGTTCGCTCTACAGCTGTATTTTAAGTGGTCTCAGGGTCAGGACTTGTTTCTGTACTTGCTTCCCAGTGAGGACATTTATTTAGTGTTGCAAAAGAAATAAGTTAAAAGATTGCAGTTTCTCAAGTAAGTTTGTTACTCTGATGATCAGTACCTTTATTTATCTTGTAATATTGTATATCAAGTCTTTGAGTTAATTTCTTTAGTCGAGAACATTAATGGAACTTAGTGTCCAGTCTGATGCTAATTCAAATTTCTTGAATCAGCCTTTAGTAAGATGTTTTACATTGCTGACCTCGTGTTACTCGCAGAGCACGGGATGCTAGTTGGAAAAGAAAATATACAATTTGTTGAAGTATTGCTAAAGCATTTGTAATGTAGCAGCAAGGTCATTTTTATGACCACATAAAACTGAGATGGACCTTACTACAAACTGTGCAGACTTTCTGTGGTCATAAGGAACTTTAAGGAACCATTCTGCTATTCCTCCACTGGTGATTTCTGAATGCAAGACCAGCTGCAAGTCTGTAGTGCAGAAGTGATTTACCAGTATTGATACACCTGGGTGCAATTGTTGCAGCAGATTCCTCCATAATGAATATGGACTTTGTTGAACGAAGAACAGAGAAAAATGTACTCTCATGAGTATTTTAAGAATACAAAACCTAAAAAGTTTGAGGTTTATCCCAGTTCGGTGATACATGCAAAGTGATTCGTGAACTGGAGTTTGAGCCATTTGCTGTATACTGAGTTCAATTTTCTTAAACTTTGTCAATGCTAAAAGTTGATAAATCATGTAATTAATAGATCTGAATTAAGTAAATTATTTTTTTTCTTTGTGACTATGTGTAGACCAGCATTTTTTAAACAAACTCCAAAGACTTTGCAGAATTTTGCCATGCAAACTATTGTTGTCTCATGCCATATGAAAAAAAGTTAAATGCAGGCTGTTAAAATTGCCTCATTCTTGGGTACCATATTTTTTTCTATTCTTCACAGGTAGGTGTCATTTTTTTCTGTTATATTATTCCTACAAGCACTGTCACAAATTTGAAAACCAAATGTACTTTCAGCAAAAGAGTGGGGTTATTACTGAGTTAGGACTGTTTTTTTATTGATACTGGTAAGAACTTGTTGATTCTTTTAATAGCAAAGTTCTTCCTTGAACGTTTGAATTGACACTTTCTTTCCTGATGCATTTGTTCTTGAGAAATTCCTTACTGTCCTATTATCATTACTCAGAAGTAGGTAATGGTTGGCTGGTTTTTTGAAACTGAAACCTGTGTCCAGATACCAGTTTGTCACAGAATGTAACATCATTGCCCTGAATTGGTCAGTGGTACCTATTGCAAAGGTCAGGGAAAATTTTTCTTTTCTGCTTTTACCTCTTTCTTTGCCTGGTGTCTGGGAGGGGATAGGAAGACAGTGCAATCACTGCAATGTCTCTTCTTAACTGAGTCAGGATGGGCTGTTTGTTTTCAGTGGTGACATCCCGTGACTATACTTCAGTGGTTCCACAGCCATTACTGAAAGAGCAAAGTGAATAGTTACGCTGGTACATTGCTATTTTGGTAAAATAATCGATGGCTCTGTCAAGACACTGTATGTGTGTTTGTAGGCAAATTTCTCTCCACTCAGGCCGTGCTTTTTTTAAGCATTCAATCTTCCAGCCTTTTCTTTCCAACCTTCAAATTCCTTTTTATCTGGAGTAGACTGATACATCCATCTGTTCAAAACGTGATATAATCTGGCACAGGAATATCCAACTTTGAGTGGGAAAGTTCAAAAGGCGATCTTCAGGGATAAAGGAAAGAAAATCCTAGTCTCTCCTGATTGTCAGGCAGAGATTTGGAAAATACTCAGCTCATGCCTATTATTTCTGTTCCTCTGATCAAAACTCCAGGATAACTTTTGATATGAAGGATGAAGGGTTTAGCCTGTGTCTATCACTGCTAGTGCTGAAAATGTAATAGCAAGATGTATGTACATTCCTGGGTTTTCTATCTGCAGAGCTATGTGGAAGTGAACAATGGGCAAGTAGGAGTGACTTTCCAGAGAGAAATGGGAATTATGCTAAATGTAAAAAAAACCCCAAAAAACAGACCCAATAAATTGGCCACTGCTATTCATGTTACCATAAATTACTAACATTGCTAGTGTCTCTTGTCCGTAGATCACCTCTCTTGTGACACTGCAGCTGCTCTCCATGGTTGGCCAGAATGACCAGCTTGATGGACCACGATACAAATGTACTGTATCTCTGGACTTCATCAGAGCTATTGCCCGGTAAGGCTGTTAGAGTTCATTTACTATTGCATGTGCTGACTTGAAAGAGACTTCAAGACAAGTATTTGCTCAGTCTATAGCTCTCTGCAGACCTGAATAGAAAACCTGTGGTTGTTTTCTAAGAATGGCTGAATAAGTCATGTTATTTATGAGAAATGTTGTAACCAAGGTAAGTACAGTCCATTCCTGTTTTGAAAAAGGGAAATGTTACAATGGCATGCTGTCTTTGTGCTTAATAAAGGTCAGGGACTTCATGTGAAAGTACTGCTCTAAAATGTCAGTCCATTTCGTTACCAAAAAGCACATTATGGTGTTTGCATCTGAAATTATATTTGATTCTTAACAGTGTTGTTGTGCAGATGATATAAAAACTACATAGGTTATAAGAATTCTTGCACATGGACTATCTTATGTGATCCATTTTTGATGCAAGCTAATTCAGTAAGTGGATGTAGGTACATCAGCATCTTTGTTCATCCAGAGTCTTCAGTTGTGAAGTCTGAGAACAGTTTGAGATCCATCAGGAGAGATGGCAATAATTTGCTGACAGAAATACATGCAATACAAATGCAACAATCAGGCCTATAGCTCAGATTTTATCTGTTGCTGCCACCTTATTAGCAAGTCTTGGATAAACGGTCTATAACCAGAACAGAGCCCAGAAATGACGTGTCAAAAGGGAGAAACGTTCTCAAGAACAACTCTTTTCTGTAATGTGGGACTTCAGATAAACCTGAGGTGTAGGCTGTATTCCATAAGCTCAGTGCACGTGTTGTTCTCCTGAGCTATTAAATGTCCAGTAGCCTTGTCAGTAAATGCAACAGATAGACTAATTTCAATTTTCAGTTGGACAGGCCATAGAATGAAACTTTGTCTGGCTCAGGTCTGGCCAGACCCCACTGCCAGGACCTCCACAGCTTTGCTATGTCAGTTTGCTATTCCCGGCAGTAAAGTCACTTGTGAGTGATGCCCTGAAAAAGCTCCCCCTGGAACCAAGCACAGCAGACCATCTGCTCAGCAACATGGATCATTGTGTATACAGTTATACATTGGATGTATCCTTGAATTGGGATACTTTGACAGCCCTTTCCTTGCAACTTTGACATCCTTAGAAGTTTCAATGACTGCATTAAAGTTGCTGGAAGGTAGAGAAGGCCAGAAAACAGGACCAAAACTTGTGCCATGCAGCTCATGCTTACTGGAGAAAGTAATTGTCAGAGACAGTGTCACTTCAAATCTCAATGCATGGTACAGTGTTTTAGTTTGCTTTCCTTTTCCACTGATGTGTGGTGTGTGTGTATATATATGTATGTATGTATGTATATACATATATATGTATCCAAACAGATCTTTCCTACATGTTATGAGGAAGAAAGCAGTTCTTTTTTCTTCCCTTCCAAGTAGTTTGCAGGTCTTTATTTGCTGCCTAGATAGGGCTATTTAAATTTGATGGATAGAATTTAAAGTTGGCCTGTTCTGCTTTTCTCCTGTTTCTCCCTTTTTTAAAATCTTGCTTTGTTCCTTTGTTACAATTTTTATTAAAATACACTTTTCAGCCCACGGTGTTTATTATATCTTAAAGGATGATGATCTGTAAAAAGATAAGATTTCATGAATTCATTATAAATGAGCTTTTGTCTTCCCTGGGTGGGGCTACTAGCAATAGGACGAAGGGCTGATCTTCTGTGGTTTAGGAAATTTCATTTTCTATCTGTGCAGTAGTTTTGGTTGTATTTGTCAAACAGAACTACTTTGCAATTTCAGCCAAAATGCATACCAAGCATCTTCTGATTCTTCTTTCTCTATTACTGCAATAATACTAAAATAAGTTTGTTAGTCCCTAAAATCTTCAGATACCTCAGCCTTGTTACCACCTCAGCCTTGTTACTCCAGCATATTTCCTGATGGAAAGCTGAGGAGTGCAAAGAATGGGACAGAAAAGGATGCTCCCTCCCCACCCCCATTCAAGCTGTTCAGATTGTCATTTCATTTTCTGTGTTTTTTAAGCAAAAGTGAAATTTCCACTAAAAAAAAAGCCACCTGTTTTTGGGAAAGAGTAAAAAACTCGTGTCTCTTCCTGATGGCTTTTAATGTGGTAACTGCTGAAGTTTGCAGTCTCTCTCTATTGCCGTGGAACCTCATGTCTGGCTTTATTCTGTGGCATATCCTCAGTCTTTGTGGAAACATCTCCGGTTTTTACTACATAGTAGTAAAATATTTAGGTGAAGGTAAAGTTAGATGTTTCTTTGTTAGAAATAATTTCTGTTTTAAGAATTTCAATCCTAAGTTCATAAATTTTCTCCAGCTGAAGTAGGGCTCTCTTACTGTTTATTGAAAAAAATGGATCTTTTCAGGGAGTCTGTAATAAACCCAATTGTTATGACAGGACAATTCTGTTTCATTTAGTTGATAAGGTCAGCATTTGTTAGGGTGTGTGATTTTGTTTCTGTGGAAAGGCTTGTAATTAAAGCACTTTTTTTGAATGACACAATGTTGTGCAAGTCTTAACAGTGGCAATTAATGTCTTTAAATTTGTCACTAGGTTAATAAATAGACTCAAATAGAGTATTTCTTGTTATGCATCTTGGGGATTTCTAAACTTTTTCTCTGTCCAAAATAATGTTTTATAAAAACTTTCTGAAAAGTGGGTTACAGGCTGATGCATGAACAGAGAATATTAAATGATTATAGTCCAACAAATAAGAATTCAGCTATCTAATCTCACTTAGTATTGTTAACAGTTATTTTTGCATCATTGAATACTTAAAAAAAACCCAAAAAACTTTTAATTTTATACTTGCCATTATATGCAGTAATTTGCATTATTTATTCAAACAGTAAACCCTAAAGTATGAGTGTTGGATTGTATAGAAGAATGAGTTTAGAGACAAAAAAAATAATTATATGTTTTATTCCACTGCTGTTTCATTTTGCCTGCCATTAAAATACAAAAGTGTGCATCAAAATCTTCTATCCCATTGATTGGCATTCTTGGATTTTTCAAATTTAGCTATGAACATGGGTCAACTTCTGTCAAGACTGAAAGAACGCAGGCTCCAAATGAGTACAGATGAAGGAGTTATGTAGTACATGTTTAAACAGGTGGTTTGGGAGATGAACAAAACATTCAATAGCATAAAAAGTTGTTGCTTTGCATCACCAACTAGAACATCAAGTTTGCCATACAAAAATATAATCCTAGGAATATTGTTGTATTTTTACTGTTTCATTTTTGAAATAAGAGTCCTTATTTCTTTACTAGGAAGTTGCTATATTTCTTTTCTAGAATTTTACAAAGTTTAAATAATCAGAAGAGAGGTATTGTAAATAATGAGAGAAGTGAAAAAATCATTAGTCCTTGCTTGCATTTCTTTTGGGGAATTGCTTGATTTTGATTGTGTAGAATGTCCTGCATGTGCTGTCTCCAAACAGGTTAAAGTCTTAGCACTGTTAAGATGATTGCTCTAATATACTGTGTTTTTGTTTATAGGACCGTGAACTTCGACATAATAAAGTACTTGTACGATTTCTTGTGAAAACAAGCTTCACAGCCATATGGACACTGTGACAATGACTAAGGCAAGCTGTGTTCATCTCTCTACTTAGCTGGCCAGAAAGAAGAGTATTTTGGCTCTTTTGGATTTGTCTAAACAGGTGCTGGCCCAGCATGGAACCTGATGAAAATACTCTGATTGGTCTGGGTGGATCTGAGCAGAGGACTATTTACCAGGGACCCTGGAGTATTTGGAAGCAATGTGTTAATTATAAACAGCAGGGTTTGAGCACAATCTGTTCTACTCTTAATGATGTTATCTTAACACTGAAATTGCCTGAAACCCATTTACTTAGGACTGCATTTTGCTCTATGAACTCTCCCCAGTGCTTTGAACATGGCAGCAGCCGTTGTTTGTATGCCCAGTCTTTTCACTTCCTCTCCACAGGAATCTTTGCAATTGCCTGCCAAAGCAGCTTTTCCTGAGGCCACCATTTTAGGAGAATGGAGTAGCAAAGTATAATAAACATAAGAACATATTTAAAAATCAAGCTGGTAAAAATTCTTCTTTCTCTTCAGTAGTATGTAGCCAGACTGTTACCCTGTTATATGGAGATCACGATAATAGGAAACTCCCAATTAGTCACCATACTGTCTTATACAGACCATTCATAAATTCTGACTATGAATGTATTTTTACGAAGCTCTGTTTTAAAAAAATAATTAATTCTTGAAGTTCTACCCCTATGTCAAACTTGAAATGTTTTATTTTTGCTTCAACATTCTATAGTCCTTTTATGCTCATCCAGTTACATGAAGTGCTAATTATAGTGCCATGTGGAATGAATGTACTTCTAACTTACACACCATGTAATGGCTTTTCTAACAGCCTCTGTTCTGTAGAGGAGAATGGCACAGCTGCCTTTTCATCAGGAAGGGAGAAATTCAACAGGTGACAGTCTTTCTACAGCAATTCCCCAGAAGCAGTGGAACAGTGAAAAAACAATGTGGTATTGTAACATAAAACTTTGTCCTTGGAAATACCTGGTGGAATACACTACAACTGCAGCTTACAAGTAAAAGATACACAATTTATGGAGCATTAAAATCCCCTTGTCCAGTAGGTTATTGTCTTCATGAATCTGAAGATTTTGATAACCCTCTTGAAAACTCCAGGTCCCACAGCCTGTTACTCAGATGTTATACTCTTGAGTGCTCACCTTTGACTGTTTAACAGTAAAAGACCATGCCAGGTCCTAAATTGAACATTAGAGGGTTTTTTCAAGAAAAAATCATCAGTCTTTCCCCCTTGGCCTTCTATTAGAAATGGTCAAACACTCTGAAGATATGTAGTCTTTATTCTTTTTTGTTTCCTTTAATTTTTCTTTCTTTGTTTGTTTTTCTATTTTCTTTTTTGGTTATTTTCTTCTTTTTTCCCAATTGTAGATGTGTAGCCATACTTCTGGATTCAGACCCAAGTGACAAAAGCATCTTTCTGGCCAGCTCTGGCTTCCTCCCTCAGGGGAGTGTGAAAGGGCAGCAATGAGTCATCTCCGTGATCTGTTTTCCTTCCTACCGCTGAGCTGGATCAAACCCTGCACCTGTCCATGAGGTGGCAACATTTGTCACACTTACTGAAATGCTTGAATGTAAATACATAGCCTGTCTCAAAAATGTTTACTACTTGATTTGTTTTTACTTATAAAAATATCCATAATGTGAACTTTGGGGTAAACTTTACAGTGTATTTCTATCTTGGAGCTAGTGCTTGGGCTGAGCTCAGCGCTTGTGGATCTTGTGTATGACTATCTAGGGCTGCAGTTTGTAGTGGAAAGAAGTTTTGAGGTATTCATATGTCAGCTAATCCATGTAAAACAGTAGCAGTAGATCATAGGGATTTGTAATTGCTGCTTTGGACTAGAATTTGATATATGAAACATGATGGGACTGATACTGATTTGTTAAATGCTACAAAACTTGAGTCACAAAATTTCGTTTTCAGTAACCCAAATCATTCCCACCAAATAGACCAGACCCTCAACCCTCAAAACTCTTCAGCTCCAAATTTGGAGCACAAATTAGACATAAAATAAAGGACTTAGAAATTAAGCAGTCAGAAAACTTGGTGCTGCTGATAATTTTTTAAGTCTAATTAATTTCTTCTATACTAGCCTTATGAGTATTGGTGATTATTTCCAGTGTAAATCCAAAGGATAAGGATACTAATTTTTGTGGAATGTAGTTAATTTGACTGAAATGAGGTTAACTAGAGAAGGAGTAGTAACTGAGGATTCATTAGGTAGAACCACTCTCCTAACTTTGAAGGCACTTTTTTGACCTTTGTGAAAGACTCCTATCAGTGAAATAAAATTTAAAGCTGAATCAGCAGAGTATGAGAATGAACAAGGTGACTGAAGTGCAAATGATTGATGTAGGCTATAACTATGCTGATGATGAATAGTAGGATTTATTCTGACAAACTAGAAATATTTCTATACAGCCATGTCAATGAGTTTATAAATTACTGCTGAGTTTCTTACTAGATACCTTAGCAATATTCTGTTCTGAGACCCCATTTTCATGGATGAGGCCTCTTTTAACCTCCCCTGGGCCAAGATTTCACCTCTTCTACAGGTGGTTTTAAGAACTGTGCAACAACTATAAGCAAGATAGTTTAACTAATCAGAAAACCTTCAGTAACTTAGTGCTGCAGTATGTATTTTAAAAATAGCCATTTTTTTTTTCATAATTCCTGAGTCACAAAGCATTATAATACTGAAAAAAATTGCAGACTTACAGTACCTGTCTCCAGTGGATGACAGGAGCTGGGGCTTCTTCTTACAAGGATAAAGTAGTGGAAAAAGAAATGCAGCTATGATCAGTTGGGAAGAGATTGTGAAGAGATCAGTTGTGAAGAGATTAGCCCTTGAATAGCTCTGGCTTCATCAACAGCTGCATTTTCATGCACGTAACATGGGATCTTATTTTTTAAGAAGGCTTGCATCCACATGTAATACAGTAGGTGATTCACTCTTTTTGGACAGTGGTTTGTCTTACTTTGGTTATCCCAGAACCTGCTGCTTCTACTGTAACAATTCCTGTAGCTGTTGACTCTTTTAGGGTGAGATAAAGAAATACATTTTTATTTCAATACCTTCTGTGTTCTGATGCTTCTGTACACCATGTAAAAACACATTCATTCTTGCCACTGGTGAAATTTTTCCAGTATCAACCAAGTACCATTTTGACAAGGCCATTCAGGCACTATGTTTTCCTCTCATAACTGGAAAGCCACCCATGCCAGGAGAATAGTGTGAAGGACAGGATTTCCAGCAGGAATATTCAAGATATTACATGTCTGTGACCTGTGGGCAAAATGTACCCTAGTTAAGTATCTCAGGATTAGGTATTCCCTCTGCACTTGTACCAGCAGAGATGGCAGGAAAGAGTGAGAAATGGCAGATTCTTGAGGGCTGCCTGGAGGTTGGCATCCTGTGTGCTCTGGTCAGCCCAGACAGTTGGGGAACAGAAGATTTACTCCATCCAAAGGTAAATCCTACCATAAGTGAAGTAACTTCTCCAGTTTTCTCAATGACAGAATGGCATAACTTATAAAAGAGCCTTATCATTGCTGGTAAATATGTATTGGGATACAGCTTGATTAGCAAGTCTAATCATAGACAATACAAAATTTTTATGTGTTTGTAGATACTGGAATGGCTCCACTAGAAAATTGAATGGGAGATTAATAGCAAAAACCATATGTTTTTTATCTCAGCTTCATTGTGAGATCTTTTGCTATGAACAGGCTGATTCAAATGAGCTGTACAATACTCAGATAAGGGTGACTTTTTGATTCTTTATTTTTGTGCATGTTTATTAAAACTATTTAAAGAATAAATCTGAAAACAGTACAGAAATTATTTGTATATGCCAGCAGAGTTGAAACTGCAGAAGTACAATCCTTATAATGACTATATCCATGTCTTCCTGAAAACTTTTGTCTTTAAAAAGACACAGCTCAGTGGCAGTGTCTATGCAAAACAAAAAACCAGAAAAATACCATACTGCTTGTTATTGGACATTAGCAATATATCAGCCTTGTATCCACCCAGGTATCTGATATTAAGGAGCTCAGAATTATGGTGTTAAAGACCAACAAACTCTGTCAAGCAGCCCATGGAGGGAAGTGTTTCCATGCTGTTGAACAAGTGAATGTCTGAATGTAAGCAGGGAGTCTTGGAGTAGGAACATGTTGTCCGAAGTACCACCGGTAGACTTAATGTTTGAAGTGTTGTAATGTGTTGTACTCAGTACCTAGAACACTTCCTCCTCTGCCAGTGCCCAATATCCCATTTTTCCAAAGCAGCAGAAGTATCTCTAACTCTTCCTTTCATTTGGTTCAAATTACATTTGATGATAAATCATTTCCACTGGTGTGTTGCAGTTGCCAAAAATGATTTGCTATACAGCTCTTCCAAGGGAGTTACTACCAACAGGCAGCAAAGTACTGAGAGAAGATAT
This sequence comes from Zosterops lateralis, assembly GCF_965231275.1. Taxonomy (NCBI): domain Eukaryota; kingdom Metazoa; phylum Chordata; class Aves; order Passeriformes; family Zosteropidae; genus Zosterops; species Zosterops lateralis. Next base: position 61,331,002 of record NC_139765.1, read on the forward strand.
GTGTTCACTGCCTCCTGTTAGGGCAGGCAGCTGTGCAACTCCAGTAGGGAAACAGGCTGGGCTTTCCTTTGAGATGAAGTTGTGGATGAACTTGCCCTTTTGACAGCTTTGATGTTTTGAGGTATCCAGAACTCTACCAGACTTCTGTATTCCTCTCAGTTTCTTCCTGTATCCTCCCACTGCAATTCTGTGTTATTCTTTGAAATGGGTCTTGCAGAGATCTACAGCAGAAGCACAGAGAGCTCCTGGGCTTGACATCCCACAGAGGATCTCCCACAAGCAAGCAGAGCAGTAAGGCTGCTGTAGGCTGTCTGTCTGTCCGTCCCACCATTGTGCAGGTGTGCATTGTTCAACTAACCTGTTGCCACATATTGCCTTCTGTCCTGCCAGGATTTGTTTGGATATTCAGGGAAGGGTCTGTTGTGTACTTGAAGGTGGGTGTTTGGCTTCAGCAAGGTCCTTAAAACCTGGTGCAGTATGTTGGACCATGAATGCTGTAATGTCATCTTGTACTTGGTGTTCGTATTTCATATTTGTTCAGTTTTGATGAAATGCTGATGAAAAGACCCTGTCATCTCAGACTGATATAGTAAATGTGATTTTTCTTAAGCAGAACAGCAAAGGTGCAGCTTTGCCTAAATTCATTCAGCACATATGTTCCATTTTCCTGGCACATAGATTTTCTACAGAATATGATTTTTAATATGCAAATAGTTTCTTTACTGCATTCAATTTTTGTTCAGGGAAATGTGTACTGCACATTATTTCATGTACTCATGTACTTTTTTCAGATAGTTGAGTTCAGAGGAACAAAAGAGGGCTGGGAGGATGGGGAAACTGAGCTTTGCTAGCAGGTTTTCCTGGAGCCTATGCATTACTTCAGCAGCTGAGCACTTCCTGTGTCTTCGTGTAGGTAGTTTTCACATAGGCACCTCCTAAATCCCAAGTCAGAGAACAGTTATGAAGAGACAATAGCCAAGAGTGATGTAAGTAACCTCTCATTAAAACATTGCCAGATGAGGGAGCATGTTTCTACAAAATCCAGCAAAAAGAATGTACCAGAGAGTTGGTGATAGAGAGCAAAGTTGTTTGCCACTCTGGTGGCAAAAGCCTTGATTATATTCTTGCTATTTGCATCATTTCTCTTTAGTTAAAGACTTTTTATAGTATTTATGACAGTGCTATTCTCCCTCTACCCCATTTCCATCAGTACAATCCCACCTGTGTTTTTTTCTTCCTCTGCCATTGCACCCAGTGCACTGAGAGCTCCCACCTGGGCAGAAGTGAGTGCCCTGCTCTGTGATGCCTCCTTGGATGCCAGCCCTGGTGTTGCCATCCTAGAGCAACTCAACATCTCAGGCTTGGGATGGCAACAGCAGAGAGTGGTTGTTTCATCTTGCAGGGTATAGGAACTTCAGCAACACCCCTGAAAAAGAAAGACGTGATGTGAATAAGCAGAAACATCTACAAGGGAGGCAAATTATGTTATTTGTGTGCAATTACTGCAGTTCCTGAATTCCAGCTGCATGGCTGAATGAATACCATCCCATTTCCTCACATTTACATTTTTTATGCTGTTTTTGATTATTTCTTAAGGATGCAAATCATTAAGAAACAGCAAATAACTGGGAGTTCTGCTCAAACTTTCTGAGAACAGTGTCGTGTTGAGATTTGGGAATTTCAGAGAAAATGAGAAGAACTACCAAAGACAAGTACACGATTTCTCCAGTGATGTAAACAAACCTGTAGGTCCTGCCTGCCAGGGAGGGGAGCTTTCTCTCTGTCAGCACAGGCTCTTTCACTTGACTGAACCTGGGGTTGGGGCATGTGCAGGAACCTTAAATAACTTCTTCAGTGCTACTCTTCACTTCAAGCAAGATAAAACATGTCTGGAGCTATCAGTAAAAAGATGTGTTTATGTATCCTGAGTGTGTTGCTTTTCAATGGCTTAGAATCCTTCACAAAAATCTTACCTAACGTCAAGAATGTGGGAGGGGTCTCTGGTCGATTATAGGAAAAGCAAATATGATGGTTGTGCAAATAGTCATAGTTACTTTCTGCAAAGTAATTTGTCCTCAGCAATGCCTCTGGTGTTCACCATTCAGTATCTTTTAAGGTCAGACCACTGAAGCGACTGAAGCTGATCCCTCTGATCCATTTGGGATGTATTTGCAGAAATAAGTAATCTCATTCCTAAAATAAAAAGTGGGGAAGCGGGGGATTAGACCAAAAATTCAAACTGCTCTGTATTGGGTAGCCTTCACACTACAGGAGTCAGAAATTCTGATTTCAGAATGCTATGTAAATATGTGGCTGGTTTATCTTTTTTCTCAGATGGTACAACTTATGAATTTTTTGGTGTGGAAGGCAATTAAACGTGTGACCAGGAGCAGCTGTTTTCCATCAGTAGCTAAAGAATAGCTCATCAGTCAGGAAAGAGCAATGTCTTAGCATGTTCACAGCCAAAGAGATACAGAGATAGTGGAGGAGGTCAGGTGGTGCTGTGGTTTCCTTCTCAATTCCCCTTCCTGGGGAAGTGAGGATGGTGAAAGAGCGCAGTAAGATCGTGGATATCAAATGATACTCACAGTAAGACATGGATCACCACAGGTTTCTGATGATCCAAGGTCTGTGACTTCAGGCTGCCTTTACAGCTGTTGGATTCTCTTTGGTGATGTAATCTTTGATGCTCCTCAAACTACTGAACCAGTCAGAGGAGAGAGAGAGGGGACACCTTTTCCTGCCTTTGTGCCAAGCTGCTGGTGTTGTGCTTTTCAGCTGAGAAGGATGCAAAGTTTGGAGCAGAGGACCTGGGCACACGTGTTTGGACACAGATCTAGAATGATTACATGGATCACTGTGTGGAACAGATCTACTCCTCATTCAGCTTGTTTAAATCACAGAAGAGGACCAGTCTCAACAGGGATTGGGCTGATCCTCCTTCTTGTTCATGTCAAACAGACCTCGCTCATTAAAACTGGAGTTTCTTTTTTCATGAAAAGTCAGCATAGACTGCTTACCCAGTTCCAACTCTGACTGCTGAGAAAGTAATTCTTTTATTTTTAGCAGATTAAGGAACATCATTTATGCTAACCTTTTTTTCTTTTGAATTCTTTTCTACAGTTGCCTTCCAGAAATCTTTGGATGTTCGATATGTTACTATAGATATATAGTAAAATTTTGACAGCTTTCTTATTCCTCAAAACCTGAGGTTCCCTGCAGAGACCTTTTCTTCACTGTAGCCGTATTGCCAAGTTGTCAGAGCATTAATTAAACTAGAAGAATAAGGCGTTGCATGTAATTTCCTATACTGGATGCCTTCATGTCAGGGACATATCTCCATGGTAAGAACCTGTATATAAACAAAAAATAAGCTTGGCAACAGTGCAAAAGCTCATGCAGGCTTTTAAGTGAGAAACATGGCAAAAGAAAATACAGAATTTAAAGTAAAGTATTTCTTGGGAAAATGAAGACTGTTGAATACTGCAGTCATTAAGAACAAATGTGATGATTTTGTTTGGCTATTTGGAGTATTCCAATGCTACTTTTAATCTCCATATTTTAGGTATTTATTGGCTCAAATCTAAAAAGTATTCTTATTCTAAGCCCCTCTCATTTATTATAGGTAGACTTAACGTTTCTTAGTGGGATTATGGGTTCTCTGTACAAGCACATAAAATTATGTATAGTAAAACTTTATTCCTTATAAACTGCTAATAATTTGCATACTTTTTATTTTGCTGCATGGATCAAGATGTCTTCTATTACTATACATCATCTTTCAATTTGATGTGCATTTACTCTGCTCTTTAGAAGCCAAAAAATACAGCACACATGTTGATGTTTTTCCTGCAATAAAATGAATAGATGCTCCAACTATATTTGCAATCCACCATTTGCTAACCCTGCAGGTAGAGCCAAAGCACTACAATTCAAAGAAAAAAGAATATTTTTCATTCTTTTTCTCACATTTTCAGGGCTGTGGGGTTTTTTGTGACTCTTCACAAAATAAATTTGATCATTTTTTGCCAACCTGAAAGAAAAAAAAATATTTTCAAGACCTGAAAGTAGAAAATAGTGCTTTAGGGATGACAAGATGAAGGGGATAAAACTGTCTGGAGGATAAAATTGTTGTGGATACACAGTGTTCCCTTTCTTGCCAGGTAAAGAGCATTTCCTGAGGGGTTACATGCAAGGATTCTCCATGAAGGAGTTTGTACCTGGCTGTGCCACAGAGGCTTGGGGCAAGCAGAAGGACATCCATCACTTACAGACTTGGTTATGGGCCTGGCCAAAAGCATAGGAGTGTAAACTTCTGTGCCACTGAAAAGGGACCTAGAGAGCACTGGTGTCTTCCTTCTCAGCCAAACACAAGAGCACTGGCAGTCTCTCAACATGTTATTTGAAATGTTTTCAGGCTTGAAAAGTCCTTGCTGTTGTGAGGAAGCTCATTTAGTTCTATGTGTGTGTTTCTGGGCTGGAACTCTGTGGCTGCCCTCCATGCCAGCCTCCAGTCCTCCTCCAGAAGCTCCATGTCCAGGGTGGGCAGAGTGGCCAGAGATCTTGGTGTCTCTAGGGTGACTGTATTATTGTAGACAGGTAGATGGAGTAGTTGTGCTGATGGGAGCTGCCTGTAGCAACATATGTCATATGTTCTCATTTTCTTGGTCTCTGTAGAATCACAGAATGTACTAAATTGGAAGGGGCCCATCAGGATCATTGAGTCCAATTCCCAGCTCTGCACAGGACAGCCCAAGAGTCACACCCTGTGCCTGAGAGCATTCTCCTTACACTTCTTGAACTCTGTCGGGCTTGGAGCAGGCTTGGAGTGCCCAACCACCCTCTTTGGTAAAAAAAGTTTTCCTATTAGCCAGCTTAAACCTCCCCCAACACAACTTCCTGCCAGTCCCAGGGTCCTGTCAGTGGTCACCACAGAGAAGAGATGGGTGCCTGCCCCTCCTCTTCCCTTCACGAGGAAGTTGTAACTGCAGTGAGGTCTCCCCTCAGTCTCCTCCAGGCTGAACAGACCAAGTGACCTCAGCCACTCCTCATATGTCTTCCCCTTCTTGCCTGGCTGTCACTGATATTCTGGGTGTGTGTGGAGCAGCACAGTGTGTGTCAGTCTCTGAGTTACACTTCAGCAGAGCAGTTTCACACTTGTGCTACTTCCATCCTGCACAAACTCTTCCCAATAAATCCTACAAGATTCCTGGCTGGCTGTTCACTGGAGAGTCAGTGTTCAGGTATTTTACATCTCAGGCAGCGTATGAAGCTGCACCTGGGAGCCCAACAGTGACTCAAGCACGCCCTGGAAGATTTGGGGGCAGCCCTGCAGGGGTGGGTGAAGGTCTTCTCCTTCATCTTGAGGCATCACCCCTTCAGACAGTCTGGGGTAGTCAGGAGCTCAATTTAGTGCTGGGCACCCCAGCCATAAGCAGGGAAAGTTAAAAGTTCTACAGTGTTGGCCATTCTCACAACCTCCTCTGAAGTGTCAGTGACAGCATGAGCCTCCTGCTTAGAAGAGGCAGATCTTCAGTACAGCTTCTGCGACAGGGTGAATTTCCCTGTGCCTGTCCTCGGAGCTGTATCTGCCTGCAGGATGCACAGGGGCTTGTGTTCCTCTGTACAGAGCTCGCCTCTGCCCGAGGTAAGAGACAGCACTGAGGTGTCTCCCACTGCAAGGCTCAATGTCCTCCCTGGCTCCTTCCCTGCCATCCCCTCTGCTAAAGCATCACCAGCATTACTCAAGCACTTGGATTCCTCCTCTTCAAAAAGCAGTCTTTAAAATTAGTCTTTAAAATTTTCTGGTAAATAGAGTTAATTCCCTAAGAGAGGAACACTTTAGGTTGCTTAGCTGTGAGTATATTTTATTCATGAGCAGCATATGCCATACATTCACCCCCTCACTCAAGTCTCAAGCATTATTTCAGGCAGAAGAAAGCACATCTTTAGCATTGTAGGCTTTTGAACAATCTGAAAATGTGTAATGAAGTGGCAACACATCTCAAAGGCAATAACCTGCTGAAACATTATAAGCCTTTATAGTCAGTGGGCATTTTAAAGCCCTAACTTGTAACCAATAGAACTTTGTTATTAAATGATTACTTTTATGTACATGGAACTTTATTCCTTCTCCCTATGTGTATTGAGTGAATCCTAAATGATAAACTGTGTCAGTGCTTTTTCTCATAAAGTGCTTGATTTTTAACTTACAAGGTCCTTACCATAATATCCTCTAGCACATCCAGTAATTCTCCCTTCTAGTAATTCATCTCTTTCTTTTCTGGGTGTCCCAAAGAGAGACATGCAAGAGTTCATAAATCTAGTGCAAACTTATAATCTGCTGTTTCCCCTCTCAGATATATTTTTAAAAACACAGGTGAAACAAAAAGTGCACTCTCACTTTGAGGAGTGCAAAGGTTGGTCTCTTCAATTAATTTAACACTTGTCTTTGTGGAAAAATAAAGCACAGATGAAAAGTCTGTAGGAAAACCTGCTGGTTCAGTCTAACTTCCTGGGTATAGGTACTAAGCGTATTTGGTTATCAGGAAGGATTAGTTCATTGTTGCTGAAATTTTAGCTTTGATCTCTCATTATAAGTTTTTAAATTCTGAGGATTAGTTGCATTTGAGAGTAAGATCCAAAGAATTTTTCTGACTCCAGTGGGTTTTGAAGGAGGCCACCTGAGGTAAATGATAGGAGAGCCCACCTCTGCATCTTGATCCCTGGAAATGGAATTGACCTTTTCACAGCTCAATTACAGATCAGTTTATATAAATATATCTTAATGTTTGACCCCAATCTCCTTTGCGTGCCCTCGTGCAGTTGGCCTGTGAATACCATGGTCTCCTATGTGCAAAAGGAGACAAGATATTTGCTCAGATGTTCAGAGTCAACAGCCCAGCAGAGATGGCCCCATCTGAGGCTCCTAACTGGGGTGAGTTGAAAAGCTTGGACCAGATGTGTGGAGCTGAGTGAAGCTTTCTGCGTGTCACCTTTGGTACTTGGCTGCCAATATTCCAAATCTTGCATTTAGCAGTACCTCATGCTGCATGGATTTTGAAGGTGGTGTTTCTCTTCCAGCTGTAGTTTCTTCATCAAGGATAAGGCAGCCTCCTGTGCCCAACAAATGCAGTTTTCACTCCTGCTCGGGGAGGAACACAGGGGCTCAAATGAGAGTTGTGCTACTAAATACACAGTGCCTGGGGCAATCCAACTCCCGTGGGCACCCACAGATTCAGCACCCCTGATCCTCATGGGCTGTGTGAGCCTGGGGAGCAAAGCCCCAGCTGAGCATCTCCAAGCCTTCCCCATTACTCACAGTAAAATGGTATATGAGTAAAATGGCTCAGTCCCACTAGACTCAGTGAGCTATCTCCCCTTATCCATGGATCTGGTCCTGTCTTCCCCCAGCCCTATGCCCTGTACTCCTGCTGTTTGCTTTGTGCCTGTTTTAGAGCTGATCTGCCCCCACTGAGACCCTAAAACTAACTCAGCCAAAAGCTGGAAAGCTTTCTGCCATGTCTCAGGGGTGGGTGAGAAGGGAAGGGGTATGATTTGGTATCCACAAGCCATTAGGATGAGCTCGCCTGCCCCCAAAACCAAACCTTAAATATATACAGCCGCTCCTGTTTCCCTGTACATGGACGTTCCTTGCCCTTGGCCAGTGGCATAGCTTAGGCACTTCCAGCTAGTGGCTACAGATAGAGATTATGATGTTTGAAAATACTATTTAGAAATAATTACCCCCTTAGTCTTCCAAAGAGAGGACTCTGTATTCATGTTTGGGGTATCTTTTTAAGGAGTTGTGGGCAAGCTTATGCTGCCCACATGCTGTATATATGAGACTACTAAATAGACAACACTAACACTATTAAACCTGCCCTTTTTGTGAACTTTAAATTCATTGGCAACACTTTCTGTAAAATCACACTAATCTTTCAGAGAACAAAGCCTCTGCTTATGATGCTGCTCCAAGGAGAACCAGCCACCATACAAGGTGTCCTCTTGATTTATAGCTACAGCAGCCTGAATTTCATATAACATGATAATATCCTATAAAGTCTCAGAGCTCTACACTGAGTCCTGCACAGATAACTGGTTGAGCAGTATGTGAAGACAGGATGTGATAATAATGTCTTCAGCATGAAACGATGCTATTTGGGATGCCATACTTCTTGGATGTGCAAGCTGTAATCCTATTATCAGTCATCAACAATAAACGACACCACTGTAGATATCCATTTGCTGGAGGTGATAAAGAAGCAGCCTAGCCAGCACACTGAGGTTTCACCTGCTATTTCCTTGCAGATTTTCTCTGCAGATTTCTGCCCATCTGCAGATTTTTATTTTTTTATCACTATATGTAAGAGGACATTTACTTCACTGGTTATTATTTCAAGCCACCAGTTGTATTTCAGCATTGATTTGGAGAATTCTGTTCCAGGCGTTGGGGCTGTCTCCCATGGCATTCTCCTGCAAGAGACTCTCCAGGTGCAGAAGGCAGGATGGTTTGTGGATACATTAATGTCTGCATCTATGGGGATGAGTAGCAAAGAATGGCAGTGAAATCTGCCATAAATTACCTGAGAGATCTCAAGAAAGGTAGGCATGTAACATCCAACTGACAGTGCCAAGCAAACAGATGAGTTTTCATCATCTTCGTGCCTAGCCCATCCTCTCCAGCTATGGCATACTTTTGATTACACTAGGTTATTTTACAACTAGTATGAAATATTTAGGGCTTTAAATTTACATAGTCATAAGACATACCACTTTGCAGTACATCTTAAAATTCAAATACAGGAGCTTTATAATTACATACTTCCACAATATTTTATTAGTCAAGAAAACATAATTTTATTCCGGCATATTGTTGGAAATTATTTCTATAATGAAATCATAGGAAATATTTCTTTAATTAAGTAGAAGTGTAGATGAATGAATTAGGTTATCCCTTTTTAGACTTCACGTGCTGGGGTTGCAGCTGTGCTTAGACTGGCTATTTGCCTTCCTGTGCTTCAAGCAACCCAGTGCAGCAAAGCAGACTGAGAGGGAAGATGTGAGCTGCTGCTCACTATGCTGCCCACCACGTGCTGATTTATGCACACCAAATTGCTTTGGTCCTTTCTTAGCAACTTTAAGGAACTGCTGCCTGCTGCCAAGATACAGCTGTTCATTGCCCTCAGCATTTCTTGAACATTCACAGGATTTGTAATTGTCCACAGTCCAAGGCACAAGGAATCCCTTCACAGGCACAGCCCCACTATGTGAGTAGGAAGCTTACCTTTCTCCCGGGTATGAGTTACTACACTGCAAGTATGAGCTTTCCCTGTGACAGGCTGATGCAGGGGGATCCCTTCCCATTCACACCTCTGATGCTGGGTGCTTTTCACCTGTTTGCAGTAAGAAGTTCACCTGAACTCACCCAAATTCACTTCTCTGTTTTCTTCCCTAACTGCTTATTTTCCCCAAATTTCCCTACCTTCAGATATGTACAAATGACAAACCTCCAGCACCTAACTCTGGTCACAGATGATGTTTTGGGTCAGTGCCTAAGACATGTGCTAGTGCCCATTCCACAGGTTTCCACCTCTTTCACTGGGCACTTTCTCATGTGGGAAGGGATGTGGCAAAGGAAAGTGGACAGTGTTTGTCCAGCATGAAGCTGACCTTGGAGAAGACCACAGAGGGAAGAGGCTTAGACAATCTTTCCATGAGTAAAGGGAGAGATGGAAACAGTATTTCCAATGAGAAAGAGATCTTGCTGCATTTCTACAGTGCACGTTTTTAGCCCTTTACACATCCATTCTTTCCTGGCCACAGTCACCTTTTCTTGCTATTCAGTAGCACAGATGTCAGTGATCTGCTTTCTCATTTGGAAGATGAACATTTCCCACTCCTTTTGGCTGGGAATCACAGGAGGCCCTGCAGCTCCTTGCAAAGCACCCCATGCCAGTGCCTTTGCTACAGGCTACTTTACTTTGCTAAACCATGCACTGGACACCTTACACGTTGGCACAATGAATTCCTGTACAGAATGGTTTTTCAAAATGGCTTTTTTGTAAAACCAACTGTGACAAGTCATTTAAAAACACACATGGGATCAAAGTTCTGTTTATCCCAGGTTTAATAATTACCTTAGCAATGCAAAGCTAAGCCCAGTGGCACAATAATACTTCCTGTCCTCTTTGACATCTTGTATGTTGATGTTGACTTGTGACTTCAGTCACTGTTTACAAATATTGGCCTGGAAGGTCCTTATAGATCAAAATAAATTATATTATCAGGAAAGTGAAAATGGACAAACCCTACAAAACTGGCCTTAATCTGATGAAAATACCCTCTAAATTAAACAGGTGGTGGAGCTAAGCATCTTCTCCAGGATTTTGCTCCCTTGTGATCTGTCAAGGGACAATTTTACATTTATTGGAGCCTAAGGATTCATTATGGTCGTTTTTAAATGCAACCTATAGAGCACTAACAAGAGGTGAAACCAGGGTCACTCTTTAACTCATGGATCAATAAATCTTTTCCATCCTTGAACTGTAATGTCAAATGCTATTGCCTAAAAATTCCTCAACTAACACACTAATCTATATCCATTATAGCTATATTCTCATTTTAGGGTACAAAGAATGTTCACATCATCTCAGCTACACGTCCCAGCTGTTTGTGCAAGTTCTTTTGCTTGCAGGCTAAAACATATTCTAATTTCAACATCTATAAATAAGTAAATATGTTCTGATTCATATTAAACATCCATAAGTTTCACATTGACAATGCAGTAATTATTCTCCAACCCTTCCATTTTTTAATAAGAATAAAACCTTTGCCTAAACTCCATATTCACAGTGACAACACAACGTTAACATCTTTGTAATTCAGATAAGCAAGATCTTCCTTAAGACATTCAGGGGGAAAATATGCAACCTGACAGAACAGCATGAAGCTTCCACATGAGAATCCTAGGAGAAAGTGTCTACATATTTCAGAGTAAAATCAAAGGAAGGCATTAAAAAAGAGCACATTGTCTAAAATGTGTTGAAATGAGACATGTATTTATTCTTTCCCTGAGGTAAAAACCTGTACAACTTTGGGTTAACAATCCATAAATTATCAAGTCATTTCTCACTTGTGGAATAAATAGCATCCAAGAGTGTCTGCATCCACACATCAGCTGAAGCTGGAGAAAGCTGAATTTACAAAACATTGAATCAAGAGGTATGTGAGACTCAGTAAACAGCACAAAATTGAGTGACTACAAGGAATATTACAGCTAATCATCAGGTTTTCAACTTTTCAAGAGTTTCTGCTGCAGTTCATGGGGTGCTCAGGACCCCTCTGCAGAGCTTGACAGAAGAGCAGGCAAAACCAGGGAGGCAGGTGGGTGCAGAGGGTGGAGGAGCCAAACTGACAAGACCCAGCCTGGGCAGCAGCTCTTGGTTAAACCACATTTAGTGGTGATATTTTGGGGCCACTGATGAAGTTCAGATGGTCACAGGTGGTTGATGTTATTTGAATTCCTGGCTGAGCTGCGTCTTTCCCTCCCAAAGCACAGCCCCGTCCTGGTGGCTGTCCCATGTGGATGTAGATCAGAGTTCAGAAAAGATCAGCAAAGCTGGAGTTCTCCTGCTCCAAAGTCAGTGGTGAGGAGAGTGCCCACCTTCTGCAGAGTGCCAGGCTTAAAGCCTTGATGGTAAAAGCACAAACCAAAGTTTGTGTCCATGTTCCTTCCAGGTCCTGCCCTCTCTGGGTACATTGCTTGAGCAAAGACTCCTATGTTGGAATGAGCACTCTGTCAGCCTGCAGAGCACAGAGGAAAGGGCTTGTGACTCTCCACAGTGCTGGAGTCCATATTCGAATGGCAGCTCAGAGCACCTCACAGGAGGAGTCTGGCTCCTGCAGAAGCCTTGCCCAGCCTGGTGGTGGTCCACAATGCCCTGAACCAGGACTGAGATGCTGCCAGGATGGACCCTAGACCTGGGAGTGCTCTGATAGTGCAGCTGCAGCATCGTGTGTGAATCAGCCCTGAATTTCAGGGCATGTCAGCAGTTACCTTCTGCCTTCTGATTAATGAACTCCTGGTCTCATTGCATATTTTTAAGGGCAGGTATCCAGAGGCTGGATCACACAGTGTATCCTCCTGGTACTGAAGAGGTGCCCATGTTGGCAGACTCTGGAGGAACCACAAATCATTTGCCCGTGGAGGATTAAACTGGACCTCATCCTGCAGCACTCAGAGGGTGAGTGCTGGGCCTCTGAGGAGATGTGAACTGGGCCAAGAGCACCAGTGCTAGAGATAAACATGGGTAAACACAGGCAAAGGAATCACAGAGGGGAACAAGAAACCGACAAAGATGAATGTGGCAAATGAAATGTAAGCAAGTGTGTTAATGCAGGTCAGGCAAAGACTTAAAAAATCTTGTACTCAGGATATTAAAATTGCACTCCCTGGTGCGTACCTACTTGCACCTCTCTCCTAAACATTATTTCTGCTACATTTGCCTTGAATTAAGAAAGAGGTTTTTCATCTTCAAAGCAGTCAGACCTGCAATTACACCGACCCAAGTTTTGCATGAGGTAATATTTTTTCCTGCCTTAAACACAATTTGTACTCAAAATGAACTTGTTAAATAGTCTGTCATCTTGCATTTTCTTTCTGTAAAGAGCAGACAACACCTGAATAGTTAATGAACTGCAGTGCAGTTTAATCAGAGTGGGAAAAATACTATTTCAAACAAAGAACAAAGTCATACCCTCCAATTTCTCCCACTCCTTCCAGCTTCCTGAACTAATCACTGGGTTGTGAAGTCACTCTGCACATGACATCCTTTGAGCATGTCCTGAGCCAACTGGCCTGAGCCCCAGGGGTGCACACACATTTTGGGAGCTGATGCTCCCCATCACCTTGCTTCACAAGCAGCTGTTTAGGCCAAGGTGAGGTGAAAATGCCAAGGCAGTGTGCACCAAGTCATGGAGCAGCAACCCCAGCCCTGTTCAGTGTCCAGTCCCCAGCCTACATAGGGACTTTAAAGGGCTGGATGCCTTATTCACCCAGTAAGTAATTTACTATGACATGTTCATACCAGTATACAAGAGCATTGATGTGCCTCCAGTCGTAGTGCTGAACCCAGGAATTTTGCTCAGAGGAGTCATAACCTGCAGTAAGAAACAGCTCTGGAGCTGTACACTGGAGTGCATGTTGCAGAGCTCTGCCAAATGTGATATTACCAAAATAGCTTTTGTTCCAATACAGTGGGCACATAGAACGAAAAATATTACCTATTGTCTGGGTTGTAAGTTCCCCTTTGTATAAAATATGAATAACATTTCTTTACTGCGTTTGTGAAATGCTTTGTCCCTGGGCACAGAATCTATACACAGCCACAGCATTGCCGTTATTTATGACTTTCCTTAAGCACCAGGAGTTATGAAGATGTACTTTTACTTTGATCCTTCACAGACCCAGTAGCCTGCAGGAAGAATACAATTCATCAATGGTTTTGTTATGTGTATCACTGTAACAGAGGGCAGGAATGAGATACAGCGTTCCCCTGCCACCTGGGAGCATCCGCTACCCAGCAGCATGAAGGCGGATGGGCAACATCCTCTCAGCAGGTGAACTGCATGAAAACACAAAGAAATAAAGTGGTGATTGTGGCTGGGAAGTGGCCGTTAAGGAAATTTAATTCAGCTGACTGTGATGAGTAAAGATGCCATCAATAGTTCCCACTACTGGCCGGTGAGTTATTGGATACGTGATTTCCACAATCCAACTCCCTTAGCACATTGCTATACTAAATCTTTAGTTGCTTTTGTTGTTTTATCCCTAAAGAATATGAGAAAGGTGAATTGCTGACTTTCCACTGCTTGCTTTGGCTGCAAATGGAGCTTCAGCTCCTCAGGGCTCTGGCTCATGGGCAGTGAAGCAAACAGCGACGGCAGGTGAAGATGGAGCTGTCTCCCACCTGCCTGCCAGAGGTTACTGCTGCTCTAATGGTGTCAGCAGCAGAAAATATCTGCCCAAGTCAGCTCAAGCTGGGGCATAAGGGTGGAGCAGCAGAGCTGTAGATGCTGAATCAGGTCTGTTTTGGAGAACAGAGGGATGTTAGCAGCAGCACAGGGGCAGAGAAAGGGCCACTGCAGGACTTGTTTAAGCAGCTGCGCCAAAGCCCACAAGCACATTTTGCACTTCTTTCCCCAGGATTATGTTTTGTTGGCCAGTAATCTTTAAAAGAGGAAGAAACCAAATATTGTAACCTCACTATTACCCACATTAAAGGTCATATCTTTCTGACCCTGATGTTAATTTCATTAGTGATGGGGCTGGGCTTTAGTAAGCACAAAATAATACTAAATCAAAGAGATGCATCTTACTTAAAACCTGCTATTATACTCAAAAGAAAAAAAATTGCAAAAAACTGAATGAAAATAGCACAAGGAGTACCAGGAGCAAACTGGAATCCCTCTGGTTCAGTCCATTCATTTTTGGTGTGGGGAGAAAATATAATAGACAATAGGGTGCCATGGGACAGAATAACACAACCAGGCAGGGTCCCCATGACTCATACCCAGAAGATCTTTCCTCAGGAGTGGGAGTCATAATGATCCACAACAAACTATTGTAACCAGCTAAATGTCGCAAGTGTCTCTGAAGCCACATTAACTTCCAGCAGTGATGATTTCTCTAAGTACGTGACATCGTGCTTTGTTCTGCTCCCTGCCAAACACACTTAAAGGCACTACCTTGACTCCCCTTTGAGAGTCTGTCTGAACCACTCATTTCTCTTTGTCTTTCCCTCATCCCCCTCCCCAGTACTGGGCGATGCTCTCTTCACTTCCAGGAGAAATGACAGCAGCATTCTGCTTCTTGGAACAATGTTCTGGTTTATCTCCAGGAGTCAACAGTAGGTGGTTTACTTTCTGGCATTTCTGTCTCTTTTTTTGTTACTTTTCTAGGCCATTTGCCAAAGGGAGAAAAAACACCCCCCGAATACTATGCTTTGCATTTCTACATCTTCTTCCATTCAAGGCTTTTCAAGTATTTGACAAACACCCTTTAATTTTGAGCCAGGCTGCTGGCAGGTGGATGCAGCCGCTTTGGCTTCCCCAAGGAGATGCTTCTCTGGGGCACTCCCTGGGCAGGACATGGGTGTTCAGCTGCAGGAGAGCTGCAGATGTGCAGCCATAACAGGGTAAAGCTGCAGGCTGACATGACTTTTCCCCTCCTCCTGCAAACCAAAGCTGTGTTCGTTTCACACTTGTACACAGTGGTGGTGATACCTCTGCAGCGAAAGTCCTGTTGGGAGTCTCCAGGTCAGATGGCCAGTGGTCTCTCTCTCAGCCCTGGGTGCCATGGCTGGTCACTCAGCCAGGAGGGTGGCAAAGTGGACAGGCAGAGCTGGTCACAGAGCAGAGACCACCAGCAGCTCTGGGACAGGGCTGCTTCTGCAGCTGCACCTGCATCAGTGTGGGAGTGACACCCATGCCTGGAAACACAGGATTTCCAGATCTGTGGTGAGGAATTAAGTCTGTGTGTACAGCTAATAAAGATAACTCCCTTCCTCTTATCTTACTGGAAGGAGGAGCAAGAGAAAGGCCAAGAAATTAGCCAGATAGTGTTGCCAGGAGCAGTGCTCCAAGCCCCCTGTGACAGCTGATAAAGGCTGTTGTGACCACAAGCAGCAGACAATGCTGTGCCCCCAGCCCCCCCTGAGAGCAACAGGGGGAGGATATGTGAGTTACCAAGTCTCCCCAGGTCACTTTGGAGACATCACCTGCCTCCTCCTTAGGGACACAAGCTGGTGTCACATGCTCTTGTGTCACATGTCCTTTCAGAAAGAATTTTGGAGACAAAAAAGTCCACACCCCTGAGAATTTCTTCCAAATTTCACAAGCATCTCAGGGAGAAGATCATGGCACAGCAGCAACCTTGGCAGTTCAGTTGCAAGGACCAGGAGCAGGACAGGGGCTGTAGGGACATTCAGGCACTCAGGCTGATCATGGATTTTATTGTAGCTACTATTGACTGGCAGAAGTTCAATATCATGTGGATATATGAAGTGGAGAAATGGGGCTGCACTGGAGTTATCGAGGTCCTCTGTGAGGGGCTGGGGCATCCATGGGGGCTTCAGATGAACTTGGAGGAAACAGAATAAATATAAAGGTGAGCAGGGATCTACAGATACACCCTAGGATTGTTCCAACCCCATAAACATCCATCAGAAATCTTTAAACCTTATGTGAGTCAACACACAAGGACCCAGCAGTGTATTTTAAGACACCACTTTCACAGGCTCATCCCCTTCCCTCACTGGCAGCTCTCCAAGAGCCTGTTCGGTTTTCTGAGATTGTCACACCGTTGGGCCTGTCATACATGAAATAGGAGGACCCACATCTGCTGGGGATGCTGCTCTCTGAAAAGTGCTTCTTGAGGGGTTACCAAGGTGTGGAAGAGCGAGCAGGGAGCTCACTGGACTTAGAGAGCTTGATCTGCTCAGCTTATCCAAGAGACAGACAAGAGGAGACCTCATCACAGCTGATGTGCCTTCACAGGGAGACACCTCTGCTGTGACTCTCTCTTGAAGAGAGAGCAATAGTTTCTGGCCAGAAAGCTCTGATCTGGAGCTCAATGTCCCTGGTAGAGCCCTGTGATCCACCTCACTGTGCACTGGGATGAGGTCAGGAGCACCTTTGCGCTTAAAAGTTGTTGAAGCAGACTCCAACACAGCCCACTCTGTATCATCATTGTAAAGGGAGCTTGGTAGCACTGTCACCAGTGTCTGACCCAGTCACACCCTGAGCCTGCTGCCTGTCCTGGGACAGCTGATACGGTCTCACATTAAAACTGGAGGAACAGATTTCCCCAAAAGAAGCTCAAGGCAGAGATGGGAGCCTGGTAGTTTTCCCACAATGTTTGGATCACTCTTTGGCAATATAACCGTGATTCCTCTTGGGGATAAAAGTGCTATGGTCCCTTTTATACTTTATATCATACAATATATTTTTGACAATCACTCTGAGCAGATTCTCAGTGACCTTCTTAAAGGGAGCTGGGAGGTATATTTGACTCCTGAGTGATGAATTTTAGACTTCTTGTGGAGGATTTGGAATAATGAAAAAATCTGCTTATTCTATGATATTCCAGCTTATCTTAATACTTTGCTTTGCTGCTAATAAGAATTAAGATTATTTTAAATTAACCTATTAATCTGATTTTCCAACCAGTCTTTGGTTGAAAAAGTCATCTTGTGGCTCAAAACTAAACTGGAAGTTCCATTCCCAACTTTCTTACTGCATTCACATCATCACTGAGTGCTGGCCCTGTGTTCCATTGTCGTGATGTATTTCTTGGATACTACTTGCTCTGAAAAACAACTAATTTTACAGCTTGCAAGAGATAAAATTAAGTAAAAATACTAGGACTATGCAGTTCTGGGGGTGCAAGATTCTGATGAAATATTTTCAATAAATTGTGCTGGGAAAAATAAAGAAGTTACCCACCATTTGTTTTCTGTTGCCACGTTTTCATCACGGCATCATCCATTTCACATCCCCCATACCATTACACCCATGTGTTGTTATCTTCAGGCTTGGGCCCACATCTGTGTGGCTTTAAGGGCTCCTGTAGCTGAGATGGTTTTTTGCCCAATGTGTGCCTCCACAGGTCAGGCTTGCTGCTTGTGACCCCCAGCTGCCCCTTGCATGTGACAGGGCAATTGCTGAGCACCGGGCCCAGGAGAGCACACGCACAAACACAAATTCATAATCACACACACGCAATTCACACACAAATTCATAATCACACTCAATTCACACACACTCTCACACTCAAACACTCACACATGCGTTCATACTCACACTCACACACTCACACAGAAGGTCCCTTTGCACTCCCCAGCCATCCTGCAGGGCTGTGCAGAACACCCCGACCTTCATCCCATGTGTTTTTCTCTTGGTGCTCAGCCAGCCTCTGCTGCCGGGCCGCTGTGGGGAGCCCGTTCATGTCAAAAGCCAGAGCCAGGCTCCCACTCCCACCTCAAAAGATCCTCTTTTAAAAGGATCTTTAAAAAAAAAAAAAAAAAAAAAAAAAAAAGACATTTAGTTCAGTGCATAAATTGCAGCGACTCAATCACTGAGGGTGGGCAACACATTAACCCCTATGTCGATGGGCTGAAGAACAAATCTGAGAATTCAGTGGCCCCTGTGACCGGCTCTCACATAAGTTACACGCTCTGACACCCGGGTGTCTGTCCCGCCCCGGGTTCGGGTCAGGAGCGGGGGAAGGATCCTGCAGCCTGATCTGAGCCCGGGAACAGCACCCTGGGCACGCCCCAGCCCGGCCCCCAGTTATCCTCAGGGTTTGCAAAAGTCCTGGGTATTTTAAATAGCCTTGATGCAACTACCATTCAGCTTTTGCTCAAAGTGTATTTGCAGCTGCAGCTGGAGAGCTTTAGCAGTAGCCAGTAGGCAAACAAAATATATCCTGCAAAGTGCTGGCGGTCCCACGGGCTGCGGTTGTGTGTCTCAGATAAAAGTGTTGAATCTCGTGTCTCCACGCTCAGGTCCACTGACATGCACTCACACAAATGGTATATTTTAAACACATTTTAAATACAGATAGGATAAGAGAAAGCCCTCTAAACCTGCAGTAAAATGTGTTTCCAGCTCTCAGCAAATTTAGTGATGGCTAAATGATAGGGAAGGAATATCTTTTCTGAGGTCCTTAAAGTTTAGTGATCATTAAATAAAGCAGAAGAAATATCTTTTATGGACTTCCACAGGATTTACATCCCACTTTTCTTCACAAAGTAAACTGTTAAAACTGTTCTGGCCTGTTAGCCCTGTGTACCTTGGTTCCTTGGGGTTACTGAAGTTAGAATAGCAAAGGGGAGAGATAAATTAGGCAGTAAAATGGACTAAGAGTTTCTTTTGTGGCCACTGACATTCAAAAAATTCTTCAGATAAAGGCTACCCACGATAAATATTTGCAAGTTAATGAAAGCCTTGGAAACTTCAGTATGCAGATGTAACGTTGTTAAATACCCATCATTTCTTCATGGAAAGCCAGAGCAGCCAGTGGATAGTAGGACAGAGCAGTCATGGACATGAATACTTGTGGGAGTTACCTCTTCATGTAAGATGTATGTATTTAATGTACATTGAAAATCAGATTTGCAAAACAAGGTCAAACATTAGAATTGTAAATAACCAGAACCAAGTTGAATTCCCTTAAATACACTTAGGAATGATTCCCAGGACACAGTGCTGGTAGGGCACAGCAGCACCATGGATCAAAAACAGGCAAAAGTATATTCTCACGCCTGTATTGCATCCAAAACTGTACATTAAAGGAAACATCATCCAAATTAGGAAAATATAAAAGCAAGAACCATAATGAATATTGTGTATTTGTCTTCAGAAATTTTTATTTTTATTCATAATAGATAATGAGATTAATTTTAAGCTTAGAGTCCCTCCCACTACCTATTTTTCTAAGCATGAGCAGAGAGTTAAATCTCTAAATTTACATCTCTAAAGAAATCCCACAAAATATATAAGATATTGAACACAAAATCTTTCTACTCTTTCAAAGTATTCACCCTTAAATGCTATTATTAATCCATGCAATAGAAAGTTTTAAATACTTGTTGCCCAGTATGGAGTTATTTTTAAGTCCTATATTGTTTTTAATGGCTACAAGATCAATAGTAAATTTAAGGGTCTAGGCTCACTGCTATTTCATAGCATCAACAATGTTTGTAAAGAAATGCCTTTCTGAAAAAGAAAAGCCTTTTAATATTCTCTTTTATATTCATACCTCAATAAAGTTAATAAGCAATACAGACAGACAAGTTTAAACCTATTTGAATGAAATGCACTGAAAGAGAGAGAGAAAAAAGTATAAAATTAAAAACTCTATATTCGGATGAAGTCATGAGATGTCAGTTTACAGACTGTGCATATTGTAGCAGCCCACTGGAAAATGGAGCAGCCAAACAGCTGCTATTGTTCCTACCCTAGAAAAAATTAAGATCTCGTAATAACATAGGCATGGAAGTTGTCTATAATTTCACATTTAGGCCTTTGTTCAGAAATTACTTGGGCTCTGCTTAAGAGCAAAGTTCATGAAACTGGCAAGGAAAGACTGCTTTATTATCTGACTGTGACAAGTCCTGTGCACAAAAAAGGGATTCATCCCAAAGGGTTATTTGGCATGGCCAAGGCAACTCCAGAGTGCCAGGCCTCTCTGGTAAATCCTTGCATAAATAGGAGAAGAAAATAAGGAGGCTGCATGAACTGAAGACTTTGTTTTGGAAGAAAAAGCAAGATCAGTTAGCTATTAATTCCTTTTAACTTTGCTGTCCAGCATTCACAGGTCAGAGGTTTCCACTTTGCCAAAGCCAAACTTTACTTACACTGAAGCTTCAGCTTCCCTGACAGACCCAAGAGAGGGGGTCCACCTTACTTAACCATGGTCAGACTCATCCTCCCCTTTTCTTTCCTTGACTGGGGTTCTAAAGAAAGCCCCCACATCTTGGGATGACTGAGGGAGGGCTTTCTAGACTGCAGGAGAAGTGCATCAATGGACTGACAGCCCACCTGCTGTGGTGGGTAGGAGAGGTCCCTCTCAACAATTTGTTGAGGTCTGCTTTGTGTGTGCATCTGATTGCCAAAAGGAAAGACATACAATGACAATACTGAGTGCTTGTACAGATGAGTAGAAAATAAAGGCTTGGTGACTTTGGAAAATCTGACTCTGGAAAGTCCACTTTATAGCTTTGTTAGCCTGAGAAAATCAGAAGTGCGCCAGGTTGCTGTCCTGCTTCCAGATGCTACATGCTATACCACAATGAATAAATGATACATGTAGTTTGGTGCTCCAGGTATCTTCCTTAT
This sequence comes from Zosterops lateralis, assembly GCF_965231275.1. Classification (NCBI taxonomy): domain Eukaryota; kingdom Metazoa; phylum Chordata; class Aves; order Passeriformes; family Zosteropidae; genus Zosterops; species Zosterops lateralis. Next base: position 61,351,903 of record NC_139765.1, read on the forward strand.
TTGCAGCTGATCATGTAGAAACCCTAGGGAATTTCCTTAATTTTTGTCATAGAAAGCTGCTGAAAGCAGGGGACAAGATTTGCATCAGGACTCTCCACATGGTGACAGTGACAAAAGTGTTTTTCTACATTCTTCCATGAAATCCTTTGCCCAGACCCAAGGAGCTTGGACAAAGCCCCTTATTGCTCCATGTTACTTAATAGTTCCCCAACCTGCCCATATCTTTTCAAAATCATCTGCTGTGGCCATGTTGATAAAGTAGCTATCTTGCCTGCTAATGTTTTTCAATCCTGCTTTTGGGGTGTGAGCTTGGTCCCTGAATGAAGTGAGCAGCTCTACTGCCTGAATAATCACTTCCTTAAATTAATATGGACTGCAGTCACATCCATCTGTGCTGTGATTTCCCACCAGCACCCATGCTTGAAAGAGGCCTGTACCTCCTAAGTAATTATTTACATTCCACCTATTGCATTCTACATTGCAGACAACAGTCTTTACTCAGTTCTCATTTCAATTTATTCCTTGTTATTTTCTGTGTTAAAAAACATACTTCATGAGGGGTGAAAGCTCATGGTAACCTTCATCCTACAGTATTAGGTAGGTCCTGCCTTTAACAGGGAATAGTTGTAACTTACACAAAGCTCTTGAATCAGACAAGAGAGACAATAATGATTATGATTTTTTTATAAGCTTTTATTCCTATTCTAGGAGGGTTGGTCATAGATACTCTTCTTAAATAGTCATTTTGATGTTATTATTAATAATATCTTAGCCTTGCTGTCAATGGGAGAGGTATGAAAAATTCTGGCCAAAGACATTTCATAAACTCCTCGCCTTCAAAAATCAGACACTGTATTTACTCAGAGCAGTGAGGGGATATGAGGCCAATGCACAAACCCACTGGGATGTGGCTGCCCCCTGCAAGATGGTGAGGACAGTTTGATGGGGGGTTCCCTCCATGCTCAGCTGTGTTGGAGGCTGCTCAGGGGCTGGGGCTGGGCAGGTGTGCTGGTGCTCTGGGTTGTAGCAAAATCTTTCACATCAAGTAAGGATTTGAAGTGATTTATGGGTAAATCATGTTTGTATCAGTGAGATTGTGCTGATGCTGGGGCTAGGAATAAATTTTCCTTTAGGAAAAGACTGACCAGGCAGAGTCTGGAAGCTTCTTTTTCTTCATTCCCCACAATGTACAGGGCTTGGTCACAGCTTTGACTCTCTGCAAATGCTTCAGCAAATGTCTTCCTGCTATTGTAGGGAGATTGCAAAGTTGTGGGGTTTGTGGGTTCTGTGGTATCTTGGTTTTTGATGAAGGCCACTGCTAGCATCACTCTTGTATGCAAAGATGAGCCTGTGTCAGAGTCTGTCCGAGGATGTGTTATGCCTCACAACTGTCTCCGATGGTTGAAGACCAAGACCCCCGGAGAGACTGGGGAGAGCCCCTGGCCTGGCTGAGGTGGGGCGCCTGCCGAGGACTGATACGCATCTCCACGAGAACGGAATGCAAGAACAATAGCAGCTCGTTACAGTGGACTGAGCTGGTTATACTGACCGTGCTAGAAGGGTACAGCTTGCTGCTTGTTCCTGAGCACCCAACTTTGACGCAGGTGCCTGCACTGGCCCAGTGCCCTCTTTGGCTCCATTCCACTCGCCTTGGTCCTCTTCCTGACCACCCTATAAAGACTCTGCGGATCCCGTGCACCCTTTGTGATCACCCCACTGGAGAAGATCGCGTCTATGGGCATCTCTACGTCTTGAGGACCTCCGACTCTCCACGTGGTAGCTATAATCCCCCTTCCCCTCTTTCTCTATCTTTCTCACTATTCTCTATTTTCTCTCCCTACTATCGCATTGTGGGCACTAAATAAAAGTGCAATTTTTGTTTAAGCAAACTGGTTTGTCCCCTGTTGTGTCTTTTGCGCTTTGAGATCTCCAAAACGAACCATCAGGTTCCCCGCATATGTTTGCGGACCCTGACATTTAAATTGGCGTCACGGACAGGATCTTGATAGACTGTGGAGTTGCGGGTTTTATATAGTTTGTAGAAGGGGAAGGACCCTCGTCTCAGCCGCACCTAGCACGCCACTTCGGTGAGCGCTGTTAGAAAGCAAGGGGGGCGAGGGAAAATTCCCGCAAACTGTATACACCCAGGCGAATAAGCACTCCTTGTCATCAGGATATTTCAGAAACGATCTCACTGTGCAAAAGATGGGACTCTGTGTTTTAAGCTGCTTGGTGTAGTTGAGGAGACAACAGGCGTTTTTTGTGAAGAAGTGCCTCCCAAGCAGCTGGGTCTCCTCTCCCATTCCAGGGAAGCGAAGGGAAACACAGTATTAGCTGTGCCATTGTTTGTAACTTTAAGAATACCTCCCTGAGAGTGGTTTTTGTCCCTTCACAAAAAATGAGTGAAAATTCTAGTACAAAAGATAAGGATATTCTTTTTGCTTTGCTAACAAAGCATGGTGCTAGACCTTCTCCAGCCGGAGAAGAGTGGGCACAAGATAATTGGTTTAAGTGTGAAAACATTGTAGATAGAATATATTCTTTGCAACATGATGCTAAGTATAAACTGGGCAGAAATAAAACCATTCTTTGCTCAGTTTTGGGGGCCTGCCTTTCGGCAGCCATAGAAACCCATTTTAAACGGGTAAGTGAAGAGAGAGCAGAAATAGAATCCCTGCAAAAACAATTGGAACAGAAAAGAAATCAAGAGGGAGAAGTAATAGAATCCCTGCAAGATTTGGTAGCAGCTTTGCAAAAACAATTAGAACAGGAAAGAAATCAGAAATATTTGCTGAAGATTTCCCTTGCAGAAGAGCGGAGCAAAAATTCAAAACCTGTAGATTCACCAAAGGAAACAGGAGGAAATGAGACATACAGCATTAAGCAGATATACCCTCAGAAAGAATTAGTACACACGCAAAATTGTGGGGAACTCTGTTGCTCCAATTTGAGACCTCTCGTCAAAACAGAATTTAATTATATAAATGAAGAGGTTCATAACCTCCACATAACCACCAAAGGAACACCAAACACAGCCACTGAATTAGCTAAATTAAAGAAAGAATACTCCCGACTTTCTAGCGAATCAGAGACGGAGTATGTCTTTAGAGTTTCACTTACTGGTGGTGACCAAATTAAATTAAGTGAACAAGAAGCAAGTGGCTACTGGGGACATGGAGTTTTCTTAACAACAGGGAATGCACATGTTCCATGGTCCCTGACACAGCGTGCAGCTCACTGGGCAGGGGGACTAAGCCCCCTTGAAAGGGGCGACCCTCTGGCAATAGTCGGCACCCCGGACCAACTCCTAGAAAACATACACAAAGCTGCATGCTTGCAAATGATACATGAAAGAAAATTGATTTCTGACTATGAGTCACCCATGCAACAGCCTGTCAGACCCGAGATTATGACCCCCCTAATTCGAGGTTTGCCGGAGTCTCTTAAACCAACAACAATTCTTCTTCAAAAAACAATAGCATTTATCACTCCGGTAGACAGGCTTGAAAGATTTCTTGGACACACAAGTGATCAAACCGGTTCCACTGACTCCACTGACTTCTCGCCTTTTGCTACTCCTAGCACACAATCTAACAGCAGTCATAACAGTGGAAAATATGGACCAGTGAAGCACTCAGAGGACAAACCCGAAAAACCCAGAGAAGTCAGGCACATTGCTTCTCCTAATGAAAAACCAGAAAAGGGAGAACAAATCTCTAACCAGCAGCAGTTGTGGTTGCTAGGGCTGAAAAGGGGGCTACCTCGAGAAGCAACTGTCCACCAAGCCCTTGGCCCTATTCATCCTACAGATCCTTTTCAGGTAGAATGGAGATTTGCCACCTCAGGATTGTCATTATATATATGGCAAAGGGGTCCTGAAGGCCCAATCAGATCTGTCAGCTCTCGCTCTTGTGGCTTTAAAGATGCTGAAAAGAAGTACACTACTTGGGAAAAAGGCTTGTTTGTGGTTAGCTTAGCTCTCATAGAAGTGGAAAAAATTGCACAACAGCAACCAATTGTTTTGAGAGACCCCTTCAAGGTTAAGTCAGTCACTACTGGGACCCCCCCACCTGCTGGGGTGGCAGAGAGGACCTCAGTAAGACAGTGGTCTGCTCAGACTGAACATTATTGTAACATCTTCTCAATAACTGAAGGAGCTGTGAAAAATCTAGCACTACAAGAAGCAGAAAAGTTGGATAGCATCCAAGATAAACCTGCCTCAGTCATTACCCCTCCCTTTTCCCCCGAACAGGCAGCAAATCCTTGGTTTACTGATCCTTCTGCCTTTTGCCTGACAGCTTCAAGCATAATTCCCTCACTATGGGGACCAAGTGATCCCAGCAATCCAGCACATTGCCCTGGACAGTCTGTTTTGGTGGACCTCCCTACTGTAGGGGAAGTACCACTAGTGCAGAAAACCCCTCTGAATAAATATACATGGGCAGCCTTTGATGCTCTAGGGAAAGAGCATCAAATAAATACAGGATGGGCAATTTTCATCATTCTAACCTTCTGCCTCCTCGTGGCAGATTCTGTTGTGCTTACTTTCCACAGGAGAACTCCGAGGGACATGAAGGCCATATAAACCATGATAAATATTTTAAACAGAAATTTTAAATAGCATTGATTCAGAAATATTAATGAATAAATTGGTTGCCACAATTAGAGATTTGACCAAATTACAACAATTATTATAGTTGTCCTTATTGGCTTTGGGGACACTTCAGTGATTGCTATTAAACATATTACCAAATTGGGAAAAGATAAATGTGAATGATAGCAAATTGGTAATTGATACACCTGATGCTACACAAAACAATATTTATTTGGCCCTTAAGCTGCATCCAGGCACAGCTTTGGATGCAAATGGTTGTTGCCTTAATTATAAGGCACGAAGAAGAAAGAATTCTTCCTACTGAAATTTGGAAAATAATTTGGAACAATTCAAATTATTTTCAAAGAGAATTCCAATCCTGGTGGAAATTAGTGAACTTTACCTATAACCCCAATACCAACACAGTCACAGCTTTTATGTTAACAATAGGTAATGCTTCAGTACATTTGATATTCCCTATCATTGCATTAGGTATAAATCATGATGGAGCTATTCTCTATCCTTCCGAGCATAGAGAATGGGCCCATCAAACTGGTGAGAAATGGCAAACTGTCAATTTAGAATCTTGTGTTGTTAGGGAGCAGCAAGGTTTCATTTGTGAAAGTAATGCAATCATAGCTCAGGACATTTGTCTGGACACCGAGCAAAATATTTGTCATTTTGAAGTACATCCTAACGAAGCTCCTGGAACAGTGCTCGTGTATATAGGCAATGGGTGTGCATGCTTTAGGACTGTCTGTGATGTTGTAACTGTAGAAAATATAATGGTAGATACTAAAAAGCACTCTAATTTTTGTGTCTGTAATTTTACCACAATTACAAGATGTGACTTTTCTTATAAAGTCCCAGCTACGTCCTCCTTTTGATTTTGGTTTTGATTGGCCTTGTTTTAGTTAGCATCCCTTTTGGAAAGGACACTCCTAAAGTTATTGATGTAAAATGCACTACCCAGACAGCAAAAGTTAAGCCTGTAACGACAATTTGATTTAAAATGGTTTGCTGTTTTGATTAATGTTGCTTTGTCTTAGTCATATTAATTAAAAATTAAGGGGTTTTTTGTTTTGTTTTGTTTTTTTGTTTTTGTTTGTTTAGAAATTATCATTTTAAAAATTTAAAGAATTTTGTGAAAGAAATTGTTTTCAATTAAGTATTTCATTGAAAATTGTAACTGTTGATTTTAATTGATGGTATTATATAAATTATTTAGTAATTTGAGTTAATATTTTGAAAAATTGTTATATTAATTATTTGGTGATTTATGTTGATTATTTTGAAAAAAATTGTTAAATCAATTTTTTTTTAAAATTTTTGTTTCATTTTTTGCTTCTATTCCCTTTCCGTACTTTACCTTCTTTCTCTCTCTCTCTCTCTCTCTCCTACACCCTCTCTATTGTCTCTGTTTTTCTGGGATATGCTGCCAATGTGGATGAGTCCTGAAGACTTCACGAGACTACGGAACCTGCTGATGGAAGAACACCTTCGTCGCCAGTCGTGAGTCACGGGGTGGTGTCAGAGTCTGTCCGAGGATGTGTTATGCCTCACAACTGTCTCCGATGGTTGAAGACCAAGACCCCCGGAGAGACTGGGGAGAGCCCCTGGCCTGGCTGAGGTGGGGCGCCTGCCGAGGACTGATACGCATCTCCACGAGAACGGAATGCAAGAACAATAGCAGCTCGTTACAGTGGACTGAGCTGGTTATACTGACCGTGCTAGAAGGGTACAGCTTGCTGCTTGTTCCTGAGCACCCAACTTTGACGCAGGTGCCTGCACTGGCCCAGTGCCCTCTTTGGCTCCATTCCACTCGCCTTGGTCCTCTTCCTGACCACCCTATAAAGACTCTGCGGATCCCGTGCACCCTTTGTGATCACCCCACTGGAGAAGATCGCGTCTATGGGCATCTCTACGTCTTGAGGACCTCCGACTCTCCACGTGGTAGCTATAATCCCCCTTCCCCTCTTTCTCTATCTTTCTCACTATTCTCTATTTTCTCTCCCTACTATCGCATTGTGGGCACTAAATAAAAGTGCAATTTTTGTTTAAGCAAACTGGTTTGTCCCCTGTTGTGTCTTTTGCGCTTTGAGATCTCCAAAACGAACCATCAGGTTCCCCGCATATGTTTGCGGACCCTGACAGCCTGAGATGTGCTAGTGAGTTTTGGCTAGTTTCACTTTTTGATCTAGATGTGTAGGGTCTGAGAAGGCAAGTGTCTTGTCTGAACTGAACTATTACATTATTTCTGAAGGGTGCAGGAAATGGGGTTTGAGGCCCCAAACTGTCCCTTTGAATATCCCTGTGTCCTTGTATATTAGTGGTCTGGAGAGTCTGCTGGATTCTCCACCAACAGAGCATGACTCTGGGACTTCCCAATCCGCCCAGTGAAGAAGAGGTTAGAAATCTTGTGAAAGTGTAAGAAACAAAGGAGAGAGGAAGGCATAACATAAAGAAATGAAGGATGAAGATTACGAAGGAGAGGCACAAGACTTCCAAGCAGAGTTGTTACATTTTTACCTTCTTTTACTGACTCTCTCATATTGGTAAGTGACACACACCTCCTAGAAGAAAGAGCTGTTGCTGGCTTCACTAACCGTCCTGGCTGCTCTGGATACTAAGCAGCTAGAAACAAAGAAAATTGTGTAAAATTCATCAGCACAGGCCCTATCCAAATCCCAGTGAGTTTAGAGAGTGCTAATCTTAGCCCCAAAATCTGCTGGCAGGTTAGCTATCCCATGGTCCCAAGATTATTTAGGGAATTAGCTCTTGAAAAAAAAGATGAAAAGGCTTTGCTGGAAACTGGCACAGAGGCATCCTGAAAGGGACGGATGGCATCCCCTCCTGCTACAGCACTGGGACCACCTCACCCCCTTTCCCTACTGCTTCCTTTTTTTACAAGAGAGTTGGCCACGTCTAGCAGCCTCCTCCAAAATGACTGGCCAACTTTCCATGGCTGCTGGGCAGAGCAGGCACGAGCCAGGGTGTGTTTGCTGTGCTGGAGCCCCTCTGGCACAGCCTGGCCTCGCTGGCAAACCCTTGCTGGAGGGAAGCAGGAGTGAACGAGGGAGAGCACACCCTGTTGGCAGTGGTTTCACCAGTGAGCCCACACAGCTTTTGCCTGCATGAGATTTTGGCATGAGGAAATTATATTATTAGTCTGTCACTTTTACAAGCATTGAAATATATGGGGTAGGCGCAGATGTTAAAAAATAACCACCAAAACAAACAAATACCCAAAGCTGAAAAACAAATAAACCACCAGAAAAAGAAAGCCTCTGAGCTGAACTGACTCCTCACCAGCTGCTGTCAGGCCCAGTTTCCACAGCAGGGACACCCACCAGCCAGTGGTGGGACAGGTGTTACATCCCCTGCATGTTGCACCACTGGTGCCTTTTGTATTTACAGCAAAAGCAGCGCATTTCTGCATCCAAGGAGATGAGGGACATCACCTCACTCCATCCCTAGTGAGGCACAACCCAGTAAGACAGGAAACACAGTGAAGTTTTGCTGGTGGTGGTGAAGTCAGGCTCAGTGCAGAGCCAGAGGAAAAGGCAGGTTGGGCAGATGGCAAGGATGTCCCCCGGGCCACTGCGGCCGGCTCTCCGTCAGCTGGGTGGGAGGTGGGCCAGGGAAGCAGCCTGCACGGACGTGGGGCAGCTGCGTGGTGCCATCCATGTGGCTTGCACCTCCGTGGAGGGAACCTTTCCCTCTGGCACTGAAACCAATCCAGGAGGGAGCCCCTGGCCGTGCCAGTTTTGCACTCCAAAAATGCTGGCAGGTAGGCTCTCCTTTCCAATTACATCATGTCACTGCCGCTCACCCCGGCTGTCTCTGGCCCTTGGGCAGGGTCCAGGAGCAGCATGGTGGATGCTTTAAACCGTTGTGGATTTGCTCCCATCTCCTGATGCCCTCTGTCAGTCCTGCTTTGTTAAAATTTTATGTTTTTATGAATTGTTCAACTTGCTAGTGTTTTATATTCAGTTTCTCATTCCCCTTCTGGCTTGCTCTTCTTGCTGGGATGAAGGGCCTGGGCACACATCCTTGGGGAGTTGAAGCCTCCTCCCAAGGACCTGCACTGCCCAGGGACTCACATTGCCCCCTCCAGAGCTCCTGACCCACCTCTGGGGATGTGTGTGCATGTGCATTATTTTGAAATGGCAGTGGGGAAGGTTAAAGTAAAAATCTCACTTTTGCCCAACAGTGGGTGCAGGTACAACAGAGGCTGTGGCTGGGACGTGGACAGGGGCAGGGGCAGAAGGGCAGGAATTGGAGCTGAGGCAAAGGGACAGGGACTGGGGCAGAGGAATAGGGACAAAAAGATAGGGGATGGAGCAGGTGCACAGGGCAGGGACAGAGAGACAAGGACATGAACAGGGCTAAAGACAGGAGATAGAGCAGAGGGACAAAAGGATGGATAAAGGGGTAGAAGCAGAGACATTTGGGTAAAGGCTGAGAGACAGGGACAAGGGAACAAGGAGGAGCACGATCTCAGGTGTCAGGGTGGGGAGTAAGGGCTGGGACAGGGGCAGGGGAAGGGGCAGGGGAGGCACAGAGACCGAGGCAAGGGCAGGGCATGGGCTGGGACCCGGGAGCTGAGCCAGGGGCAGAAGCTGGTTAGTGCAGGCAAGGGCGGGGACGGGGCAGGGACAGGACCCGGCGGCAGACAAAGGGCGGGCGGCAGAGCCCAGCCCGCAGCCCCGTGCCCGCGGCGGCAGCACCGCGCACCGGCGTGCGGAGCGAGGAGCAGGAGGAGCGGGCGGCGGCGGAGGAGGAGAAGGAGGAGGAGGGGAGGGACCTTCCCCTCCCTCCCACCCCGGCACCGGGGGAAATAAATTATTCCCAGCCCTCGCACTCTGAGCTCCGCGCCCCGCACCCCGGCAGCGGCAGGCGGGGACGGCGCAGCCCTTCGTCGGGCGCGGAGGGGCCGCCCCTGCCCTCGGCGAGCTCCGCTCCGCGCCCCGCTCCCGCCTCCCCCCGAAGTCCCGCGGGCCGCGGCGGGGGGCAGCGCCCGCCCCGTCCCGGCCCGGCCCGCCCCGTCCCGCGCGGCGCGGAGCGGAGCGGAGCGAGCGGCCCCGCCGTGCCCTGGATGCCCCAGCGGCGCCGGCGGCAGCAGCATGGAGCGGCGGGGCGTCCCCGGGGGCTGGCCCTGCCTGCTGGCCGCCCTGGGTGCCCTGCTGGCGGCGGGCCGGGCGGCTGCGCCCCGCGCCCGCTTCTCGCCCTTCTTCTTCCTCTGCACCCACCACGGCGAGCTGGAGGGCGACGGGGAGCAGGGCGAGGTGCTCATCGCCCTCCACATCGCGGGCAACCCCTCCGCCTACGTGCCTGGCCAGGAGTACCACGGTAGGTGGTGGCTCGGCGCTGCTCGGCCCCGGGGCGTCCCGCGGGGGGGAGAGCGGTGGGGGGGAAGCGGGTGCCCCGGACGGGGCCGTGTGCCCCGGGGCAGCCCCGGCCGTGCGGGACCGTCCCCACCTGCCCCGGGCGCGGCCCCGCCGCCCGCGCTCCCGTCCCGGCGCCGCTCCCGCCGGGCGCAGCCCCGAGCGGAGGAAATTCCGAGTCCCCGCTCCTCAGCCGGCCCTGGGACGCATCCAGAGCCGCACAAGTTGCCGGCGGTCTGTCCCTTTCCCAGTTGAGTGGCTTTCGGGGCACCGAGGGCATCCTCCGCTCCTGGGGGGCTGCGCGCTGCCATCGGGTCCCCGCCGTGTGTCCCCGCGATGTCCCCGCCGTGTGTCCCCGCCGTGTCCCCGGCAGGCGCCGGGCGGGGCGGCACCGCGCAGCCTGTTGCTCCTTTGCGGGGCCACGGGCCGCGGCCGCGGGTCAGGCACTCACAGGTGCCTTTGGAGATGGAAGGTCGTGCCCAGAATTAATTAAAAATCCCACTTTTTGTAAGCGCCCAGGCGGAGGAGAAAAAAACAGGCAAAGTTGTTGACAAAGTGGTGTCTCTGCCTGGGGGCAGAGCCCAGGGCCGAGCGGGGTCCCGGGGCAGGTACAGCGCCCTGGGGAGTGCAGAGCGCCCCTGGGAGCCGGCGCTGTGCAACAGCCCCATCACCCTTGCTCTGCATAGAAAACTTCCATATGTGAAACGTTTTTAAATCCATAACGGTGGGAGATTGCTTAAGGCTACATTCCCTAATCCTTCTTCTCTCTTTGTGTGTTTGGAGTTTGCGATGCCACGGAATAAGAGCAGCTAATTCAGCAGTAGGCGATTGGAAACCAGAGAAAATGATAGTAAATGTTTATTTTAAACACCTTGCTCAAGAGCAGCTACTGTGTGATAGTCCCTGGCTAAAGATGGAATTAAACTTCTGGCTTTGATATGTTCCAGCTCAAAATTTAAGTTTCAGGTAAATTATTGAATAGTTGAGTTACGTGAAGATTCTAATTGAAATTTTTAGTGTAAAGACAAAAACCCCAAACACATCAAATACTCATTTTCACACAATATAAGGAATCCTGAAGTTTTGCCTATGTGTAAGCTTTAACAGCATAGTTTTACCCAATTCATAGGAAACTTTTGATTTTAAAATACTAGTGGCCTTTCTAAAAACCCACATATGTAAGTTCTATGGCTTCATCAGATTATTTTTCCCTTAGAACCTCAGATCTTACAGCCCGTAATCCACACTCCCGTTAGGTAAATTGCATTCAACCTGCTGAACCACAGATGTGCAGAAAGAAAAAAAAGAAGCTGGGATTTCCATTTCAGACTATTTTAAATGCTGGAGTTTTTGAAATTATGTTTCAACCACGTCAATTACAGAATCACCCCTTTCCTTTGCTGCCTTTCCCCCCGAGCCTCCAGCCCCTATTTAACCCTCTTTGCTGGTCTGGGGCTAGAGGATGGCGGCGGGCAGGGCTGTCCTGTGTGCTGAGGAGCAGGGACAGAGGTTCTTTCTCTGGGGATGCTCTTCTGCCGCTCGCCCTTTTAAAAGGGTTTTGAATTTCGAAGCGCCAGCTCTGGAAGCAGCGCCCCAGCTGCGCCCCAGAAGGCTGGGCTTTCCCTCGCTGTTTTGCGTCTCACCGAGCAAAATGCGACGTCTTTGAATCTATGAATCTACCTCTGCGCCTGGCGGGATTTCCCCGTGTCCTCTGTCGGGTTCTGCGGGGCCGCTGCTGCCCCGCTCCGCGCCCAGCCCGCCCGGGGAGCGCCTGCGGCATCTCCCGGAGCCTCCGCTGGCCCGGCCAAACCCGCCCCCCAGGCCTTCCCGTCTGCGGCGGGCACTGCCCCGCACTGCCCCGCACTGCCCCAGCCCTGCCCCGCACTGCCCCAGCCCTGCCCCGCACTGCCCCGCACTGCCCCAGCCCTGCCCCGCACTGCCCCGCACTGCCCCAGCCCTGCCCCGCACTGCCCCGCACTGCCCCGCACTGCCCCAGCCCTGCCCCGCACTGCCCCGCACTGCCCCGCACTGCCCCGCACTGCCCCAGCCCTGCCCCGCACTGCCCCGCACTGCCCCAGCCCTGCCCCAGCCCTGCCCTGCACTGCCCCGCACTGCCCCGCACTGCCCCAGCCCTGCCCCGCACTGCCCCAGCCCTGCCCCGCACTGCCCTGCACTGCCCCAGCCCTGCCCCGCACTGCCCCGCACTGCCCCAGCCCTGCCCCGCACTGCCCCGCACTGCCCCAGCCCTGCCCCAGCCCTGCCCCAGCCCTGCCCCGCACTGCCCCAGCCCTGCCCCAGCCCTGCCCCGCACTGCCCCAGCCCTGCCCCGCACTGCCCCAGCCCTGCCCCAGCCCTGCCCCGCACTGCCCCGCACTGCCCCGCACTGCCCCGCACTGCCCCAGCCCTGCCCCGCACTGCCCCGCACTGCCCCGCACTGCCCCAGCCCTGCTCCGCACTGCCCTGCACTGCCCAGGCCCCACCGCTGCTCTGCAAAAAACATCTCGGGCTGTCTCGTAAAGTCACCGTGTGAAGCAAGGGTAAAGAAATCAGACGCGTTCAAAGTGTGAAAACAGAAGGAAGCCCACAAGCCGAACTTGAAAACTAACTTGTTTACACAGTGCAAGGTGCAGGTGCACCCCGGTGTGAGCCGGACTCCTCATTTATATCAAACTTGCAATGATGATTTCTTTGCAAATTCGTGCATTGATTAAAAACTTATCCATGCCAAACCATGTCAAGAAGCACTGTCTATTTGCTATGCACAGTGCAGCAGACATATTCTTGAGCTAAGCACACTTCATCAGTTAGATATTTTGAAATATGTGGTTATTTTTAAATATAACAATTATCAATGTTAATTATAGCACAAGAAAAAAATAAAATAAAAACTACCCAGAGTATACAATCTGAAGAAATAATTTGAAGCAACTTGGAATTTTATATAATACAGTTTAACGATGCTGAAAAATGCCAATCTGTGCTGGTTGAGAATTTATCATTTATCATTAAAAATAAAACTTTAAAGGTGGTGTTGCAGGGACACAGAGCAGGATTTTTGATATGCTGCACAGAAGCACAGGACAAAGGGAGATTTACATATGTACAGTGAAAATTCACCTGCTCAGAAAGTGTATTAAAATGCTCAGAATCTTTGCAAGTTCCAGTGAGGCCCTGTTTTACTGCCCCTTCATTCTACAAGAACAGGTGACAGCAGCGTCCAAGAACATCCAGTTCAAAGAGGAGGGAATGGGATGAAACTCTATGCCAAGGGCTGGATGAGAAAAAAAATCTGATTAAAAAAATCAGCCACTGGCTTTCTGCTAATTTGTTTAGACATTTCCTTGGGCACTCAGAGGGGCAGTCAAACCACTGTGCAGCCAGTGGAGCTGTGACAGGGGCTCTCGGCCCTTTGCCCAACACAACGGGAGAGGAGCAGCATGTGTTGCAGAAGACGCTTGCCCAGGAAGCACAAGAGCTTCTGCAAGTGGCTTCTCTGAATCTGGCATTTTATTTCCCTCTGCCTCTGAATTTCATAAGTAAAACAAAGGCAATAATATTCCCTACTTTGCCTAGTTAAATTAGCTACATTAGGATTTAGCACTTCTCCCCTAATACTTAAAATTACTCCAGATTTGGCCCTATTCCTGCAAACAGTAAATATTTAATCACTGATTGAATAGGACCAGACCCATGCTGCATATAAATACGCTCTTTTATATAAGAGGACTGACTTGATACATCAGCAAACAATTTTATTACCTTTGGCAGACTTTTATTCCTTGAATTAGCTTATTTCAAATGTAATTAAGTCCTTGAGCTGGCAAAGCACTTATGAGCTTGCTCAAATGCAAACTGACAGTGTGCACTGGTTTAATGTAGGCACCTGCTCAGCTTCCTCTCAGCCAGGGGGTGGCTGCATGTTCAGGGAGCAGCACCAGGGCTTGCCTGGCTGGTTTGTAGCTTTCCTGATAGGGATGATCCTCGTTTGGTTTTCTCCTGGGTTTTCCTCTGTGATATGCAGAGTAGAATATAATTTCTTAAAAAAAAAAAAAAATCAACCCAATACCAGTGCAAATTGAAAATTTTTATACAACTCCATTTGGGTTTATTTGCAATCTGCAGTTGATTTTTTTAATCCATGTCAATGCGCCTTCAGTGCTGAGAGCATGTACCATGATTTACAGGCAGATAAGTACACTGGAACTCAATAAAGAAATAAGGATAAACTTGACTAAACATTGAGTCTTTACTGACCTTAATCACAGAAAGCTCAAAATGAACAGTCAGATTTGTAGTGTTTAAAAAATACAAATGGATTATCTTTATACTGTATTTGTTCTTATCCCTGAAGATTTTTTTTTTGCTGTCACTGCAAACAGTTCCTTTTTCCCAAGGTTTCAAATTTAGATCTTTTAAGAAAAATTTTGAACTGTTTTCCCATGATTGATGCTAAAACTCATCATTCTGCCCTTAAAATAGTTTTCTTTAATGGGACTTGAGTTTCTATTTCACTCTCTATTGTTCCTTTTTTTTTTCGAGAACAGATTAACCTTCAGTCCCCAAATGTTATCAGTTTCCATCTATGACTGCTACTATTCTTAGATATACTGTATATTGTCTAGAACTGTTGCTGTGATAGGTTGTAAAAAATAGTTTTTAACTATTTTAAGTGGTATTTGTACACTGTTTCAGCACTGATAAAGTGTTGCTTACAGTCTGTCCAATTCCACCTTTGTTACTAACTATTGTATTTTAGAAATACAGATTGTGACTTAGTATCTCTTTTCATTAGAATTACTTACATTTTTGATGGGCATTTTTGTTGTAAATTCTTATTGTTCAGATCATTATTAAATAAAAACTTGTTTGAGTTTGACACAAAGGAAGGGAAGAAAAAAACCCCTGGAATTTAAGTAGTGATGCGACTTAAGGTGTAATCAGGGTTGTAACTGGGTGGCAGAAACTCAGACATGGATACTTTCTGCACCAGTTATGCTGAAGTGTAGGAAGCTTTTAGTGAGTCAGTAAAAGTAAATAGTGCACACGAAGTGATGTTAGTGCACCAGTAACAGAAGAGCAGATTTGCATCTTTGTTATCCAGCATCAGCCCAAGAACCAGGTCAGCTTCTTGAGTCTTTTGCAGGCTATTCCCCCAAAACCTTTTGTGTCACCCACTTACACCCTCCTCTGATCTCTGGAAGAATGGAGACTTCCATCATATTCTGTTTAAAATTAAAGAAGTGTGGAAAATTTTTTGCTCGTGGGAGTCCAGTTAGCTCCAGGGATTATTTTAGAACTCTTCTCTTAAGGGACATTACATTAAAAACCTGAGTCTGGCAATAGGTAGCAATGGTGAGGGAGTTATTAGGAATGGGGAAGACCCTTGATCTTCAAGTCTCTCCTTTCCTCTGAGGTCCTTAGCAATATCTTGCAGTTGCATAAGAGTTTCATAGCACATAAAAATTTCACCTTGGGTCAGCATTTACTAAAAATGCCTTCATCCACCAGAGCCTCCAGAGTGCACCCTGACTCTGCTCTGCTGTATTTAGGATTCTCTTGCATGAAGTAAGTTTTGCAAAAGGAAGGCTGATTTATGAGTACTGTGGCCTGTTTGAATTTCTCAGATCTGAGCCTTACTTAGTGTGTTATTGAGGCAATATGAGTTTCTAAGTCTTGGTGCTGACCAATGCATTGTCTATATTTTTGAAGCTGGCCCCAAAGTTCATGTGGTGTGTGTTTACAAATGTTAAAGAGTTATGCATTTAGGATCCTGTGACCAGAGACTGATGAAGAGAGCCAACCTTAAAAGAAAAAGGTAGGCAAGGTCATAACTGACAGCCTCTTACAGACTGTGTTTCACTAGGGAAGATGTTTGATTTCAACGGTTTTGGCTGTCATCACTAATTTGTGGGCATCATAAGCACCAGCAGATGGCCCAGCCGAAGATGTAGTCAGGCACAGGATTGATGAAAGGAGGTAGAAGGTCCACAAAGGCCTAAATGAGCCTTTCTTGCAAATTTGCAGAAGAGATGTAATCTCCAGTTAAATCCTTTCTCCCCTCATCAGGGGGCTGCTCCCCCCTGCAAAGGAGACTTGATTGCCCCAAATAACAGAAATCAAAGCCAGCATGGAGTGACCCACATCTGTGAGGTGACATCTGACTGTGGGACAGACACAGCATTGTTGGTGTTGTGGGTCTGGGCAGGGCAGACTGGGCTGGGCAGGGCTGTGTACATGAAAAAGTGATCTCTGCCTCAGCGAGTTCACTGTCCAAGGCCTGGAGCTGCCTGGGGGGGCTGCCATGTGTGCATGAACCTTTTTATGGCATGTCACCCAGCACTGGAGTCAAGGAATAAAAGAAACCTCTAAATGGTTAAAGGGTGCAAAAATACTGTTTCAGTGAGAGTGTTGCACATATTTTCTGATTTTTGTGTCCTGAGATATTTTCTAATATGCATAATTTATCTGTGGAATTCATTGCCAAAATCTGTCCATGTAAACTGCTTTTAAGTAGAAATTTCTAACATGCATTTTTCTTACAAACAATTAATATTTGTAATTGCATATAAACAAGTATACATTAAAATAGGTGTGTATATGTATATATACATATATAACAAGAGATAAACCCTCAAGACCAAAGGTGACCAGTAAATGATTTAAAAGTCGGTTACCTTGGCATGGTGGTGTGTAGGATGTTTCTCCATTTCCTACTGATCATTCCACCAAACTTCTGTTAGTTCATTTGGTAAAACAGGGCAAGACTGTCAGACTGGCATAATTTCTCATTTTCCTTATTATTGCCTTGATGTGGATTTTTGGAGGCCACTCCTTTTGAAATTGTAGCTTTTTATGATGGTGCAGTACTACAGTATTTGCATATTGACTGGTTGAAGTATGATTTTCAATCTGATAATAGCTGTGGTGATGCAGCTGGGATGGATTCAGATGCAACCTTTATTTTCATTGTGTGTCTCATGCCCTACAGCTGTGGTTTAGATTTGTCATGAGTGTTTGCTGCATGGAGAGGGAAGGAAATGGCACTGTCTTACCTCTGAGAATAAGCAACCTTTCATATCAGCCCTTGTTATGAGAATTTCAATAGTCTCTGATGAAAGGTTCAGTCTTTCTAACATGCTTCCTTTCTTTGTCTTAACATTTCCTGCCTTTTCATTGGGCATGAAAGGTGCACAGAGTGCAATGTGTGTCTGGAATGTTTGTGTAATTCCCACCTTTTTCTCTCCCACCAGCTGGGACTCACCTTTGGGATAAACATAGGACAAGCTTTCTAAGTGCAATCTTTGACATCTGTCAAAGCACACTAGCAGATTGCAGGGGGAAAGACCTTCTTAGGTTGTCAACACAATGCCTTCTTGTTAGGCAGGTAGTCTTCCTCCATTCCTCCTTCTCTTAGGTCAGTCCTGGAAATGGAAAACCATAGCATGTGTCACATAATTCCTGCTGGGCTCTGCCAGTGGACACTGGCATCACAGAGACAGAGATCTGGCAGGTCCATGCCCACAGGACCTTCTCCAGGTCCCTTCAGTGCTCAGATGTGCCCCACAGCTACACATTTTACTCTTTTTCTAAAAGGAAGAAAAGGATCAAGGAAGTGGGTATTTTGAAGACTTTGTTTTGCTTTAATCTATTTCTCACTGAAAATGTGCCTTAAATAAGACCATGTTGGAGGTGTGTATAACCTGCATGGAGAGGGGGTACTGTGGTTTATTGGGGCATTAGGGTTTGTACCTGTTTATTCTACAGTCCAGGACCAGGCATTACTCTGTCCTTCTGCAGCTGGAGAGGTCCTGGCTGAGGCTGGAGATGGTGCCCAGTGGCCAGGCACAGAGCCACAGGCTCCTTGCCATTGTCTCCTGCAACCATCTGGAGTGGCTGCTGCCTCCATGGCATCAGTGTTCCCTGGGCAGCTGGGCTCAGCTTAGCCTCAGGCTGAGGCACCTGTGGGCTTGTTCTTTGTCTCACCAACCTCAGCATCACCTGCGTCATTCTGGACTCCCTGCACTGTGGTTGTTGGCTATTCATCCTTGTCCTGCTGCCTTCAGCATGGCTTTCTGTTTGGGGATACTGTTTGGTGATGTGGGTTTTGCTGGTAGAGGTCTCCCCAAAGCTCCTTTCTGTCCACCCAAGGGGGATCCTTGGTCTTCCCAGGGAATCAGGACATCACTGCCTGCTACCTTTTAGTGTTTCCTCATGACCTATTGTAAACAATGTCTTTTATGTGAACATCTCTGTCTAGAAAGCAGGATGTGTCCTGGGGGACTGGACATGAGTGACTTGTGAAAATTGCTGGGGAGCAGGAAGGGAGTTCAGGCACTTTCCCAAAGGCTTTTATACCAAAATGAAGACTGTTTGTTACAGTCTTTGTAACATCTCTCTTGCCGTATTTTTCCATCCTGACAACAAAACAGAAGTGGCTGTTCCCTGCTCCTCTCTAGCACTTTGATATTAATATCGGTTGTGAGAGTTTCACAAGCATCTCCCTGGGAAGAGAAATCAATGGCTTTTCCCAGACTGTGTCTATTGAAGTTCAACCTGCAAGAGCCCTGAGTGACAGCAGAATCCATCTCCCTTCAGGTGCAAGCTTTACCTTACACTACCCTGTCTTACATCCCATCTCTCCTCACTTTGTGTCAAACTTCAACATTGACCTTCCTAAAATATTGTATGCTGCAGGTTTCTCCATCCTGTGCAAGTGCCTCAGTGCATGCCTGAGTTCTGTCCCATTTTCCTGGGGTGACAAACATCCCAGAGTGTACCCAGCCCTGCAGTGGGACCAGTGCTCCCCACAGACACTGTCTGAGGGGATGCCTTGCTCTGCTGGAGGGAGGTGGTGTACCTGCCTGGGGACAGCCTGTCCCCAGCTCCTTGCTGAAGAGCTGTGTACCAGCAAGGAAGCATCAGATGGATGGTGGCCCTGTCTGCCTTCACCCCCATCACCTCCTCCCCGTCTCCTCTCTGCCTGCTCAGAGGAAGCAGCTCCAAGGGACAGTGCAGAGTATTTGACTCAGGTGCCCAGAGTAAAATGTTATTTGGTTTTGCTAGATGAGAAGCTTTGTTAATAAGCTCAGCCTTATGGGTGTTGGGGTTCACTGAGTCTTGGACATATTTGTGAAGCCATGTGTAAAACTATTGCTGTGTCTCTCCTGGAGCAGAAGCCTTGGGGCCTGCAGCCATGCAGGGTGGTTGCTGGTTTCTCTCTTTGATTTTGTAAGATACAGCAGAGGGGAAACAGGAGTGCTCTTGGTCTTCTGCAGCAGGCTGAGCTGATTAATCATCAAGAAGGTCTCTGTGTGTTTCCCAGAATGGCTTCTACTCACAGGTACAGGTTGGTGACTGCTTGTTTCCCACAGGAGACAGGGCTGTGCTCATTGGCCTATGGGAACTGAGCTACAAACCAGAGTGAGATGAAATACTAAGAGCTCTTGCCCCAGGCTTAGCAAAATTTTGATTACCTTAGATTAGACAATCATTTATTCTTCCCCTGTCTGCTTGAAGGGTAGTTTTGTAAATAAACAGGTATGACCCAAGAGAGCTGAGACAAGAAAAGGGTCTGCCTGCCAGCCCTAGCTCCAGCTGTGCCTGTGTCTCCTTCTGTCCAGTTCACCATTCCTTGCTGCCATGGGTGGCTGCATGCTGGCACCTGTCCCATGTCCCTTCCAGAGCCTGGCTGCAATGTGGCTGTACACCGAGTGGTCCAGCTGGTGAAAAGCACACAGAATAAGGGATCTCACTGTTTCCCTCTTTCCATCTCTTCAGTGTAATTTTCAAGAGTGCAGTTAGATAATCAAAAGTTGGCATAGAAAAAACCTCTGTACAGGGAAATCCATCAAGCAAGCTCCCTCTCATGCACAGGCATGCATCCAAAAGCAAATGCTGTTTTCCTCTCCTCATGCTGCTGCATCCCATCTGCAGGCAGCTCCTGCCCATCTTGAATTTGAAGGGATTTTCATATTGGTTGTCCATAAGTGGCTACGTAGGTTGCTCCTTGGGAATGTATGGGGGAGTAGTGGAAGTTGACTGTCTGCCCATGTGAACATGATGGCAAAGAGGAGGGAAGGAAGTGGGAAAAGAGAAAGCACACAACACTTGCTGCCCAGAAGACTTGAAGAAATCTGGGAATATGTTTCTCTCGATGGCTGAGAGGTAGTTTGTGGTCATATAATTTAAAAAGTCTGGTAGAATATTCATTAATAGAGAGGTTGCAAGGATGACGAAAATCAGTTTTCCTGGGCAGGAGGCCTGTGTTCTTGCAGAAAAATACTTCATGGCAAACCTGTGTCTTCCCATGTGGATCCTGCATGGGGGAGCTCTTCCTGTGCTAGAAATGAAAGCAATGGGTGTGTAATCAGCCTTTTTAACATCTGAAAACAGCAATGTGACCCTCTGTGGCCTCTCCTCATGTCAGGCCCTGGGATGTGAGAAGTCATTCATCACATCACGGGGCTTGGCAAGGTCTCTGCCATTTGCCTTCCACTGTTTCCATTGCTCTCCGGGACAATACAATGCATAGGAAAGAACAAGAAATATAGATAATATTTATCTTTCTGGCTAAACAAGCTGTGGCTTCCAGCCCACAATAACCTTCCAGTGTTCCTATGTCACAGGGGAAATGCATTGCTAGAAAAAAACAACACTCCTTCCAGAATTAGACACATTCTTCTGGACACTGGATGAAATTATTATTATCATAGCAAGAACTGCAAAGAGAAACAAAACAGCCAAACTGGCCAAGGCAAAGATCCTTGTTTAACAAACTGTTGCTCAGCCTTGCAGTGCAGCAGTTTGTGGGTATGCCAGGTATCAAAATGAAAGAATCAGTATTTAAAAGTGCTTAAAAAATAGTTCCAGTATGTTTGGAAATAGTCCAGTATGTTTGGAAATAGTCCAGTATGTTTGGAAAAAAGAATCCATGGCTAAAGTTAAACATTTTAAACAGTGTTAAACATTTTTGTACAGAAATTCTTCTGACTCTGGCCCAAAAAAAGTGTCGTCTTCAGAATATCATTCAGGTTAGTACAAAGATCCAAAACCTCTGGCAAATACTTTAATGCTTTCCAAGTACAATAGTTCATTTGCTGATGGCTGATACCCTGTCAGATAGTTTTTCAAGTTGATAGTATTCTTGCATGAGGAATCCCAACCACAGCAATGGGCTGGTGGAGAATGGATTGGGAGCAGCCCTGCGGAGAGTGACTTGGGGATGCTGGTGGATGAGAGGCTGAACATGAATGTTCACAGCCCAGAAAGCCAAACATGTCCTGGGCTGCATCCAAAGCATTATGGTCAGCAGGGTGAGGGAGGGGATTCTGCCCCTCTGCTCCACTCTCACAAGACCCCACCTGCAGTTCTGTACCCAGATCTGGAGTTCACAACATAAGAAGGACTTGAACCTGTTGCAGGGAGTCCAGAGAAGGTCCGTGGAGATGATCAGGGGGTTGGAGCACCTCTCCTGGGAAGACAGGCTGAGAAAATTGGGGCTGTTCAGCCCAGGGAAGAGAAGGCTCTGAGGAGAGCTTGGAGCAGCTTTCTGGTATCCAAAGGTCAACAAGAGAGGCATTTTTACAAGGGCATGTAGTGACAGGACAAGGTGGAATGGCTTCAAACTGAAAGAGGCCAGGTTTAGATTAGATATTAAGAAGTAATTCTTTGCTGTGAGGGTGATGAAACACTGGAATAAGTTGTCCAAGGTAGTTGTGGATGTCCCATCCCTAGAAACACTCAAGGCCAGGTTGGATGGGGCTTTGAGCAACCTGGTCTAGTGGAAGGTGTCCCTGCCCATGACAGGGAGATTGGAACCAGGTGGTATGTAAGGTCTTCCAAGAAAAATTATTCTATGATTCTCTGAATTTATTCAGTTAGAATTTCCATGTTTGTAGTGAATTAATTTGTAATCTGATTTTGTCGAAGATGAAAACTGATAATGTATTTGAATAGAATTTGGTAACATTTTAATGGGAAATGGGGAGAAGTATTGAAATATTTGAAATATATTACTATTACTTTCTAAACATAGAAAAGTATCTTAATTGTGAAACTGACTGTACAAAAGAAAGTTACATGCATAATCAGAAAATGGAATGAGACTTTTCTGCTTGAACAAAAGTCTTTATCTAATTTTTTTGGGTTCATTGAAGATTTTTGTATTGACCTAACTGATATTTTAATTTATTTTTTTGTGACAGATCCCCAAGTACTTCTTTTATGTTGGCCCAAGCTTTTTCTTTCTTTTTCTTTTCATTTTGGTCACTGAACCAAAAATTGAACAGTTCTACTTCTGACAAGTTGACCATTTAATTTCCGGCCACTGCACAGATCTGATTCAGACTTCTCCACTCGTGTTTGTTCCCAAAATAAATTGCAGAATTATAATTCACTCCTTAAGGCAGCAAAGGACAGTAGCAATAGTAAGATTTCCAAGGTAATAAACTCACATTTTCTATAATGATACCTGTGGTTACTTTGTGGCTACTAATGTGTAAATTGACCACATTTTCCTTTATATCTAGTAACTTTTCAGTTTTATTTTTCAGCAGAAATCTTTTCTGTGTTGCAGTGTTTGGTAAAAAAGGCTTAGAGGAGATCTCTCCCTTCCCTCCTTTTTGCATGTCTTACAATTAAAGGGTACTTTGCTCCTGATCTGGAAAACCTGTTGCAGTGCATCTACAGAATCGTGGTTCATTGAACTAGATAAAGAGACCTTCATGTCTTTAAAATTATCTTTTTTCTTCACAGAATAATATTTACAGGGTTGTCCACCTCAAACAGAAATGAACTGCTGAGAGCAGACATAGAAATTGCATTTGAATGATGCAGGTTTATTTCCTTCAGGGAAGAGATCCCTGTGTTCTTTATTGCCCTGCTTTTCCTTCAATATGTAGTTAATGCAGTTATGAAGTATAAAGGAGTTTCAGCAGGGCTGTGATGTTTGCAGAATTTGCCTCAACCAGCAGAGATGAAAAAGTTTGGCTAGAGCTGGCAGCACCAGTCCCTCCCCAGCCTCAGGCAGCCCAGATTACTCTGTAGACCTTTTCACTCAAAGAGATGTAAGTTTTGTTTCATCAAGTGGTAGCAGATGTTAGGGAGCCTTTATGCTGCTCATCACTGACAGAACTCCAATGCAGTGGCATCTGGCTGTTTTCTTAGTACAAATGGTGTTTTTAAACTCTAAACTGTCTTTGAGCAGTGGTAGTAGTGCATTACATGCTGACTACTCTTCTTCTGGGACCTTGCCCAAACCCCCAATGAACAATTCCCCCCCAAGTGCCTTTTGCCCAATTAGTGAGATTACAGTAGAGAGCAAATTCTCCTTCTAATTGCAATATTTTCCATTCGAGAAAGCACATTGTAAAATTAGTTACATTACAAGATTTCTTTCGATTGCATTTCACTAACTGCTAAGAAACACCAGTAAGTGATTTGCACTGTAACTAATAACCTTTCATTCCAGATGTACAAATCCTGCTCTTTTTGCAGTTACCAAGTGTTTTCTACATACAAACAGTTGGAAATAGGGACCTTTTTTGTTCTGATTGATGTATTTTCTCTAGAACATGTAGATTTTTCATGAGCTGCAGAACTCATACAGATGACAGTAAGCATAGTACCTCAACTCTTCAGAATGGTCAAATTGTTGACAAACCAAAATTGCATATTCTGTCTTGGAGGGTGCCAGCTTTTAGCACTTGAGGGAGGTGAGGGCTGTCATCACCATGGAAGAGGATCAGTGCCAGCAAAGCCCACAGTTCTTTGATGAATCACATAATATGAGTTATGAGGTGAAATCTTTGGACAGCAGGACAAGATTTAATCCTGCTGTCCTCTGGAAAATTTCCCTAATTTACTGCTCATGCAGAACCTCTGGATGGCAGTTTCCATCCCTCTTGGGGCAGTGCTGCATTGGGGCAAACCTGGCTGTGGCATGCAGGTGCAGGCAGGTGAGGCAGAAGAGATGATCACATGTGGGGGAGCAGTCAGATTTTCAGCTTACCAGGTTTTTCCCTCTCTTCACTGCTTTTTCAGAATGCTGGGCTC
Organism: Zosterops lateralis; assembly: GCF_965231275.1. Lineage (NCBI taxonomy): Eukaryota > Metazoa > Chordata > Aves > Passeriformes > Zosteropidae > Zosterops > Zosterops lateralis. Next base: position 61,375,936 of record NC_139765.1, read on the forward strand.
ATTGCTCAGAGATTTAGCATCCACTGCTTCCATGTAGTGGCTTCCCCCTACACTGCTGGGCAGAGGTGTTGGTGGGAAAATCATGCCCTGGTCAAATTATCTGGAAAAGGTTCCAGCTGCATGGCAGTTCAGTTCTCATCTCTTCTGCTGAATTTAACATGTGTTTGTTCTGGTTAGCATGCAGAGCGATTCTAATTTGTTTGAATTAGAGGGGAATCATCCTCTTTGTGCTTTTTTTACATCAAGAGCACTGTGCTCTGGTACAAAGAGAGATTGATGCCTTTGTAATTATCTAGGCCAGAATTTGATGGCCCTTTTAATTTTAGGTTTTACTTACAAATATCTTACATAGGTATTTACCTTTAAGACAAATTGGGAATGAATGATAATAACACATTGCATTTTCTCCATTATTTTTGAGTAATTTGGAAATGTTTAGGTATGATTAAAGGATAACAAATTTATTTTAATTATACACTTAAGAGCATGTTCCATGATATTCTTTGTTAACGCCTGTTTATTTTACTGTTTCTTGAGCTTTTCTGTTGCAGGCAATCAGGTTGCTGGTGGGATGAATAGTTACATGTTGGGTGGCGAAACCTTTAATGTGCTCTTCAGAACCAGAAGAGGTGCCACAAGGAAATATATGTGAGAGACATTAATACCTATTTTGGAGATCTGGGTCTATTTATTATGTTTAATGTATGCATCATGGCAGGCCTAATGCAATGCCTGTCATGTGCCAAATGACAGCTCTACTGTCTGGTGTTTTATAATCCCCCTGTAATATCTCCCACAAAGACCATGTTTCAGTGGCTTAGATCTGGCTCAGGTTTTGTATTGGTGGGAGCACTTTTTATGGGGTACAAAGCTGGTAGGATATTGGGCAGGAATTAGGAATTACTAGAAAATCTTCCAGTTCTACTTAACAGAAAACAAAACAAAACAAAACAAAACAAAACAAAACAAAAAAACAACAAAAAAAACCCCAAACAAAAACCAAACCAAACCAAACAAACAAACAAAAAAACCCACAATCAATCAAACAAAAAAAAACAAAAACAAAAACAAAAACAAAAAAAAAACAAAAAACAACAAAACAAAAACAAACAAACAAAAAAAACAAACAAAAAAACAAACAAAAAAAACAAACAAAAACAAACAAACAAACAAAAAAACCCCCAAACAAACCTCAAAAGAGTTCTGGGATATCTTTAAATATGAACTTCCTTAAATTTGTACCTAAGGGCTCAGGCTCATTTTTACTTTCCAAGAACACAAAACTTCGGAAAGATGAAGTTGAAGGTTTTGTGACCTATTCACTGTAGGAATACCTTTTGTTGAATTTGTAGCCTGCAAAATCCTGTGTTACTTAAAAAGGTACAAACTGGAACATTTCCCAGTGAGAAATGGAATAAGAAAGAAGTGTTTCTCAAACTTAAAGCAGGGTTTTTACATATTAACTAAAAATATGTTGCCACTGAATGCTTTTAAATAAAAAAAAGCTGCTTGCTGTCTCTGCAAATAAATTGGGCAGAGATTTATCCAGGGTATTTCAGTCAGATGAATGGAGAGATACTTCCATCACTACTAACATGATGGTTATTCCTTCTAAATATAAACTGATAATATTATATATTAAAGGCTTGATTATGCTGTTAAGAAGATTAGTGCATTTAAACAGAAAATAAAGGCTTATGTGCCCTAAATGTGAAACCAAAAGGAGAGGGTTTTATATATGCCACTATCACAACATTCAGTACTTTTGAACAAGATGTTTTCCCCTTGGAAATACCTGTAAGGAATAATCACTGCCTGCTGCCTCTGGGAATAGGTGGGATGCCTTAAGTCTAATCTCTTTCAAAGTGGTAATTTAAATATATGCAGGTATTAATCTTGGCCTGTTTGGGGCTATTTATGGGAGTAAGCATCATGATGGCATGTGATCATGTCCACAAGGTCATTTTCTGTCTCATCTGTTTTCTGTACATTTTGGGGATACTTCTAATTGCAGAAACCATGGCAAATCTATTAAAAAAAACTATCAGAAGGGAAAAAAGGTTGATGATGTTTCTAAGATAGTTCTCTGAATCAGATCTATGAATTTAAAATATTTAACACATATTAAAAATTTCAGTGTCTTTTAATATTGTACTTGACTTACAAGACACTGTCTCTAAGGACCTTGTATCTCAATCTTCTGATGGTATTGAATTTATGACATTGAATTTAAGACTTTTGTGCTCATGTCATGAAGCTTGTTAGGTAGTGTTTAACATGTCTACTTTTAATTTTTTTTTTTAATTCTTGTTCTTTATAGCATAGTAGTTCTTCTCAGTGAAAGATTTATAGTGATGGGGGAAGACTTGCAGTTATCTCCTGATAGATAGCACTCCTTGATTTCCTTTTATGCATGTCTCAAATTAGATATTCTGCACCTTAATCACAACATCATCTTACTTTATCTTTTAAGAGTTAAAGCACTGTGATTATAAATTAACTTAGAAATACCATCAGATCTTCTGCCTCGGGGCTTGTCTTTGTTTCTGACTCAAGCATTGCTCCATGGTCAAGTCCTGTCCAGAGAAAAAAGCTGCTTAATTGAATCCAGTGGGGGCTGCAGTTTGAGTGGGCTGCTCTGTCTGGAGGCAGAGCTGGAGTTGTTGTTAACCACAGCCCTGTTTCCCTGCCTGTGGCTGTACTGGGGCTGCCAGGAAATGTGCAGGCACCCAAGGTGCTGTGTGGGTGAAAGGTAAATGCTTCACTTCAGAGGCCAAATCATGGAGTTATGGACTACTAGGTATGTTGACCTCTAGGTCTGTGGCTTTTCCCCCATTTGTTGCTCAGGATCCCATGTGGAGCAGTTCCAGCCTCCCTGAGCCCCTCTGGCTTTTGGCAGCACATCCCCCTGCCCAGCACTGGCAGCCTTTGCACTGGAAGGGGATGTCAGGTCTGGCCTGGGCTGAGATCCTTTGAATTTTCTGCCCTACTTCCCCATGAGCTGGCTGGTGCCAAGGAGAAGGGCTGCCTGTCCCTTCTTGTCCTCCAGGACAAGCTGGGCACACAGCTTTGCCTGTCCATCTTTTGAGGCTGGAAGCCGAGTATAGAACCTGGCCTTTCCTGGGGCTATGTATGCTTTTTGTACTGCCTGTTGGAACCATTCCAACACATATTCTCTAAAATACTAAAAAAACCCTGAAGTTTTTAGTTTAATAGTTTTTACATCCCTGCAAGAGCTGCCGTCCTTTAAACACTTAAACTTCCCTTTACTCCCAGTGGTTGTTAGTACCATTGCACAGTAAGTAATGTCCCAAATATCAAAGCGTCCCTGTATGTGTTTTTTGCCTCTATTGCTTTGGTGCTGTTATTCTTGGCATAACAAGGTGTTGTAGACCAATATGGTAAATAAATATTCTTTACACTGCTGTGGTGTGGTTGCCTTCTGTGCATGCTTATGCTTGCAAATCAATATATTTTTCCCTGAAGAAAATTTATGGGCACTTTCCTAGGGTACTGTCAGTACACTGTCTATCCTCCTCCCTTTGGAATGTGTTGGTTAACCTTGGTAAATCAAATGTAGCAGGGATACAGGTCTCAAAGATGCAAGAGACCTGAAAGCTTGATGGAAGTTGGTAGCCAGCAGAGTAAAAGGACCCAGGGTTATGCCATCAACTACAACTGAAGGCAGTCAGGTGAGCTCAGCTATTTATTAGCCCTAGAAGAACACAGAGAGAGAGGAGGGGCCCTGCAGATGCCCCAGGCACAGAAACTCCTTAGGGTACTTTGCTGTACCCTACAGACACTGGGGAATGCAGCTATGAGGGACTGATCCCCACTGAGAACAGTTTTCATTTTGCTGCTGAAAATAAAAAACACTCTCCTACCAGCACCCTGTGGTGCTGGGCACCAGGGCATGGCTGTCCTGGGGCTTCCCCCATGGCCAGGATGGCCTGGGGAACATGTGGCCCTGTCCTGGGTGAGCAGAGGTTGGCAGTGATGGGGAGAGGCGACTCTCCACTAGGGTGGGCATGGATGGGGGTCCCCAGGATAGCAGGGCTGCCCCAGCACTGGCAGCCTCAGCTCCCACGCTTGCACCAAAGCCCTGAGGAGCAGCAGTGGGGCTTGGGTTTCTAGTCGTATATACAAGATGATTTGTTGTCCTGGATGCATAACCAGTTCTAATGACCATCAGAGGTCAATGGCTTTTAAACCAAAGGTTGATCCAGTCCCTGAAGTTTTTCTTCATCTCCTGCATAAAGAGGAGCTTTCTGTGAAGGGAACTGCAAAGAAAGAGCATGAGGATCCCTGTGGGAATAAATTCTCAGAAGAAGGAGGATGAAGGCAATAATACAAAGCCTTTGAAGACCTGAAGGGCTGAACTCTGGTGGTGTGGGCTGGGTGGAAGGTGGCTAAGGCACTTGTTTGTCCCCTTGCCTGAAGGTAGCCTTGGGGCAAAGCCCTTCTCAGGCACCAGCCCTGGCAGAGACCAGTTCAGGGCCAGGTACAGTGAGATGTGGGAGAATCTCAGCCATAAACAGCATTCCCCATTACCTTCAATGAGATTTTTATTGTTATTAGGAAAGATCTTCCCATGAGATCTTAACTTTTGTGCTGTGCTCTATGCAAGTGTGTTTAAATATTAAATGATTTATTTCTGTATTTTCACTTGTCCTCCATGGGAATGACAAGGATTTTAATGTAGTGCAGAAAATCCTTTGAGATCTTCAAATTAGAAGAGCTCTAATGGGATAGAGTCCTTTTTTTTTTAAGCATAAAATGATGTGGTTTTGATTATAATTGATGATATCCTTGTGAATCTCTTGAGTTAAATAAAGTGAATCAGGTAAACAAAGTATTTTGTCTTGCTCAAAAGCATTGTTGCAAAAACAAGAAAAAACCACATTTGTAATGTAATTAATTTGAATTTATTTTACCAAAAAGAAACACTTTTACTGAAATGGCAATATTTTAATTTTGCGCATTATCATGGGATCACTTTAAATTTATTTTATTTTAATTTAATTTAACTTAATTTCTGTATGATATTTGCATTTGGGTCATGTTCTGTGGAAATGAGATCATTTTTCCATTGGATGTAATGTTACCAAAATGGTCCTAGTGACTGGAGAATTTGGCCTTGAATTAATTCCAATGCAATTGTAACAGAATATTTTTAGGTAAAAGCGGTGATGCCAGAGAAACATGCCAACTTAGGTAATATTTAATACTTGAAGTCCAGTGCTGATCAAGACACCACTTTCCAATTTCCCTTCCTGCAATCTGCCTGCCCTCTGCCAAGCACTGGTGTGTGATTAATTGACTGACACGAAGTCTGTTATTTACATTGCAGATATATTGTAAGTAGACTCCAGGTGAAGCTCGCAGCATGCTGCATATTTACTGCCATATGTTCAGGAGGTTGTGAACAGAAAAAAGTAAATCTAAAGCCAGAGGAGGTATTAGAGGACACAATAGAAAAGCTAATTATAAAAGCCTTCAAAAGCAGTCCCTGCTTCACCGTTTGATGTCCCAATATGTAATTACAGAGAACTAGGAAATAAGGGAAGATAATAAAAGGAAGATAATAAAGGGAAGATATAAAACCCAGGGTGTGCTAGTTTGTGAGAGAAGAGGAAAACAGAGCTCCCAGCACATTTCTCCTTTAGCTGTTGGAAAGGAGGGAGGGCTGTGAAGGAAGATGGAGGGGGCAGGTGTCCTGGATGGCATGGACAGGGGAGTGTGAGCTTGGGGGAATGGACAAACTTTGTCAGTGATGTTTTTGGGTGTAAACTGGGGTTTCACCCTCCTGAGGGAGCTTTGCACCAGGTGGGATGGCCAGAAAGGGAGTGCTGGAGCTGGCAGCTGTATCATCCCTATTGGCAAGAGGTAATTTGTTCCCTTTAAGCGAGGACAGCATGGGAGGAAATCACCCCTCAGGATGCTGCCCTTGTTATAAAGCCCATTATGGGCTGCCTGTGCAAGCAGAAAATCTTGCTCTGCATCTGTTACTGTGTTCCCTACTAATGTATATATTTTCCTTGCTATTTATATCGCTTCTGAGTTAGGCTTCCACTATGAGCGTCACAGTGTGTCTCCCATTGTTTCACAGAGTGGCTGGTAAGGGTAGTTTAGTGAGGGTTATAAATTTTGATAAAATAGAAGAAAAATATGTGTCTGAATCCTAGCTTAAATCTCCATGTATAGTAGTAGATCAGTATTTCTTAGAAAAAAAAGGTGCTGCATTTCTATGAGCTACACACATGTAGTGGGGAGCTGGAGATCAGGACACTCTGGGGCATATGAAGCAGCTTCTGGCTGGAAGGTGCAGGCAATGTGGGGGGCTGGAAATGACAGCTCTAATTTTGCTCCAGGGCTTGAGGGAGAATGTCTTCACTCATGCCTCGAAGGGCCTTCCCCAACACACAGCTCAATTATTTGGATGGTAAGCTGATTAGAGGATTTGAAACCAATCATCCAAAAATGGTTGATGCCAGCCTCCAACTGACACATCAACTTACTGTCAATAAGGGCAGAGATGAGACACATTTCAAATTACAGTTTTGAAGAAGGGTTTCAAACACCTTCAGAAGGTTTGTAGTGAGCAGGGAGAGCAGGCAGCAAGCGGCTCTTTAACATTCCTTTGTGTCTGTTCTGGTTGGCACTGGAGGTTTGTGTGATGCCAAGTGGTGCTCGTGTGCTGCACTGGCTCCCGCTCCATCCTGGCAGGCAGCTGGGCTCTGGGGGCACAGGGCTCCCCAAATCTCCATCCTGGCAGGCAGCTGAGCTCTGGGGGTACAGGGCTCCCCAAATCTCCATCCTGGCAGGCAGCTGAGCTCCAGGGCTACAGGGCTCCCCAAATCTCCATCCTGGCAGGCAGCTGAGCTCCAGGGGCACAGGGATCCCCAAATCTTCATCCTGGCAGGCAGCTGAGCTCTGGGGTACAGGTCTCCCCAAATCTCCATCCTGGCAGGCAGCTGAGCTCCAGGGGCACAGGGATCCCCAAATCTCCATCCTGGCAGGCAGCTGGGCTCTGGGGGCACAGGGCTCCCCTGGGCTGCCTCTTCTTGGAAGGCAAGAAAGGTGTTTGCTCAGGAAGAGAAAATAGGAAGAGATCTGGGTTGGTTCAATGAGAGGATAAGCTGGAAAAGGTACAAAGAAGATCAGATGCTTAAAGTATCAACTCCTTGATCTCCTTTAAAGAATCCCCAAAAATTCCAAAGAAAAAGTTTCCAAATTCCCTCGTTGCAAAATTTCAGTTTCTTAGCAGATTTGCAGCCTGACTTTGCAACAACGATTTACATAAGTAAGCCTGCAGATTTGATGGGAGCAGTAAGGTTTATATGAGAACAGAAAAAATCCTGAGAATGTGAACCATAAAAATTACAGGGTTTTTAAAAAAGTATTTTGCTATGTATCATTGTTGAATGATTACATACATACTTGTCCATGATCTGTGGACAATTTAGTGTTTAGGACATATTTCTTTACTTTTATAGTTACATTCTGAATAGCAACTTTGCATTCATAAAATCTTGCTTTAACTGTATCCCCATTTAATATAAAATTATCCCCAAATTAATATACATATTATTGTATTTGTTGCACATGAAATTTCAAAGGGCGTTTTTCAATTGTTGAAAATAAATGAGGTAGAGAAAGGACAAAAAATGTCAAATGTGACAAAGAGACCATGGAGGTGATTGGTTGGGGACAGAGGGCTCCTTTGCTTAGTGCTTGCATAGTGCTGAGCACTTCAGTGTTTACTTATCCTTTTCTGCTTTAATGTTCCTCTGCTGCTCCTACAGGGACTGCTCTCAGTTTCCAAGATGTCAGGCTTGATGTGGACTGCCTCAGATTCTAAATACCTATGGCATGTGCTAATGAGGTTTCCAAAGGTTTCCAGCACATGTGAGTGCAGATGAATTTAATGGGAATCCTGTTGCTCAAATTTTTGCAAAATTCAGATTTTAGATATTTCTGTATGGATGCTCAAAGACTTAGAGCCCTGGAGTGACCTGACAGGGAGAGGAATGAAAGGGCACCTTTCTCAGGGTACTGATTTTTCAGAGGATTTAGAGAAGCAGTAGTTTCCAGATGTTTACCTTTTGGTTGTGTTTAGTCGAAATCAGCTAGTGGGATCAACAGTTAGTGCGAGACATGTTGGGGAAACACACTTGTGATTCTGTCATGCTGTTTTTCCATATGGAAATGAGACTTACCCAAATGTTCCTTGCTGGACTGCTTTCTCGAAAATGAGAGGAAGCAGAAAAGGAGTGGGAAAAACTCATGTTCAGATTTAAAAGGAACTTACAAAGGTAAGTAAATAGAATTGCAGGTTTTAAAGTGAGTCTGTTCTGATGTAACACACAGAAAACAAAGGTGGGACAAGGAAAGAGGAAGATCTGCAGAGGAAGTTCTGCAAACTACCTTGAAACCAATAATACAGAAAAAAGAGACATTAAAGACATTAATGAAAATTTGTGTCCAAAAGTTTAACAGTTTTACTTGTGTATCTCATAGCAGGACACTGACATAATTTGCATATATTTTAAAATATTTTGTTGTCTGGTGAGATTAAATAGAAGAGCAAGGTCACCCCAAACAAATTGCCATGAAAATTTGAGAGTTCAGATGCAAAATCTGCCATCCTTTACCATGATGACTTGTACTAATAAAAAGAAATAATAATATTTTACTCAGCTGTAAAATGGCCCTGGGCCAGTGACTGAGTAGAATTTTACAGGCCCAGGTGAAGAATTCTGAAGAGGAGCAGCTTTTTCATATGAGAAGCAAGATTACAACCATTGAGGCAAGAGGAGAGAAAGGATGAGAACTTGACCACGTATAGTGGCTGTATAGATTTAAATGTGTTCACTGAGATTCCTGGGTGCCTGTAGTGGCAGGCTATATCTAGTAATAAAAATGTGGTTGTAATAGTTTTCCTTCATAGAGTAGTTTCTGAGCTACCTGGTGTTTTAAAATCTGCTGAGGCTGTTTTTAGGACACTTTTTCACATCTTATAAAAACCATTTTCTAAGCACTTGTACCTAAGTGTGCAGGTAATTCCAAAGCCACTTGAAATATTCTTTCAGTATGAGACTTTGACAGAGCAGTTTAGTTTCAGCACTAACTCGCCTGATTTTGAAAGGCATTCTATCCTTGCAAGTAGTTATACCAGTAAACCAGTTAACTGCAGGTGGTTACATTTGCTAATCAGATGGATAATCATTATACATTGGTAAAAGAAAGGCAGCTGCAATTGCTATAGAAGATTGTCAGGAGTTTTTTAGCATAACAATGAACTGCAGCACCTGCCATCCCAATATGTTTTATAAATTTTACTACTGGTATTATTTCCTAGACTGCCCATAGCACAGAGTGGTCTACACAGTATTCTAGCTGTAACTTGAAGACATTTTCTTTTCAAATGTGTTGTCACATCTGCTTATAACTTTCCAACAGCCTTACATTTTAGATCAATTAAAGGTTTGCTTTCATTAAAATGGTGTACAGATGTTTGGCAGATTTATCTATTGCTCTTTCTAATCACTGGTCAATTTGAAAAAGATTTTTCACTTAAAAAAAAAAAAAAAGGAAGAAAGAAAATCATGTTTCAGATCAGTAGTTTAAACTTGTGTGGTTCTGCATGTGTGTAACTCAGAGACTACCTGCTGGGACCTACAGGTTTCCTCCACTTTAGGATTAGATCTGTGACCAGATTGAAGGAATTTGTTTTGCAAGCAAGAGACTTAGTTGTGCATAAATCACTGGAATAACTTAAGTATGTCTTTGCTGTGCTATATGTGAGGTATTAATATCCATTTTTGTCATATATATATATATATATTTATATATGTCACTTTTCATTCTCCTTTAATTTAATTTCTGCCAATCCCTGCCTTAAGATAACCCTAAAAACAGCAATCTGGCCAGGGAAGACTGCTTCTTTCACCTCTCACAAAAAAAGCAACATCTGTTAATATAAATTGGTGAGGATTAGTGTATTTGACAAAGCTGTGCTTTCATTGCCACCTGGACCTGCTTCTACTGACTGCTTACCACAGGTCAGTTTGGGAGGAGCACAATGAACCTGCTATAACATCTATAGTGCTTACCCATGAGAAAAGGTAATAAGTCTTTAAAATATCTCCATTTAGCTCTCTGCACCTCACAAAAAGCAGATTCTCCTACTTCTCCTTCTCTACAGCTTATCCATGTAGTGTGATCCATTGCAACATAGTTTCTTATTTATGATTGTTGGTTTGGAGAGGGAATCCTAATGCTAACAAAGAACAATTTGCTGCTCCTTGCTTAAATGTAAAATCACTGAGCAGAGACTCTCCTTTGTCCTTCCATTTTTTCCAAACTGACATTACATACATCTCACGTTTGACCTTTACAACCACAGTTCCCGTCTTTATTTTCATTATTATCTTTATTATCTGTAGCTTTTTAGTAACAGTTTGCAAATGGATGGACTGCTGTCTCAAATGCACTGAAATTTTAGCAACTGAGTTTCCCCTGAGATCTGGGGCCTCTGGAGGGGTGTGAGTGACTCTTTGTCCTTTCCTGCTGCCTTTGTGTTTCTGCACAGGGGGGCATGAGAGCACCGCTCTCAATGGGCAGGATCATGAGAGGCTACATCTCAATGCACTTAATTTTCAATATATTACAATGTTGTTGTCTTATAAGGGTTTGGTGGGGGTTTTGCCATTCTGAAGAAGGGAGCAGATTGTGTAGTTTCTTAATTGTCTGAATCTCTTTCTCAAATTTCCATCATATTCAATCAAAATCTGTTTTCCTACATTTAAAATTATCTCCTCCTACAAATTATCTCCCCATCCTGGTCAGCAACGTACACAGCCAGTTAGGGGTTCACCTCTTAGCTTTTTTCTTAAGTTTGCTGAAAAAATAGTGATGTCCAAACCAGTATCCACTATCCTTTCATTTGTAGTCCATGTTACATGGAAAACTTCCTTTCTCTGATACCATTCTGCAAGTCCAAATTTACTTGGCTAGGTACCTGTGTTATTCTATAATAATTTGGAGGTTTTTTTTCGTAATTCTTTAATCTCTTTCTTCATGTGATTGCTCACTTGTTCAGGCCTGTGTTAGTGCTTCTCTTTCTTACCATATTTCAAGGTAGTCCAAATTTTCCCCTATCCTGTTTTTGGGACAAACTAAGTCTGTGCAGTCAAGTCAGGCTGGTTAATTGCCTAATTAATTCACTATTCTGACCTAAAAATTCCCCGAGTCTGCCATGGCTGTCTCAATAAGAATCCCATCTATCTGTAAGGGATTCCCTGACCTTTTTGGCAAAACTCAAAAGTTTCTAGAAATTATATTGTGCCAGCTTCTGTTCATCATTTTGGTTTGATTTTAAACTCTTGCTGAACTCTTGCTCAAGGGTCACTTACATGTCTTGTGACTTGTCTATTACTTGCACCTTTTTGATACTTGCACCATTGATAGCAGATCCAACTGAGATTTCTCAGGATCATATGAATCACTTGCAGTAAGAAAAGAAATTGATAACTCTCATTTTTTTCTTTGATTACTTCCTCCTTCTAAAGAAGTTTTGTTTCCTTGAATGTACTGGGACATGAGATGATCTCTGAGTGATTTTCTTGAGCAACATGAGAGAGTCTTTTTGGCCATCACGAGGCCTTCTGACCAGCTGAATAAGTGTTTTGGTCTCACAGCTGTGAGATTGTGTCCTTACAGTTTCTTTTGTGCCTTTTCTCTTAACTTCCCCATATCTTCCTCTCTGTTTTTCATAGAAAAAAAAATTAAATACTTCAGAAAGGAATTACCTGCAATAATTTCATGTGTCTATGTTTGCTCTTAGACAATGACATTTGGCACTGGGAATGAAGGACCCACTTTTGGTTTAACAGGTTTTGTAAATGACTCTGGCTGCTGCTTACAAGTATTTCACTAGAGGACAGAGTTACTGCCACTTTTGGAGTTCACTTACAGCAATATTGTGAAATCATCCAAGGATAATCTCTGGGGCAGGGCTTTGTGCATGTGGAATATTTGGTCATTTGAGGTCTCTGGGAATGAGTGTGAGTTAGCAGGACCATAGAGGACTGAGCTGGGACATCTCTGCTCCTTTGACTATGTGTGAGCATTTGTGGCAGATTTGGTTCCTAGAAAGGTAACAGTGTTAAAGGATGAGGCTTATGTTTCCCCAAAAATAAATGGAAAATAAAGATTTGAGACTTTGTCCTGATTTTTGTTATTGTCTGGGGGGAGGTTTTGTTGAATTTGTTGTTTTTAAAAATAACTCATATGGGAGCCAGGCTGTATTTTGGCTAACAACCTACATGTAGTGATTTTTATGTGCTATCCCTTCAGTTATAATTGCTATGGTTCTCTTTGAAATTGCCATGCTATAAACTTAATACCACTGGTAAATTCAGTTTTGTGGTCTGCAAGGAAAATGCAGGCAAAACCATGCAGAATGAGAGCAATTTATTGAATTTCCAGTGATTGACAAGGGGCAAAGAGATGGGTGGGAGCTCAGGTGTTGCAGAGTCTGAACTCCAAACTGTCGAAGTGATATGGAAATGAGCACTTGTTCATAACAGAGGCTTTATGCTGTTTGTTGTCCTCTTAATTTCCATCAAACCTGAACAGTTTTGTACTTTGTTGTTGGAGTGTTTTATCTAGAAATTTTCAAATTAATTTTTAGTTTATTCAGAGGTAATAAAGCAGAGAATCTCAGAAATATGTTTACAATCAAAACAAGCTTTTTAATAATGGAATCAGCATCATATGTGACTCACTCTCTTCTAAAGAAGGTTTTCATGTCCTCATTTTCAACTTAATTATGCTTTTAAACACTGTATTTTAAAACTACTCATAAATTAGTAAACAGTTCTTGTATTTAAATTTGCCATTATTGGCAGTAGCAAAAAAAAAAAATTCAGAGTGCTTGCTTTTTACAGTGAGGAAATTTGTGGACAGCTAAATATCTCTATCTATATATATATTTTGCTTATCACAGCTGGTGTTTTGGAGATTTACTTTACTAACACACTAACATTAATATGCTGAAATGTCTAAAATGCCTTTAGCATGCCATTTACACTCATCTGAGAGATTTCACCAAAGTATGATATTAGTAAGCCTTCATGAGTAATCCACCATGCCTAGGAGACTTAATCAGATTGGACATGTACTTACCTCTGGCTTAATAATTGTTACTTGTGTTATTACTGCCCTTATTTCTGTTTCATCTGTGGTAAAAATGTTCAGAATTTTGGTTGTAGCTCAATACATTATAATCATGGTTCTCCACAAAACACAGCATAGCACAAAACCTACAGCCACAATTCAGATTTTATGTGTAGTAAAATCTCTTGCTATTCCCTTTAAAGGACTATACAAAAGTTTAATATTTCTTCAGGACTGTTGAGGTAGCAGCATTAAATATTAAAACATTTAAATGTGCAGAACTGATTAATTCAGAATATATCAGAGCTGCTCATAAATGTTTAATATCTGTATTTTGCCTGATTGGATATAATTTAAGTTATGTGCTTCTTCCAGCACTCTAGGATCAGGTACTCATCTTTTATTTCTAGGAATGGTTTAAATATCATTCCTTTTATTACAGGTTAATATTAATGCCTCAACCTTCGGCTGTTATTGTTCATTCTTTTATAGAACCTACTTCAAAATTAATCACCTAAAGTCTGAGAGCAGATGTTAAAGTTCTTTTTAAGTGTACCTTTCAAAAAATATATAGTTCAGTTAAAATTTGTACAACCTCTGTAGGATGAAAGCTGAAATTTTGTCTTTGAAACGTTTATAGATTTCCTCAGAAAAGCAGAAATATTTGGAGGGAGGATTGGGACCATCCAAGTCCTGGATCTAGTCTGAGGTTAAACTTGGCCCAGGTTGTAGCTGTGTTGGTTCACAATGAACAAATTACACTAAAAAGCTGAAGAATGAGTGTCAGTATCTCTGGGGGAGAAGGGATAGACCTGAGAGACATGTTGGCATGTGGCTGCCGAACCAAAAATTGACCAAAACCCCCAACTGCAATGGTGAGACAGCCTTGTCTGTTTACTAATGCTGCACAAAACATAAAGACCTGTATGGAAGGCTATAGATCTATTTGAGACTCAGCCCTAAGCCTGGTCTTATGCCCAAATGCCAGTATCATTCATCTTCACTAATTTACAACACTTGTTCAAAGTCTCAACAAACAAATCAGTAAATCCTATACAGACAAATTCTTAACCATGTTTTTCTTCCCCAAAACTACTTGCTGTAACAGTGCTCTGCCTGGGAGTATTTCCTGCCCTGGAATTGGTACAATGAAGGAGGAAGGGATGAACCTCCTCTTTTAGCTGTTCATTCTGCTATGGCACTGCAAGGCTCCCACCAGGGCAGTCCTCTGCTGGGCTGGAAGGAAAACAAAAACTCTGTAGGAGCACTTGTCCCAAAGTATATCTGGTTTTGCAGCACTCACCAGGAAGCATGCTTAGCATACAGCATTAGCAGTGCTCCATACTAGTTCATTTTCTTGCTTAACAGGCTTTAAATTATTTTCTTTGCGTTTAGTGCTTTATCCTGATCTCTCTGAAGTTAATGGCCGAAGCACCATTGCTTGTAATGAGGCCCAGCTGCCTGAGAATGCCTTGAATATAATAAAAGGACTGCCAAGCAATTTGCTGTGGTCCAAGGTAGAAATCTTGCTTTGATGCAGTGCTTTTCCCTTTTGAGGAGTGCTTCTCCACAGTATGAAGCAGAATTCTGGTTGCTGCAAAAAGCAAACTTGAAGTTTAACAGAGAAGAGGATGAGCTCAACAATGGTGCAGGTTAATATCCTGTTGTGCATCCAAAAATACCGATTCTAAGAGTGTTTTCTTGACTGAAATGGCTTGAATTTTTTGCTATGTGACTTTCTGAGGTAGTTAGATGTAATATATCTCTGCAGCACGTATTTCTCCTTGTCCTTGGAGACCTGTGGGAATGCAAAGGAGAGGAGGTAGCACACTCTGTCTCATTACAAAGATGTGGGGCATGGAAGTTGTCCTTGAGTGAGAAAGTGGAAATCTAAAACCAGCATAAATCATATAATATGACCTTCTTCTGAGGGATTTTTGAGGTAGATCTCATCTTGAACTCTGAGTCCTGCAGCTCTGCACTCGTGTGCTCAGAGAGGCTGCCTAATGATAACTTAGTTTCTGTTTGACTTTGTTCTTCAAGACTTGAGGAACTGCCAAGTTCTCCCTGTTTTTGACAGGATAATATAAACAGCAAAATGAATGCATTGCCCAAACTGCTTTTGTATGTGAGCTCACAGGAAAACTGTGTTTAGTCATGTTTATTTCAGGGTTACCAATAAGGAAAAATATGTCAGATGTGAAAGAGAAAAAAGAAGTCATAAGAAGGCATTTCAATACACTCAAGTAGAGGCAAAGTGCCCCTTTGCTCTCTAGGAAATGGAATAAAAACAGTTCCAGTAGGAATGATTTATAATAGAAAATGCAGCTTTTGCAGAATGAAAACCTTACTTGGAAAAAACCCCTACCATTTCTCTTGCCTTTTTTTTTTATTATTTTATTATTTTTTTAATATGTAAACCCAATTTTTAAATCAGGGAGTTTGACTTAAATTAAATGGGGTTTTTTTGTACCTTTGCTTTCAAGTTCATTGAATTTATTATGAAATTCCCATTGTTTTTTGTCACCTCAAGATTAAATTTTATTTTTTGGTATGTAGTTTCTGTGATTAGGATCTTACTGCCTTTACTCCATTGGAAGGTTGGATGTATTAAGTAGATTGTAAAAGTTGGAGCATAGTGAAGTGCCTCCCCTGAGGTGGAGGGAGCACCTGACACAAAGTGTTTGGAAAGGACATTAAAATCTTGATTTAGATTAAAATAGGGTGTTTTTTTCATTTCAGTTTAACAAAATGAAATGAAATATTTAATTTCAAGCTGAAATTATACTGGAGAAGATCAAAGTATTTGATTTTCATTGAAAATGGCATAATAAGAATATTGTATCATTTATGAATTTCTAAGAAGAATTTCAGCCTCCTAAAAGCTGTTCATTATTCCCTCTTTTCATATTCAAGATAACAATAAATGTTCAAATACTATTGGCATTGCACTATTTATATTATTTATTGAAGAGGCTTATTTAGCAAAATTGCAAATTCAGTTTTTTAGGATTTTAGGTAGGAGAATGCATTTACTTCTGAACTAATGTGGTGAAAGATGTACAAGGGTGGATTCCTAAAATACCTTTTGTTGTGTGAATTTTTAAATGTATTTCACTCCACGCTTGCTGACTGCTGCCTATTCCGTATTTTGAAAGTCCAGTGTACAGTGCATCCCAGCTGATTGGCAGACCACACTCATATCCAGATCCATCTTTCTCTACTCTGCTCATTTGATTCTTCTTACTCATTCTCAGTGTCAACAGTGAGAGGCTTAGACAGATGTCAGAATCATTCTTTGAATCAACTGTGGGATTTAAAAAACAGAAGTGGAAGACAGTATTGAATATATGGTCTCCTAGAAGCTACCTATATTTATTTACGCTTAATTTCTTCATAGTTAGATCTGTATTGTGTATGAAGTGGCATGACTACTTTAATTGGTGTCTGGCCATTCCTCTGTGCTTTAATTACTGAATTAGAGGGAGACATTGAGGATGAACCAGAGACTTCTGCCATTTTTTCTCAAAGTGTTTGACTTCTCAGAGAGTCCAGCTTCAAACAGCTGCAGTAAAACCAATATAGAGTCTTCTCCTATGCAGAAAGTATATCTTACTTTCTCTTTTTCAGGGCATTGCAGATTTACAGTGATGTTACTTGTTGAGCCAGAAGCTGGAACAGAATGTTAAATGTTCTTGTTGCATATTTAGGGACATGCTTCTTTTCACCAGTTGTGCAGAATTTTTTTTGCAAGTGTAGGTATCTGCTCCTGAAAATACCTGGAGTATTTTCTCCTCCTAGTTACTCTGTGGGGAAAGATGTTGAGGTTTATACCCATCACAACATATTGGTGTCACTTCTGCCTTGACCTTACTAATTCCTGAGAGGAATCTGATAGAAATGTTGGTTTAATTTGGCACTGGAACTGGGAGTTGGAAGAAGAACTTCTCCATTTAGGTAAGATGTTGCATTAATGGCCTATGTTATTATAGGTGTCTGGTGTTACTGGGGCCTTATTTGGTAACAATATTCATTCAGTGATATAAAGACATGCCACAGAACAGGAGACAGAATGCCCAGCTGAGGTCTGTGGATTTAACTGCGTTCCCAGTGTTGTATTGTGACTTGTGTGGTCAGTGGTGTTTGGATCAAATAGACTGGATTAAGTTTCCACTTTTTTGCTTAATTTGGTTTGTTGGGAGTTTTCACAGGAGGGCTGTTTAGTTTCTTTGTTTCACTCTTGAAATTTTCATTGACAAACTGATGAAGAAATGCTGTGAAGATAAAAAACTTTTTTTTTTTTTTTTTTTTTTTTTTTTTTTTTTTTTTTTTTTTTTTCTGGGAGAGATCTTCTAGTTATCATGGCTCTTGGCTAGCTTGGCTTCTTGCTTAGGAAACCAATAAAAGTTATTCTGGTAATTAGTTTTGTTCTTCCTATTGCTAATAACCTCTTTTCTGGGAAAGTGGCTGTGCTATTTGCACAGCTTAGCTTGTCAGGTGGCTGACTTCCCTGCAGAGTGAGTAACTGTGCTTTTTGAGCCTTTATAAATATATTTACCATTTTAGCCCTTTCCCCCTCCTATAATAATATGCAGAACCTCACCTATTCTGGAGGTACTTCTTAGTAATTGTCTCCTGTGGGATGTGAAGACCTCTATGACACAGCAGTGCACAAGCCAGGGAGCTGTAGGCTCGCAGCTATCCAAGGCAGGCGGCTGTGGGATTTATTTTCCAGAGAGCCAAGTGCCTCTTTTTGTTCTAACAAGATATGAGTCATAGCAGGGACATGGCTGTGAATACTTATCACTTTCACTGGGATGTGCAGAGCAGAAGGAATTTCAGTATGGAAAGAGGACATGAAGTGATTTGTTAAAAATCCATTATATGCTAGGGGGATATGATGTTATCTGGGATAGTTGTGTGCACCAGGAACAACAACCATGCCGTTCCCCTGTTTAAATTTTTTAAATTTTTTTTTTTTAGTTTTAAGAACAGAAAGTGACAAAGTGACCACTTGGGAATTTGCTGTATTTATAAACTCGTTAACAAGTAACTAACCAATAATGACAACTTCAACACAAGTCATTGTGCTGCAGTTGTATTTGTTTTGTGTGCATGGTTTGGCTGGTTTCTTATCAGGATGTTAGACTCAGACTTTTTTGTGAACATTTAGAGGTGGTGAAGTATCTGTTACCTGTCTAGAAATAGGAATCTAGAAGGAACCTTTTTTATCTTCAGATCCAACTCTTAGCCCAAGCCAAATAGAGAGAAGGCACTTTGAGGATTTATCCCCAGAGTCCTGTCAAATGTTTCATAATCATAACCTGCCACAGTGCTGCTGTTCCAGCCCTCTGTCTTTCCTCTTCAGTAGTTGACCATTATATCAAACTCAACATAAAGAACCAAGAGCTCTTGCTAAAGTGATGTACCTACAGCCATACCCTTCCTGGGGCACCTGTCACTTGGGATGCTCAGCCTTTACCAACCACACTGTGAAGAATTACACTGTAAAGAATAAGCATATGTATTGTCTGACTGTCCCCATCTCTGCCTCTGACCCGTTTAGCCACAAAACCATAAAGATGAAACAAACAGATGCCACTGAGTTTTAATATTGTTTGCCTTAGGAATTTTATTTCTTAAGCTCATTATTTTCATTCTTTTGACTCAATTTTCATTAGATGTTTATATGTCAGAGGACTAGTGAATGTTTTTTGTATTTTTTCAGATTCTTTACAATGTTGTTCTGATTTGAACCTTTAGAATAAAGGTATTATTTTATTTATTTGACCTTGCAGTATTAATATAGAGTGCATGATCAAAGGATTGTATTAACATTTGTATAGCCCAGGCATTCACATGCCAGAATTCAGCACAAACACTGCTTTATATTTTGTATAAACCCCACTATATTTTTTCATATAAATCCTCATTTGATCGATGCTTTAACTTCAAATGTCAATTAATCTCTAGGCTATTTAGTAGTATTGTTCCAGTTTATAGATGGGAGTTGTGTAGCTTTTTTTTAAATAGCAATCTACACCAACTAAATGAGGGACTGTACTTAAGCAGAATTATTTTGTTGCATGAATCATAGATACAAAATTAAATCACATTTCTGAACTTGTGTCCGTTCCCATAATAATACAGTATGATGTATTTCGGTCCTCCTCCTTCTGTTCATGGTTCTCAGCAACTTTTAGTGTTTCAGTCTTCACTTTTACATGCTAATTTTCTTTATTTTCTCCTTCTAATCAGGACTCTTTTGCACTCTTGCCCCCTTGCTCCTGAGAGTCTATAGCCAACCCTCCCAGAGCCTGACTTGGTAACAACTTTGGGTCTGGACAGGCAGCAACTCAGACTCTGCTGGCTGTGCTGGGTACATCTGTTGTACAGAAAGGACTCTGAGATGAGAAGTTTGGGTGAGGAGATGTTCTGCATACTTACACTCAGGCAGATGAATCCCAAGTCTGGTATTAAAAAAAAAATTCTTGTGTGTCCCTTTGGTAGCTGCTATATTGGATATCCAACATATTTAGACTGCAAAGCACCAGGTTATTTAAGGTCTCTTCTTTTTGCAGTCTATTAAGCAATATTGTTAAGCTCTGGTTTAAGGAAGATAAGCACAAATGTATTAAAGATAAATGGAGTCAGAAACTTAGTTTCTCACTCTTGTTCATGATCTAAACTATAATACTATGCCAGCTTTCACTTGAATTATATCTCACAAGGAATCCACTCTGACAAAGGAGGACTGTGGCTGATGAGGAAGAAGTGTCATTGTCATGGCTTGATGCCTGAAGTTAAAAGTGGTCAAAATGATAACAGGAACTTATTAGGAAGGTAACTGCATTATATACTGTGATGCTCAAGGTAGTAAACTTTAATGCTGTGTTACTGGAAAATTAAGTTGATGGTGGTGGGGAACAGAGGCAAAAATAATGCACAATATGTGGAACAGAATATTGGGAGAGAATTTTGAAATATATTACCTTGATACTAAGCATGAATAAAAAAACCTCACCCCATTGAACCTTAGGAATTATGAGGAAAGGAGTGAAGACTGAAACAGCTGGTATAATTTTTACTATTGGGTGTGCAATACAATGTTATACCCAGATTTCTCTGTCATGGATGCATCTGGTTGTCTTTGCTTTGAAAAAAATATAGTAAAACTAGATGATGATGATAGAGAGAACATATTCCTGTGAAATAGGAAGCTAAAGTTTCCTTTATTTTGGAAAAAGGATAGATGAGAGAGTTATGAAAGTTATCTATAAATGTTGGATTCTGTTGATAAAGCAAACACTTCACTGAAAATACAAGAATTCAGAGAAAAGAGAACTTAAAAATAAGGAAAAATATTTTCATACATTATGTAAATAAATGGTGGAGCTCCTTGTCTCCTGAAGCTGTAAAAGTATAAACTGACTGTGGGTTCATTTGATCCCCTCACCCTGATCATTGATAAAGATATTAAAAACGAGTGGTCTGGGGCCTGAGGAGCACCAATTGCAACTGGCCACCACCCTTTGGGCTCAGCCATCCAGTTTTTCACACAGTGAACAGTGCACATTTTCAAGCCCTGGGCAGCCAGATGCTTCCTTGTTCTCCAGCATCACTTGAACTCCTGCATTTCATGATATTTGCTCATCATAATTCATGTGTCTGTAAGAGGATTTGTGTTATTTTAGCCTGAGGTAAACATGTTCAACAATCTGGTGTCAGAGGGTGTGCTTCCTTAGCTGGAATTAAGACAAAAGTTCTTGCAAATGTTTAGATATTACTGAGTTATAATAAATTCCTAGTAGATAATTATACTTGCTCTTTTTTCCAGCCAGCCTTAATTTTCTTTTTAATGCTATTGTTAACTGTGTATTGAGAGGTTGGTTGTCTTTTGAGAACAGCAGAATAAAAGGATTTACCAAACTCTTCTGAAAATCCACACAGTGCAGAAATATTCAAGCCATCTAAATAATTTATTGAGAGCACAGCTAACAATATGAAATTTTCATGTATGGGTATCAAGCAGGCAACCTCACATAAACTTGAAAGGCATGAAAAATAAGGTTAGGCTTCAAAATGGGGATCAATATTCTCAGGCTTAGAGTGATAAAAAGGTAATAACAGTAATGTTTAATCTGTTTCTAAGAAAAATTTTATATTGGTGCTTTTCATAGAAGCATGACAGAATTTGGCTTCAAAACTTAATAACAAGAATGGTGGTTGCTGAATAAGGACACAAGATAGTTCCAACATACACCAGCAACCAGGATTGTTTCATGCCCTGTGTAGCTGGTGAGGTCTGGGAATGATCCTCAACTCTTCCCATCTTCTCCTGGGACTTTGGATAAGAGAAATAATACACTACCACAAATACAAAATACACTTCACAATCATTTGAGTCTAACCATCATATAAATACTCTTAAAGCATATTTTACTGGCTTTTATGTTATGCTGATAACTCTCATGTTTACCATATTTTGTTGCCTGGAGGTGCATTTCAATAAATAGTATGATTGGGTTTGTGTTTCTTAAGCTAAACCTATAAATAACCGTCCTTTTCAATCATTACAGGAAATGGTATTTTGATGATTATTCTTGTTTTGGCTATGGCACACAACTTAATTCAGTGGTTAAATTTTTAGAGACATAGCTGATGTACATTTTAGTGAAACACATTTTGTTTCATATGCAGGTTATTGTGTTTACTGCTTAAACTCCATTGATACTATTCAGGCCTCTGTGAATTATCAAATGGAATAACAGACATTTGCTGATACTCTGGAGTTTTTGGTACTATAAGGGCTTGCTAAGTTGCTAAGCATTAGTGACATGTTTGGCATAACACAAGAAAGAGTATAAAGATTGTCATTGTCTCTGATGTCCTTGGGTGAGCTCTGGATTCTGGGATATTTAATTCCTGCTCAGTTCCCTCTGATGTGGGCAATAGTTGGACATTTTATTAAAAATTGGATAATTAAGTTATTCTCTGTGAATGGGTCTTGGTGGGAATAATCTCAGTTTAGTCATCTTCAGTGTTGACATCTACAGCTGAGCTTTACAGTCTAGGCTCCCTTTATAGTCAGTGAGGAGAATCAGCCATTTCTGGAGTGTGATTCATCTGGCCTGTTTTAAATATCAACATTAGGGTGAGATTTACAGCCTAAATGGGGTGACATAAATAGATGTGATGTTCTCTGGAGCTTTATATAGCAGTAGCACATATTCACTGGGCCACTGACTGAAACTTCCATCTTCTCCTTCCAAGAAGGCTGCCCCAAAAGGAAGAGAGGACGTGCCTCTCTCTGTGCCAGCTGGTATTCCCTTTTTCCCATACAAAATGCAATGCCTGCAGCTAAGGGACACTGGCTGGGACACACGGGCACTGGACTTTAAAATATTTTAAAACAATATGTTGTTGGGAAATTCAGATTTGAATTGTCTTGCCTAGGTGAGAGCCTTAATTGTCCATCTGTTGGTTATAAGCAGGCAGCTATGACAGCAGCCAGTCTTATCTCTCCTCTGTCGGGTCTCTGGGCCGTGCCAACATGTTTGGTGATGCCAGCTGGAACAAAGCACCACTCTGCTCAATGTGGCCAAGCTTCTGGTGGCTTTGAATATGGTCAGAAATGTATTTAAGTTAAGGATTTTGGTACATAGGAAGTCAGACTATTGGGTTTCACACTAGAAGTCTCTTCACGGGTTTAACCATAGGACTCTTCACTTTTAGTGGGATGGGAACTCTGAAGCATCTTGGACCGTGTAAACAAATATGACCAATTCCTTATAGTTTAAAAATACAAGAATAAACACTTTTTATATTGCTGCTGATGTCATTGTCACTGTCTTGTTATGAGCTTTCAAAAATATAAGTACTATCTCTGGAAATAGTTCTTTTACAAGGCTGATAGGCTACTCTGCACCAATGACAAATGATGTCTCTGGATATCATGTTACAGACATCTTGCCACACATCTGCAATCTATTTTCAGTTCTCTGTTGCTCATTACCAGTTTAGGAAAGGATTTAAAAAGCTATGAAGACACACAGATTTGATGGAGCATGGGGCAGAAGAACTGGAACTATACTGTAACACAAAGCAAGGCCAGATTAGATTTTTAAGCTGTCTAGTACAAAGTTCAAAACTTGTGCATTTTTACTCCCCTCCATCTGAGAGTAATTGCTAACTGGAATTATTGGTGAGGGCACCACAGGTTAGAGATGGTGCTGTTCCATACAGGAGCTTCAAGAAAAGCTCACTGGTGTGTTATTGTGAATTAAGTGCTTTGATTGTAGGCTTCAGAAAACCAATACCTAAGTGAGAATGCTTTCAGTTGTAAGACTGCACTTCTGTTTACTTAACCATGCTGAAATGTCTTTTTTCTGCTTTCTTCCACCTACTTGGGGAAAATCAAAACAAGTATGAGTAAGAATCCTGTGGGTTTTCTGCTTTTGTTGCTGAATGATGTGTAGACCTGTGATTCATCCTGTTCTTGCATGTCTGCCTGGTGTTCATATTTGAAATAGCTGTATAATTATGAATTTCTCTACTTTGTGTTCTTTTGAAAGCAAAGTATGTCTGCGAGCCGTAAAAATTTGTTTGATGTCAACAAGCATCTCACTAGTCTTTTAAAAATTTATTTTTTAGTAATAAGGTTCTGAGTGCTATTCACTTTCTGGATTCTTGCAACAACGTATTCTCCATCATTCACTTACAAGTGCATTTATCAGCACACTGTTTGGAAAGCATACCTGTAAAATTCTACCTGAGTATTTATAGATTTCTAATCACTGTGGTGTCTTGACAGTTGCCTTTAAATAAGGCATCAGAGTTTATTCTCTTCTTAGTGGCAATTTAATCTGTGGTTGGCATTTCAGGAGTGGTCTGGTATTTTAAGGAATTGGACTTGGTATTATCTGTGCCCTGAGGGCACTACATGCCTGGATGGGTCACTTGTGTTTGGCATTTCATGAGGGTGGCAGGAGGGCTCCGTTGCCTAAAAAAGGGAACAAACTTGGGAAGGGACAAAGAGCATCTTCCCTGTGTCGAGGAGACTGAGGGGAGACATAGCAGTCTACAACTTCCTCATGAGGGGCAGCAGAGGGGCAGACACTGGTCTGTGATGAGAAGACCTGAAGGAGTGGCCTGAAGTTATGTTTGGGGAGGTTTAGGTTCAGTATTAGGAAAAGGTTCTTCGCTCAGGTCCTTCATCCAGTGGTTGGGCACGGGAACAGGCTCCACAGTCCAGTGGTCACAGCACCAGCCTGACAGACTACAAGAAGTGTTTGAACCATGCTCTTGGGTACATGTTGTGACTCTTGGGGATGGTGCTGTGCAGAGTCAGGAGCTGGACTTTGATAATTCTTGTGGGTCTCTTTCAATTCAGCATACTCTGTGAATGCAGTGTGGTGTTGACAGTCTTTGCTGTAGTGATGTTGGTCTCCATTCCTCCTGCAGGATGCTGCACCACTGAAGGGACAGAGGCCTCTCTGTGCCACTGCACACCTGACTTGCCAATGCTGATATATTTTTTTAGGAGTGAAGCCAAAACCCAAAAAAACCCAAAAAGCATTACTTCAGTGTAAATAATTTATTTCCTAAGAGGATGTTTTCCAGTCATGACTCAGGTGTGTGGTGATGCAATATTAGTGTTGTAGGGAACTGGCTTTGACCTTGAGAAGAACATTAAAAAGTGCCTGTCATTGTTTTGATGCAAGAAAGCCTCATTTCAGGAAGTCCGCTGTCTGTGGTGATTCCATTTCACATACCAGAATTACTTTCTGTTTTCTCTATGGTATACAGAAGTGCAGTTTTACACTGTGTCTATGTCTTGACTCACTTAAGAAGTGTGTGGGGCATAAAAGATCTTTGCCTTTATCAATTCCTTCTTGTATTCTGTGGTTGTCATCAATAGCAGCTGCAAATTCTGTGGAATTTCTGTATCTTTCAGCCCTTCTAGTGACATTCAGGTGGTGCTGAAGAACAGCCAAAATACGTAAGACCTGCCAGTGGCAGCGATCTCCTGAAATGATCCCCTTCCTCCACCTGGCACTTTTTCTACTTTTACAGTTTAGATGCATTGGCTATATTTTGAGTATTTTGAATATCAGTCAAAATACAGCCTTTTTGGAGAGGAGATCTATAGGGCAAATTTTATGCAATTACTTACACTGATGAATAGTTCTCTCTAATAGTATGTAATATGCATGGCATACGGCAGTGGAAAACAGTGAAAATTTTAAGAATAGCATTAATTTCTTAAAAATATTTGGCTATAACTACAGTTCAACCCCCCCATTTTTTCTTTCCTGTTATGCTGCTACCTCCACCTGTAGTGTACTTTCAGCAGCATCTTTGCCAGCCTCCTCCTTCCTGACCCGCTTCTTCCTCGAGACATGTCAGCTCCTGGCATTGCCAGAGGCTCTGCTGTTCCTTGTCCCACGGGAAGCACCAGCGCCAGGGCTCTCACAGAAACTTGTACAAAATAAAAGGCCTCTCCAGAAAAGGCTGCTGCATCCCCTCCCTTCCCAAGGAAATCACACTAAAGCCTCTCAGAGATGGTGGCCTCAGCAGGATGGGGCCAGCCTGTGTGTCTGCCAAACCAGCCCTGCCAGCAGCCGAGCACAGCAGCAGGTGTGTGCTGGATGTGCAGGAGCTGCACTCAGCAACTCTCCATGAATTTTTGTGGAAAATTGAACTGAGGGCCTCATGATTCTCAAACCCATTTTGTGACCACAGTCATTGTACAGAAAGGAGGGTAAGGCAGAACAGCACCAGAGGATACTTCCCAGCCCCAGTATGATTTTTTTCATAGAGCCATTTCTTAGGCTTTTACAAAATACACTTAAGTTATTCACTAATCCATGTATTCCTATCCACATGTTTTGGGGACAAGAATGTTTCGTATCCATCATGCAAACACTGTCCACTTGATATAGAAGGTGGACTAAGAGTACACAGTATAGTTATGATTTTCTCTATTTTGTGTTGCTTTTGTGACTTGACCGGCATGTGAGGCTGACCCACACTTTGCTGTTGGGTTTTACACCTGGTCTCTCTTCCCAGTTACTGTGTGAGTCCCCTTATACTGAACCTTCCGAGGCTTTCCAGGCTGCAGGTACAGATCCTATTTGCTTTTCATCACCTTCTCTTGGCTACTTTCTCCAGCTGTGATCCCCTCAGCCCCACTGCTCCCCATTTTTTTCTCCAAAAATTTCCCTCTTCCCTGTGCTGGTTCATCACCACCTGTTTCATCCTAGTTCACTTTTGCCCTCAGGTCTACTTTTCTTTCTCCTAAGTTTAAGATACTAAGATGGTATTGGTCAAACTTTTGGAGCAATTTTGTTTTTGTCACATTTTGCACATTTCTCAGCGTTTTGAAAAGTGGGATTTTGATGAATTGATGTCTTGTCACAGAAGGCTTAGGCTTTTGATAAAGATCCCTCTCTTTCCTCTTTCTCTCCAGCCAGCAGATATGACTTCCTGCTTTAATACACTGCAAAACTTTCCAGATCAAAACGTCATCAGAAATGATGTCTCCACAAAGCACTTCTGCTCCAACAAAGCAGTATAGCTGGACGGAAATATTTTTCATGAGACTTTTTTGAGCAAGCTTTTATTAGTCAGAGAGTGCTCTAAGAGTACTAAGTGAGGACAGAGTCTGCAGAAATATTTAGATACTAAAAATGAAAATGTCTCTCTTGAGCATATGTGAACTCTGCTTTTTTTTAAATGAGTATATATATAAAATATATATAAAATATAATTTGTCCAAACTTGGAGGAGCACTCTCCCAGTTCAGAGCAGACGAGTTGACAAAAGCAAAGGACAGTGGAATTTTTCATCCAGGGCAACATATTATCCTCTAACCTCATCTCAGAAATGAAATGTTTTGACTGAAATTCCTTCTTCCTTAAATAATTAAATCAGTCTTAGGGAGACACCATGAAAAACAAACCAACCGAAGTAGTCCGAGGGGGTAAAAATTGGCCAAGATCTCAGGAACTGAAAATAGAAGGAAGTGTTGAGCAACTCTTAAAGCAGTTACCACCTTTGCCTCTAAAACTTGCAGTGATATTGTCTGATCAGTGTGTTGTTCCAAAATACAGCCCTCATGCATTTCTTGGGAAGATGTTCTCAGTCTCTCCTACTGGACTATGGCAAAGCAATTGAGGGCTTCCTGCCTCCACCTGCACCTTGGATTATGGGTTATGGTTATCTCTGGTGTGAGGGGTCAGACCAGTGGAGCTGGGGGTCCATGGGGAGCTGCTCACCCCTGCCCAGCCATTCAGTCCCCAGTGACAGGAAAGCCTCCTCATTGCTTCTTCACTCACCCAATTCTCCTCCCAAAAGGTCTTGCAGAGGATGGAGCAGTGCCTGCTTGGGCTTGTAGGTGACACCTGGTGCTGTGTTGTCCCCTTGGCTGCCAGCCCTGGCTGCTCTGTGTCCTTCCAGATGTTTCCCAAAGTCCCAGTGGGTCATGGCATTGGTCCTTGTTTCTGTAGTGCCAGATATTTGACATCAACTACATATGGCATGAGCTGGTGTAAAGGCACAGACAAAGCCTGGTGGAGGGAAATTTCTTGTTCTCTTGGAAGAGGAATTTAGGACCTCACAGTAACAAGCCCTAGCCCCTATGTAAAATCACAATCCTATTGCTTGGCTGTGCATTAGCACAGCTTCCCTGTTCTTGGCTATTATCACTTGGCATAGTGTGTGTTTTCTTTTATTTTATGGGAATTTGATGTATTTCACTGGTGGGTAGGAAAAAAAAATCATCACTGAGAATGTTGTGATTATTTTTTTTTTCTCTTGAAGAACTATGGAATTATTCTGAAATGTATGACACGTGTGTAATAACAGCCTAGTGGTCTGTTTTTAAAAAATGTGCTAGGGGCCTCATGCACTTTCCCAGAGGCTTAATGAGGGAGCCATACTGTGTTGGAAATTTTTCAACAATAAAAATTGACCTATTAGATGCTTATGTAAAATGAGGGTTGACAATCACACAAATATGTCCAAAGTCAAATACAGGCATTGCGAAATATCACTTCTTTCCCACAGAGAAACTGGTCACCTGTTCACAGTAGGCTTTTGCATTATATCCTATCCAGTAAAGAATAAGATGCTTCCCCACAGGGAAACAAAATGGCAGTAAAGTACTGGCCCAGTGCCCTTCTATCAGTGCTTTTCACTGACTCTTTTGCCAAGTCTTCAAAAATAACACATAGGCATACTTTTCAACATATGTTTTGCCTCTTTGTTGGTTTAAAGGCATAAAGGGAAGAAAAGGTCATGTATTATTCACTACTTCATCATCAAATGCAGAAAAAATTCATTGTTTGCTTGTTTGATTTTATTTTACTCTCCCTAATACATCTTTTATTTTTAAAAAAATCTAGAGTCTTTTGCTGGTTTTTTTTTTAACATCTATCAGAAGTAGCCTGTTCTTAAGAACTGAACATATGGCTGTGAACCTACATCTGAATTCAGGGAAGTGTCTATTGCAAAACACTGAAATTTGGAGTCATGGGAGCAGAAAAGTTGGATTCAGGGTTTATTCAGTGTAGTATTGAATAATCAAAGAAAGGAAGATAAATACAAAGAGTTGAAGAATAAATTAAACTTGGTAATTACTGATCCTCTGCCCAAAGTAAATTAAGCTACTGACAATATTTTTATGTTTTTAAAATTATTAAACACTAATTTTAGGCCAAATGTTCATCACAGAAGAAACACTGACTATTAGGACTTAAGAAACCCATCAGTTTCTCTGTCAAATGTGTATCACCAATGAATGTCCAGCAGTCACCTCAGAGTACCTTGCTTCATTTTCCTGGCAGTCACTGGCTCATGGTATCTCCAGTTAGAGGGAAATAAAAGGAGGTAGAATGTGATTTAGGGAGTGATCAGTTTTGCAGCAACCTCTGACAAGCACTGATCTCTCCAAGTTAAGGGAATAGAAAGGATTGAGATATGAAGCAGAATGAGTGTGGTAACTGAGGTCTGGATGCATCTTCAGTCTTCTTTTTGTTATTTTATTGATCTTCATATGATTGGCTGTGGAGGTTCAGAGCTGTTTCCTGGCCAGCTCTTTCACTGAACTCACATTTAAGGGTACATCTTGGTACCTTTCCAGTGTTGTGGGTCTTGGCCTCGGGCAGAAGCATGGCAAATGGAAAGGAAGAAAGGAGGACTTAACGTGGGTTTAACTGGGTTTTATTTTACCCAGAGGGCGGCCCACATAGAAGTGACATTTTCCCTCTGGGGTCTCAGCTTAAGTACAGGGGTTGTGGAAAGGGGCAGGGGGCAATCTAGAACCAACCCCAGCAAAGGGAAGAGTGACCCAGAACAAAAGAACAATTCCATACATAAAAAAGGGAGTGGGGAACTGAGAACCTGACGAATCACGCCCCCAGCCTCACCAGAACTTTCCAGGCTTCTGGGTGGGGTTGCAGAGTGATGGACAGGACCCATAATTCGGGAAAAAACAAAAGGGTTTACCATGGGGGTATAGGGCAAACCATTATAAAACAATTAACAGAAGCATGCAGAAGTTTGGTAAAGCCAAAAGGCACACCACAACAGTTGGTGACTGCCCAGCCCTCTGATTTGTGGAGACTTCTCTGTCTTTAAAGGAGTCAGCAGCTCCTCCCTGTTTTGTAACATCTCTGGACTTGCTCAATATCAATATCCCTTCTAGCCCTGTGTTCAAATCACTTATGAAGATGCAGAAGAGCACAGGGCCTGGAGAGCACAAGATGGAGCCTTGTGGAACCCTGCTAGTGACAGGTCCCCACTCTGATGTCACCCCAGTCACTGTAACCCTTTGTGCCCAACCTGTGAGTCAATGATGTGTTTAGCCAGCTGTGTGCTGGACATCATGTCCAGAAGGCTCCTGTGAAAGACAGTATCAAAAGCTTTGCTGAAGTCCAAAAAGGTGTTATGAACTGGCTTTGTTTGTGGGTTACCTTGTCAAACACACCAAAGTAAAAATATGAAAATTAGTGTGTACAAGAATTGAATGAATATTGCAAGAATTGTCAATTCTAACAAAGATTCCAATGTTACTTATAGTTGCAATTTGTTTTCTGCTACTACTTAAGAATCTCTTAAAAATGTATTCCTGAGCTCTTTAAATACAGAAAATCTGTAATGTCTCAGACGCCCATATAACTTAAAAGTAGAATACTGTAATAAGCATGATAACCATAACTTGACACTCTATTTAGATCCCGAAAGAACAGTACCATAATCCTGGTTATTTCATTGCTTTTACTACAGTTTAATGTCTGGAGAATTGCTTACAAGCCACATACTCCAGTGTGTTATTTTCTAACTCACTGTGCATTTCATGAATACCACAGTTTATGCTTCTGACAAAGGCAACTTCCCAAGCACCAACTGAAAGTAAAAGTAGCATAAATATCGAGGGAATTCAGATGGATTCACTGGACTGTATGATGGGATCTCATTCAAGAGCAAGAGCCTGCTCACAGAACACATATAGGATCTTAACCATGGTATTCACACATATTTTATTTCTCTCATTTCAGTGACTATTTCGACAAGTACCTTCTTTGATGGCTTACTGGTAACTGGGCTCTACACATCAACCAGTGTTCAGGCTTCCCAGAGTGTTGGTGGTTCCAGTGCTTTTGGATTTGGTAAGTCCAATGCAATTTACCTTCTGCAACCTGTGGTAATGAGTACTTGGTTGTACAGAGGACATCAGTGACAACACAGTTACTGGAACAGGTTAATTTAGACTGAGTTATCAATAATACATAGAAGTCAGTGGGAGTCAATGAGATAAGGCAGTGGCAGCTTTTAGGCAGCTTTTATTTCTTCTTGTGCCACCTTCACCTTCACCTTTGCTCAGCCCTGGTATTATTATGCTGAATAATATAAATTTTAAGAGAGAAAACTCTCAGCAGATATATTGTTTTAAACAGCCATTTCTAAATTATCTGACATTTTGTATAAAGTGAAGCATTTAGCCCAAAGCTTCTAAGTGTTTCTTGGGCTGAAAACCTGTTTCCTTTAAGCTTATGTCAACCTACTTTTCCATTCAGTTCATAGCATCATCCTTAAAACCAGAGTGCTGGTCAAGATATTTTATACAACCAATTATTTACCATGTCCAAAAAGCAGAATTGTAGTAAAAGGGATATGATAGGCTTTGCAAAATTATCATGTATTTCAGGTTCTGCTGTAGCCCTCAGCAGTAGCAGCTGTGCTAAGGACAAACATTTTTAAAATAATCCTGTCTAAATTTGTGCAAGTAATTGACAGCTATACCCTCTGCAGTTTGTTATTTGGTGGCATTTTTTATATCCTTACAGATAATAGTAAGAATTGCATTCCTCAAATTGGAGGAACTCAGTGACCCTAACAAGCAATCTGTGGTGAAAGTACAAAAACAGGTACCAGTCATATGGAACACCAACTGCACTCCACTTGCAGTAGCATGTTTAAATGCTAATTTGTCTGCTTGGGTCAGAATTCAGTATTTTCTTCACAAGAACCTCTCATGGTACTTACTTTTGTTATAAAGCATGTAGAGCATGAGTGGTCTGGGCATTTGAGTGTCATCCAGCAGGCATAGATTAGCTTGTAAATGAAAGAATGTAATGTAAATAGCACATTATTTAAAACTATACTGAGGGATAATTTGAGAAGGGCTTTGCTTCTGTGGATAACACCACAAATCAACCTCAGCCTTTCACAGGGAAGAGCATGCCTGGCACAAGTATTTCATGCCTTGTACAAAAGGCACTGAAAGATTCTCTTTTCTGGAAGAATTTGCACTGCTGTATCTCATTTCCCATTGTACTGTTTACAGAATGAATAGAATCTGATGGAGTAAGCAAAACAGAGACAAATTATCAATGTGAAATTTCTGGGATAGTCAAGTCACTGGCAAGCTATTACCTTGCTGTAAAATAAGTGTTTGTGTCACATCATTGGGAGATCATGGCACACTCACTGGGCAAAATATACAGGTCATGTTTAATTGCAACCAAGTATTTAAGAATAACAATTAAGCAAAATTTTAAGAACTTAAGTACCTCTGTGCATTTTCAAAGAATGTCTGTATTTTCCCCTACATGTGTATGTACATTTGTAGAATAAGGCTGTTGCAGTTGATGTTTTATTGAGACAGATGTTAAAGTAACATGTGATGTATGACAAAAAACCCAACATGGCCTTTTTTAACTTGCCAAAGGTCATCCTTTAGCTCTTGATGTGTTACTTTGACATTCTGTCACTGTAAGATAACCAACAATTAAAGTGGTGACACGTGTGTTCTGTATGCAAAAGAAGCTCCAAGGCTACAGGCTGGAAAAATGCAACAGCCAAAGTGATGCAAAAACATTCATGCAGGGTTGGAGCTACTTCACTTTGCTCATCAATACAAATTCTCAAATATCGTGCCTGGGGAGAGCTGATGCTCTGTCTTGAGTATGACTCCATCTGTGTTAGAGAAAAAGTGCTGCCATCTCTGAATTGTGATTTTTAACTTTCTGTGGGTAAACTGTAGGGTCAGTTGTGTTATAGTGTTAGTTAAAAAATATTTTAAATAAAAGTATCAATTTGCTGTTTTTCTTTGCTGTTTGCTAAGCCTATATATATACTGAAAAAAGATAAAAAACCCAATCTGAATGTTTCATAACAGATGATGCTCTTGTGCAGTGTCTTTGAAGTCATAGTAAAAAATAAACAGTGAAGGAAAAATGGCAAAGCCTTTCAAATGCAATTTTATATGAATGCTCAATCTATGATGTACTGATGGCTCCCAGGTCTAAGAGCTATATAAACTTTTCCTATCTTTACTTTGCAGTGAGAGATGAGAAAGGTGACCTCTTCCAGAAAGCGTTTAGCATGTAAATTATATGCTTTTTAAAATTATTTGATAGTTTTAAAATATAACAATATTTTAAAATCTACAATTTTCAGTAAAAAAATGGAGCAGTCTCCACAGTATTTGATATGTTGTTTAGTGAAATGGTAGGTGGGAGTGACATTGTTTTGCTTTCTGAAGAAAACATAAAGCATTTTCTCCAGAAACCCTGGATCCATCTGTTGTGTCATCATTTCCAATCAGCAAAGAAGCTGCTTCTCCTTTGAGGCAAGCGACTATGATATTCAAGTTTAGCTTGCTGTAAATTATTACAGTTTTTTTAATGTTGAGGACTAGTCAGGTTCAGAGACCTCAATTCAAAGATTTATGTGGTTTATCACAGATTAGATGGGGGAAGGGGGGGCAAAGCTGTGCCTTTAAAACCTGAAGATAGTAATATTCTGAAATTGGGTTGCTTATGGTGCAGGGAAGAATATTTTTTCTCCCTTGCAATATTACCATTGAAATGCTCTTGTCTCTCTCACACAGGAGGTCACAGTAGATTATCATAATCTTCCAGACTGCCCAACAATTTGAAGTCTCCCTAATATACCTATATGTCTGTTCTGTGCTATGAGCTACTGTGTTGTGACTACAATTATCTTTTACCAGTTTAGGAAGTTGGTTGATGCAGACACAATCATTGTCAGTTAAAACAGTTAACCATGTCAAGAAGCTTTGAAGAAAAAATGATAAAACATTTTAATTCTTAGGGTTATGTTTTCTTTCTTCTTCAGTATATATTATGTAGGCAAAGAAATAGTTCCTGATTTCCTCTGTGGGGTTACACTGACATGAAGCTTTTTGCGATTTTTATTTGAGAAACCTTCTAACAATTTCTTGGGGAGAAATGTATGAGGTTTTGGGTATAAAAGTTAGTAGTAGTTTTGTCCCAGGCTGAGTCTTTTTCTGGATTCAGATTAAGGTAAAACTAAAATTGTAAAGCTAGAATTAGAAGTGGGATCAAACGTAGATGTGTTGAAACTTCACTAAACCAAGCTGGGAGGATCCTTTAGCAAAAAAATTGTCTTTAAAAGTAGCTTTTAAGAAGAGTGTTTCTTTTTTCATTAGACCCCCTGATATAACAGACACACTCAGCTGCATCTCTTCAGTGTCATTTCCACTCTCCTTGCCTCACTGTGGTGTGTACATGGAAACGTTCCCACATCTTACAGCATTGATGGCTAATGGGCAGTCCCACTCTTTGTCTCCTCCTTTCACATGCCACACTGGTAGCCCTCAGTTTATTCACACCCTGTTTGTCTCTGGAGACACATTTTGGACTTCTGTGGGATCTCTTTATCCACCAGTGCTTTTTTCTTTCTTCTGCTTTTGCTCTGAGGCTTCTTGTTGGTGTTTGGCCTTTTTTTGACTGCTTGAGTCATCCAGCTATGCTCTGGGGTTTATCAGCCCACCAGACTAGTCTCCCATACAGTCATTTAGGGGCTCTCACTGCTTATCTTAGTTCAAATACAAAAGAGGAAAGTGAGAGGCAGGAGTACTAAAAAAACATATTAGCTACAAATGTAGCTAATAGTAGTAGTTGTGGGTCTGATGGGAATGATTGCCTACAAATGAGAGTGAGGATAAATGGTTTGGTGGGTGAAAGGGGGACAACTCTGCAGCTTGGCAGAGGCACGAAAATGCCGCCTGGCTCCTCCAAAGCGGTGTGCTCTGGAAAGCAGGGAGCAGGGAGCAGGGTATCATTTCCACAATTACAGGAGAAGATTACAGCCTAATCCCCCAGCAGCGATAAGGAGCGCCATGAGCTGAGGACCCAAATCTGTCTCATTACACAGGATGATCCTGGTGACAGGCTGGCTGAGCAGACAGATGTGCTGGGCTGTGCACATCAAAGCTTGCCTTTGACCTGCCACTCACACTGCATCTCCACTCATCCCACTTCTTCCCAAGGCTTTCTGGCTCCCTGGTAGCTTTTCAATGATAAATACATGACAAATTTTATTTAAGTTTGGTGTAATTAGTTTCTTACAAACTACAGTGGGAAACCTGAGCTTTTCTAAGCACCCCCAAAACCTAATTTTATGCAAAGTCATAATGACTACACTGATGTGTACCTTTTAGTAAATGTGGAATTAAAAAGTAATTTCATGATAACATTTATATATGCATCAACCTTCCAACCTAAATTGCAAAGGTCCTCTTGGAAGTCCATAGGTTCTATTGTGGTAGAGACAGTGGACTCCAAGCTCTGATTACACTGTAAAGTGTTGTCATAGGCCTAATTGGATAACAGAAATATTTTATTTTCTGTGTAGGTTTACATAACTAGTAATTTGCAATCTTTTAAAGCAGATAACTCCATTCCACTGTGAAGTCATAAACTCCTCATGAAATTTTTAGGTTTTGTTTAACTGTGTGGTCTACTTTAAAAGAAACTAAGAGGGTGATGTTACCTGGAAACATTTTAGTGCCTGAACTTACATCTTCTAGAAAGCAAAAAATAAAAGATGAATGATGATATTGCAGCCTTTTTGCTTTTGAAATCCTTTGTTTCTATACTATGAAGATGATCATATGTATTCTGTGTAATAGATTGACTGTTTGGGATCTAAAAAAATTAATAGTTACAAATATTCTTTGAAATATAGTGAACAATACATTTCCTGCAGGAAATCCTGGAAAGATCAATCACCAGATATAATGTAATGCCACTTAAATGATCTTAAACTCTTTGCTTTTTAATATTCTATTGCCTTTCGGCAGGATTAAAGCAGCCCTCACATAATCCTTCACTGGGTATTTTGGTTACATATATGGTTGCATAGCCAACCAAAACTCTCTCTCTGTTTTTAGAGGAAGGATCATTTTGATCTGGTTTGTGTGGGCTGGGGACTGGGGAAGAGTGGTTTCCAGGTCCCATGTCCATTTTGACTCAGGGCAGTCTTAGGGCAGAGTTGCTGTAGGTGGTGCCACTCAATGCTGGCTTAATTTCCAGAGGAAGAGGCAAAGAGGGTGCCTGGGTGGCTGAAGGACACCCAGTGTCATCTCCAAGGGGGAACCAATGACAATGCACCCCAGCTCTGTTGGCACGTGGGTCTGGACTGTGCCTTGGAGGCATCCAAGGCTCCTCCT
This sequence comes from Zosterops lateralis, assembly GCF_965231275.1. Classification (NCBI taxonomy): domain Eukaryota; kingdom Metazoa; phylum Chordata; class Aves; order Passeriformes; family Zosteropidae; genus Zosterops; species Zosterops lateralis. The sequence goes on from NC_139765.1 coordinate 61,412,123, forward strand.
GATCCTGGATGGGGTTTGTGTTTTTGAGCTGTCAGAGGCTTGGTTTTGGCATCCGTTTATGCTCAAACCCTGATGCTTCTGGGACAATGTTTTGCTTTCAGATTTTGACATACAAAGGAAAATACCCCCACTTACATTGTGAGATGGAAAAAGGCCAACTGTTGCATTTTCTTGTTAGGTGAGCCTATAAAATTGATTCCCCCTGCTTAGTCTGCCTCTCTGTGCTTGCTCACAGCTCTAAAAAGTAAGGAATAGTCGGTAAATGACAGCTCTGATAAAAAGTTTTCAGCTACGTACATGCTACTGATTTTGAAGTGCAGTTCTGTAACTTACTGAAATTGCTGCATATCCCTGGTTTACTTTGTGACAAGCCAAATGGGCTCCAGGACCCTCCCTTCACACCAGAGATATTTGCCAGAAACCAAACAGATGGTAAACTAGGAAGAAATGACCCTCGGCATTCTCATTAGAACAGTTGGGGAAATTTTAATAGGCCCCCGTTTGCCTTGTGCTGTATCTAATACCCTTTGAACTGCCACTTTTTTTCTCTTTTTTTTTTTTTTTTTCTTTGTTACAAGTCAACTACTGCCATGTATATTTTAATAGGGATTATCAAATACAATTTGCCCAGAAGATGTAACAGCCCTCCGCTGCTAATTAGCAAAGTTTAAATAGTCACCGAGTTCTGGAATAATTGGAAAGAAACAGTGATTTTTCTGCCAATGTATAATTACCAATTAACAGCAAGATAAAATATCTGTATAGCAGTCATATCTTGAAGAATTTGTTAACAGTCAATTAAATAGTCAGTTGGTGCCAAACTGACATTGGTCAAGAAAGTTTACATTTGAGTTTTAAGATACTTCCACCTACAAATGGTATGTAAGGAAACCATAATGATGATAAAACTTTCAAAGTCTCCATGTCATGATGTTTAATTACTACTTAATTGTCTTCATGGGCAAAAGTTGAGCATTTCTGCTAGTGATTGACTGTCATATGTGCTATGTGGAAAGGGTTTAAGCTTTATTAATACAACATTTATTCATTATCATGGCTTAGGCAGTAATTACCCATGCTTGCCTGGCAAGGAACTGTCCCCCAGTATTTTAACTGCTGAGGAAGAAAAGCACTTGAAATTGGATAAGGCCCCACCAATGCTCCACCAAGTTTGGAGGAAGAAGTTAACTGGAGAGGAAGCCTATACAGAAAATACTTAAAGTGGCCTAGTTTTAGTCTAGTCACCCTGAACAGTCACCCTGAACACCTCATCCTTTTCTGCAACAGCTCTTGGACTGGTCAGGTTTGTCCAACTCCAGCCATGGCAGCAGCAGCAGCTGTTGGACATCAAAATCCAGTTCTGCCTAATCTGTTGAGAAGCTCCAAGTTAGTCTGCAATTTATTTCAAATATCTTTGTAGCATTATGAAGATGACATTAAAATACTTCAAGCTTTTAACCTTTTAAATATACCTGTAGCTCCTGCTAGCATTGGTGTGGTGAAGGCTGAAAAAGAGAATGAACCTCCTTAGAGGTGTGGCACATGTAAAATTGCTTGTGTTTGTGAGCTCTGAATAGTGGGTGCAGGTGAGTGTTTAGTTCTAGAGGCAACACTTAAGGCTTTGCAGATGAGATTGGGGTGATGGCTGCACTGGAGACACAGAGGAGCATTTTCCATGTGCCAGTGCTTATAAAAGGGCCCCTGGAGTTTTTAAGCTAGAAAATGCCTTTAGAAATACTTTCACACAGCCAAAACCAGAGTGCTAATTGAAGTGTTGGGGCCAATTTTGGTCCAATTTAGCATGTACATTTATCCAGTACTGATGTTTTTTTCAGATCTTAGATAAATCCATTTTTTTTTCCACTCAGTGACCAAAAAATGGAACAGGGAAAAGCTAGAGAATAATTGAATTTTAATGTGATTTTTTTCAATTGCATCCTAATTTTTTATAAAATGCATGTAGTTAAAAAACTGATGTAAAAGTCTGTGATCTGGTCAGTGTTTTTGCTATACCTCATACCTCTGAGAATATTTCTGATTTCAATTAGGTAAGAATTTCATTGAAAATATATTAAGACATTTAATATTCATTGTGACAGGTTGGTGATTTTTATTTATACTAATTTTTTGAAAGTAATTTGAAACACATTTTGAACTGTGCAAATTGTAGGTCCTTTTAATAATGGAACATAATATATAGATAGGTAAACACCTCCCCATCTATGTAGACTTTATTTCTAGCATTTATTCTTCACTCTCCTTTTTTCATCCTAATTTCAAGTGCCATGTTCAACCAGTGCTCTTTGAGTGCTGTTAACAAACATATTCCAAATTTTCATTTTTTTGTAAAAAGGCTGATGCCCACTGGAAAAGCATCTGGGTGTGCTATTCCACAGTCAGCTAACCATGACCAGTGTGTGCCTGGCTGGCCAGGAAGGCCAATGGCATCTTGGCTTGTATAACCAGCAGTGTGGCCAGCAGGACCAGGGCACTGAGTGTCCCCATGTGCTCAGCACTGCTGAGGCCACACCTCAAACCCTGTGTTCAGTTTTGGGCCCTTCACTACAAGAAAGACATTGAGGTGCTGGAGGGAGTCTAGAGAAGGGAATGGAGCTGGTGAAGGGTGTGGAGCACAGGTCTGATGAGCAGAAGCTCAGGGAGCTGGGGGGTTTCAGCCTGGACAAAAAGAGGCTCAGGGGTGTGACCTTCTCACTCTCTACAGCTGCTTGGGAGGAGGTTGTGGTGAGATGGGAGTCAGTCCCTCCTCCCAGGCAACAACTAACAGGAGAAGGAGAAACAGCTTCAAGTTGCACCAGGGGATGTTTTGATTGGGTATTAGGAAAAATTTCTTCACCAAAAGGGTAGTTAAGCACTGAAAAAGTCTCCTCAGGGAAGTGGTGGAGTTACTATGCCTAGAAGCATTCAAAAATTATTAGGTGTGTCACTTTGTGATACGGTTTAGTGGGCATGTTTGTATTTAGTTAAAAGTTGGACTTGATTTTGGAGATTTTCTCTAACCATAATGATTTTATGATTCTAAATCTTGCCTTAAAATGCATCTTCTGTGCTTTTTAAATGGGTAAATCACTCTTGTTTGCCTTTGAGTAGAGAAATGTCAATGTGCGGCTCAATTCTCTTTTGTTACTGTTTTATTTTCTTAGCAATAACATTTGTCCTATTTGTTCAGCAGCTATACTGTGATCTCTAAAGCAAGGACTTTCTTCTTTATTATTCTGTATAGACATGCTGGCACAATACAGCCCAATCTTTACTGTTCATGACTGTTATTATAATACAGATAATAGTGCAGAAAAGTCAAGGAAAAATGAATTAAGCCTTCATTGATTGCACTAACAATAACAAAATACTTTCCTCACCAAAAGAAGTTGTCATTGTGCTTTGAGAGCTACATTCAGCAAGATTGACAGGCTGGAGTTGCATGGTAACTTGTAGTAACAGAGGGGTATCTTTAATAAAGTAGAGGGAAAAGGCCATCATCTAGAAATTTAGGGCCATCTTAAAATTGGGTGCTCTCTGTGTGTGCATCAAGAATAGATCAAGCAATTGTGCCCATGGCTGCATGAACTTCACACTGCCAGTGTTCTTGCCTGCATCGCTTCTTGTCCAGAGCCTGGTTCTGTGATGCCTCATTGTCCTGTGGTGTGCTGTGACAGTCAGTCAGCGCCCTTTCTCCTGTCTTTCTGGTTGCGCCAGGCCTATTATTTTCCTTGCATTTTGTGTTTGTCAGGATGTGATAGCATATTCAAGCAAAACTTACAGAGCTCTTGGACTTCACCAATTAAGATGCATTGAAGCCTGTTGCAAATGTGAAATGGTATTGGAAATTGTTTTTGTCATAATTTTGAAGACAAGTTTGTAAACTAATTTCTGGCATATTGTGACAAACAAATGTCATCAGACTGCTTCCCCCATATCTGCCAATTTGCCACATTTTGAAGTAGAGTTGATTATATGTGGTGAAAAATCAGGCTTACAGGAAAATGGAGCCCTCTGTTAAATCCTGATCATCACCTGTCCCACCAGCTGAATGCACTGTTTGCTTGTCTCTTGTCAGTGTTGTGACTGATAATCATTTGTGTGTTTTCAGAGATGGTTCACAAGAAAAATCTGTTCCAAATCTGCTAAAAGGAATATTCCAATGTTCAAGAATATATCAGTGAAAGGTGATTGCTCTTGGTAGGGAGTGGTTGGTAGGGCTGCATCTTTATTGGGAGCTAAAATAGGTGAACTAGAGAAGGAGGTTCCCAGGCTGATGCTGGCAGGGGGAGCAGGGCCAGCTCCTCACTCTCCTGGGGCACAGGAAGGAAGGGCAGAGTGCCCCCACATGCTCCAGCTCAGCTGTCACCAGCACTGCTGGCAGGTGGAGAGAAGAGATTCTGCCTTTGCATGGGCAAGGTCTTACAGCTTGTGCCACAGCTAATAGGGGTGTTTACTGATTGCTGAGCTTAGAAAATATGGGATTAGTGTGAAGTGAAATTTGTGAAGTATCTAAAATGCACTTGCTTGTAAGTGAGCATCACCTCACAGGAGCCTGTCAGTCCAGTCATTCTTACTATAAAATCCCCAGGAAGAAAAAGTGCAGACCTTCACATGAAGTCCTTCCTCTTTGGAGTGGAGTCCTTACTCAGTTCTGCTCTGCTGGATTTCATTACTGAGTGAAGTCCATAATTCCAGGGTGGTCATGTCAGGCTGGGTGTGGCTTTGTACCTTACTTTTTAAAGTTCTTGAAAGAGAGGGAGAGAAAAAGATGATTTTAAATTTCTTTAACAAAATATGTGTGTTAATACTTTAATAGTTCATCTGCTGCTTGACTTTCGTTGTTTTTGGTGACATAATAGAAATAGTGTCATTTAAACACTGACTTTTGCTTCTGAAAAGAAAGAAAATGTATCTTTTAGGTCAAAACTATAACTTCAAGATATTGACAACCTTAAGCAAGGATTTATTTAAATTTATCAAATGAGTCAATCTACTGTAGTTCTTGCCTCATTTCAACCCTTAGGAAAAATAATGCAATTATTAAAATTGGTGCAGTTTGTAACCAAAGTAGTTGTATATTCATAAGGCTTACCTCGAGCTGTTTGAGTGCTTGAAAGAAAACAATCTTTAAAAGAAATCCAGTAGATACACAAGTAGTCAATGCAGGAAAGTAAAGATACTTTGCAGCTGTATGAGAAGGTTGGATTTTTTTCTGCCAGATAACATCAAATTAAATAGCTGAACGTTGAAAGATCTTATGATCTTTTGGAAAGATGTGACGTTGTTCAAAGCACTTTCACCGAGGTCTAGTTTATTTAAATAAAACTATTTAAATAATTACTTGACAAGGCTATTTTGGCAGTATTACAGCAAGTGTGATGAAACATTTTACATAGCAGATTATTAATAAAGTCAGTATTTTTCTTCTCTATCACTCTGACATTTGCTATATGTCTGTTTCTGGATAAACTACTGACACAAACATCTTGTGACACTGGAGTTGTACTCCAGTCATACGCCATCATAGTCACCTTGACAGTCTCTGACATGCTGGAAGGATGATGCAATTATTAGAAGGCTGAATCAATAAATGCTGACAGCATTAGCTCTTAAGATGAAGAATATGGACATTAACAAAATCTAGATTTAAAAAGAATCTTTAAGAACTGCTCCATCCTGGAAGTTTTAATTTTTAGAAGGATTAAGTTTAAATTTTTAATTTTGATATGCATAGTGAATTTCCTGAAATATGCCATCTGCTTGTTCAGCACAAGCATACATTAAGCTTATCATTTTTTCCCTGTAACTGTAATTTTGCTATTTTTAGATTCCATGATGAAGGTCTTGGTAGAGATTTCTCCTTGTTATCTACTGATTTAAATTTATCACTGAACATGTAATAACTGATATCACAGGCATAGTGACCACCCAGTAGTCATAATTCACTCAAACAGGCAGCTCTGTGATAACCTTTGCTTAAGGAGAGCAAAGATGTTATGAACTCTTTAAAAAATCTTCAGTCATAATCTGCCAAAAATTCAACCAAATAAACTGGAATGTGCTTTTGCTGTAATTTCCCCTGAGACTATCAAAGAGATTTGTGCTAGCTTCTGATGGAAGTTTGGGCAAAGATTTATCATGGGTATGGAATTCAGATTTGCTCTGAAGAATTTATCATATATATGTGATAATCTAAAGGATTTTTGCTTAACATGGGACAAGTAAATGTTTATTTGCTTTCCACTTAAATATGCTGAGCAGGATATATAAAATTCAGTAACATTTTCTGTCCTGGAAATTTTATGAGGAATTTAGTTGCTAATTTTGTTTTGTTTTTAAAATGAGGAAATTTTAGGGTTTTCTTCTGTGCTTTACTCCTAGTAGGATCTCCTCAGCCTGTTTCTGAGCATCCTTCCATTAGGGACTTCATTTTTGCTGTGTATAGCTTGGGGACCTTGGCTGTCTGGCTCAGGCATTCACACACAACCATCCCGTCAGGTGCCCTGTTTTCCAAGGACTGATTGAAATGCAAAGTACTTCTGGAGATGCAATTTTATGATTCTTACTGCAGTTCATCCAGAGGAGTTTTGAAAGACATCTATCATGTTCAGTTGTGGTGACCACTTTACACAAAAAAAACCAAAAAAACCTCTAGATTCAAGGAACTCCTAGGGGTGGGACAGATTGGCTCATGGAGACTGAGGGACTTTGTAAACTAGAATATTTCACTACATTGGATTTTGATTTAATAGCATATGAAGCATTTTAAATTTAATTGACTAGGATGTTCCCTAGAAATCTGATTTTTACAGTCTAAGCTCTCATCATAAGAGATATATAAAGTTTGTTAGAAGTTTGCAGTAGTCCATGAGAAAAAAACTGTCTACTTCAAGTATGTTATGAGAATACTAAAAGTTTAATACAAAGAAGTTGGCATAGTATGTTTGGCCCAAAGCAGAGGGCTTCTCTCTGGTAAATCTATGATCAGAGAGTCATTGTAGAATGGCCTGGTTTGGAATGGACCCTAAAGATCCAACTGCTCCTGCCACGGGCAGGGACACCTTCCACTCGACCTAACACCTCAAAGCCCATCTAACATGTCCCCATGGACATTTCCAGGGGTTGGGGAACCTATTCCAGGGTCTCACAACTCTCACAGTAAAGAATTTCTTCCTAATGTCTAAACTAAACCCACTTTAAGTTTGAAGCCACTCGCCCTTGTCTTGTCTCTACATGCTCTTGTAAAGATTTTCTCCCCAACTTTCTTGTAGGCTCCCTTCAGATGTTGGAAGGCTCTCTGGAGCCTTCTTTTCTCCAGGCTGAACAGCACCAATTCTCTCATCATAACTTCATAGGAGAAATGCTCCAACCCTCTGATCATTATTTGTGTCCCTCCTCGGGACTTGCTCCAACAGGTCCATGTCCCCCCTGTGCTGGGCCCCCAGGGCTGGATGCAGCACTGCAGGTGGGGTCTCAGCAGAGCAAAGGGGCAGAATCCCCTCCCTTGCCCTGCTGCCCACACTGCTGGGGTGGCAGCCCAGGACATATTTCTCTTTCTGAGCTGCAAATGCACATTGCTGGTCATGTCCAGCTTTCTTCCCTTCAGCCCCCCCTAGGGCTTCTTGGCAGGGATGCTCTCCATCTGTTCATGCCCCAGCCTGTACTGATACTGGAGGTGGATTAAATTTTTTTAGTTAATATCCAAAGCATAAACTTACAAACCGGTCAGAAGGAATGGACTATGGTGCTTGTCCTTTAAGTAAAATGCTAATAAAACGTTGGATAAGAGCCCTTCCTGCCCCTTCCCCACAGATGAGGTCAGGTCAACCTACAGCTGGTTAGTTTTCTTTGGCTGGTGACACATGGAGATTTAATGTCCTAAGGTGGACACATGTCCCATGCCATGGGCTGCTGACCTCCAGGGTCTGTGAGGAGCCAAGACCCCTCACTCATGCACAGGCACGTCTGCATTGTCTGTGCCTGGGGCCGAGTCCCACCCTGGCTTTTCTCCTTCAGAGACTCAGGGTATTGTCTGCTTTTGGTCACAAACAGCTTCACAGTTCAGCTTTGGGAATAGCTAAAGTGCAGTGCTGCTACAATGTCCTTTAAACATAGCTTTGAAATTACGTGGAACAACTTTTTTTATTTAAAAAGTGAATTTATTTGAGTGAAATTGTATTTAATGTCACCCTATTGGCACAGGGTGAGAAAAAGGAGGAAAGGTTACTGTTAACACAATCTGGTTTTATAGTGGCTGTGGAATTTGTGCTGTTACAAGCCCTCTGAAGTACTTTCTAAAAAGCTGGTGTAGAACAGTCTCGCCAGGACAAGTGGCTTTTCATGCATTGTTTTATTGACTCACATTTGATGGTTTCTCACATGTATTTAAAGGCTGAATTCCAGTCTCTAGGGAATGATTCAGAAAGCATTTAATTTTGTGCTGAATTCATTTGCAATTTCCAACAGAGGCATCTGCTGACCGGTTATGAGAGGGTCTTAGTTCTCCAGTACTACCAATTGTAATCTTGTGGCATGCTTTATTTTGAGTCTCCTGAGCTTATACTAGGTCTTTTATTATAAATGAAACATAAGTATCTTCAAAAGCAATGCCAATAATTTTCAAAATCCCACCCAAATATGAAAACATGTTTACAACTCACTCAAGTAGTGCTCACTTTCATGCATGAATCATTGTCTAATAATAAGTAAGATCCTGTTTTGTGTTTATTTTCATTGTCTTTTTTAATTGAAAAAATTTTCCTCCTTGTTTTACTAGTAAAGGAAAATGTATTATGTTCCTACTACTTTATTTGTCACAAACCCTGCCTCCCCCAAAACATCTCTTACTTGCACCAGAGAAAAAAAAAAAAAAAACATGAACTCTGGAGTGGCTAAAAATAGGGTATAATGAAGTGGATATTTTCAGTGGAAATAATCACAGATATGGTTTTATGGATTACCCCATGAACAAGAAACCTTGTTCATGTGAATACCAATAATAATTATTAGTATATTATATTATCATTACTGCAATTAAATTAAAACTGAATTCATTAAGCTTAGTAATAATTCTAAACATGAGGGAACTTGCGCTTTAAATCCCCATCCTTCTTCTTTGCAGTTTGTTTCTTTGTTTGGTTGGTTTTTTCCTAAATGCAGTCCTACAGCTTTCAAAATAACAAAGTGAGAAGCTGTCAATCTAATTAAAGCAGGCATTCAAGAAATAGCAGGAAGATATAAGTAGTTTAAAAATTATTCTAATGAAAGGAAAATAGCTTAGAGTCTTCATAAGAAGACTTTGTATTTTTGTGCCCTGAAGAAAAAATAATAAAACCAAAAGGTTTCAGGAAACCAGTGTAATGAAATGACCTTTTTTATGATAAGCAGAAGGAGTTTGGAAAACCATGCATGGCCATACCACAGCTGGATTGCTACTAAAGTAGTGCTTCACCACTCCATGTGCAACAAGAAAGGTACTTGCAGCAGGAGTTATTTAAACAAGGCAGACAACCTTAAACTGAACCACTGTTAGTCAATGCTAATCTGACCTTGTGGCTGAAGCCATACTTCCTACTCACATAAAGTATGAGAGAAACAGTGAATATTCTTTTTATATCCAGGTAATTCTTATTTTTGGCAGCATGGTCTAAATACTGCCTCTTTGTATATGGACTTTGGTACAACTCTGCTTAACTATGACATTTTCAGTGTAATTGGAGCTTTGCTTTGGAAAAAAAAATGAGTGATTAGTTTTTAAAAGTAGATTTCTGGCATTAACAGAAAACCTGGAAACAGGGCTGCTTATAGGTAGATATCATTTTCTATATGTTAAGACAAGGCAAGTTATTAAGATGAACTCAGGGCTTGGTCACAATTTAAGCATGATGTTGGTTTCAGCAAGCCCTGCAGTTTGGGGTGGTTTGGCCATTTTGGCACATGATCCCTGAGGTGGTAGGGGACCATCCCCAGGAGAGATCCTTTCATTTGGTTCTGATCCCTGGTGCTGCAGGAGCTGTGACAATGAGGCTGTCGCTTGAATATGTGTGGATTTAAGCTCCATCTTAAAGCTGGTTACAGTTGTTTATCTCCTAAATTCCTATTGCAAAATTGTTTCAATGCTTCATTTGCCTAGTGATTAAAAAGGATCTAAATTAGGGTAAATTTATTCAAGTCCAGTTTCAACCCTTTGTTCTTATACCATGGTTGTCTTTTGGCTTAAGCAGCTCCTTTACAACCCTGTGATATTTAGTGATAGCAGTCATCCTCTCTCTAAACAAGCTCTTTCTGTCTCCTTTTGTGACATATTTTACATTCTTCTCATCATCCTAGTAGTCCTTCTCTGCAGCTGCTCCAGCCTAAGTTAATCTTTTTTGAACACAAGCGTTCATAATTACACACAATAATTGAAGTGATGTCTTAGCAGTACTTTACCAGCACTGTACTAATACTTCCCCCATCGTTACTAGAAATAATTGAGCTGATGAATTCTAGGGCAGTGTTTGTCTTTTTTCATACTGGTAGCTTATTGTCAAACAGTGAGTGACTAATGTGAACTGAGCTTTCTCCTCCTCAGTAATTTCTATCTTATAGCTGAGAGTATTCTTGTCATTATCTAAAGTGCATGACCTTACATGTTTTACAAGAAGTAAAGAATCCACTTTGTGTACTTCTTTTCCCAGTCATTAATCATACTCTGTTTAAAAATGTGTCTAATTTCTAATTTTAATGTTTCTCCTTTGAACCTCCAGGAGCTCTTTCTTGCTGTGTCTTTAGCAGTGTATCTAAAAGTCCTTTTTTAGGGCATATTTTCTTTATGTTAGGTTAATTTATCTACTGAAATCAAATAGCTTTTAAATTTTGAGGAATAAATTATAGCCTATAATCTTATAATCTATAGATATAGAACACTGAGTTTTTGGTGTAAGGAATAATTTTTATATCAAGCAGAAGGTATAAGGCAGATTAGCTTTTTTCTCAGACGCTGGCAATCTTCAGCTTCCTTTTAAAACTGAACTCCAGGAATATGTGTTCTTGTAGCCTCAGTTCATAGAATCATTGAATGGTTTGGGTTGGAAGCAACTTTAAAGATCAGCTGGTTCCATACCCCTGCCATGGGCAGGGACACCTTCCACTAGGTTGTTCAAAGCCCATCCATGGCCTTGAACACTTCAAGGGATGGGGCAGCCACAGCTTCTCTGGACAACCTGTTTTAGTTCCTCACCACCCTCCCAGCAAAGAATTTCTTCCTAATATCTAATCAAAACCTACTCTCTTTCTGTTTGATGCTATTCCCCATTGTCCCATCACTGCATGTCCTTGTGAAAAAATTCCTCTCCATCTCTCTAGAGGCCCCTGTAGGGTTTTGGGAGGCCACTATAAGGTCTCCCTGGAGCCTCTTCTCCAGGCTGAACAATCCAAATTGTGTTTCCTGCCTCTAATTAATCATTTTTGTGGCACTCCTCTGGACTCATTCCAGCAGGTCCATGTTCTTCTTTTGTTGTGAGCCCCAGATCTGGATTCAGCACTGTGGATGGGGTCTCACCAGAGTGGAGCAGAGGGGCAAAATCCCCTCCCTTGATGTGCTGCCCACATTCCTTTTGATGCAGCCCAGGATATGTCTGGCTTTCCAGGCTGCAAGTGCACATTGCTGGGTCATGTTCAGCCTCTCATGCAGCAGCACCCCCAAGTCTTCCTCCTCAGGGCTTCTCTCAATCCACTCTCTGCCCAGCCTGTGTTTGTGCTTGGAATTGTTCTGATGCTGGTGCAGGACCTTGCACTTGATCTTGTTGAACTTCATGAGCAGCTTCATCCTCTAGTTTCCTTAGGACTCCTGGATACATTTCATCAGATCCCATAGACTCATACACTTCCAGGTTCCCTAGAGGATCTCTAACCTGACTTTCTCCTGCAGCAGTTGGTTCTTTGTTCTGCCAATTCCTGACTTTGCCTTCTGCCACTTAGAGCACTTGCTAGTGAAGACCAAAGTTGTGGCACCAAGTATGGCCTTAGGCGAAGTCAATTCTTCCTGCAGGTCCTTGCTCTTGCAACAGTCCTTGTTCCTACAGGGCAGGGAGGAGTGGGGAGGTGTGTGTGTTCTGTTTTTAAGGTTGGCTCAGTTTACCAAATATTCTCTTTGCCATGTTCCATGTGACTAACCTGACTCACAATTTGTTCCTACCTGGCCAATGTTCATATTATTAAAAAGTGTCACAGTTGGTGATTTCAAATCTTCCATATTTCTGATGAAAATGCTGGCTAACATTTCATGACAATACTCATGAAAGTGCTATTTAGTGATGATTTACAAGGCACAGCTGGCCTAAGTGATTCAAGTGCTTAATGCCATAAATGTATGTTTTGTTGTTGTTTGGGACCACTTTTGAATATAGGGGTATTGTATTTTTAATTAAGTTGCCACAGGAAAGACTAAAAGTGATATTCTGAAACTAAATGAATCGAAGTTGAAAATTAAAATAAAAATTTTAGAATATTGTGGTTACAAAAGTATTGTTTCAGTAAAAACAGATTCTATTATTTTTGCTCTGCTAATTAACAATGGAGAATAGTAATTATTATGTGAAAGTCCATCAGTTAAACAAGAATTCATTTGACTAATGCATGCAGAATAATACATGTTAGTCAAATACTGTTTTCCTTTGAGATCCCATTAAAAACTTCATCAAAGTTTAATTACAACATAGGCCGGTTATGTTTAGATGACACTGAAAACAACAAGCCTTTCAAACAATGGGGATGACACAAAGAGAATCAACAATTGTCATGAGCCAAACTGGAATTCTGCAGATTTCAGCCAAATGGCTGAACAACATAGGGAAAGGTGCTCTTTTGGTGGCAGCACATTATAATGAAATTACATTTTTCATTCTTTTTTGATCATTCTATTTCCAGAAGTCACCTGAGGATTTTAAAGGTTTGTACAGAAGCTCTTGGATTTTGTGAGCATATCATTCTGAGAAAATTAATGACAGAAAAAACTCTGACCAATATAAACTGGATTTTGTGAGACCTGGTGGTTTGCCTTGGAATTAGCTGTTTGATGTTTACTTAGCTCCACTTCTTCTCAAGAGGGAAGGAGAAGATAGCTCTGTTCTGCAGCCCTGTCATAAGAAGTGTCATTTGAGAGCTACTTGAGGCAAGAGATGGAAGGGATGGGTTGCAGAGAAAATCCAAACAAGGATATTTGAGGTCTACATTGTGGAAGCAGAGTAGAAAGAACAGGATGGTGAAGAGGTTGAGGGAAGGATGTTTGCTGAAGCAATGGGAGTGAAGGAGAAGTAAGGATGAGACCAGAGTTATTACCTGTTCAAATGAAGCTGTTTAAATCAAAGTGTGAAAAATCAAACCAATAACTCAGATGTTGAGTTTGATTTGAGTTTTTGCAAATCCATAAAAAGTTTGTAAGTCAGCCTTCAATTCACAGTCAACACTCCTGGAATGTACTGCAATATGTGGCATAGCTGCATTTTTTAATTGAATGTAACACAATCCATTGGTGGCCCTTCAGAAAGCAGTGAAGAATAGGATGTTCTTTCTTTGAGTAGTTATAAGGAAGAACTGCATGACCACACACATTAGAGCTCAGTAAAGCTCCATGGGAAAAGCAGAAGCCTCAAAGAAAAAGAACTGCTATTCCTGCTTAGACCATATGACCAAAGAAAGGCTTTCCTTCAGGAAATATCCTCCGGACAGAAGTCTCAGAAGCTCTAAAATAAGATTTTCTATGATATACTGGATTTTGGATGTATTTTATGCACGAAAAAATAAGTGCTGATGGAACAACAGGAGCTCCAGGAAGGAAGCTGTGATCAAACTGGTATATTCTCTAGCAGAGATCCAATTCTAGCAGGATAAAGATATCTGATACTGTACTAGCTGATTCATTTTTTCTGTAAGAAGACCTATACTGATGTGGAGCACACTTATATCTACAACCATACTTGTACAGATGTAGTCATTCAGCTATTACTTTTTTGTCCAAATGTTCTAAATGAGGCATTTCAGGCTTGGCTTTGAATATAGCCATACATTCATTTTTTATGAATAAAACATCACATTAAAACGATCCCCTTCAGCAGTAAAGATTTGTCTTGAAGGTTATTTTGAAATTTTCTGTACTAATAAAGCATCTTTTGTTACCTTCATGATTTCAAAACGCACCAGAGAGCACCAAAACCAACCTGCTTCACCCACTACTGTTCAAAGATCTATCATGGCTTCTCCTCAATTCAGACTTTTTGTTATTAATGTTCTTCTTTGACCAATTTTTCAGTAAATCTTACTTTTTTCCCATTTTGAAAGTAAATTAAATTTACTGAGGTAGTTATCCCTAACGGCATGTTTCTGCTGAAGTAATCCACACGTTACATGTCTTTGAAAATTGCCATTTACACGGAGTGAGTAGAATTAGTTATAAAAAGATTTAAAAATTCTGAATGCCATATCTGCAGTGAATATTGGGAATTTGTTTCAGCTCACAGGCTGTTATCTCTACCAAGAGTCCTTTTTTTGATAGTACAAGGTGCCTGCTAGCAAGAAAAAGATTTCTCTCCTTCATTTTCTTGGAAATAGTTGTATTGTAGGGCTGACTATGGGGATCACAATATTTTTGTTGCATATATGAAGTTTTTGCTCTCTGTAATCCTTATTTTCAAGGAATTCTTGAAAACTGAATGGGACATTGAGTTACAGGTATCTTTCTGTGGAGCCCTTCACAAGCACCCATTTTCTCTGTGTTGTTTATAAAAGGCCTGTAATCATTTGCTGTGTGAGGACTGCCTCATTATGCATCTAAAGTTCAAGTGGTCTGGACCCTTCCTGTGGGAGTTATCAGGGGCTTAAGTGTTTACTCAGTTTTTAATATAAGTTTTGCAATTTTATATATTCTTATCAGTAGTTGATGTAAACTGAAATTAGCTGAAGGCTAATTTGGAGCTGCTTGCAGGAGTCCAATTATTCAGAAAAATGATTTCAGCATAACCAAACCTAACTATCTTAAGATAGCTAGTTCAAGTGGTATAAGTTGTTGATATGGGTTGGACAGAACTGTGCTTATATTGTGCAGTGTGAGGGTCTGTGTATTTGTGTGTGATAAAATGCTTTATTTCCTAAATTGCTGTTTTAAAGGATCTCTTAAATGTATCATTTAAGAATGAACAAGGCAAAAAGAAGCATTCAAAAGCCAGAAGACCATACATATTGCATGCTTTTGGTCTTTCCATCATCACTATGTCTCTATGGCTGTCTATTTGAAGCTTAGATGTAATTTCCAAAGAGGTAGCTGTACTTCCTACTAGACTGCATAGACCTGTGTAAGGAATAATAAAACTGTTTATATCACCCACCCCAGAAAAATAGTACACCCTTACACACAGTATGGGCAGCCCGTAGTGGGTATATGAAGCTTTTGACATATTGTCAGGACAACCTGCAGCTCCAGTTATGCAGTGCTCATATTTCAAAACATTTAAATGAAAAATAGGCAGGAAACTAGTTATGGAAGTTATTTCAAAGTGAAAGATGGTGATTTATTGGGATAAATTGCAAAATAAAGACCAGGCAGTGTTAGAAGCGTGGAGTACATAAATTCATTACAGCAATAATTAGTGATCACAAATGTTCTACTATGAATATTTTTTGGGGAAGCAGGACACAGTCATTCCCCACTCCTCCATGTCTTTGTGAACTTGTAGATATAGAGCTTGTTCCCCAGTTGGCCACCATGGTGCTGTCTTCAACCTCCCTCTGGAATAGCTCTGTCACCCTTTGGATTCACTTGTATGCCATGGCTTCAATCTACCCAAGAAGCAGTTTAAGCAATACAATATCCTTCCTCAATGATGATTTGGACACTGCACTAAATACTGCTCCATTAATCAGCTTTAGGATGCCACATTCTTCCAGATCAAACTGTTTGGCATATTTGGTCCATAGTTGTAGATGAATTGGAAACTCCCTAATCTATGCAGATTTGGTAAGCATTTATTTAGCAGAAATAAATTTTATTATTTTTTTATTATTTTACTATTTTATCAATGAGTGACAGGATCCAGAAGCACTATCTCCATTCATAAATCCATAGATGCCTTCCAGGAAAATCAGTGCCAGGTTAGAGAACCAGGACATGTGGAGAAGGACTGATATCTGTGAGAGCTGATGTTACAGTGTGCAACAGGAAAGTTACAATTGCAGAGTATCTGGAAGTCCCAGAAGAAAATATCTCAATTAACATGTGTGGTAGGGCAGAGATTATTGTAAATTAGGAAACCTTCTAATTTTCCAAACTGCTAATCTGCCTTGAACAAAAAATGTATTTGAGACCTTGAGATGTAAAATTTAATTCCTCCCTGAATGAAACACACTTGTTTCTTTGAAAAACAATAATGAAGGAGAGAACTTCCCTGTAGAGCTGCAGGTCTTCAAGGTATTTTTCTTTTAAAGGGCAGATTAGCACGTCAGAAAGCAGAGCCATGTTTTATCTTTACATTTTTAGCCTTCTCTTTATACATTAATGGGACTGCAGCTCTCTAGTGTAATCCCTTGGGTGTTACTTTGACTTAGCATATTTTTTAAACCCTTTTTAAATCCACAGTAAAATCTTGGAACATTTATCCTACTACAGCCACAGTGGGGGGCATCAGCTGTGAGAGGCGAGCTTTCAGCTGTGTTCATTCATGGAACTGAAACAAGCAAGGTTTAAGATTAAATTCAAGCATTAAGCTGATGCAGTAGGAGCACCTGCTCACACTCACACCCCAGATCTGGAGTCCAAATACTTTTTCCATTCCCATCTCAAATTCTAAAATGCAAACTCAGATCTTCTTACACTTGATCTTTAGTTTGGTGGTGTCCTCATATTTCCATAGGTCTGAATAAAGCTTCCTTCTTTTCAGCAAAACCACGAGTTGATTTGGAAGTCCTGTGGTAGAGGGCTCCTGTAACCTGTTTCTGTAGCACACCTAATTTTCATGCAAATTGTTTCACTGGCTGCTATGGCATGAACCTTGATTAGGTTTCAGATGTGAATATTGTATTCTGTTTTAACTTTGTTTTCCATAAGAGCACAGAACCCCAAGCACAGCAGGGGCTGCAGCTCCAGCAGGTGTGTGGAGCAGAGTGTGGGCACAGCCCTACCTTGGGGCCAACCCAACACCAGCTTCATGGCAGCACCCCCAGGAGTAAACTTTAAGATCCTATATTGAACATGGAATCACTGCAGAAGATCAGCACTGACCATTTAGTCCTAAAGTGCTCTTCTGAGGACTCAGACTTCAATAACTGCAGTCTTTTTTCCCAGGAGTTTGGGTTAACATTGACTGATAGTTTATAAGGGGGTTACTGTTCTTGGTAGCTTGTTTTTATTTGCCTTTCTTCTATCTGATCTGGCAGTGCTTTTGGATGTTGAGGATTGATGATGTTTTGTCTAGAAGTAAGTTTCAGGCAAAGGAATGAAATGCAGCATTTCTTTCTTTGCATTCTTGTGACTCTTGACTGACTATATGTGTTGTCAGATAGAAACAAAACCCCAGTGTTACAATTTTCTGTCTGTGATACGTATGTCTTAATATGTACCATATGGCAGGGGCAATGCATCAGACTTTTTTTCATGGGCAATTTTTTGTCACTAGAGTAAAAGCAGTAATGTGAGAATGAATTAGTAAAATAATTTACTCCCCTTCAGAGCTTGCTGGCTCTGATTATTTTTGCTTCTTTTGGTGTGTAAAGTTTTGTCTTCAGGTTTTGTTTCCTGAAAATTTTTGCTGCTGTTCATGTTTGTTAGCTTGCAATACATCTTTTGAGGAGTTTTCTTATTATGGGTGCCATTCAGCCTTCAGTGGGCAGAAATTCAGCCTGCTGACTAGGCTGCCCTTCCCTTAGTAATACTCTCAACATTGTGGTCCAGTGCTGACCAGTGGGAGAGAGGCATTGTGAAACTGCAAAGAATTGGATCATTGCACTGTTTAAGAGAAACCAGGAGGCAAAGTAAATTACTACACATTTTACAAGAGAAAGGGAACAGCTGTCAGACTTGCTGTTTTGTTCTGCAAATTGTAAAAAGAGATGTTAAAGATGCATAGAGAATCAAAGCAACTTTTTGTGTTTGTAGATTTTTTCTTATTACTATTTTATTAGTATTATTATTATTATTATTTTGCCAAAAATATCACAGAAGTCTGCAAATCACAGTTCAAATTTCTGTTTTGGTGATGAAAGAAAGCATCAATAGTGTGTATCAGGGAAACAGTTTGATTTTCACATTCCAGTTTTACTGAACACCTGAATATCAAAACTTCTGCCTCTATTCCCCCTGTGCATTTCCCTGGTGACAGTGAGGTGAGACTGACTGAGATCACTCTGTTGGGGGCAGTTGGGTGCTGGTGAGGGAGGAGATCTCAGCCAGGTTGGCTGCCCCTCTGGGCTCCCACATCCTGCTGCTGCTGCACAGCACACAGAGCACACACTCACCCTCACAGGAATGCTTTAGCCCAGACCTAATGTCTTCTAAAAGCTGTCAATGCTATAAAAGCTGTATTTGTGCTATAAAAGCTGTCAATGTAATAGATTTGTGGCCTCAGAGAAGGAAAATCTGTCAGGTTTTTTTCCTGAGACATCAGAATATCTGTGGAGCATACAGGTGGTGTACAAGAATATGCTTCCTTCCACAAGTAGTTTGATCTGGACAGAGATACTGGTGGATTTCAGCCAGCAGCATTGAATTTCAGCATATTTTCAAAAAAAAAAAAAAAAAAAAAAAAAAAGAACTCCTGGAGATTGACAATTTTAATTGAAATGCCTCCATTCAGTCCATAATACCACTTTTGCAGCCCCACTTCTCCCTTACCTCTCCCACCAACTTGGTCAGTGATTCCTCTGCTCTCTTCACCCCTTTGCAGAGGCTGAGAATGGCCATGGTGCCCATTATGCAACTTTATGGTTCTAGTTTTTATATTTATGAATTCTGAGGGATTTGTAGCAAACCAGCACTACTGTGACACTGGTGCCAGCTGCTGAAAAAAGGCAAACACCTTGACTCTTGATCACAGTGTTAGAGATGCTGTGACTACAAATGGCACATGTGTTAGTGGTTGACCACCTATAAATGTATGAAGATAGAACCACAGTCTGTCATTACCTCAGCTGGCTTTTCCCTCACAGATGCATCTCTGAGGCAGGAGAGATGCCATCTTTCCAGAGCAGATAGGCTTTTGTGAAGCTCAGCTGTCCCAAAAGCCTCACAGAGACTGTGGGACTGGCCATGCCACAGGTCACCTCAGGGTACCAGCAAGGGCAGCTGTGGCTGTTGGAGGCCTTACATAAGTCACCCCAGTGTAGGCATTGCTGAGGCTACTCTAAGCCCTGCTGTGGGAATGGAGATCGTGAGACCTGGAGTACCCCAGGTCTGCTCCTTTGAATGGAAAGTGCGTCTTGTGTCCAGCTCTGTGGAGATGTTGCAGTTGATGCTGGTGAGGGACAAACCATGGTTTCTGTAGTTTTATCCCAGACTCCAACTATAATGAGCCACTCACTCACTTTCCAACTCCCTCCCCAATCCATGGGATGGGGAAGAGAATCAGTAAAAGGCAAAACTCATGGATTGAAATCAGAACAGCTTAATAATTAAAATAAAGTAAAATATAGTCATAATGAAAATGAAAAAGGGAGAGAGAAATAAAACCCAAGGGAAAATACCAAATAGTGCTTAATGTAATTGCTCACCACCCGCTGGCCAATGCCCCTCCCATCCCTGAGCAGAAATTGGCAACTTCTGGCCAAGTCTCCCCAGTTTATAGAGTGGACATGACATCCTGTAGTAGAGAATATCCCTTTGTGCAGTTCAGGTCAGCTGTCTTGGCCATGCTCCTCCTGGTTTCTTGTGCACCTCCTCCCTGGCAGAGCATGAGACACTGAAAGTCCTTGACTTAGGGGTCAGCACTGCTGAGTAACAACGAAACCATCAGTGTGTTATCAACATTATTCTCATACTAAATCCCAAACACAGCACTAGGAAGAAAATCGACTAACCCAGACAACAAAACATGGTCTCAGGTTGACTTTCAGATCATCTGAGATAAGGAGTTGGGGGAAGTATATCTTCCATAACAACATCACTTCAAAACAGGAAGAGATGCCTGCAAATGATAAATACTCCATCTGGAAAGATTTATATGTAAGTCCCTCTGGTTTCATTATGTAGTTATTGTTATTGATTGGTTTGACTGACTTAATTTGCCTTGGAGGAAACTCTCAATTTTAAAGCATCAGAGTTCACCAGTAATGTTGATAACAGAGATATAAGGAGTAATTAGGGACGGCGCAAGTGCAACCAGGATAGGAAGGGCTGAGTGGGTCCTGCAGTGACAGTGACAGCAATGTGGGCAAATGCAAAACACGGCTGCAGGCAGAGGATCCAAATAAAGGAAATGTGTTACAAGGCAGACTGCTGCCAGAAACCATTAAGTTCATTTAAAATAAATTAAAGAGAGACTTAGGCTTTTGTAGGTAAAGCCATTATTCTAATTAGTCATGCTAGGCTATAGAAGAGCAAACAGGGTACCAGGAGGTGTTACCAGCAGCCATATAGAGAAGAAGGGATATTGTCACTGCAAACCACTCAGACCACCTCAGCTGGCTCTGGGGTGAAGACTGGTTTATTTAAAAAAACCCCAAACAACAAATTTGGTGCTTTATAGATGCTTTATAGATCCAATCAGGATGTGTGTGTTTATGGATGAGTATTGGGCAGTTACATTTTTACTGTGCCGTGTAGTGATTTTCTCGTTATTGCACAGCAGTGTTTCATTTGATGTTCCTTGCTCTGGTCAGCAGGGAGGTTTGGTTGGTTCATGGCTCTGTTTAAGTGAGTGGGTCAGGATGCTGTAGTCAGTTATGACTGCTGGTTCACAGTTTTGCCTCTACTAAAGCAAATTCAGGGTGATTCCGGGGGCTCCGGTGCTGCTTTGGTGAATTGTCGCTGCTGTGAGGAGAAGGATGTGGTTATTGCTGGCTCTGACAATGAGCTTGGTGGGAACAGATGTCTGGTGTGATAACAAGGTGTCCTTTTGTCACATTTGTCACTGGTATAAGCCCTATCAAGCAGAGTGTCTGATGTTTGGCTCACGAGACAAAGATTTATGTTTACAAAGTGGAAAGATTCAGAACAATGCAATATTTTTTGGAAGTTGTATGAGAGCTGCTTATATGGATGAGGCACCAGTCAAATACAGTAACAACAACAAAAAAAAAGTGGATGCAAACCAGGGACAGTTGCTTTCCTTCAGCAGAATTAACTGGAATTTGGTGCTAAAATAGAAACTGTGAAAAGTATAGAATGAAGGTATTGGCCTAACAGGCCTATAAAGAAATATATATAAATTGCTATTATAAAACATGCTGAGACTATTAAGAAAACATTTAAAATAGATTTTGGCTTAAGCCTTTGGAAATAGATTTTTTTTTCTTGTTCTGTATTTCAGCAACACAGTAACTTATTAGCATTTTCTATTTATATTACTGCTGGTCCCTGTTTACTGTTGCTAAATCTACTTGCCTTGGAGCACTTAGTGCCATGTTGCTCTCTATGGAGCACTTAGATTTCAGCAGTAAATTTTCTTCTCACCCCTTCTGTCAATGGCCTGAAACTACCAACACGCTGCAGACCAGGGTCTCACCACTCCATTCCCCTGACTCGTGGAACCAAATCCCACATTACATGAGGGACTCATTCAGTATGATGGGAATTATGCTGTAGAAAGGGGATATTCTCTTCCCCATGCTCCACGATTTCCATATGTGTAGCTCCTATTAGGTTTAATGAGACTGGTACTTAAAAATCCCTGAGATGAAATTATAATCTTAAGTGGGTTCTAACAAAAGGCTGCTCAAAAGTTTTGTTTAACAGTCCCTTTAAAGAAGAACATTAAAAGGGAGATTAAGCAAAAAATATATCCTGTTTTCTGAGCAAATTTTAAAAAATCTGTTTATTAGTGGTTCATTCCTACAAACGTGTTTCTAGTGAAGGGCTTGCTTCAATAAATATTCACAAATGTGGACATAAAGCACTTCTCTTGTAAGCACCTAAAAGCCCTGAACTGAACTGTTTCATCCTTGAATCCCCATTTGTAAATGTAATTCAAATGTGAACTTGCAATAAATTATTGTTTTTAAACATATTTAAATTTAAATTTCCCATATGGGGGAAAAGGTTATAAAATCCATGCTTCTTATCTCAAGTGTGAGTCACTTCAGCACAGTGGTGCCCTCTGAAGAATCAGGTTGCTGTGGTCAGGCTTTGGCTGCCTCCTGAGCACAGAAGGATTTAGGGATTTTAGTGACAGACTTTATTAGGCTGTTACACACATATCTGTTCATTTCCTGGCATTCTGATTAACATGTGGATGGTATTTGCCCCCCAGCATTGCAGATAGTAAAAGGATTTATTATTTAATAGTGGAGCAGTAGAAATAATAATAATGAAACAAACACTTGACTTCAAGAAAGATAAAGGTAACATATTGCTGGGTGGACGAATGTATCTGTCAGTTGCTGGTCTTTTCTTTCTTCATACTGTTTAATAATTTATCAAACCATCCTGACCCTTAATTGATCACAAGGGCTACCAAGTGCTTTAGCAGTCTGTTACACTCTGTCAAATGAGATGTGTTTTTTCCTGTGAAGCAGAACAAAGTCACCCCCCACAATCAATTGGCAAGAGCTTATTTCAGCTGGGTGGGTGCAGTTCACTTAGGGCCATATTCTGCACCTTTACTCCAACTGGAAGGAAGTTACATCTATAATTTAGAAACTGTGTGAGCTCATAACTGTACATTTGTGTTCATGCTTTAGAAATTATAGTTACCAGCTCCAGATATTTCTTTACTCCCAACATGGTCCCTTTTAACACAGATTATTGATGCTTTCCTTAAACATATTTGGGATTTGGGGTTTTTTTTAAGAGAAAACCTCCCAAAAACATGAAGCAATTTGATTTTCTTCCCATCACTAGTTCTAAAATTTTCAGACTTATATTGCAGGATCCTGAAAGGGGTTTATAAGTGCTTAAGGATGTTGCTCAAATATTCTTCCAATAACTAAAACTATGCCATTATTTCATTCTCTGTAACATTCAGTGAAAATGTATATTTCATTTTTAAACATGTTTACAGGTAAGGCTCAAAAAGATCCTTTAGACATCTGAAGATACACAGGACAAAGGGAGGTTCCTACCTCTGAAAATGCAGTCTGAAAGCTGCAGCTTTAGCCGCTGTAAATAGCACTTTATGTCTATATACATTCAGATTTTGTCCTAAAATATTCCTTAAGGTTTCCACTTGGCTTTCTGTGAGTTCAGGTCCTGCCAGGCACCAGTCCAGCTGTGCTGCTGCCTCTTCTGCACCTCAAATAATGTGGAGAGGCACATGGCTTCCCCTGAACTTTCAGGAGGACCTTGGTTCTGCAGCAGCCCTGGAGACCTGTTCTACAGGGATTTTACTGAGAAACCAGGCTCCTTGTTAGCAGCCACGAAGTTGTCACTTGTCCCAGCACTCCTGTGTCTGTCTGAGCGGTGTGATCCTCCATGTGGCAGGAGAGTGGGGGCACCTCTCTGTATAACTGATCTTCAATTTCACAGAGGGGATGTGCTTCTGGAAAGTAGAGATTGTGGGTGTAAGCTCCCTGCCAAAGTGATTAATTGATAATAATTTAAAAAATGGCCACCAGCATCTTTTAATTTTGAAAAAAAAAAAAAAATCATCCTACTTTTCTTCTCAGAACGAGTCCCTGGTGCTGCTTGGGGAAAACAAATATCAAGCCCTGGTCTGGCCACTTCAGCAGGAGATTCAACACAGAAGGTGTTTTCAGGTCACACAGTCACTTTTCCATCTCTCCCTGCTTTTAACAGCAGACAGAACTGTGCTTACCTTGTGGAGTTATGGAGCACCCAGAGGTCTCCAACTCTGTTTCCCAAGGAAAAAGATGGTTCCTAGGAACAGGTATTTTATTTTTATGTAGTGCAAAATCCAATTTGAAAATGTCTGTTTCTGATTCAAATTTATTATCTCCTAATCAGGAATTATTGCTTTCTCGAAGATGCCAGAGTTATTTTGTTACTTAGAGCTTTTTCTTCTTGGAATTTCATCAATATTTTATGTTTGGCATTTTTCTGTCCCTTACACATATCTTTGAAAATGGAAGCATGTAGCAGATAATAATTTTAGAAGCAGCAAAGCCAAAATGTGATCATTCATTTTACATATGTAATTAACATTCACTCTCTCATTTAATATCACACTCAATTCATGTAATAAATAGGAAATGGTGTGCTACCTGCCATCTGGTTCATCACTGGAAATTCTGTTGAGCCTTAGCTTTAGTGAAGTATTTACCAAGGACCCTGACATGCAGATGAACTCCTTGTATGAAGTTTTGGTTTAGATAACTGTTTTCTAAGGAGGATATATCATGTTTTAGTACAGAACATCATGTAGTTACATAGCATAGGGTGAAGGTCAGACCTGTTGCAGATCCATGTTTTTCAGACTTACAAAGCAGAGAATTATGTAACTCTTTCCTGCATATATCTGTACCATTAGATGCTTCCCAAGCTCTGTCAGTAGAAAAGATCATCTTTTGTCTTCCAGGGGCCCAGATGAGAGAACGGCTGCTATAATCTATGGTTCTCCCTTTTGGAGAAGCTATACCACGAGGTGAAAGTAATGATGAGTTCAGGATCAACACCTGAATTTAGGCATTTGTGGACCACCATTTTCACATCTCGCTCACCTTTGTGTATGCCATCTGATAAAAGAAGCAAAATATTTCCCTGCATTAGCTGTTATAGCCCTACTAGTGGTTCTTATTATCAATAAAATAATTTTAAACATTTAAAGGTTGAAGTTATGTATTTGTCATCTGACTTTACCTAAGCTTTTCCTTCCAATATTTTCCTCTATCCCTGCATTTCTTGTATTAATCTTATTCCTTGAAATCTACCTCTTCACACAGAAGTTCTTTGATTCAGTGACTACAGATAGGGTATTGAATAGTGCTCAGCACATTTTTTAAAGTTTACATAATAAAAACAGCTGCGGAATTCCCTCTTGAGAGGGACTGAGAATGTCTAGTTCCTCTCCTAGCAGTGCTGGTGGCAGGTACAAAGCATGTCTGGGATTTGAATGGTTACAATGATTATACTGAGACTCCTAAAGCCTCAGAAATTTTAGGGGATGGGGAATCTAGAAAGTGCAGATGTCTGAAACATGTCATTATGATGAGTGCATGCTGTAAAAAACCAAGGCAAAAGGAGTTTAGAGAGATGCTAACAGCTTCTTTTATGCAGCACATTTTAGAGCTGTGAATTGGTACCTCTCACAAAACTTTCAACATTTCAGCATTCATTAAGTCACATGGAAACACCTGATTTTTTGCTAAATTGTTTATAGAGTTTTATACAGGAAGATCTTAAATTTTATCCTAAGGATTATTAGTTTTATCAGCACTAGACTCGAATGTATGTGGTTGCAGTGGTCACCAGGGTGTGAGGGAGACACTGTACACAACATTGACCTGAGCCACTCTGAAACTGTCAGAGGCACATAAAGGATCCAGTTTTGTTCTTACAGCTGCTGTATAATAAGGCTTGTCTCACAGTCATTTAAATTTTTTGTAGCAGAGTGTTGTTTCACTTTTGTCCTTTCATTTGCTATGGGGCAAACACTGTCTGAGAAACAACTTACCAGTTTGGAGAGGGGCTGAAGAAGAGAGGCCTTTCCTAACAAGGAACTGCAAAAAGACTGGAAGCAAAATGGTGAAATAACATTCTCTGCCCTTAGTTTAGCAAGCTCTTAGTATCAATTCAATTTTCCTTTTTTTTTTTTTTTCTTTTTTCTCTTTTTCTTTTTTTTTTTTCTTCTTTTTATTATTTTTATGTTCACCTTTTCAATAGGAAACCTTGGAATTTAAGCATCAAAATTTTTTTAATATTGCTGTCACTCACTGAAGTTTCAGTATTTAATTGTTGTTAAATGTTCTGAAGGCTCTGAACTCCTAAATGGAGTTGATATACTCAATAAAGGTCCAGCAGATGAGGAAGGTTGTTTTTATTGTAAAAATAGAACAATCAATTATTAGTAAAATTATAAATATTGGGATTTGGAATGATTGCTGTACTATTCATTGACTTTTTTTCTGAAAAAAAAAATTGAATGACTTGGATTTTTCCTTGCTTAGAATTTATTCTAGTAGCTGCAAAATTGTTCTTTTTTTAAACTGTAAATCAAAGGAAAAAGAAATTCTCCACAGATGTTGTATGTGTTTGATGTATTAGACACATTTTTGCAGTATACTGCTTGAAACCTAGGGAATTCATTAACTCAAAAGTTGCTGCCAAGGAGGGAAGCAGTCACATTTCCCAAGCTGCTCTGCCTGTCCCCTGTCTGGGGGATGTGTTAGGGTAGCCTTTGTCCTCCCTTGTATTTGGCTGGCTCTGGAGAAAGGGGGATTTCTTCAAACTGAAGGGCTGTTCCTGCTTCTCCCCTGACAGCATCAGTTATTTAATTACCATGATAGTGTGAGGCTGGCTGTTTCCCACTGCACAGCCAGGGATGATGACAGACCAGAGCTGGTGCTCTGCAGCAGCCCAAGACCCCAGCCCACAGCACTGGAGTCACTGGCTTTAGCACAGACTTCAGAGAGAGGGACAGGCTTGGGGAAAGAATCAGAGTTAGCACCTGACACCCTGGGCAAAGCAAAGCAGTTGCCTAAATAACATTTGCTCTGTGAGGGACCTCTCTGGGCATGTTTTTGGACACACCTGTCCCAGCAGAGCACTGCTGCAGGACTTCAGCAGTGAGAGCAGGACAGTGAGCCTGGGCACCAGTCAAGTGGGATTCCTTAAGGATGTTACTGCCACTCCTCTCAACTAGCCAAGAAAGGCAAATAAAGCAATACAGCATGGCAAGAAGTGGCCAAACCTCATCTATATCTAGTCTCTTGCAATAAAGAAGAGTCAGTAAAATACCACCTCTCTGGATTTTCCTACTACTGATCCTCAGAAAAGAGGCTTCATCCACGGAGCCTGAACCTTTCCTGTGACTATCCTGACACAATGAGCTTCAGCATCATTTAGGGACTTGAGCTGTGACTGTGTAAATGACAGAAAAATCTCATGTGGATTCTCAGTGGGGAACTAACTGAAAAACTCTGAATGAGGAGGTTGTTGTTTTTAAAAGATGCAGGCATCACTACCATCACCTGCTGCCTCCTGTCACTCCTGGGATGGATCACTTAAATTCACTGTGGCTCATTTCTCCCCCCCTAAAAACTGAAGCTGGTTTAGAATTTCATAGCCCTGAGGATAAATAACATCCATAACCTTGAGCTATAGTCTGTCATCCTCACCAGTACCTGACTGGGATTTCAGACATTGCTTTTTGTCTATAAAATGTGAAATGGTTTGGTTCTGAGACAGCCCCCACTCCATGCAAGGTGCTGCTGGCATCCAGTCCCTGGGGACACCAGGTGAAGCAGTGTGTTTGCTTTAGGAAAGATTTATCCCCCTCCTTGGTGTAAACCTCTCACTTGAAAGCTTCCTTCCAAACTCTGCATCTGTGGGGGCTTACAAAATTGCTGCATTCACATTAGAGGAGAATTACAAAAAAACCCAGCAATTAAGGATTCTGAGAGTCAGAGATGGGTTTTATTTCTCTGTTGTTGTTTGAATAGCAACAAGCAAATTTGGGAAATATCAGCCACTATTAACTTTGAGATGCAGTCACCAAATAGCTGACAGTGACCTTTTTGAGCTCAGTGGTGCCTGCTCCCATTGCCTTTTCCTTTTGATCTTATTAACAAGGTTTCAGCCCATGCCACTGTTCTCTGAAATGAAGGTTCAATATTTGAAGTAACATGGAACTAGGCATTGTCTTCTGATAATTGCATTTAAAAGAATAGTTTCATCATTTACTCTTTCATGTACTAGGAGTAAAGGTGTAATGATTCATTTTGGTAAGATTGCCTTCCTTTAAGCCAAAGGGTGTCAAACAAACAACCAAGTTTGCACTACTTTGTAGGAAACTACAAAAGGGCTCCAAGGGGAGAAAGATTGCTGTCAGACATTGTTTTATGTCAAAAATATAGGGTTTTTTGTCTAATGTTGAACTGCAGTGAATTCCAGAGGGATGGATTAATAGATGACATTTAAATACATTCATGTATTAGAGGCATGTATTAAAAAGAAATTAAAAAAAAAATCAAAGGAATGGTTACTGGTAAAACTGTGGAAGGTTGCTGCTTTTATTTCAGATCAGAAGAGTTCATGAATCCAGAGTTCATCTGTTTTTTTCAAATAGATGTCTACTAAGAGATAATACCTTTCTCTAAGAGCTTCATTTTTCTTATTAAAATAGAACCTTTTTTTTTTGCTTCAGGTGTTATTTTCTTTTAGCTCTGTAATGGATGAAAACAAGGTAATGGAATAACTGATTTACAGTAGCTGTGATCCAGCTCCTCCTTCAAAAATGCAAATAATTCCTCTGGTATTGGTCTTATGAAGACTATTAGCAGTAAATACACAGAGCCTTGCAGTAAATGCAGTCAGCCTTGACTCAGGCAAAGGCCAGCTCCAGTATTTTCATTGGCATTAATTCTAATTAATTGATGGCATACCCCTGGGGTTTTTTCATTCCTGTTGCCATGATGAAGCACATGGCAGATGCATTTCTCGGTCTGTTAGCACCTCACAATGAGCCATTAACACGTGTCACTGTTTCCTCCCTCTGTGTCTCTCTCCCAGGAATTATGTCTGACCACCAGTTTGGAAACCAGTTCATGTGCAGCGTGGTCGCGTCCCATGTGAGCCATCTCCCCACCACAAACCTCAGTTTTGTTTGGATTGCTCCACCTGCAGGGACGGGCTGTGTCAACTTCATGTACGTATAAACTCAAAGCCATGAGCAGATAACCACTCTGGGGACAATGAAACAATCTAACCTGCTCACACTGCCTGCATGAAAGAGTTGGTCAGAGTACACT
Organism: Zosterops lateralis; assembly: GCF_965231275.1. Classification (NCBI taxonomy): domain Eukaryota; kingdom Metazoa; phylum Chordata; class Aves; order Passeriformes; family Zosteropidae; genus Zosterops; species Zosterops lateralis. The sequence continues at coordinate 61,441,166 of NC_139765.1, forward strand.
GCCGGGTGTAGATGGTAATTTGAAGTAAGAGTATTGAGTTCTTCCTGGCTGAAGAACATCTGTGCATATTGGGGCTTCTTATTTTCAAATCATGTAGGAAGTCTAGCATTTAAAAGAAATGGATTCTTCTTGGTAATTAATAATATCATTGTTCCTTTAAGAGTATAGCCTATTTGAACTGACACAGTCTTGTAGCTATTGCATTTAATATGAGTTAGAACATTGCACAAATATATTATTCATATTGTAATCATCAATATAAAATGCAAGTGTGTGAGAGTAGCTATACTTAAGTATTTACTGTTCCGAATTTTAAACACTCTGAACTTCTGATGAACCATGATCAAGAGCGTTTTTTCTGTAATTTGTTTTAAAGACATAAGTTATCATTTGATGATTTAGTACCAAATAAAGTTCCAACAAAATAGCTTAACTTGAACAATTAGCATATATATGACTATCTTTTACCTTCAAGGAATTTATAATTATTTGTCCCAGAATTTTATAGACCAGATTTGAGAGAGAAAATACACCGAGAATGCAGTCGTAAGTAGAAAATCTTTCAAGTTTGACATTTTCAAAGGAAAAAAAAGGCAGGCAGCTCCCTAATTCAATAAGTGAATAATTGCAACATTTCAGAGACATGTTTCTGTGTTTCTGTGACTGTCCTGTTGTCAAAACAAACTTTCTGAGTATTATTCCCTTTCAATCCATGCTGGGAAGCAGCACTGCCCCACATAATCCAGTTGATTGACTGTTGTAAAAAATAAAAATGAGTGACTGAGCTCTTTGAGAACATAAGTTGCTGATGATGAGCACAGTACCTGTAGATTGATTTACCTATGACCTTGATATTTCCCCTTACCTACATAATGCATTTTTTGCCTATACTGTCAGGATACATTATTTATTAGCTGTAATGACAATGTCAAGACATTTTTATTTCTAGCTCTCTTCTAAACATCTAATGGTAAATTGAGAAATAATACTTTAGATGACTGGTAACTAAATCGTAAGAGTGCTTTTGTTGTATAGGCAACAGCTGTATAAAGCTTGAGGAAATCTGTCAACTATGGGGTTTATACAACCTTTAATTTCTTCCTAAGAATAGTTTCCTTTGTTGATGAAGTTGAAGCAGCTAAAATTTGTTTGAATTGCCTGTACATCTTCTCTGTACTCTTGCTTACTCCCTTTCTTTCTCGATTTTTTTGGTTTTCCTGGTATCCAAGAAATAATTGTTGAATTTTTGGTCCTAACTTGCACAATGACTGTGAATGTATTTGTTATGTGATGTGACTCCATTGTGAGTTTTGAGGTCAATTTCTAACCAGTCATTCATTTTCCTGTGGGTAATTTTTTCCATGGTTTTGTATTGGGCTTTTTGTTCACGTTTGCCATTGTTGAAGAAGAGCTGACAAATAATTCTGCAGAAATAGAGATACTACTATGAATGCTGATGCTCATTTAAGTGAAATTAAATGGATATTTTCTAAGGCAATGAGTGCTTGTCTATCTTGAAATCCATGGAAGGTTTGACATTGGCTTCAGTGGAAACAGAGTTAGACCAGCACTGAACAGTTTTGGAAGTCAAGCCTGTAATTTTCTGTTTAAGACTTAATTCACCCCTTTGGCATTAGCACCCCTTGAATAAAGGTGGTGTTTGCACTATATAAGTGAAGTCCTTAGCCATGTATAGCAGAAATCTGAATTTATTGTTGACTAGGTAATATGCAGCATGGGTGTAAACCTAGATCTGGCAGGGCTGAGGGGTCTGATCCTGCAGTGGGAGCCCAGCACAGCTCCCAGGGCCCCTGAGTCAGTCTCAGTGGCTTTTCAGAATGTCTCACATGAGGTACAAGGATGCTCCATGGGTGATCCTGTTTTGTCTTTGAGGATGAGCAAAATGATGCAGTTATATCAGTTTGCTTTCCCACAGAACAAATTCAGACCAGAGTGGAAAGGCTCAGTTTCTCTGATGTTGCTGTTTACTCCAGGATCACACTTGTCTGCAGGAATACTGAGTAAACGTGATCATCAGTTCAAGGAAATGTAAAGAGGAGAAATATGTTTTACCTCTAATCCTCCTCCTCAATTTTTCTTCAGCTGCCCACACTTTCTTGCCTCAGCTGGTGTTTCTCCTGCTTACTAAACACAAGTTGCAGTAAACAAAGCTATTTTAGTGGTGAAGTGTTAGTCTGCCTACCTTACCCAGTTCCCTGAATACAAGAGTTCCAGAGGACTCTATCTTGTTTATCTCCCTTTGTGCCTTTATAGCAAATAATAAACAAAGTTTTTTAACACTTTAAATTTAATATAGTTTACATTTAGTATATAAATTTAATTTAATTTTGTTTAGCTTAGTATAAATTGAAAGTAGTAACAAAAGATATGTAGAATCTGCCAGAATTTATAGACTCTGACAACAGTTCAGTATAGGTAAGAGCTTCCTACACTGTTTATTGCCAATGTCTGTGATTCAGATCAGCTCATTAGTCTTTGACCTCTCCGGGGATGGATAACAGGGTTATTAATTAGCATTAGCTTTGACATGTGATTTTTGAGTGTTGACACCTCTCCCTGGACACTTCTCGGGGGAACTGGACAAAGGTCACCAGGCAAATCTCTCACAGGCCAGATAGCTTTTGCTATAGATGCACAGATCGCTTTTGTTAACTGCACACACTAGTGACCTGTTCTGGCTTCCACTGAAGCAGTGGAATTCTGTGGATGTGACACAAAGTCACAACTCTGTAGACATCATGGGGAAATTCCCTTTCACTTCATCTATGCCTTTTGGTGTGCTCTTCTAGAGCTCAGTCATGAAAAAGACAGAAGGCCTAAGAGATTTGTGCAGTGATGCTTTCAGCCTGTTCTTCCGTGTAGCTCTTGTATCCATTGGTAACCAAACAAACATGACAAAGGGGTTAAGATACCAAGTTTTATAAAAATCAGTAGCCAAGCAGACCATTTATATCTGTAAATTTGGACATTGCCAGCAACAATCCTCCTTGGTACATTGTGATTTGTCTATAAACTGCCAGAAATATTCCTGCCTTAAGTGTGTCAGTTCCCAGTTCCCAGTCCCCAGTCCACCTTGCATTTCCCAGTTGTGGAGGAGGAGGATGGCTCCTGGCCACACTTAGGTTACTGAAACATCCAGGGAGGGACACACAATTATTGCTGTGCTGCAGGAAGGAATGCTGTGAGGAGGGATGTGGGTCACAGTTCTGCAAGGCAGATGGGCTTATTTCTGTGTATGTGAGATGCAGGGGCACAGCAAATTGGGATTCACACCAGCCTGCTAGCACAGCACTCAGTTTCTTTCCAACCCCACTGGAATATTCCTAATCTCTGCAGTTTGATGTAGTCCATTTATTTCCATTGCACACAGTGCTGTGCCACTGCTGGACTTAAATGTAATGTTACCTGATGGAGCTTTGCATCTTTCCTTGGCTCAATGTTTCACTCAAGAAGCCTTCTCCCCAATTTCACCAGGAAAATGGATGGTGTGGAGCCCTGTGCTCCCTGGGGAAAGTGGCTGGAGCCAACCTGTTTCTGGGCAAAATGAGGAAATAGCCAGTTTTTTACACTAGTTGTGTGCAAATTTATTTTCCCTCTGTTGGGTTTTTTTTCCTCAAAGTACCTTATTATGGCTACTAAATGAATATTAAAAGTACCTTTTTATGAAATACTCTTCTAAGAGAAACATTGAGTGCTGCTGATGTTCCTGTAGTACATCTTAGTGCAATCCTTTGTGCTTTCACCATAGATACTGCCAGCTAAGTTAAGGAAATAAAACCTAAAATTCATAATTTATTACAGAATAGTTTTGTTAGCAATAACTTAGGACTATGTTAAACAGGTATTCAGCACAGGGCCTCCCAAGCAAATTGACAGGATCTGTAAATTCTCTTTACCACCACAAAATAGTAGGTCCTCCTTTACACTAACAAGTAATTTCTCTGATTGTGTGCAAATTTGTAAAATATTCTCTTCATAATCCTTCAGCTAGGTTTTGTGGTTTGTAATTTCTGCTCTAAGCTCACACTAACCTAGTTAAAGCTCAGCCTGACAGCAGGGATAATAATGGCTGTTAAGCAGGGTGGCATGCTGGGCTGCATCTTAGGTTGTTAAGCCTGTTGTTTTATACATGGCTTAACTTACTAGTTTGGAAAAGTGATAAAGCTGACCTAAATAGCTAAAGCATATTGTGTTTTGATCACCAGCAGGGTTTATTGCAGAAGTTCCAGCTATTGTATTAAATAGAATCGTAGGCTGTAGAATGTACCTAGAAAAATAAGTCTTTTTCTTATGCAACCATTTGTGTTAGTCACTGAGCAGGTGTTCAGTAATTATGATTGTATCTATGTATTCACTATAACTTCTTTTAACAGAAGACTGGACTTTTGTAAAGCTATCTGCCTGAGTCTGTAGGCAGAGTCTAATAAGCTAGTAAGTACTAAAAGGCCCAATCACATATTATGTAACACTTAATTAGCACAGCTTATGGTGCAAATGGCTCAATAGGAATGGGAATGGCTGTGGTGGTGTCTCTGTATGAAGAGAGAGGAAAGAGAGCAGTGGTGGCTGAGGCAGGGCAATGGCACATCAGTTCTCTTGAGGCAGGAGAAACTCATTCTCAGCAAAGCTCCTGGAAAAAGTCTGGGACTGAATGCTGAGGGAGACAGCTGAACTGCTGGAAGAAATTTTCAAGAAATTGAAAATCGCATTGTTTTTCACTGAGAACGTGCCTCTTCCCATAATCACCTTAAATCACAACTCCTTTCTGGGAAGTTTGAAGTACTCTGTTCCAGAACTGGTCTTTTCATGCCCGTGTGTTTAACACTGTTTCAGGAACTGCCAATGGTGTTAATGTATGAACTCAAAATACCACACTGTACAAAACCTACAGAACATAATTCCTGCAATTGAGAGACTTGGTTACCTATTTAAAGCATTTATAGAAAACCTATGATAATAATTATGCAAATATTGAATAAACATCCAAGAAGATTACATGATTTACAATATTGGTCCTCCAGCCAGGGTGGGAAAGTAACCCTGAAGTAACTTTCTGAAGTAACCACATTTCCCTGGTAAACCACTTAGCTAAACTGCCATTTAGGACACTGTTTACTGCGTTTTTTTCAATTGTTTAAAAGAAGTAAAAAGGATAATTGTCAAGATTAATTACACAGTTATGTTTGTATACAATGATAATACAGACAAATAATAACATAAAAGTAAACAGAAAACAGCATCTATCAGAAGGGAGGTCCCTTAAGTCCTTTGCATTTATGTGTAATCAACTCTCAATTATGTGGTCATGTACATCCTTCTCCCTCACATTCTTGAAAACACAGAGTTGTACACTGAAATACACTGTTGTTCACAGCATTCTAGTTTCTGCCATGATTTGAAGTCTCTGCATTCAGTTGAGGAGTGTGCCATAACACATACAGAAACCTTAATGTACAGATAGCCTTGACTTTGGGGTTTTGTAAAGAAGCAGCTCCCTGATTCAATAAGTGCTACATTTCTCTTCCCACTCTTCACTGCAACAAAAAGGTGAAGCAAGATATTTTATAGCACTCTTTGTGATATTGGTGTGGACTCTGAGTCAGAGATTGTATAAGCAGCACCAAATGAGAGACAGTCATTGCTTACAGTCAGAGTAGTTCCAACATTAGCCCAGTGTTGCATTAATTTTTATTTTTCCGTATTGTTTATAACTTATGCCTTGTAGGACAAAAAAAAGCATCAGTAATTGTTCCTTGCTGGTGTGTCAGTCTAGTGGAACTGTGAAGAAAAATTACTCCCTTGCTTGGTTTTCCACTTCCCTGGGTAGAGGCATTGTTGTGCCGTCAATCAACATTATGTGTAATATTCTGAAAATCACGAGCCAATATTTGATTCTTGTCTTGGCTCTGCTCTCATGTCCCATTTTGATGTGGTGCCCAGATTACCTCCTTCATCTTCTGTGTTTGTTAATTCCCAGTGAAAAGAAAACACTGTGCATGGAATTGTTGTGGCTCCTCTATGACCCCAAAGAGCAAAGACTCATCTGACTAAGCTGAATTAGATTTAACTTGTTTGTAGTTTTGTCTTAGTTTTGTCTATTTTTTGTAAAGCAGACAGAGGTGACTAATGAGAAATTGTGGGTGTTTTCAGAAACTCTAACAGAAAACGGTAACACAAAGGGTACTGTGATGGTGAGTACTCAGAAGTGCTCAGAGCAAAGCAAAAAACCATGAGAGGATGAAAGCTGGTTGCATTTAATTGTCCACTCCTGAAAAGGGGTTTTCAGTTGTTTCAAGTGGATATCAGATATGTGCCTGTCTCCAGGTAGGTGTTTATGTGAGCTGTCTGTAATTCCCCTGAGGGTTAATGGGTGTGCAACGTGGTTCCATAGACATCCAGGCCTGACATTCAGTTCTACATCTAGGGAGAGGTACCTCAGGAACAGAAGGTCTCTACTAGGTTCGTTAGGATATTTCAAATTATTTTAATACTTCTAGGCAGCAGAATTAAGATCTAGATCTCTACTGACCTAAATGGATCACTAGATCCATGGCTTACTTGTAGACCTTTATATTTGTATTGGAATCCCACCCAGACAGATTCAGCTGCCTAAATATAAGCATCCTGTACCAAGTAATGAAAATTAAGTTTTCAACCCCACCACCCTCAACAGTAACTTTGTCTGTGTCAAGGATTTCCAATGAGTGGGCTGCTCAACAGTTGAAATCTGCTGAAGGGTATGAATAAAAATGGCAACTGTGTAAAGTTCATAAAATCTTGCAATTTTTTCCTTTTTCCTTGTAGGTCAAATCTGTTGTGTAATATTCTCTCCGATTACTAATATTCCTACTAAAAGCCCACTTTAATGAAAACACTGCTCATTTTTTAAACTTTTCTCCAAGTGTGCAGACAACTGGCTATTTGTGATTTTAGATTCCTCATGCTGTATTGTAGGTGTAAGAAAAGCAGAACCAACAAAGCCAGAAAAGATTGTTATATGAGCATGTATTTGAAGTAAAAGCACGTGCAAATTCTATTGAACTTAATTCTAAAGAAGAGCAAGAAGCATAAGATTCTACTTCTGTCAATGTTGTATAATGCCAGAGTAGAAACAGCAATGTTATACAGTATTAGGATGGTTTATTTTCTTTGGGTGATGCAAATTTTTTATATCACATACTTGTAATATATGATAGCAGAAGGAAGCTCAGAAGCCTTTGGCTTCTCTATTAAGATTTTGTTGTGGCTTCATCTGAGATCCTGGCACCTCCTGTATGAAATAAAATGAAATTTAGTCATTCTCTACTGGTATTATCTAAATAATAAAATGGTCATGGTGAGAATTACTTCTCTTCTTACAAATGTTCATTTACAATTCAAGAAGCAGAGATTAGATTTTTGCTTTCTTCCTTTTCCTGCAGAACATTCTCATTATTTTTGTGCACAAGAACATCAATTCACAATTTGTGAATCAGTTATCATTAATTGTGTTTAAAATTCTCTCTTGAATTTTGATAAAAAAATATCTCTGAACTTTAACCTCAGGGTGATTCTCCAGAATGTATTTTAGTTAGCATAAACCTTTGTTTACTTAAGCAGATAATACATCCAGTGCATGAATGACCGGGAGTCAAGTACATTGTCTTGTTTTTGGGAAGTCCTTGACTTCTTTCAAGGGACTATTGCTAAATGACTTGGTGAAGAACTTGATCCTGCAGGGTGCTGAGCACTGCCCTTGGTCCAGCGGAGCAATCAGGATTCATGCTGTCATCAAAGGCACAGGCAACATTTTTCAAATTTTTTAAAATTCATACCTTCACAATATTTTTTTGAATTTTGCTTTGTTTGTGTACAACATATAAGCTTTTTGTGTCTTTTGTGTCAGAACATATAAGCTTGTTCTGACCATATTCTCAGCTCACACAAATTAATTTACTTTTTTCACCTTGTTTGTTGGGAGGAATTTTATAGAGTGATCTACAAAATATTATGTAGATATGCAGTAATATTCAGCAAGGTCGAAATTCTCCCTTTTTCTGTATAATAATGATCTCCTCATGGTGAGTTCTAGCAAAAGTTTTTTTTTAAAAAAAGAAAAAACACCTAAACTTGCACATAACAAAAACATTTGATCAGCTTTTGCTGCCCTCCTGCTGGGAAAAAATGATTTTGAGTATTCAGAATGACTATGACTTCAAATTATCTGACAGAATGAACTCTGTTGTACAGCAGAATTATCACCTAGAAGAAGACTTGCAGGTGCTACAGCAATTGAAATAATATATTTTTATTTTAAAGCATATTATTGAAGTATTCACATACTGTTTTGTGGCTCTTGGTGATTAATGGTTATTTTCATTACCTATTTTACATGTACAATGGCACTGTAACATTATGTTTTAAGGTTGATAGCATTGTTTTCTTTATTGTTTTGGAGTGGCTTGAATCTTTTTAGTTCTTACTAGAAATGTAACAAATACATTTTCTCTTAAAACCCCCCAAATATCCCTTTTAGATCAGCATAAGCTGTTTAGCTCAAGTAGTAATGTACATTCACTTGAGCCATTTTCTCTGAAAAATGTATTTTTTAAATCTTAAAGAATAAAAAGCTCTCCAGCAATCTCTGCGATTTTGCACCCAAATAGGGAAGAGTTTAAAATAACAAATTTGAAGAAATGAATAATGGAAGAAAGTAATTCTCTGTCTTTATTTTCAGTACTTCAGTAGTCTGAGGTCAAATTTTGCCCACAATGAACACATTGCTGCAGTCAGGAACTAAAAACATGCTCCACAAATTCAGCCAGCTCCTATCACCATTAGTGTTTGTGCAAAAGATTAAAACCATTATGAATAAATTACTTTGCAGAACCTACTTATACATTCAAGGAGAAATGTTCTAAACATCCTAAAATAAAAAAAGTGAACAGTAGAAACACTCCCAATCAGTATCACAGACAGTTTGGCAAAGCAGTGAAGATGTCAGAGCCATAATTTGAACGATGGTTTTAACACGCAAATAGAGAGAGAATATGTATGGTGAGTTAAGCTGCATAAAGCCTTTCTTCTAAATCCAGATGTAGGCATTAACTGGCATATTTGAGACGGCTGTATGCTTATTTGCTAAGTGCAAAGATGGCTAGAAAAAGGCTTTCCTGACTGATGATAAAAGCTGGAGTACTCTTTAATTTTGGTTACTGCCAAGCTTATTTCAACAACCACAATAGTTATTTGGCTTCGTACCAAGAAGTGGCAATACAGTACTTACATGTCTATGGATCAAAATTAGATGAAAAATTGCTGTTTCTCATCTCCAAAGCCATTTGCCACACATTTTATAGGCCTCAAGATGCCTTTTGTAATATGTGATAACAGAGCCAACTGAAGCATCTGCCTGGGAAGAGATTACTTTAATTATGGACTCAATGTCCTATTTTCTGCAAGTGTTCCCCAGAGAATTTCTTACTGCTGGATGAGAGGTGTTATGATGCACATTAAAACCTACAAGTCAAACAAAAGAGGTTGTAAAAGTAAGACAAGGACACCCATAGAGACCCCAGTCTTGTATTTAGTGGCTGAAAAAAAACCCCTGAATTCTGTTATGATAACTTTTTAATTAATCTAATACTTGTTAAAATAAACTTGCAAAATATATGTATGTAAAAAAAGAATGATAGAAAAGCTTGCCATTTTTTCCTTGTCCTGTTGTTTTGTAAAATTGATTGATTTATAGAAGTCTTTAAAATGTTCATGTTTTCTTTTTAATTTTTTCAGTACAGTAGTTACTAATGATGTAATGTGGAAAATGCAGCAAAGAGGTTTCTTGTTAGCTTCTATTTTTGTTACATGCGAAGTTTCTTGTCATTAAGAATTCATTTGCCTTCTGCTACAGTGTCATTGATCACAATTAACTCACTTGATATTAAAGTGGATGTGCTGTATGTTCCTATAGAAATTCTGGGTAAATCACCATTGATTTAGCACAGTTTAATGGATACTTAAAATATTTGTCATTCTCTCTTCATCAATTAGAAGAAAGCCTAAAGATCTTCATTAGCAGCTGCTGCAATAATGAGCTAAAAGTTTTTCTTTACACAAAATATGATGGAAGAGCTGTAAAGATGGCTTGAAGATGCTGTGACAGCATGTGAAGTACTGGGAAACTTCCTTAAAATTTTGAAAATTGCCAAAATTAGAAGGGGAAAATGACATCTCTAAAAGATACTGAGCTTTAAAAACAAAATAACAACCACAAACCAAACATGCCAAAAACTGTTTGAAGTATATTTAAAATGGAGGGCCATATCTTTCTCTTTGTTTTTGTACAATTATTAGGAAGGTTTATTCTCATAAAACATTACAGTGATAGCAATGCTCATCCTTAATAAAGAGTATCAACTAACATTAGTGATTTTTCAGTTTGCTAATTTTAAAGTAACTGTATGTCTTCAGTGAGGCACAACTGAGTCTGAAAAGAATGTTAAATGGTCAGAACTTCCCTGGTCTGGAGGAAGGTAGAATGGATATTTCATAGCATAACAAATGAAAACAATTAGCTACCCTTGCAGCATCCAGCCCCAGGAGGACCTTGTCAAGTAGCAGTCATCCTGTGTGTCTCTTCTTCATGTTTTCCAACACCATTTCAGGTGTCTGGGGAGCACTTGCTCCAAACTTGGTTTCTGCTGCTATATGGACTAAGTTTATAACCCCAGTCACAGCATGATGTGCTGGTGACTGTGGCTCACAGATACCTGACCTGCATCTGCAGGGCTGAATTTGGGTTTGGAAGTGGTGGCACCTGTCCTGGCTGGGCTGTGGGTATGCTCATTAAGTCTCACACTGTAAGCTTTAGGAAGTGGATGAGGAAAGCTGAACTATTGTAGGTGGCTTTGCCTGGAGCCATTCTGGGTGAGGAGGAGAGGGAGCTCAGCTCTCTGCTCTGTATAACATGGTAGGACACAGAGACACATGGCCTCTGGCCCCACAGAGGGATTAAGGATTAAATATTAGATCCCTTTTCTATCTTCTAGTCTTTTCATTGTTGTTGTTTGTGGGTGTTTTCCTGACTTCTTGCTCTGGTTGTAAGAAGTTACGTAGTTCCAGGGTTTAATGGAAGTTTTAAACTCATATGTAAATGGCAAAAACCCTGTTATATGAGGGGAGATCCTTGGGCCAACCTTGGACAAAGTTGGGAGCTGAGTCAATATCAACTGTTTCCAGGCTCAATGCTTTGCCTTTTGGTTTATTACTGAAAAGACGGAGAAAAGGGTCATGAGTATACATGGCTTAGTGAGGTGACTGAGGCCACTTTTCTTGGTCCTGGATTCAGGACACATAGACACATGGCAGCCTGGTTGGTCAGTTACTGGTGTCCCCTCTGAGATTTTGGGAGAGGCCCTCTCCCTTCATCAACTGTGAAAACTACATGTGCCTGAATCCCTGTGCCTGGGAATCTTCCAGTGAGGCACCCATGTGCATCTAGAGCTGGGCTTCCTCAGCTGCTCTCCCAGACCCATGTGCCCTACATACCACCTGATCCCCTTGAGGCACTTGAATCATGCTGAAAGTCATGTAAAATTTCAACTGTGATTTCTGCAAGGGCAAACATTTCAGCTGTGACACTTTAACTTGCCAGAAGCCATGAAATCTGTTCAGATATTTTCCTGCTTGCCAGGGAGAGCCGACCTTTCCTTCGGGTGAAGTGTCCAGCTTTGGAGCTACTGTTCTTTTGCTATTGGAACTGGCACTGTTTTCTGGATCACCAGTGTTCCTTCCCAGAACTTTGCGTTTTAAATAGTATGGGCAATTAGGTCATCATACTAATTATTTATGTACAAATTGCTGTATTTTTTGTTTCAAAAACCATTCCAAAAGGTTGGAGCTCTGCTGTTATTTAACATGATGAAATGTTATTTCTTAAAAATGGTGTGTCTTCCAGTGTCTTTGGGTTTCTGTGGAGCTTTTAACTTCTTAGGGAACTTTGTTTTTTGATTGTTCTGAGCATCAAGAGTCCCAGAGTCAGGCAAGTAAAGGGTTGGAAAAGACAGCTCTTTGAGTTGCTCCTTGCACTGTCAGCTGAAGTCTGTAGCTCACATCTCTCTCCTGCGTGACCTGTCTGTGACTGTAACTGCTGGGAGGTGTCTGCCCATCTGGACTGGAGGCAACAACTGCATTGTGGTGGCTTCTCACTCTTCCACCAGCAGAGATTGGCACCTTGGATTGCCTGGGAAGGGGAGGACATGGTATTCCAATCCTCCTCTCTCTTTCAAAGCCACATGAGGTGTCCCTTGACAGGAAACCACTGGTTTGTCACTGTGAGCCATTGTCCATGCTGATGGATGAGAAATGTCACCTTTACTTCTCATGGGGGAGAGCAAGCAAATCTGGAATCCATGATGACACTATCTTTGTTCAGAAGTACATCAAGGGTACATCACATTTCATCTAGCCTCTGCAAGGATTTCAGTGTCTTTTAATATGCAGTATGAAATGTGGTCTCACAAATATTTCTCCTTGTTGGCATTTTCTCTAACATAACAGTTCATTTTTTTGTTTTGATTTGTTTTTTTCCAACCCCTCTCCCATATTGCACAGAGCATTCGTGTCAAGTGTTTTCTCCTTATGAGGTTCATTCTTAGCTCTCCTGTGGCAGCAACATATCCATCAACAGTGAAAAATTTCATAATTCTGGCAGAGCACTATGGTCTCTGTGAGTCACTTCAGAAAAGTGCAAATTATTTAATATTAAAATTCTAAAAATTATTTAATTCCTTGTGTATTAGTACCATTGTTTGTGCCTTTAAAGACATAACCATTGTGATACTGAAATCACATCTAAATCTAACTTTGCTTTGCCATATGGCACAACCTGTAGACACTAAGACTCTGGGAATTCACATATTAGGTTTCCAGACTTATGTGGTGGATAAGTAGATTGTCATAAAAGTAATTAGTTTCAGTGTATGTAGATTGCACTTGGCCTTTTTTGTTCTTAAGCTTTTAAGGATTGATCTTTTAATGCTTTGCAATGAAACAAAAACAAAGCATCTCACAGGAGACTATTTGTGGTTTTTTAGTATATGTTTGCTGAACAAAATAAAAATAAAATAGATCTCACTCTTGCCATTGCTTAGGATATGTCAGGAATGTTTGCTTGTATTTGTAAGGATATTTCTGTTGTTGATTTGTAACCCACCAGGCATCTAACTAGTAGCTAGGTTTGCTGGTTGCAACTGTGTTCAGAGCTCTGAAGTACTTTTGGCTACATGCACTGTAGACTAGGAGAAGAAATAAAAAAATAAATTTTAAAAATCATAAGCAAGTACTTTGGAGGCTGAATGATGTCGTGCAAGATGATATAGATGGCTATTGGATGGCTATTACAGTGGTCAGTAAAGGCAGTTTACTTGATGCCGATCTATCTCACAGGTAGTCAGGCTGGATTTCAAGGCTGGGTTTTTGTCTCACTTTTGGCAGCAGGGATTTTCTGTTGCAGGATGTGACTTGGAATGCAAATTCCCAGCTGGAGCTACCAGGGAGTGTCAAGGAGGATAGGACAGAGCAGCAAATGGTCCCTTTGACCTGAGAGCCTGTCCTGGAGCTCTGTGTGCCCTGGATCTCCAAAGGCACATCTTGGGGCTCTCAGCTGTGTGGAGCTTTTTGTGTGAAGCTGGAAGGTTCAGGACCACTGAACACACAGTGACAAAGAGAAAGGGAGAGATACAAACCTCAATCAAAACAGGGATATTAGCCAAGTTTATTAAGTTTTCATGGGTTTAATTACATTTTCAGACAGTAACAAAATTATCGAATAAGCGGAGCTCACTGTTTGCAAGTGCTGGAACTGGAAGCTTTGCAGTGCTCTGTTCAGCAGTGCTTTAATAGTATCTTTAAATTTTCAAGTTATGCTTGAAAAATTAATAAATAGAATTTTAATAACCCCCCTTTTCTCTCTCACTTTTTTTTTCCCTTTAAATTGGCAAAATCAAGTCATTGGGTCTTATTCAGTCTGTGAAAGTGTGAGCACAGAATACATTTCATGGTTGATTTATGAGCTCCTTGAAAATATGGTTTATAATGAAATTCCGACAGGCCCTTAACAAAATTAGCATAACAAATAGCAATGTAATAATACCTTTCATGTCTGTGCATTCTTGCAGATTCACTGTCAGTGAGCACTTGCCAAAGACCAGAGCACTTCCAGCCAGGGCTGGGCAGCACACCCAAACAATGCACCCCCAAAAGCTGGCTCCCTGCTGTATGGATGTGGAGTTATGGATTCAGGGAGTCTGCACGGGCAAAGTTAAATCAGCAGCAATTCTAGCAAAACAATATCAAATTAAGAATAGCTGTCTTCAGCTACTGAGTTATTGCTGTTATTACTAGTTATGGCTAGTTATTACCAGTTTCTTAGTTATTACTAAGGCAAAATATGAGAAGTGTAAATTTTACTGCTGGCATACTTAATTTCAGGGTTTTGTGAGAATTAGGAAATATAGTTGAGATAGTAGCTAGAAGACCAGTAATGGCTTGGGCTGTCATTGTCCATATAGAAAGTCTATATTTATACTTTAGAACTTTATTTTGATGAATGTTACTGTTAAGCCTGGTCTCTACAGACTGGTATCTTGATGCTTTGCCTGTGTCTAATGTTTACAATATATAAGTTTCTCCTGATGTGTTTCTTTGAAACATTTTTTTTTAATAGAATAACCTGGGCCAAAGCTGGATAACTGGGTCAGAGTTAGTAATTTTTATGCAGAAAAGTCTGGGCTATGGACATCTCAGATTTAATGTCCATAACAGAAGTGGTTTGCCACTAGGAATTTCGAGGGCATTATACTGACCTCAATCTGCTCATACAATCACTGAAACAAATTAAAGAGCAAAAGTACTATGCATCTGTTAGTATGCAGAGGGATGTTGGAGGCTGTTGAAATACAAAGCAAAAGACAGTGAGTAGCATAATTTTTGGTCTCCCAGCAACTGATGCACAGTTATGGATAGATGAAGCTAAATTTTAGCGTTGGGGTTCATATATGCAGAGTATAATTACATTTTTATTCTAAAAATGTCATTAAAACAATGTTAGACTAAGCGGTTTCTTTTCAAAGGAAAAGTTAAAATGGGAGATACAATTCCAGATGAGATAGATAGAAAGAACTGTTTACTGTGTTTCTCATTGGCATACTGTTAAGATTATTTTGGGAATTACAGAAATGGGTGGGGTTACAAAAATACAGTCTGGGAAATAGAAAAGAACAGCAAGCTTTTGAGACAGCAAAGCTCATAGGGGTGCAGGTTAAGACAGGCCTAGGAAGACTTCATGCAGAAAGTCAGCACCTTGCCTACAGAAACTTGAGAGAAGTAAAAACCCTTGAGAGACAACTTTGCTATTCATACAGAGCTGGGTTTTTTTGTTTTGTTTTGTTTTGTTTTGTTTTGTTTTAGTGGCATGTCTATGCCTGTGGCAGTCCTCAAATTTCCACTATCAAAATAGTGGAAAGGAAGTGACTTTCACCACCAAAAAGGAGGTGACTCAGTACTGGAGATTATGGTTTACTGGGGAGAGGAGCAGAGATAGAGGAGCCAAAACAGTTTGGGGAAGCCCAAACCAAGGCTTGACATTGCTGTAATAATTCAAGCAATTTTGCTTTTTTAACTTAAGCACTGTTGGGTAACTAAGGTAAAAAGTGATCATGAAAAGGTTTTATCTTCATATGTATGAAATAGGGACAGTGTCCATCTCCTGCACTCAGCCTCAGCCTTCAGCTTTCTCACTGTCATTCTTAATAGGAGAATTTGCTCTTTTTGTTAATAGTTTAATGGATGAATAAAAGAGCCACTCTAAGTTCAGTAGCATACAAATTGTCAGACTGATTTTTTCCCTGTTTTTCGACTAGCCAGGCTAAGTACCCTGAAAGATTTGGGCTTCAGTCAACATGATCAGTGCATGGTCCATTAACCAGATTTCTGAGGTTTTCAGGCTTTTTTTAAGCACAATTACTTTTTCTCTCATGATGTCCCTTGTAGCCCGTAGCAGATCCAGCAAGGAGAGAGAGCGATGATTCCCAGGGAATCAAACTACTTCTTTTGTGGTTGTTACATTCATGACATTGCACATGACAAGAGAGTCATAATCCAGCTCTACTGTTGTTACCTCATGAATTGTAGACCGTATGAATTTGGATCTCTAAAGGATTCAAAAACTTTTAATCAATAAGTATAATTGAAGGTTGCTTTACCATTTCTTAGACACAGACAAAAAGATACTCAACTGGTCCTGAGTAATTGCAGAAAAGCCAACACTTGAAATATAATTTCCTCAAATACTACAAAGTAGACCATAAGAAACAAATTATCTGGACTCTCAACCATAACAACTCTTAACAATCTTTAGTGTCAGAGGATGTGTGCATTAACTATTTGTTACTCTCCAATTTCAATTTTCTCAAGGAAAATATTTCCTAATCTCAATTAGAGCAGATTGTGCTGTTTTAAGTCCCATGCACAGGATGGCATTGTGGGTAGCGTGAGTATTGGTGTACACACAGGACATGAGAGCTTCAAATGTGGTACAGATAACTCACAGGGCAAGAGCTCTCAGGACCTGGGGCTTCATATTTAGCTGAAGAGCTGCAGCAACCCCAGTATTTTTTGGGAGAGTTGCCTGTGTAGTCAGGAGCTTGAGAATCACAGGGATGAAAGTGGTGCTGAAATCCAGGTGCTGGAAGTGGTTTGAGACACTGGGTTCTTGGGCTGCCTTGAGGATGACTTAACTGCTATATTGTTTCTGCAATCTGTGTCTTGTTTTAAAGGAAGGAGGTCTAATTCAAACCCACTTAATTTGAAGACTGATAGGTATGTCGTTATTTGATAAAATTTCTTGGTCAGAAGTTTCCCATTTTTACTAGAAATGGCAGGTATTTATAATTTGCTGCACAAGTAGTTTTCATGTTTTAGCATAATTTAGAGTGAGTTAATGGCTTGTTATTTATTGCCTAATGCTCTGTAGGAGTGATTTATAAAGCCATACTCTGCACTGCTTGTTACTTCGTATTCTCTGCGTTAGGTGTATCATCAATATCATTAAATGAATTCACAGTGACATTGCTCTGGAACTATGGGTTTTGATACAAGGGTAACAGAACATAAATCAAGAATTATGTTTAATTCATAAGAGGCACCAATCTCTCATTTAAGTGTAGGCTGGGCTAGATGGTGTCAAAAATATGCTTTACAATACCTCTTCTGATTGCATTTCAGACCCTCTCTATATGCCCTTATGTTCTCTGTGAGAATAATAGATAGCAATACAGTGCAGTTTGTCAAGTGAATAACATTTCTGGTTTTATATATTTGGGTGCAAATGCTATCATTATTTTTACCACAAGCCAAAAAGGAATATATTTACATGAATATACTTAAAACTATTCTTAAGGAAATCTATAAATTTCAAGACAAGGCTTGCCTATTCTCTGCAATAAATACAATTGTTAACAATATAAATTACACGTTAAAAATCCAATATTTTGTAGTATTTCTAACTGTTATTTTTACCCTTAAGCAGAAATATAAATAAACTTTTATTTTAGTCTTTCTTTTTAAATTTCTCTTGAATTAGTACATTAAAATCCAGAGCAGTGAAAAACCTGTCAGAATATTTAACTAGTATCTGTTTACTTTTTTAAAAATTTTATGTAAATATTTCTTTTCCCTTTGACTTTTGTAAAAAAATTATTCTTAGAAAGCCTAAATTTAGGATTGGCACTGACTTGAAAATGCACTTTCACCTCACTATTACTCCAAGTGCATATGAACTCTTGACAGTATCATTCATATATAATGGCAATTTTGAAGCAAGAAGATTTAAATCTCTGTACCCAGGACACAGTTTACTGGAAGTGTTAATTGTGCAGGAAGTAGGGCTGTCATTTGCTAGAAGTTTTCTCATCACTTCACTGCAAGATGTGGGACATTCTCTTTGACACTTCTTGGAGTTAACAAAAATAGCCATCATGTATTTTAAATGGCTGGAAGGAATTACATTAATGGGAGAATACTAATGTTTACACATAAAACTAGAAAAAAAATGTCTTGTGAAAATGAAGGAATTCTTTTTGTTCAGTATTTTAAACATTTGTTCTCGGTGGAAACAAAGGACAGTAAAACAAATAACATATATCTGGAGAAGGAGAGAGAAATCAGACTTCAGGGCCTTTTTGTCCCAGCTGTCATGCCATATCCTATGTGCCCTTTCATTAATATTTCCTAACATTGTTAGAACAAGAGAAAATTCAATTGAAATATATTATGAAGTTTTTTACACAAAGCTGGAAGAGATTGTTGAGATTTTTTTAAATTTTCACTTTAAGTTGGAATGGGACACTTACAATGGGTAATTCTACTCAATTTGTAAACAAAACTTGGATTCTGTTCTATAACAAAAGGAATCTGTATGTGAAAATTATAAATTCACATTAGTTTTTTACACAAATCTTCCAAAAATGCTTTATCCTGCCACTTGACCTTAAGCAGCCTTCCCTCCCATGGTTGTGCTGGGTGATGTTGAGTTTTGGGAAGGTGTGTGGGCTCTGAGGGATCTTTTGGTCTCAGGAGGTTGTGACACAGAGATTTCCAGGTCTTTCCTCCAGCACATGGAACATCTCTCCCACCTCTGCTGGCAGCCATGCCCAAACTGCAGCAGAGTAGTTTGGAACACCTTCTGCTCGGTTTTGCGAAGAAAATGGGTATCTTGTTAGTTATGGCACTCTTAGACTGGGCAAAAGGGTGCTCAGCACAGAGCTGTCATGTACCTACTTAATGTCATTAATGTGCTCAAGACCACAGAGCTTGTCTAGGATCAGAGGTTAATGGTGCAAGAATTAACTGCAAGCTCATTTCATTTACTAGTACTTCTGAAATAACAGTGACTGGGGTAATTTTTCTTCATTATGTTGTGTGTCCTTTGGTCAGGAAGGTGCTGTTCTAAGAGGAGTAACTGCTGTACATGGTGACACAGTACAGATCCATTTCCTGGGCAACTGTCCAGCTTCCAGTCACTGATATTAAAATTTTCTGTCACCAGCATTAAAAAAAAGGTGCCCATGTCAGTTAAAAACAGAAAGACAAAACCTGCAGGGAAATTCAATTTAATGTAGCGTAGGATGTATTTCTGGAGTGTAAATGCTGCTTGTCCAGCTCGCTTTTCCCCTGCATTAATTGTTTCTGAACTGTTGGGTCCATTCCAATGAAAGCTGACAACAGCTTAGCTGTCTTTAATAACATTATCTTGGATGTCTGACTGTAGAGGACCATACTGGGAAGGATTATTATATACAAATGGAATAGAATTTGAAGAAGTTCAAGCTGGGCAAGAAGTTCCAGCTGAGGACATGTTTTAGCAAACTCCTCCTCAGCCAGGAGGGGATGGAGTTGGGAGGCCAAGAGAAATATGGTACCAGTGTGGCTGTAAGTGATGAGCTTTCTGTGGCTTAGAAATCATTCCTCCTTACTTCAGGTGTGGAATGACTGTGTGCATGCTTCTGCTGTGTGAAAGGGCACAGGAAAATACACTAAGTTAATCCAGTACCAGATAAACCCATACTTGTCATGAAGTCATGAAGCAGCACCATCCAGCATACTTGACACCAAGAATGCAGACACGGATTCCTGAGTTCAAGAATGCAAGGCTTTAAACAGGATCTTTTTAAAGTATGTCCCCCAAAATTAAAGTGGCATTTTCTCATTTATTTTGATAGAAGTTTCAGAAGTGTTAGTTAGTGCAAATGGTTTTTTTCAAATCATGCATAGTATTTTAGAAATTATTAAGAAATGTAGGTATGGTTCATTTAAAATCCCATTCAACAGGACAAATCTTAGAATTTGAAAAGCAAAGATTTTCTGAAATTTAATGGATTTTGTTTTGCATAATGAAGCACATGAAATAGCCTAGGAAAAAAAAAAAAAAAGCAGTAGTTTCATTCTTGCTTCCTAAAACAAACAGGCCAAAGTTCTTTACTGTGTTCCTGTTGTAAACCTCTCAAAAGACCAAGTATCATCATGAGATGTATTGAAAAACAATTTTCCATTACACTACTGACAGCTGCAAAAAAGGAAAGTATTTCTCTGCAGCAAGACAACATGTAAATTTTTGTGGTAAGCACAGATCAAAAGATTTGTGAATGGAAACTCAGAAAAGACTCATGTTCTGGTTTACTGAAAGTATCTAAAATATTTATAATGTTTTCTGTATATCTTAGTTTAGGAATTACAAAATCAATAATAGAGCCAGGACAATAATCAAGTGGAATACATGTTGCGAGATAGAAATAAATAGACCATTTGAAATTCTTAAGCTAAAAGGTACATGTTAACATGTCCCCACTAAGTGTTATTAATACATAAACCCAGGTCTTTAGTTAAAATGCAAGGGATTGGCCTCAGGTCAATAAAATTTAAAATTAAAAAAAAAAAATAAATAAAGGGCACAAATATCATGCAAGGAATCCAAACTTACTGTGAGCTATTTGATTGAGGGATCCTCAGAAATGGAGGCACCTGGAAGCTAAAAGCCACACATCACCAGCTGCATTTTAAAACATTTTATTTGTTGTTTGCAATATACTGTTTTTAACATAGAGTTATCTTTGCCAATGGATGAAGTCTGTCTGTTTTCTTAGCCTGTGCCAAACAAGTGGTACAGCACAGTGAGTGCTGCTGTCTTTATAGCATTGTTTGAGATGCTGTTCTTGGATATGTCTTATTTTCTTTTAAATTTATAATTGTATCTTTGTCGTCCACCCACCTTTTCCAGATAACAGTTTTTACTGCTATTTATTCCATCCCTCTGATGGGTCTTGCTTCAATTCTTTTCACTGACTGCCACACCCATGCCATTCATAGCAACAAGGTACCTTCTAGCTTAGTTATATTGGTTTTCCATTGTAGTTTTTCAAGGTTTCATCCATTCTCTGTGCAAAATTAGGATTTTTTTAATTTTTTTTTTTCTGGAGATCAACAGATGCTTGATGCTCATTCAAAATGGGAAAATATTAATTACACTTGTAGTACCTTTATGTAACTTCTGATGAAATCTAGTACCTGTTATGAATTCATCCTTAGTCTGCTCAGTTTTATTTAGATTACACAAGATTGATGTCACATATGGGATGTCATTGCTTGCCATTACAGGGGACCCTGTCTGGAGCCAATACTTTGGATATTTTTGACAAAGGGAATGCTCAGAAAACCAAGGTTTTAGAAAACCTGTTCCATTTTCTGTGACATTTGTGAATTTATCCCAGGCAGCTCATGGGGTGTGTCCCTTCCATAAGGGTAGAGGGAATTGGACTAAATGCAATAGTGGACCTACTACCCAAAGTTCCTCAGTTGAAGAGGAGATATTTGCAAGCACAAGCCCATATTTTTTTTGTTTTTGTTTACTTGATGTAGTATTTTCACAAAATCTTAAAAACTGTATCCCTCTGAAAACTCCATTAGAATACCAGTTATGAGAAGAGATCCTCTTTTATCGTTAAGTATTAGCTTGAGTTTGATGTTTTATTAATCAACCATAAACTTCTTAGCTGCACAAATTACAGATGAATTTCTCTAATTTCTAGCACCACTCTGTTGTGTACAGCAGCAGATGTGCAAGTCTCCGATGAATGCCTTCATCTGTACTACTTGGAATTTGGAATTCCAGACAGGGGAATTTGAGCTCCCAAGCAATATTTCATGTAAAAAAAGCAATAATGATTTGTATGTATTTGAAAAGTTCACCTTCCTGGCAACTTTACTGAACCGAATTCCCAAGGTATTCATTTTGATAGGAAACTGTCATTAGCAAACAAATGAAGAGTTGAAATCTGGTTGTGTTTCACTCAGTATCACCATTTTTTTAAGGAATCCAGTATTGGTGCTAAAGGATCTCAGACCATCAACAGGATATTTTCCTACAAAGATTTATTCTAGTGTTGTGCTCATTCTGCTGGAGACTTCTGAAAACAAATCTGTGCTCAGGAAAAATTAGTCAGTAATAAAACAGCAAGAGCAACCATCTATCCTGGAAGTACTTACACTGTTGCTTAGATTCTCTGTTACTCTGGTTTCTTTTGAGGCTAGGGTTATAAATCTCTTCATTATTACTTTACTCTAAGAGAAAGGTTTTAGACTTTGATGTCTTTTTTAATAATGGGTTGAAAGAATTATTATCCACACTGTATCTAAAGGAGATATTATAGCAATCTAGCTTAGCAGGGAATTTGTTTCTGAGTAAGACAAATCATAGATTATTTCCTAGTGAGAAACATGGATTCAAACTCATTATTGTTGGAACAGTATATTATATGGGAGGCTGCTGTCCAAATGAGTTGTAAATTCAGCGTATTTATGCCTGTGTCAAGTGACTGACCAATTCAAGATGAAGTTCAGATTTTGTTTAACATAATTTTGATAATCCTATTATTATTTTATTATGCAAAAGCATTCACAAATAACAGAACTGTGAGCCTAGTTGTGCTGTTAGGCAATGTGGTAGAAGGTATAGCAGAGCTGTTTGCATTTCATTAGTGTAGTTGACCCTGCTTGGAGCAGCAGGTTGGTCTGGAGACCTCCTGAGGTCCCTTCCAGACTGGATTTTCTTATGATTCTCTCTGGGGTGTGACAATGAGTCTCTGGGCAGGCCATGGTTTCCTGGATGGAAGAAGGAAAAACTGCCCATAACTCAGAAGCAGCTGAATTCAACAATTCTGGAGCTGGCAGCAGGGACAGAGGGTGGGTCCTGACCCCAGCTGTGGTTCACAGAGCTCCCACCGCCAGCACAGCTGGCAGTCAGCACCAAGGGATGCTGAGCCATTGCTAACACCCTGCAAGGGGAGCTTTGCTCAGCCCTAAGAACTGCTAAGAGTTGCTGGTTTGGAAAGCAGGGCTGGAGAACAGGACTTGTTGTGGAAGGACACAGAGAACAGAGTTTTCTCTTTTAAATTTGATCTCTCTGGTTGAGGTGGGGAACGCTGGATGTGATTTAGGCATCCACGTGTCTGATTGCCTCTTAATCCCAACCCTAAAACAGCCCTCTAATGGGCATCTCTGTAAAAAGCCTATGTTGAAGAAATTCCAAACTCTACTGTGAGCAGAAGGATCCATGGATCCAAGTTTCCCATGTCTTTGGACCCAATAGTACCACAGTACTTCCAGGGGCCCTCACACTGCACCTCAATCTTGCCTTCACTACCTCTAAGGGCCCCAAAACACCTCCTACCCTTCACTAGTACAACCAGCTCCTGCCAGGGCTCCACACCATCGTCTTTATGCTGTGTACATGATGCCATTCCACCTGCTTCTTTTGTCTGGAGTTCTGTGATATTTCACAGATTTTTCACTTTTTTTTAGTGGTTGATGGAATTAATTACTCTCCTAAGGCAATATTTCACCTGCCTATTTCTATTTGTAAGCTACTATGGTCTTCAGGGATATATGCTTTCTTCCAACTCATAAATCTTGATGAAAATTAAAAACCATGCAGGAGAAATAACTGTCCTTTGTATGACTAGTGACCCTGCAATTTTTTTTTCAGAGGTTCACCATATTCTCAGTAAGAATAACAATTCTTCACTAACAACTTCATCAGGTTCTTTCTTAGTTTGGTTTTGATCAGTCTGTGAAAGATTACCATGTTTCATTTGTTTTTCAGTCCTCTGAAAACATTTAGGTTGGTAAGAAGAGTACAAAAACGCATTAAACAAGGAGTGTAATATTTCAGACTTTGGTGAAGCTTTAGGAGGGGAAACCTGCCCCATATGCTGTGGGATGCAGCCTGTGGAAATTCTGATTTTTGGTGTATTATTTTCTAGCATTAACTAAAGAGGCAGGTTTTATCCTTCCTTTGCAAGCCGGCTGTGCACATTGTGGATGCGCCAGTTTCATATCTGTAATTAATATTGAAATTAGTCGTTTTTAAGAAAGGGAATTAATTGGCTATTGAAGATTTTTTTTGTGGGGTTGTAAAGCAAATACAGGGGATAAGGTTCCAGATTTTTATATGGCCCAGCTTATCCACAGCTATTGGCATTGCCCTTTGGGAGCAGTGGGCACCTAAATCAGGATAGAGCAGACTGGGGAAACCTTAACTAGGAAATGGATAGTGAGTACAGATGGCATAAGAGCAGTGAACTGAAAAGGTGGCATTAAAATCATCCTTTTTCCCATTATTCAGGATCTTTTAAAACTAATGTTGTTTTTATCCCAGCAGCTCATATGCTGTTTCAGATTTTTCTTTTTAATTTTAAATCTTTTTAAGTTTTCACTGTGTTAGCTGAGTATGTATTTTATTATGAGCTTTCATTTAAAAGTGTATCACATCAGAAAACCCCAGAGCATCAACTACCTCTAAACTCCTGGGTTTTTGAGATCACATAAAACCTTTGGCACTTCTAGTTGGATATTCTGAAATACCCCACCATAAACTCATTAGAAGGGAAAATCAATATCACAGAAATTTATGCAA